>NC_069376.1:66470000-67095000 GCF_021730395.1 Mercenaria mercenaria | reverse complement strand
TTCAATTTGGGCAGTACCATTTATTATTTGAAGGGGTGTTCAATGAAAATATACTGACTGAATAGCGAATAGTGCAGACCATGATCATAACTTGGATCTGGGTCTGCACTGGTCGCAAAGGCAAAATCACTTGCCGCCAGCAGGCTAAGGATTACATATGTTACATTTTTCCAACACCCTAATGCAATTCTCAAATGTGACAGTAAACTTTAAACTTTAGTTTTAACTTTTGGTTTATGTACCAGGAGAGAATAAAAGTTGCTTAATGTGTTTGTATCTGGCAGATCTATTTGTTAAGATTGTTAGAACTCCTTTCTTCATATATTTTGGAAACATTAAAACCTCTGAAATAGTATTAATGCTTTTATTTTGTTAAAGTATTTAATAAAAATCTAAGTATATGAAAAGTCTAAATTGTTTGCGGTGTACGCTTCTAAGTAATACTTGCAACATATTATTTTTACAGCTTTTGGTAATATTGAAATGAATTAGAGGATAATTGGTGAATAATCATAGAAAATTATATTTACAGTATATTGAGAAATATGTAAAAATATCGATGTGACTTAATGAAAGGGTGAGTGCATAAATATCAACTCTACTAATATGTTTTATTTCATACTCGTTTAAACTTAATCTTAACTGATGTTTGAGAATTCGAATATTGAACTGCGTTACTAAATTTTCTTCACAAATGACGTCACAAACACGATATATCACGGTATAAAAGTGATATGACAATAAAAAAAAATAATGTGGAATGTTTCTTTATAGTTATAATTTACAAATTGATATAAATCAGATCTGTATTTAAGAACCGCAAATTGAAAGTAACACACACAGTCCACAATTAAAAATCAATTTTATATCTATCTTCAGCCCCACCTAAAACCATAATGATATTATTGTTAAAAAATATAAGATAATTTCCAAAAAAAAGAAACGAGTGCAAGATAACAGCAGAATTTCTTTGATTTACTCAGTCTATAAGAGGAAATGAAATATGTATTACCCACTACGCCCATTAGCACCAGCTTATGCGTATTTTCTTTAAAAGATAGATTGAACTGACAATAATAAATGATTAGCTTCAATAGCAATGTAACTTAATAAATAGAATTCAAGTAAGCACGCTACACATCGCAAAACAGACCAGGGTACTACCGTTAGAATGTTAGAAGAAAGGTTTAAAAAAGGAACATAAATTGAAAGTCATTGGAGTATGTAAACAAATTATCGAACGCAAATGAAAAAAATTCAACTCAACACATTTATGTTTTGGCTAAGAAACAAATAACAAAAGTGTAAATCTACAGATTTCTAGAACTCAAAGACGGTTTTTTTTTTACACTATTTTCTATAAATATTCAGAATTAAATTACCGGTGCAGATTGAAGACAATACATGCATAGTATCCATTTATCAGACTGCGCGTTTAGGTGAGAAATGCGCGATTGAAGTTAGCGGGTATTTTTCCACGTTCATAACCATGTCTCTCGTACTACACGTTGGGCTATGATATCATATACAGTGGCATTTTATTTCTGGTCGAGTGTCTGAGTATTAAACCTGTTAAATTCCTAGAGTTTTTCACGGGAAAACAATACTGCAGGAGGCATGCTATCAATTACAATACTATCTTAAAACTGGAACGGTCAAAATATCAAGTTTCCATTGAAAACCAGCGACCCATATTCTCTTTACAGTAAAAATAAATTTCAGAAACAAAAATAAAAAGGTGACAAATATAAACGTGATATTTAACTAAAACCTAGCAGGCTGACTTCTTAGATTCAAAGTCATGTTACAAGCATAAATACCCTGATGTGAACAGATCAATAGTCTTGACAATGACACGCAAAATGACAATCCCATTTTAATCATATTGCTTTTCAGGGAAAACGGTTAATATGATAGAAAGTGGTGAAGAAAATGCAACAATTTACGGGAGGTTCTTTGCTCTGTGTTAACAGACTTATTCGTCACCGTATATTTCGAAAGTTTGTCCATTTCAAACACCTACTATAAGGTCACAGACCTATGAATTGTTTTACATTAAATTACTGGTCACAGTGACTTTCCTGTCTCTCATACAGTTCTGCAATGCACTTCATTTTGCAGAACCAATAAAAGTCATCAAAATCTTAATATGAGTGGATAGGTTTCTACAACTTTTAGATTAAATGACATAATTGTCTACTTTGTGCGATTTGCTGTGCATTTCTCAAAAATAAGCAACGCTTTTGCTGTTCATTATGGCATAAAGAAGTTATTAAAGCAGGAGGTTGTGCACCATATTTTGTCCTTGCTCTTTATTTTTTATAAAAGAAAATAACTGTACATTTGCAGATATTTTGACCAATCAAATATGATGGCCTCACAAGTACCCTAGACAAAGATGACTTGTGCCGAGCTTTTGTGTTCATGGTCTGTGACCAGTAATGTTCTGACAAATGGATATCCCCGCTGCGTTTTGTCCACGTATGAATGATACTTTATCTTAAATTAGAAAGTATGTACCTAATGTATAAAAAAACAAGTATTCCGTTCGTAGGACTTTTGAAATGGAGACGGAGGGTTAACCGTTGCAATAGGCAATTTAATTATATGAACTAAGAAGGGCAATTATTATTGACAGCAAAATATGTCTGGGTTTGGGTTTTTCCATGTTTGAATCATTATAAGTTGTCTTTAGATCATCGTTTTATCAACTGTCCACAAAAGACGACAGGAAATAATCTTATTTTATATAATAATGTCGGAAGACACAGACCGAAGAAAATTACATTTTCCTTAGCCATACATGTCACATGTATGTCTTATTCTATAGAACAAAGTGCCTCTCATTTGTTTAGCATATTCTTAACCAGACACTGACGTGATATATTTATCTTCAGTTCGAATGATTTGTCAATACTTATTTGATTTTATGTCGTACTCGTATGGACTTTACGGCGTTGGTTAAAATAAATATGTCACCGATAAAACTGCATGAAACTCCACTTTAACGTAACTCTCTTTCGTTTTATTTTACGTCTCTTAAAGAATATTTAACTAACATTTGATTTCTTTTAGAAAAGACGACAGATTGACATATTTTTTTAGCTGCTAAACATGAGCACATGACATAACATAAATTATGTCGTAATGTCATTCTGTCGTGCTAACGAAAATAAATTTTGTAGTTTTTTTGTATCCTGTTGGTTTTATAGACATAAATATTTGCTAAATGATTAATTTTGGAAACAATCCTAATTGCTATAAATTGTGAAGATAAAGGTACAGATGATATTAGCTTGGTTCAATGCAAGATCGAAATCCTTTTATCGACTAACGTCCAAATGCAGCATTGCCAAACGTGACGCTGCTCTACGCTGTACGCGAAAATGTAAAAGACGGTGTTTGTACTTGGTCTGTTGACTGATAATGCGTTTTAACTTCCCACAATGACATGATCGGTATGCTTACAACATAATAATTATCAAAAGAAAGTATTTTATGAAATGCATGGACTTTTCCTCATGTTTATATGAAGGGGTTTAAATTTCCTTCGGGTTATAACACCGTGATAAACAAATGAAGCAATAAGAGCGGAACTGAAAACAAGGTGAAATTTCATATAATTTGAATAGTCTCCATGAACTCGAAGAACCAGAAAAATTTAAGTACAAAATGCCATGTAGAAAACAGTAACAAATGCTATCCAATATGACCTGGTAGGGATTTTTCTAATGCTACTGGCTGATTAAAGTATTACATAGTTAATACTGTAAAATGATTTGGACGTTTCCAGTTCTCATTCCTCGTAACTTGAAATTTATCTAACCTTTCTTAGTATTGAATTAAACCATAAAGTATAAAACATTATAACTCCTTTTAGTAAGTTAATTAAACTACATACTTGCATGATAATGAAATTTCAAAACGAATAACATCAAGCAATATGCAACATCACAGTAATGAATGCCGATCGCAAATAAACGGCCTGATAAACATTTTCCACACATAATAAGTTGCTTCATTAATTTCATTTTCAGTGTGCACATTTTTATTACCCAGCATCAAAGACTTAGCGATAATGTTTGCTTCCTGCATTTTACACCTGAAACCATTTATAGGGAATATCGGTCTGACTTACTGATTGATGCAATAAGCTCATGACAACGTTATTCGTGAATACGAAATGCTCGAAAACCGTGGAAAAATCTATAAAAGAGAATTGTATAGCAAAATGCTACAATGCCCGTTTCAAGTTGTGATAGAAATTGCAGTGGAATATTCTTCTGCAACCAGTCCATAAAACATGGGAAACAAACTTATTTAAAGCTGTAAATGAATTTTGCTAGATAAATTTTGCTAGATAAAAATTAATTTTGATATTTCACCAGAAACCAGGTCTCTGTCGCCCAACACCGTTTAAACCGACAAACAATATAGTTCAATCATAAAGACTTATATACGTACTGAATTTATTGAAGTACTTAACAATACGAACTTAATTATATAGTATTTGAAACTAAATCTATGCACGAACCAATTATTACTTTTATATCTCTGCTGCAAGTGCGGGAGGTTCAGCAGGCACTCCTGGAATCTGCGTATTGACTATGATATCTTTATCTTCGCGAAAACACAAAAGTTTTGTTACAAAAACTCCATAAAGTTGGATTGCTAGTCAAAACCGTATTCCTTTTCAGCATGCTTATAGTATAACTCTGATAAAGGAAACCAATTAATAGATGATGTCTGTTGACTTAAGACATCTGTACTAATTCCTTGTCCTTTTTCAGTTCTTTTTAAGGAAAGCTGGAAGCAAATTATGTAAGAAAAATATTACAATCAGCTGTATCCATTTTTAGACTGAATGGCAACATCATTTTGCTCAAAAGCATCCGTACCTATTACTGACATTAACTCGACCACGGCATTGCGATATGGTGCACCCGCCCTTTGAGTTTCGCCCTATCCCTTTAGGTCTAATAATGAATATATTGATAAGAACTATCTTAAGTTCATGTTTCAATATACAAAACTGATTTGAACATTGGGTAAGCGAAACCATCAACATACATTAACTAAAGGTTTTATATAAAACATTAAGTAGTAGGACATAATTATACAATAAACTATTAGAAAATTTTAACAATATATCTTATGTTGTATGTGTGTGTGTTCAGCTTTAACGTTTTTTTTTTTTTTCAACAATTTTTCAGTCATATAAACGACGGTGTCTACTTGTAGCAGTGAGCACAATGCTAAACTTTATAGTGCTGCCTCACTAGAATATCACGCCGTAGACACGTGGCATGATACCCCACCCAGTCACATTATACTGACAATGGGCTGACCAGTCCTAGCACTATCCTCTTAATGCTGAGCGCCAAGCGAGGAAGCTACTAGTACCATTTTTTACGTCTTTGGTATGACGCGGCCGTGGATTGAACCCACGACCTCCCGCACTCAAAGCGGACGCTCTACCACTAGGCTACCGAGGCGGTCTTATGTTGTAAGCATTCATTCAGATATATTAAAATATATAACAACGTGCTCATTGTAGAACGTATAATTGAGCCGCGCCATGGGAAAACCAACATAGTGGGTTTGCGACCAGCATGGATCCAGACCAGCCTGCGCATCCGCGCAGTCTGGTCAGGTTCCATGCTGTTCGCTTTTAAAGCCTATTGGAATTGGAGAAACTGTTAGCGAACAGCATGGATCCTGACCAGACTGCGCGGATGCGCAGGCTGGTCTGGATCCATGCTGATCGCAAAGTCACTATGTTGGTTTTCCCATGGCGCGGCTCATATGTTTGTCTAATTTTGTGGATCTTTGCATATGTAACAATAAGACTAGTGTTACAAATAATAGACTACATTTCTTATTTCAAAATTCTATTTCAACTGCATGGTCAAACAGACAATAGTATTTCAAGTGTTTCTGTATCATTTCGTTTCTTCTTTTATTTCTAAAATCTAGGTTTCTCGGTTAAACTGAGACAAGAGAATTTATATTTTTATTTTGCTAGAGAAAGGTTGTAGTTTTCGAAGAATGCTGTGCGTTTGATTGAAATCGCATAAGTTTTGGCCAACATCACAGACGGTTTCCATTACGCATGACAGATCCACTGTAAGACTGAATACGGTGTCTTGTTTTTTATTTAGAAAAAGTAGCGATAATTAGGTGGATTTATTTGTCTGTTCTACAACTATGGCCTGGTAACAAATGCCAACGGTTCAATATACATATCTATCACATACACAGAAAGAAAACTATCTGCTTTCATACATATATAAACTGTAAATAATGGTATAAAACTTTAAGCAAGAGGGTCAAGATGACTCTCTGGACCGCTCACCTAAGTAATATGAGCTGCTTGTTTCAAATGTCAAACTGATGCTAAAATATTAAAAAGTCACCTTCACGGTCACTGAAAGTCAGTTTTAAGATCGTTGTGCAAAACTGTACACGTCATCAAAATTGCAAGGCTGTATCTAACAAAACAAGAAAGTAGGTCAGTAGCTCAAGGTTACAGTCCGTAGACCCCCTAATCACTTGGGGCCATCATGTTATTATAATTAAACAATTAGGAAATATGATCTGATAATTTTTGAAGTATTTTTTCCTATATTACTCATATAAAAAGTGATCCCAAGTATGAGGCCTCTTTTCATCCCAGGGGCATAATTTGAACGATCTTGTTAGAGATCCACTAGGCAATGCCTAGGCCTTGAACTTTCAGTCAAAAAGAATTTTTTTCTTTTACAAGTCTATGTAAAACTTTGGACCCTAGGGCAGGGTCTCTTTTCACCCCAGGGGCATAATTTGAACAATATTGGTAAAGGAATACTAGGCAATGCATCATACAACAAATCAAAAGCCTATGCCTTGAAGTTTCAGGCAAGAAGATTTTAAAAGTTTTTTGTCCTATATGTCAGTGAAAAACTTCGGACCTTTGGCTTGGGCCTCTTTTCAACTTAGGGACATAATTTGAATAATCTTGATAGAGGACCACTAGGCAATGCAACATACCAAATATCAAAGGCCTAGGTCTTGTGGTTTCAGACAAGAAGATTTTTATTTTTTTTCCTATATAATTCTATGTAAAACTTGGGACCCCTGGAGCGGGACCACTTTTCACCACTGGGGCACAATTTGAACAATCTTCATAGAGGACCATTAGATGATGTCACATGCCAAATATCAAGGCTCTATGCCTTGCGGGTTTGGACATGAAGATTATTAAGCTTTTCCCTTTCGGTTGCCATGGCAACCAGAGGTCTGCATGGATTTCCATTTTTGGGGCAGTTTTAAAGAGGGCCACCCAAGGATCATTCCTGTGAAGTTTGGTGTAATTCTGCCCAGTGGTTTTCAAGAAGAAGATTGTTTTAGAAATTGCTGACACACGAGGCACATCGAGCGGCCACAAAAGCTCACCTTCAGCGGTGAGCTAAAAATATTTTATTTCAAAATAATAGATAGATGTTAAACTGTTTTTTATGTTTTGTTCACAAGTAGAAATATAGCTGTATAATAATAGTAAGAATACGTCTTATATTATCTATCACGGTATTTAAACCATTTCTAACAATTAACGAAATGTCCTTTATTGTTGACATGATCGGCACGTTCATCCTATGTAAGAACATTATTAATTCCTAATGTTATACTTAATTGCATTTTTTCTATTTCAGTTGGAAAAAAATATTACAGATGTCAGTTAAAATCAATGCTTTAATTATCGTACAATCAGTTCGTGGAAACCATACAGGCATCGGAGCCAACGTGACATGAGTCTAAAGTTCATGGCTTGATAGTAGGTCAAGGTCAAAGTCAAGTGACCCCTAATTACTTGGGATCATCAGGTAATTATAATAACACAGTCTAGGAAATATGATCAGAAAATTTTCAAAGTATTTTTTCCTATATAACTCATATAACAAGTGACCCCCAGGGCAAGGCATCTTTTCACCCCAGGGGCATAACTTGAACATTCTTGTTAGAGAGCCACTAGGCAATGCTACATACCAAGTATCAAAGGCCTAGGCCTTGAAGTTTCAGACAAGAAGAGTTTTTAAAAAAAATCCTATATAAGTCTATGTAAAACTTGGGACCCCCGGGTGGAGCCACTTTTCACTCCAGGGTAATAATTTGAACAATCTTGGTAGAGGACTATAAGGCAATGCTACATACCAAATATCAAAGGCCTAGATCTTGTGGTTTCAGACAAGAAGATTTTTGAAGTTGTTTTCCTATATTAGTCTATGTAAAATTGGGACCCCCGGGGCGGGCCTCTTTCCATCCCAGGGTAATAATTTGAATAATTTTAGTAGAGCACCACCAGGCAATGCTACATACCAAATATCATAAGCTTAGATCTTGTGGTTTAAGACAAGAAGATTTTTAAAGTTTTTTCCTATTCAAGTCTTTGTAAAATTTGGGACCCCCGGGGCATGCCCTCTTGTTACCCCAGGGACATAATTTGAACATTCTTGGTAGAGGACTACTAGATAATGTCACACGCCAATATAAAAGCCCTATGAACTGTGGTTTTGGACAAGAAGATTTTTAAAGGACCAACAAGACCATCCAAGAAACATCCCTGTGAAGTTTCATCAAAACTGGCCTAGTGGTTTAGGAGGAGATGTTGTTTAAAGGAAAGTGTGGACGGACAGACGGACGCCGGACGGTGAGCGATCACAATAGCTCACCCCGAGCACTTTATGCTCAGGTGAGCTAAAAAAAAAGCGGAAAACCACAGGTCGCCCAACACGACATAAACGAAAATGTTGCAGGCTCGATTTATGGAGCCTGTTCATGAACGGTAGTGGAAATGCAAGCTACCGTCCACACCCCCTAGCCCCGGGTTGAGCAGAACTCAACATTTACACATGTTAAAAATACCAACATATAATTTAGAGACATCTGCAGATGTGGACATGGAACCTTCAATGATGCACAGAGTGCAATTCCATGAAAAGTGGCGTATGATCCCCAGGTGAAATAATAGCTTTCCACTAAAAGAGAAAACAATGGACAGAACTAAACAAACTGGAATTTAGAGAAGGAATCTGTGGTTATGGAGCCCGCATATCACAGATACTGCCAAAAGATAAAAATTAAAATGCAGGCACAATATCCAAGGGGTTATCAAACAATATCCAAAGCTTTTAAAGAGGGAGTATTGGAACCACCCAGGCCTAAATCTTTAAGCTGAAAAATTAAACGGTACACTCAACATAAATGTCGTGCTGAACGATCTGAAGAGATTGAAATATAACAGCTCTGAAATCATGATCAAGTTTAACGAAACAAGATAAGGACATTTGTTGTTCTAAGAAGATTATAGGAGTTTTCATGGTAAACAGAATAACAGTCTACTGTCTTTTGATATCAATGTTATCAGGCTCGACATATATAGGCGGAAGGAGTTCAGTAAACCTCACCCCTTCCATCCAATATCAACCTCGGCCTAATAACATTGATATCAAAAGACAGTAGCCCGTTATTTCTCTCTATATCGGACTTTTTGTATTATCACATGAGTGTATTGTAGTCTAGCTACCGACAAGACAATCTTTTTTTCATATTTATTCATTACTCTTTTGTATTCAGACCGATCTTACGTGACTCTGATTATCTACCAATGTTTTGAGAAGAAAATGGACATAATCCTACAAAATTTGAATAGCCTCACGAGCTGTTTGAATCCAACTTCGTTCAACAACGTATCTACTCACGAGACCCCGGTGTCTGTGTTTTAAGCTTGGACGCATGGTTGCTATTAATTCCTTGTGCTGTTCAGGCCTCGTGTTCACAAAACATTTTCAGTCTCAGCTGAGTTTGATAATGAAACTTTTATTGGTCATTTGTATCTAAATAGCATGTTTAAAACTGTTTTCTTACCAGTGAACACTTATAACAACATTAACCGTTTAACGAATCTCTTTCTGATAAATAGGAAGGGATATGATATCAATACAACACGAACTCCTTTTATTATGCTCACATTCAGGACATACATTGTCTTGCAAACGGATCTACTAGCCTTAAGGTTCATGTAAAATATTGACTAGAACGCATTGGCTTACTCAATTTATCGCTAGCAAATGAGAGTTTAATGCAATAATCTGGAGGCATGTCCATTTAAACGTGTCATAATTTTCCATAATTTCTGTTTACAAGTACTAAAGACAGGAAGGGAAGAAGGTATTCAGATCAACGTCACAGTTTCTATTTGAAAGAAGTATGAGGTCGGCGAACAAAAACCAGTTAAACGAATAAATATTTGTCAAATGTAAGTGTTGTGCTTTTATATTGATACAAAGAGATCAAAGGTGTCGACAATGGATAAGAATTGATAACAGCCAAGATGTTGAAATATGCATTTCAAGGAGAAAAACAAACCACTGATAGTAAACATAATAATAAGTCAGTTCCAAATTTAATTTTGCATTTTGTAGACAAAATACCTGAACTTTTAAATGAAAAAAAAATCTAAGTGAATGTGTTGATGTACATCTTTAAAGACAAAATGTAACACTGAACTCTTGACTTGATCTGCTTTAGGCATATTGAACTATTTTATTTAATTGCTCTGTAGAGGGAGTGTTGCTTTATCATCTTAGTACATGTATGTATGATTTATTAGTATATTGAAATGTTTTATTTAACTGATATGTAATTGAAGCAGTAGAACATATTTTGTCACTAATTACAATTCAACTATTGCGGACAGACATTATACAACTGTCAAGTACTTAGATAGGCCATACGAAATGATTTAAATCTATTAAATACGATTAAATTAATATATTCGCTGCAATTTAAATATACAATTAATTTTAACATAAGACACAGGAATAAGAATGCAAAAATGCTCAGTAAGCTGAAAAAATGTTTAATTTCCCAGTATTAGCCGCACGGAAGTTGTTGCCCTTTTAACGTGCCATCAGGTATAGTACTGTGATCAAATGATATTCGTTTGCGTTTTTTTGTCGTAATTGCGCAGTTAAGCCAAAACTCGAAATAAGTCGACGGACAAATATATTCCTTAGTTCATCTTTAAAAATGGAATAATTACTGTCATCTTAGAAAGAGCCACTTAACGAACAACAACGAAATTTCATAACCATGTAATTAGATAATTTTACGTTAATACAGAAAATTATTGATGGTAAAGATAATCTACATTTAATGTAAGAGTTGTCATTAGTTTAGCGTATGTTCAGTTATTTGTTTAAACTCATATTTGGAAAGTTGGTCCAATCAATGGTTTTGCCTAATCCATGTTTTATCAAGTTTTCTGGCGAGTAATGAAATAGTCATTCTGGTAATCGATATAGCAGAATCGCGAAAATTACTTTGTAGGATTTACGACAGAGTGACGACTAACACTGTGTAGTAGTGCATTAAACTTATGCATATGATACAAGTGGTTTTTCCACGTCTTAACAATTTTTACAGTATTTAACATGTGGTAGTTTAAAACATCGACCATTTACTGATTTTCTGGGAAGTGCAATAGATGAGAAGTTACATTTTGTGCTTTAGTCATAAATGTCACTGTATGTCTGATTTGTAGATGAACTGATTTCCATTTGTAAGTCTGTTCTAAACAGACATGCGTGATGTGTTAACTTAATTTCGAGTGTTTTCTAGTACAAATGACAATCATTTTAGTCTTACAGGTGGATGTAACGTCTTTGTTAAGGAGACAAATGGGATAAAGTGTCTGTTGTACACATCTCGATATAATAATGAGTATTTTTAGATTGAACATTCCTAGAGACGGGATGAGAAAAGAGTCATTGTTAAAGTAAGTTTTACCTTAAAATTAATTGCCAAGCCTTAGATTAAAGTAATATCATTACTAATTAGAGAAAAAGTTATTATTTCATCAGATCTAAAGGGCATATTATTCAATTACAAACTTGTTAAAGACAACATAAACTGTTTCAGATGTATTTGTTGTGGATAATCAATTCTAACACATTCAATTGTCTAAATTTCCTTTCCTTAACAAGTAATTGAAACTATTTGAAGTGCATAAACATTTTTCAGCTAACAAAAATTAATTAATAAAAAATGAAATACTCATAATATATATTATGTGATTTTGATGGAACAGAATGTTTCACAGCTCAACGAGACTTTTAATGGTAGTTTCGTTTAACATTAGATATTTCTGTATCACTTGCCTGCAGACTCAGGAGAAAGTATTTTCAAAGTTTTCCGACGAACAATGTAGATGCAACTATCTCTATTCCCCAACAACCATGTATTTGGACAAATCAAGCTGGGTTTTACAACTTTAAACGAGGAGTACCTCTGGCAACCATGTCTTCTGACAAATCAGGCCGAGTTTATCAATTTTAAAAAGGGCCACCCACCTTTTGCAGCCATGCATTTTGACAAATCAGACTGGATTTACAAATTAATGAGGGTAACCAATGGCAGCCATTTATTTTGACACATCAAGCTGGGTTTTACTGGAGGCCACCGCTGTCTGCCATGCTTTTGATATAACAAACTGGATTTAGCAATTTTAATCGAGGGTAAACATTTGCAGCCATGCAAGCCAGTTTTAAGAATTTAAGACAAGGACTACCTCTGACAACCAAGTTTTTGACGTATCAAGCCGGGTTAGCTCAATCAAACCGAGCCTGCAACATTTTAGTTTTTGTCATGTTGAGCGACCTGTGGAGTTTCCACTTTTTTCTATTTTAACAATTGTAAATGAGTGTTTGGCAACGATGTTTTGACGAATAAGTCTGGGTACGGGGGTTACCTCTGGCTGCCACGTTTTTGACTAATTAGAATAATTTAATTAATCTTTGTGGAAGGTCACAAATTGTTTGAATTTACTGTCACATTTTCCAGATCTAGGTATTACGTTTTGCTTTCTATTGTCGTGGCAAGCCATCAAGGAAGATCGATGACAGGTTCCACCCACTTCCACTTGTAGTCTTAGAGGTGATTCCGACGAAGTAAATATTAAACCTGGAAAAAGTTATGCATGCCACTTTTCATGCTGTCCACATGTTGTTTTTGTTGCTATTGTTTTTTCGACACTAAACGAAAATGCTATAATTTAATTTATTGTTATAATTATAGGTTGTTAACAAAAATACTCCTTTTTAGTTATATGGACTTTTTTATATATGATATTATTAATAACAAAACCGTCTTTCTTTACAATAAAACGTCTATCTGTTTAGAATTACGTATTGATACTAAACAATACAAATGTAAGCGATTGTCGACGATATGACAGTGGTATTTCTATAATAGCATTTTATAGAACATTATCTCTCAATTTATTTAGAAGTTAGAATGCTCTTGCATTTAATCTTGGAATCGGTATTTCTTCTTTCACCTATATTATATGTTTATTTATCGGTTTATGTTATATCAAATAAGACGATGATACGCCAATAGCCAGGCCTTCAGTACATGTAACAGAGATACAGACGCAGACAATTTTAAGATCAATAAAATACACTTACATGTCTTGTTTCAACAAACGATCTGTTTAGTGACAGTTTTATAGAATGTTTAACTTACTCTTTAATGTGTTGTCAATACTGGTCTATTTTTATTAATAGAGCACCTGGAGTTAAGAGTTGAATTTCTTACATGTCTATAAAAAATATCGACAATGAATGAATAATTTCCTGTGCACGACATTACGTCGAAAGACAGATGATAGAATAAGACAGTTGGTAGAATGGACATGTGATTTCAACATACCACCTTCCGCGTGATAAACATGTTTAGTGGACGATTTCTAGACACTCGAATAAAATAGAAAGCGCGAAGGGGCCTTTGTGACAGTATTTTGTTTTCACTATAATAAGATTTATTAGTAAACCCTGATTAAAATAAATGTAATTTAAAACTGCATATTAAGTATTTTGCTTTGTTTTCTTCAAAATGTATATAGTCTGTAAACATATCAATGATATTAAAATTGCAAAAACAATATACCAGATGTGTAACGGGAATTTTATTTACAGGTCCTTTATGCCTTTCCGTGGTGTTAACTTAAACATGAAAATATCTGTCAAATACTCTTAACACAAACTTGGTATATTCTTTCTTTATAAAGATATCACTATCATTTCCAAACACTAACAGTTGAAATAATCTTGACCAAAATAAACAAAACGCTAGTTCATTGAATTGTAATCTTCTGAGTTATGAATTTCAAAGCTACTGGAATTATTTGCCCATGTTATTGTTTTGTTCTTATTGTTATGTCATGTATTCATTATTTTTTGTTATTATAAAAAAAGACAATATTCTCATCGTTCATTAGGCCATATGATTTAGTTTCATCGTTCCTTAGGTCATGTGGTATAGTTTCAAATGATATAAGACATATCAGCTCTTCTCATTTTATACTTCTATGCACCTAGTTACCTTGCAATAGTTTAACATATTAAGGAAATAGCGTCTAGACCAGTTCACTTACCTATAGTAGTAATCACGGTAAGGGCAAAGTAGAAGGCTCCGGCAAATTTCCACTGTGTTCCCGCCTTATATGGCACGGATCTTATGATATTCTTTCTCAATATTTTAAAATCTGCGTCTGAAATATTATAGCGTGATCTTATATTTTGCTCCTGATGCCGTAACTCACGACTATGCTCTTTTTCAAAGTCTGATTCTAAAGCATCAAAAACTGCAGCTCCGACTAGTAAATAGGTGAAGGTACAAACGATTAGAGATAATGTTCGAACGTTTTGTTTCTTCATTCTAAACCACGTGATTTTCATACAACAGTCTCGCGCATGCGCATGTTCTAGCCCTGCGCGCGATGGTCCTCGTCTTTGTTGCCATTAATTATAAGCAATCTGATCTTTTTGGCATGCTGGTTAATCCTTTAAGTTTAAAATTTTAAAACATTAAATTCTACACTATTTCTCTGATCTACACTAACGCTGTGGCGGCTAATTCCACACAATTACATATTTCCCGAATAACATTATTCACATTTTTATTCTATCTAAACATGTAAATCCATTCTGGAATATGCAAATGTCTTCTTTTCACTAAATCTTCACCATAAAATGCCTTTCAAATTTTCATCCGAACTCTCGCCAATTTTAATGGAATGACAACCCAGCCAGTATCACAAATGCAGTGCTTACGCATGGTTATTTCTGCGATATCCATTTGCATTCTCCTCTGCTTTCGTAATTTTCATTTTGAAATACATCTCCTTGACTCATGTGTCTTGTCTTGTGGTTATAGCTTTGAAACCTCTTTTTATATACGAAGATTGTCTCACACGAAGGTACCGGCTATAGCACAACTGTTTTGAATTACAGACAAGTCTGATAATGAGCAAATCTTTGATTAAAGATGAATTTTTTAATCTGTCCTGATTGTCAATGGTCACCCCGTCTCTGTGTTTTTCTTGCACGTGTAATGTTCATTCTTCAGGTGCACGTGTTAACTTTCATCTTCTGAAAATAGAATCATGCAGTTGGTATAATAATCAATAGAGTCATTACGTGCACACTCTTCTCCATAGAGAAACACAGACAACTTGTTTCAAAACAAAATGATTCACAGCCAATGTTTTATAATGAGGTACATGCAGTATCCATAAATTTTGTCAATACATTATTGTACTTAATACATTTATATAGGGACACTGTCAGAGGACTATAGCCTGATGATAAATGCTAATATTTTCATGACACTTTTTACACTTTTTAGATTACATGTATTTCAAGGTAGACATAGATTGTAAGCAACGCCAGTTAAAACTTGTATTTTTCAATGTTATACCTTCAGCTGTTCAATAATGTTCAACAATTTTGTTTGCGGCTTTAATGTGTCTAAATATTCTCAGGATTGTACTAGCCATAAATACGGCCTGTGCAGAATGCATCGCCCAAATTTTTTCCAAACGATATAAAGAGCACATGAAACATCCATTAAATGAATTCAGGCACCAACTTGTTGAACAACTAATGTGTAATACCTATGTCTGTATTTCTGCAATTGTAATTAAAAAAGTTTGATACAACTTGTCTGCAAACCTCAGTGCGTGTTAACAATGACGTCAACTTAACTACTACATACGAGTTTATCTGCTGATAATTTTTGATAACACAGCATGTTTATGAGATCTCTTACAGGTGGAATCAAACGATAGCCTTAGTTAATAGTTCTCTATATCCGGAATCGTGATACAACAGTTATCTGATTCCACAGAGCAAGCATACTAACCCTTACTGTATAGAGTCTAGACAGGGTCATGTTATCAATACAACATGCATACTGATAGAGATAGATGATATACATTTACCGTATTCAAAAATACTGTATATTTAATAGAGTGAATAATGTATTTTGCCATGCAATTGCATGAAACTGATAACGAAAAATGAGTACAAAGTTATAAAATTTGGCGTTTGGGTTTTTTCTTACTCCGAATGGATTTTTTTGTTAAGTGGGATATTAAACAAAAACATAATCCGCGCACATTTTGTCTCGCCTCTTTGACTGATTCTAGTAAACGCATCTATGTAGGGGCCAATACCGCTGTAGCTCCTTATAAATACTTTGACTTAATAACACATCTAAATCTACTGGCGTTTATAAACATACATGAAGAGTATGTAATATAAGTAAAATGCATATACATAGCTGCCCATGAAAGTACAATATATATTCAATTATGATCAAAACAATAGTAAGTAGTAATTGCCATGGACAAACTTCTTTCACAAACATTCGACACATATTAACACTGTACAGTTTAACACAACAAATTTTATAAATTCGCTTTGTATAATGTTTTCTCATTCCGCGATTTAAGTCATTCTCTGTGCTAACCAAATCATCGAATGTTACAAGGCTATAATATTCTTTTTGTCCCAAATGTTACAGGAAAGCTCAATATTCCACATCATCATTCACTAACAGTCTGAGAAAATTAAACCGATATCTGTTCTATTGCAATCAACAGCTCAAAAACTGTTAAATGTATTACAACATGTTCTGGCATTTTGAAATGTTGATACAAAACGCTCATGTGCAAGTAATTGACTGTAACAACTTTCCCTCGCGGCTGGAAATTATGAGAAATTTCTCCACAGCTTATTTGATAAAAGTCATAGCTTTCTTCTGGTATAATAGCTTTAGGCTCAAAAGTAGGAAATAAGATAAATTCTTTGAGCGAAATACAATAATGATATATCATGACGTATATGCACATTTTGTCTTCCTTCAAATTACTGTGTAATTATTTGTCTATGGAGAAATAGGCTTTAACATGTACAAATTATTGTTACGCTGGACAAGTTTAATAATCTATACGTAAGTTTGGAACAGAAAATGCAGAGCTTGTTGTAGCCCTCAAACAGACGGCCTACTCCTCCGCGGACGATTGGCTAAGGCTGATGGCATCGAATCACTTGTCTCTCACCGGTGTGAGTAGAATGCTTCCGTTCGGTACATTTAAAAACTATGTTACTATGACACAACTACCTTTCTCTAACTGACTTACTAAATATTTGATATAAGTTATATAGCAATATAATGACGTAATTTTAAGCACTCAAGCTGATATGTTTTGATAAAGCAGCATGTTTATCAATTCATTCACAGGTGGAATTAAATGTTAGCCTTGTTTAATACCTCATTATGTTTAGATAAGTACTGTAATATACAAATAATCTAAATATAAGTCCGACGATAAATATTTCCACTAAGGTATGGAGTTTAACAATGTAATTATTTACAATAAAACTAGATGATTATTCACAAAAAAATCTACATGACTAAAATGCGTTTTAGATATAAATGAATATACATACAAGTACGTCATGAAACTCCACGAGACAAACCGGAAATGGGTAGGGGCCATGGAATAGTTTATTTGAAAAATTAAAAAAAAATAATAAAAACCCACTTGTGAGAATTGTCAGGTGAGGTTACAGCAACTAAAAGGCTAGGAAAATCGATAATTATAATAAGTATTCTTTTACATTACACAAATTGTGTAGTTCTATTAACATCTACTTCTTTTATTGAGAAAACGTACTCGGATCACAATATAAAACGGGTCCTTGTATAATAATAATAATAATAATTCAGATAGTGTGATGTATTGTTAAATGCAGAAATAATGTCTGTCTGGGTATCTGGTGCATGTGATCTATTTCATAACAATAAAAAAACAAATCTGCGACAAGGGGTGCACAATATGTTCTTAGGATAATATCAATTACTTGCAAGATGACTTCTGTCTAATTGCTGGTTTTTAAACTTTAAAAAATCAAAATACGCAAAGAGTTTTCGGATAGCAACATCGGAAAAATCTTTACTTTTCTTTTAGACACTTAATCCATTTCTAGGCATATGGTTTTGGCGTTCGGATGAGTGGTTAAAAACCACAAGTCCCCAATTAGTTTCGTGTGTAAAGGTGAATCAAATGACTTGTAAGAACAATGTAAGTGGCTCTATCCAAAATAGTATCAAAACTCTATTCGGTTAAGGCATATACAACCCTCCTTAATCTTCTAAAATACATGTATGTGATATATGTATGTTACTGTGTAGAATATTTGCATTTTTGTGCGTGAACGTTCGCATCCTACTGGACATGACGTCATTTATATTATATGTTATATATTTCTGATGAAGACATAAAAGCTGAAACAAAAAAGAAAAGTTTTTAATCGATAGGTTGTTTACCAGATATAAAGAATTTCGTACAGACATCCAGTAACATCCGTGGAAATTACAAGATATCTGTTCCGTTTCATTCAACAGTATAATGGGACGCACACAAAGCGTTTTGAATGCTACTGTAGTTAATTTAGAAAGTGCCTAAGTGGGTTTTGCAACCGCGGCTGAAAATTGGAGAAATAATAAATACGGTAGAGTTTATTGATATGAAAATAGAAATTTTATACAATTATAATGAATTGAGGACATAAAAGTATGAAGTATCGTAAAATTCTTAATAAGAAAAAAATTAACCATCTGTCTAAAGTTATATTTCGCAATGTTTATTTGTTCACGTTACTACGTACAGTGCCTCATGTTCGTCATCAGTTAACAGGTCAAGCATATCTTGCATCTGCTCATATTGGTGGGTAAAGTAGTCCTAATAAAATGTTTAAGAAGATAGTTTGGAAGCACGTAGACAAGCAAAATGATAGCAGACTTGGTTTGACTGAGCCTGTTAATGAGAACTACTGAAATGAGCAACATTCTTACTAAAACATTCTGTAGCAGTACCAGGAATCAATTAGAATATAAATGAGGAACTATAAACTACTAGTAGTTAATGTCTTACATAGATCTTGTCATACAGATCTATAGAACCGATAGAGCACGTAACGACAGCTGCAAATACTTAGCAATACAAAGTAATAGATGATTAAACATGCCTTTACATTGTTTCATAAGTACTGTTATATTGCGTTATGAAGACATGTTCAAGTGCTTAGTTCACCAAATGGTTGCACACCGCGTTATGTACTGAAGTGACAACGAATATCGCATTCTACACATACTGCCATCGCGAGTTTGACATGTCGAATAAGCGGCTAAATATGCATACACTGACAGGTTCCACGCTTTGTTTTATTTAACCTGACATTCATGTCCATATTTTTTTGCTGGATGTTTATTTTGTTTTATGGATTGATTGTGAGAAAAGTATCCCATAACCGTTTACTTTTTTTCTAACATTTAAGCCGAGTGTCTTTTGAGATTTACCGTTCAAATATTCTGAGATTGTTTAGCCCCTGTCGCTTTTATTGAAACCAGAAATTCGAATCATACATTCATTAATTTCACAAAAAAATATTCATTTGCTTGAATCCTTACAAATGTAATAATCACAAATACCAAGAGAATATAATTTAAAATCCATCTACGGATTCTGTTCAGAAAATCGAACGGGCTAGAAATAGGAAACTGTCCGCTGTCACGTAAAGGTAGTGCAAGACAAGAGACGATAAAAAGATAATACAGACAAGTACTTATTCAAAATAAGGACTATAAAGAAACATAATTTTCACAAAAGTACAGACTACTTACAAACATTCTAGTACAGCACTCGGGCAACACTTCAAATGTGTTAAGTTTATTAAGGATAAGGAAATCTATCTTTTATTTCAAAATTGATTTTTTACTGATAACTTCACCTGCATATTTGCTTATTCATTCTGAAAACACAGAAATCAGTGCTCATCTTCCTTCGTTTACATTTCGTGCACAAATGTATCAGAAACTCGTCATCAGTTCATTATATAATATTCTTAATTACTGTGTTAATTACTGTGTTTAGTTTATACCAATTTATTTTGGCTCGATTGTGATGAATGCTTCAAAAAAAATTGCATCACGGTTAAGTCTGTTTCCTGGAAAAACAGCATTGGTGACATAGGAGAAGACGTGATCGTGACACAGGTGGGACTCGAACCCACGGCCCTCGTGTTGAACCGCTGACATCTTAACCACCAGACCACCGCTCCCCTTAATAAGAGAACATCAAAATACTTTCATTGCCGCCTCAGACATATCAAACCCATTTAATATGCTTGTTTCTTCAACTGAGATTTCTACAAAATATAACCAGCAAATGATAACGCCAATTTGATACATTTTTTCATTCTATCTTCCAGAAAATAACTGTGTAATCTACCACTCTGAATTTATGTACTGAATGACATTTAGCTGATAAAGGTTTGTCTGCAACGTTCATAGGTTTGTTCACAATAACATCATGCGAAGTATTGTAGAACTTTCTGATAAAGCAGCATGATAATAATTTCGTTTACAGGTGGTATTTACTGAGAGTTCTAGTTAATAGTTTATTATATCCGGATGTGTGATATAAGAATCATCTAATTTCATACATTAAAAGTGTTCACCAACGCAATAACCTTAAGGTGCGGAGTCTATAGATACAAGGTCATACAATACAATATGATAAAACTGATGATATCAAATCTATACTGTAAACGACGATTGTGCATAAAAATGTGCAACACTGTAACCATGTCAGGCAGCAACACTGTAACCATGTCAGGCAGCACCACAGGTTAGAAAATGATTACATAATGCAAATATAGCTGCGTAAAATAACAGAATTGTTAATTGGGTAAAATTAAAAGAAAAGATTTAAAAATGACGCGCTAAAACATGTACAACGACACTTCTGTGTTATGGACACAATGGTGCAGCATAAATCTGTTTAAAAGGGAAATATGCAGATTAGGCTTACTATATGTAATCAATACAAGTGTAAATGTCACAACTGGTCATAATTGCCTATGACAATGTTCCATGGGTTAAAATAAAATGGATGATACTGCGAATTCATTTTTGTTAGGTTTAACTTCACACTGACACATTTATAGCCCGTATGGAGACTTTCAAGCTTTTGACGTTGGAGGAAGACGCAAAATGCTGATTCGTGCATTATTTCAGGCACTTAGGTAGAACAATCTACCTTCCGTAAACCAGCTAGATGGCACATGTCAGAATTCTTCACCCAAGTCGGGTTTTTGGCCCAGTGCAATGAGGGCAAGAGAATGGAAGTCAGCAACATTAATCATTTTGCCACAGAGCTCCTCCCTCCTTTTAAATTAGCCGAAATTTAGAATCACTATCAAAACATGTGGCCAATATATATTTACGAATCACTATTTCTAGAGTAACATTTATTGTCTTTTCAGCTGATATACACGACAATCGATGAACTAGGAAAATGTCACTCAAATTATTTGCATGAACGTCCCATGTTTAACTTACATCTTATTTAAAGACGCTCGCTACAAATTCGTAATTTTTTTTCTCAATAATAGATTTTGATAAAATGTTTGTATTAAAAGATCATGTTATGATGTATTGAAAAATGAAATAAAAATACTAGGTCACCAGCTTTGTTTCAATTTGATTTGCCCCTAGATATGGTGCTATTTTTAACATTTTTCAAAATTTCTATACTTCTAAAATATATTTCAGTAAAGTACAATAACCAGCATAAATTTGATATCGAAGCATTTTATAACAGAAAACAATATATCTATTTGAAACATGCTCAGAGAAATCAAAAGAAAATTATTATGGTTTTGTAAAGAAAGGAATACATGTTCAGCAGACCCAAGGACTATTTTTGCATATTTTTGTCAATTTTAAGTTGGTAGTTCTGCTATTTTATCGAGTTTCACATAATAGAATTTAATCAAACTCTGCACATACCTTTGGTTATGTCTACCTAATCTAAAACAAAAAGAAAATTGATAGGTCACCATATTAGATTTCGCTTAAATCAAATTACAACGAGGTGGGGTGGTGCGGGCATTTATACAACGCAGGTTGGTACGAAATACTCTTTCAGTGTTTGAGCAATTGACTTAGACGGTTGCTTAAACTGAATTCCTAATACAAGATTAATTCAGTATTTTCCAAGAAGCAGACTAGAGTGTGATTCGAAGTCGTTTCAAGGTTTTCTTTTAAATGATGCCTCAAACGCAGTAAAGTAAGAACTTTTTCACTTGTGACTTCAAATACGAGAACAAATACAAATGAACATTTTTGACAGAGGTATCTATGTATTTCACAGGTAGTAAAATGTAGCAAATACGTTATAGTCGGTACTGGAAACTAAGTCATTATGAGACATGAGCGGCCTATAGCTTTCGTTAAAGGGTCAAGTTTTTAATAGTAAAAGGTGTTTTTGCCTATCTTTTTATTTATAATATATATCAAAATACATTTCTGAACGTTATAACGAACAAGTTTAACTGCTCCGGCAAACCTTGCATCTGCTATATCCTACATTAAATACTGAGTATCGAGTGTGTAGGCATATCCTACATGAAATGTCAAGTACAGAGTGTATAGGCATATCCTACATTTAATGTCGAGTATGTATTTAATGTGCAGGCATATCCTACATTAAATGCCGATTGTCCAATGCGTAGACATATCCTATATAAAATAGGCATATCCTACATTTAATGTCGAGTATTCAATGTGCAGGCATATCCTACATTAAATGTCGACTGTCCAATGCGTAGACATAACCTATATAAAATAGGCATATCCTACATTTAATGTCGAGTATTCAATGTGCAGGCATATCCTATATTAAATGTCGATTGTCCAATGCGTAGATATATCCTATATAAAATAGGCATATCCTACATTAAATGTCGAGTATCGTTTACATGTGGACATATCCTACATTTGATGTCGTGGATCTTATGGATGGTCATCTCTAACATCAAAAACCGAGTATTTTATGAGTGAGCATAATTATCCTGAATTAAACGCAAGGTATCTTATGGATGGGCATATCATACATCAAATGCCGAGTATCATATGCCTGTGCATACCCTACATCAAATTTCGAGTGTCGCATGGGTGGGCATATCCCACATAAAATGTATCATAATTAAATATTAATTGAAATACAAGTATTGAATTATTAATGTGTAATATAAATCCTAACAAAACAAACCATAAAATGTATAGACAGCGGAAAGGCAGCTGCACATACTTATAGCAATACAAAGTAATCTGTAGTAAAACAACTTTTCATCGCTTCATAAGTAGTATCACACCGTCGTGTGAAGGGCTTATATCGGTTGTGTATGTCGTATTTTTACAGCATTCTCAAGCAAATCTGCAAGTCATGGAATTTTTTTTATTTATTTATTTTTTTATTTATTTTTTTTTTGGGGGGGTGGGGGTTTACGCCGTTTTCAACAGTATTTCAGTTATGTAACGGCGGGCAGTTAACCTAACCCGTGTTCCTGAATTCTGTACCAGTACAAACCTGTTCTCCGCAAGTAACTGCCAACTTCCCCACATGAATTATTAGAGGTGGGGGAGGAATGATTTCAGTCACAATGTCTTTTATTAAATCGTCACGGAGAACATACGCTCCGCCCGGGGATCGAACTCGCGACTCCGCGATCCGTAGACCAACGCTCTCCCTACTGAGCTAAGCGGGCGGTCGTAAGTCATGGAAATAGAATAGATATAGAATACACACACGGGTATAGCGATCCAGAGACTGTAAATTCAGACAATTTTTGAAAACAATGACGCCATGTAAACATTTCCATCGTGTCATTAACAATGACGTCATGCAAACATTTCTACAAGAGTTTCTGTTTACGATATCGCTCCAGGTAAATGATAGCTCATTTTATACTGCATGATATCCGGATTTGTGATATTAAAATTATTTGATTTCATAGATTAAAAGATGCCTTCAACGAACCAGCGTTTAATCACGTATTCTAGTCAGAAAGCCGATGAAACTGGATGATAGTTCACTTTGGTAACAAATCTACATTGTAAAATTTATAATCTGAACGTGAATGAAGTTTTTTGATATGTTAACACGTCAGGCAAGTCCACAGGTGGAAAATGATAACATAGTTTAAAACTCTTAAAATTCTAAAGTTTATGTAAAATATAAAAAAAAAAGTTCATTTAGTGAATAGGTCTTTGAACTGAACTTCCGGGTCATATAAAACTGTGATTGCCATTAAAGTGTTTTAAGAATAGGAAATATTCTAAGACCATTGGATAATAACAGGTCATTTACTCTGTGTAAACATATTTACCAAGCAGTAAACAACTCGAATTAGGCTTGCGATCACAACTGCTGATTATTGTATATTAATGAACCTGGATTATCCTTTCATTAACTCTGATGCAAAACAACAGCACATGTCAATTGTTGTGTGATCACTACATAGATATCGTTAATTTTACAAATAGTGACACTAAATGCAAAACAATAGTTGATGGAACGGAATCTAGAGTTTGCAATGAAATGCCTTTTGTCTTGTACAACAAAATAGTATCCGTTACAAATAACAATGTCCTTTATAATTGTATACGCTTGTTGTTGTCTGCGTTTATCAGTCTCCGTTAATGGAGTCTACATATCGTAGCTACAAAATTGATATTATTTATTCAAAACATAGACTAGAAGGTAAATATCAAAGAAGCTCAGACCTAGTGGGCTTATTAACAGCCTTTCATGGAGTCCTCCATCCATCCCGTCAGGTAAAAGAAAACAGGAATGCGTACTTTCCAACTATAGAAGGGTGGAACACCAAATAGGCCGTATGTCTCAAAACAATTCAGCCATTACCTCTTTTAATGAAAGTTTAGCATGTGTAAATGTTGAGTTCTGCTCAACCCAGATCTAGAGGGCGTGGACGGTAGCATGCATTTTAACTACCGTCCATGAACAGGCTCAATCAAACCGAGCGCCTGCAACATGTTCGTTTTTGTTGTATTGAGCGACCTGTGGAGTTTCCACTTTTTCTATTTTAATAACTCGACCAAGTCTGATCCTACTTTGCTCGGTTACGGTCTAGTTTCCAAATATATTCCATAGTATTTTTGAGAAAGGTACACCTTAAAGGGCACTTCAAGCACGAAAAAACACATACTTACTTAAAATTGGTAAGATAGGGCTTTGACGCACTATTTGTGTATATGTACAGGAGATATATTAAAAAGAGCTCTGATATTTCGACATGTTAACATACGGATCGTCTTAGCGAAAGCTCATGTACAAGTAAATGTCTATTTTTTCTTTTCCTAGCGACTGTAAATTATGGGATACATTACACAAGCTTATTAGGTGTAAGTCATTCATATAAGACCATAATGGATTTATGGCCCAAACGTAGGAAATGAGATATATTCCCTCTGGTAGGAAAATATAATCAATCGTGAATGATAGTTCTCATTTTTAGCAGGATTTAGTGTTTCGCATATTACTTTGTCTTTATTTAGGATAATCTAAACTTTATTAAAAGAGAAATATGTAGGAAGAGACACGTAGAAATATCCATGCGTGTTATTAAAGTAAACTAATTCAGCAAATGAATCATTTAAAAACTGATATACTAAGGCAATTTTAGTTTATGCCCAACTTAAACCGAGTGTCCTGTTTTTTATTAATAGAGAACTTGTGGCTTACAATGAATAGGACTCCAAAGTCTTTATACTTAAGAAAAAAAGATGTTTCAAGAAGATTTATCTCTCTATATATACACACACAAATATCAGCAGCGCAACGGTCTGTTCCATATCATTCATTGTTGAATATACAATGTTGAACTAACATTTAATTTTGTAAAAACATACATCAATAAAAACACCTAACTGGTGGCTAATTGTTTCGCATACAACTATCGAAAAAACAGCAGAGCCTGTGTCGGGAGTATATCTAGTTCTGATTTTACTACTTCCTGCATTTTTCTACAACACAAATCAATTTGGATTAGAAGCCGGTAAAATATTAACTATGTTTAAAAATAAGCCAAACGGATCAAATTTCAGCCAAAATTGTGAAGACGATTTATCATTAAATACACATATTTAATCAGTATTAAGTTTATCAAGATTACAAAAGTTCATGATGTGTATGGCCCTCTTGTCATTTCTCGTAATACTGAACTTGCATAGTCAAAACAAAACTGGAGAAGAAAGAAGAAAGAAAGAAAAAATAAGTTAACGAACAAAAAGCTACAATATCAATGCAAAATTGGTAAAAAAAGAAAACGTTTCCTTTCTTCAAAATGAACTCGAGGTTAAGTGTTTAACGAGTAAAATGTCTGAGTCCGACCAGGTTGATAATTAATGGTATATTTTGTTTACTATTATAGTTCCTTTAAGCGAAAACGTAAATTGAGCTGGTCTGTAAACACGTTCCCGTAATATGGACTTTTTTTATTTAATTTTTGGTCAGCGTCCTATATACTTGCAAATTTTTATTTTGTATAGTTTTACTAGTATCTCATTCTGTAAACATCAGATGGCAGAAAATTGATCAAGATATCCAGATCCGAAAAGGCAGTTTTCCTTAGTACTATGACTGGGATTATAAAAAAAAACATTATATTTTCTATCTCTTTCATAATGTAAATATGATAGATCCTTGTGATACGGTTCAATATTTTTATATGAACGTACAGATAATTCAGTTTGATTGTACCATTGTACGTAATAACTGGTTACCACGGTATGTCCGGCTTGCAATCGTCACAATTACATCAGAATTACGTTTGTTATAATACATTTATCACACAATTACCACATATGTAAAACAGTTACATAAGTACATAGAGTGAACGGTTCAATACTGATATAACAACATATCCTGACATTATCCTACAAAAGATGTACTGAAATATGATAAAAGCTTGCCTGATTCTTGTGGGTTTCCCTCGATTGTAATAACATTGCAAATTCCGTATATTTATAGATTGTATCGCTCTGTGTTTTTAGGAGTAATTAAATGTTATCCGATGAGAAATGACCAGGGACAAAGGGACAGTTAATGAGTTTTGGCACGAGATAATAACTAATGTGCAACAAACTAAATGTTAATCCAAATTACAATGGTGCTGGCGCCAGGAACTGTGATTTGAAAGATTTAGCTATCTAGCAATGCAACTATCACGTACTCGCAGTGAAATAAAATTGTAATCTTGCATATCACTAAGCTTCGCAAATAATGGTCGAAAAACGATTTTGCAGATTGCAAAGATTATGGCAGAAACACAATCTGATGGAATGAGATCCTTGCCTTACAGTTAAACTTCCCACGAAGTCCTACAATATCTGGTCAATTAGATAGTCGCAATTTTACATAACAAATTTTCCAAAGTATATTTCAAATCATACATTGTACTATGTTACTGGTGTCAAGTATATGACTAGTTCAAAAGTACAATTGACCAATTATATTATTCTTATTGGGATACTATTTGATACCACGTCTACTGTTTTACAAGCTGTACAATATTCATATTTTAATGAAAAAGCAATGTATTTTTCAGTCGATTACTATGTTTATCATTAGTAATTATGTGTGCTTAACATTAACAAATATCTATAATAAAATCTATCTATGGGACCCAAGATTTCCATTCCTGCTGTTAACACAACGGCCTGTTGTAAACTAAAATACTCCGTGTTTTTTTTATTAACATTTCCTTTCTTGTTTAAGCATTCATTATGTTTAAGAAACTGTCATTGCCTTAAGGTAATGCATTGCCCCTAGAACTCTAGCAGGAAATACCTGAAGTCACATCAATATATGATAATAATGTGTGAATGCACGCGGTTTCATGAAGCAGTTTACATTACAGTTGTACATAGCAATGTTATTTGCCTACTCAATCTATGTTCCATCATCTAAACCTCTTGAAAGAAGCACTTCCAACAATAAACTATCCAGTTAACATGTTGGCACTTGGTTAAATTAAGCTATTTATTTCACATTTGTACACATTATAATAACACCCTACTCGCGAGGCAACGTAAATGTGTTATGCTTCAACACGTATTGTCATATATTGCAGTAAACCTGTGCAAGCCTCTGTGAAAGGTTTGGTATGCAAATATATATATTACCCTCAACAATTTGCTCGGCTACATGTAGTATATATATATTTATCATACCTCACATAAATGTCCAATGCAAATTTCCCATCAGTTTAACTTGAATAATATATCATATTCCCAAGTGATTTTATATCACATGCGCAAAATCGTTATTTTCAATTTCTGCGCATGTGATATGATCCAAAATTTCATATTACATGCGCAACAGCGTTATTTTGTTTTTCTGCGCATGTGATATTATTTTTTCATATCAACCGTTGAGAGATTGATACTTCTGCATTGATTAAAAGAGTAAGTCGATAAATTTTCAGACGAGGTGCTTATATAATAATACATCAGGATTAAATTACCCTTTTCTGCTGCTCTTGCATGTGCGAACACGGCCGAATTTTGTTTTCATGCTACGTGCAAAATATTTCGAAAACAATTTTTCATCAAATATTGAATCGAAACTACTATAATAAGTTTGGAAATGATCTAAGAAAATGAGCGCTCACACTTACATGTTTCGTTTAGAAAAAAAAAGAAAGTTATCGCCGTTTTCCGAACGCTACTGATTGACACAATGTTAAAATATTAGAATAAATATAGTATGTAAACGTCTCGATTAAATCTATCAAAAAGTCTTATTACATGGCAAAGTCGCCACAAATTATAAGTGCTAACAAGAAAAGACTTTTTAATTCTGTCTTCTTTATTTGGTTAGTAATTACTCTTTAATGTTAAATAAATTACTATGTTGATTTTCCAGTTAATACTTTGACTCTTATAATCTTTCGGTATAATAAAATAAATATTGCATTCCTGAGAGGGTGATATAAAAAATGTTCACCGCTCGAAATATGGCGCCTCGGTCAATATTCATATATCTCGCGGTGAACATTTTTCATATCACCCTCTCAGGAATGCAATATTTATATAATATATACTTCTACTTTTACATTTCAATATTGTTTGTAACGCTGATATATCAAGTTTCTTATAGGGTATGCCTCTCGAAGTCAGAATTGTTTCTTATAGAAGATGCCTCTCGAAGTCATATTTGTCGAATCTTAGTAAATTAACATTTCTCTAAATATCGTTACGTGATAAGGTATCTTGTCATCGTGCTCTTGTTGAAGATACATGTATACAATTTAATGTCACTCAATTAAAACTATTATTAATTACAATAATATTCCACTTGTTTACGACTATCAGTGTGCAGTAATATTGTTTTGTTTGATATATTACTTTGTTGAAAGAAAGATTCTAGAATCATCTAATTTAGAAACCAGATATTGCGTCTGGCAGTTAATTTCAAAATATACGGAACACTGAAACACAATTTTTTTTTCATCTTGAATAAATGTGGGAACACAATCCTACAATGAATTGCCGAGTTTCCAATATGTTCCTCAGTCTACATCAAACCAGCATTTTACAAATATACAAACATTGCGAAAATACTTAAGGGATTACAACGAAGAGAGACTTATATAGTTTCTTTCCCACTACATGTCATATTATTCAGCGACGTCCAGTAAACTGTCTGTGCTCCGAGTCCAACAATGTTGATTATCTCCTTCGAATGAAAATGGAATGTGGGATTTCCACTTGAGTTTGTCTGAACATCCGTTCCCGTAATAATATTAATAATGTAGTGTTTCTTTAATTTTCGGTCAGAGCTTTATTGGCAAATAGTTAGGCTGTGAATATAAGACAGAAGAAAGTTGATCAAGATATCCAGATCATATTATGACGAATGCATAAGTAGTTTTCCTTAGCAATATGATTGGGTTTCTATATTTTCCGTCTCTTTCATAATGTAAATATAAAAGATCCTTCTGATACGGTATATGAACGTACAGATAAAACATTAATGATAGTTCAGTACGATTGTGCGTAATAATTGGTTCCCATGGAATGGCCGGTTTGCATTCGTCACAATTACATCCGAATAATGTCGGTTTCGGGAGTAGTTAATACATTATCACACCATTACCTTATTTGTAAAAAGTTGCTCACTAAATGTTTGCTTATGTAAACTTATTCCTACCTTATACATAGAGTGAACATTTCAATATTGACATAACAACAGATCCTGACATTTTCCTATAATAGATGCACTGAAATATGTTACCTGCTTACCTGTTATTTTTTTTTTGTAACTTTTTTTTTTTGATGTTTTTTTTTTTTTGCTTTGGAATAGCTGCAATTTATAAGACCATAAAATTACAATCTACACCATATTCATCTATTGTAATAACATTGCTAATTCAAAATTGTGACGCTTTGTGGTCTTTTAATTACAAGGAAAACCCAATGGCATGCAGACAACATGCTTCAGTTATCTGTAGTAATTAAATGTTATCCGTTTGGTTACGACCAGGGACAAAGGGACAATTAATGCGTTTTAGCACGAGATAATAACTAATGTGCAGCAAACTAAATGTTAATCCTCGTAACAATGGTGTTGGCACCAGGAAATGTGATTGAAAGATTTAGCTAGAATGCAACACGCCGTGATGTAAAATATACTTTCACAAAATATGGTGTAGTTGAGGATGGAAACGCAATTTTGCATTTTACAAAGATTATGGTATAAAAACAATCTGATAGAGTGAGATCATTGCTTTAACAAAAATTAATCTCCCATCTCTGGTCAATTAGATAGTCACAATTTTACATAATAAATTTTCCACGGCATATTTGAGATCACACTATGTAACTGTTGCCGAGTATATGATCAAGAATTGGTTGAATTAAGCCATGTATTTGGCATTTGTACACAATATAATAACACTCTTCTCGTGAAACAACGTAAATTACTTATGTTTCAATATTTATTGTTATATATTGCAGTAAACATGTGCAGCGGCCTCCGTGAATGGTTTGGTATGCGAATATTTATATTACACTCAACGTATAATTTCACTTATATTTTATTTCAATATTGTTTGTAGTGCTGATATATAAAGTTACTTTTAGTATATGCTTCAGGAAGTCAGTTTTGTTGAATATTTAACCCTTAGCCTGCTGCAGGCGAATTTAACAGCCTTTGCAAACAGCTTGGAACCAGATCAGACGCCGATTAAATCGGCGTCTGATCAGGTTCCAAGCTGTTTGCTACTCTGACAATATTTCTTCCAGTTTTGGAGCAAATTGAATGAACTTTACAATTTTAGCAGACGACATTTCCAGCAGACGACAATTTATCTAGCATGCTTAACATTTCTCTAAATTACTAATATGATAAGACTTCTTGCTATCGTGCTCTCGATGCAGATATAACATTTAATGTTACTGTATACTATAATAATTATCCGCTAGTGTAAGACTGTCAGTGTGCCGTAATATTGTTTTGTTCGATACATTGCTTTGTTAAAAGAAAGATTCTAGAATTATCTAATGTAGAAACCAGTTTTTGCGTCTGGCAGTTAACTTCAGAATATACGGAATACTGAAACACAAAATTGTACCTTGAATAAATGTGGGAACACAATCCGACAATAAATTGCCGAGTTTCCAATTCGTTCTTCAGTTAAGTTTCCGAAATCTACATCAAACCAGCATTTTACAAATATACAAACATTGCGAAAACACTAAATAAATGTGGGAACACAATCCGACAATAAATTGCCGAGTTTCCAATTCGTTCTTCAGTTAAGTTTCCGAAATCTACATCAAACCAGCATTTTACAAATATACAAACATTGCAAAAATACTTAAGGGATTACAACGAAGAGAGACTTATATAGTTTCTTTTCCACTACATGTCATATTATTCAGCGACGTCCAGTAAACTGTCTGTGCTCCGAGTCCAACAATGTTGATTATCTCCTTCGAATGAAAATGGAATGTGGAATTTCCACTTGAGTTTGTCTGAACACCCGTTCCCGTAATAATATTAATAATTAGTTTTTCTTTAATTCTAGGTCGGAATTCTGTATATTGGCAAATTGTTATTTTGTATATCTCATTTTGTAAATATAAGACAGAAGATTGATCAAGATATCCAGATCATATTATGACAAATGCATATGTAATTTTCCTTAGTAATACGATTGGGATTCTATATTTTCTGCCTCTTCAATAATGTTAATATGATAGATCCTTGTGATACGGGTTCAATATCTTTATATGAACATACAGATAAAACGTCAATGATAACCACTGTGCGTAATAACTTGTTACCATGGAATGGCCGGCTTGCATTCGTCACAATTACATCAGAATAAAGTCGGTTTCGAGAGTAGCTCTAGTTAATACATTATCACACCATTAACACATATGTTGCTCACTAAATGGTTGCTTATGTAAACTTGTTCCTACCTTATATAAAGAGTGGAATATATAGAGTGAACGGTTCAATATTGCTATAAGAACAAATCCTGACATTTTCCTATAAAAGATGCATTGAAATATGGCACCAGTTTGCATATGTTTTTACATTTGTTTTTCTTTTATTGTGTTGTTTCTCTTTTCATGTTTTGTTTTTCTTTTCGTTTTTTTGTTTTGTTGCTTTTTGCTTGTTTGTTTGTTGTTTTCTCCTTTTTTTTTTTGCTTTGAAACAGCTACAATTTCATAAAGCCATACAATTACAATCTACACCATATATATCGATTGTAATAACATTGCTAATTCAAAATTGTGACGCTCTGTTGTCTTTTAATTACATGTGCAAGGAAAACCCACGCAGACAACATGCTCCAGTTATCTGTAGTAATTAAATGTTATCCGTTGTGATATGACCAGGAACAAAGGGACAATAAATGAGATTTAGCACGAGATAATAGCTAATGTGCAACAAACTAAATGTTAATCTTCGTAACAATGGTGTTAGCGCCAGAAAATGTGATTGAAAGATTTAGCTAGAAATGCAACTCGCCATGATGTAAGATATAATTTAGCTTCACAAAATCTGGTGTTGTTGAGGATGGAAACGCGATTTTGCAGTTTACAAAGATTATGGTATCAACATAGTCTGACAGAGTGAGATCATTGCTTTAACAATTAATATCATATCTCTGTCAATTAGATAGTCGTAATTTTACATAATAAAATTTCCAAAGTATATTTGAGATCACACTATGTAACTGGTGTCGAGTATATGATCAAGAATTGACCAGTTATATTATTCTTATTGGGACGATATTTGATACCAGGTCTACAGTTTTAGATACAATTAATTAGCATCTTGTCTTGAATTTTGTATAGTATTCATATTTTAGTAAAACGGGAATGCACATTTTAGTCGATTACTATGCTTATAATTATTAAGTATGTGTGTTTACCATGAACAAATATCTATATTTATATCTATCTAAGGGACCCAAAAATTTCCATCCCTCCTAACAGAACGGCCTGTTGTACTCTAGAATATTCCGTGTAATGTCTTACATTTCCTGTCTTGTTTAAGCATTCATTTGATATCTTAATATCACACCACGGAAAGTTATCTTAAATATTTAAGAAGATGTCATTGCCTTACAATAATGTATTGCCCCTAGAACTCTCGAAAGGAATTCTTGACGTCACATCTATATATGTAAATAATGTGTGTGATGCACTTGGCTAAAGGAAGCAGTTTACATCACATATTTACATTATGTGCCTTCTCAATGTATGCTCCAGCGTGTATACCTCTTGAAAAAAAGCACTTTCAACAATACATAATCATGTTTACATGCTGGCACTTGGTTGAATTAAGCCATTCATTTCGCTTTTGTACACATTATAATAACACTCTACTCGTGAAACAACGCAAAGGACTTATGTTTCAATATTTATTGTTATATATTGCAGTAAACCTGTACAGCGGCCTCCATGAATGGTTTGGTATTCAAATATTTATATTACACTCAACGTAAAATTTTACTTCTATTTTATTTCAATATTGTTTGTAGTGCTGATGTATAAAGTTTCTTATAGTGTATGTTTCAGAAAGTCAGATTTGTTGAACAGTATAGTAACTTAACATTTCTCTAAATTACGTAATATAATAAGATATCATGCTATCGTGCTCTTGATGCAGATATAACATTTGATATTGGTCAGTCAAAACTATTGTATATTATAATAATTATCCACTAGTTTAAGACTGTCAGTGTGCTGTAATATTGTTTTGTTTGATATACTGCTTTGTTGAAAGAAAGATTCTAGAATTATCTAATCTAAAAACCAGTTACTTCGTCTGGCAGTCAACTTCAAAATATACGGAAAACAATACTGAAACAAACAAAAAAAAACAACCCTGAAAAATAGAAAAATAGATGTGGAAACACAACCCAACACCAAACAACTGCCATGAATTGCTGAGTTTCCAATTCGTTCTTCTGTTTAGTTTAAACACATTAAATCTATAATCTACATCAAATTACCATTTTACAAATATACAAACGTTACGAAAGTGCGAAAGGGATTAGAACGAAGGAAAACTTATATTGTCCCTTTCCCACAACAAGACATTTCAATATATTGCTGATGACTGTTATGTTAGAGGTTTATCAAGAGTTGATTTAAATAAAAGAAGTAGAAAAAGATAACATAAAGAGTATTTGTTTGTGGATTAAGAAGGACAAAATGGTACAATTCCAAGTTTTAAAAAAGAGTACTTACTCTTAAGTTTAATATTTTTTTCAAATTCATTTTGCTTTTCACGAAGTTACTAAAGAAAGAGTTGTACGTTCTAGAATTTTCCATCTAGATAGGAACCTAGACAACTCACATAGTATTATTTCTCAGAACTGCGAACTGAACAGTATGTTTTTAAGGGTTTTTTAAAATGTAAGGTATTCATGATCAGACCACAACCTATCTAAATGCATTGCTTGTTTAAATTCAAACATTTCCATGGAAATGATATGATAATAAAAGTTATGTTGAAATTTACCGTGCGAATAGTAATGTATCGGGCGCATCTGTCAAGATGACGTCATAATATTTTAACACGGGTCCGCACGTTAACCGTTGATCATCGCAGAATACCTCTTTCTTTGTTTAAATGATAAATAAATCAGGTCATGTTAAAATAATGTATATAGAATATTAATTTCTCCCCTTTGACATTGATACATAAATAGTACACCATAATTACATCTTTTGAAAAAAACAAAACTCACTAATAAATTATTAATTTACAAAACTGCTTATTTAAAGGAAGAAATATACGTCTAAAAATTTGTTTAATTATACCTTTCCTACAGGCTAAAACATGTAGGTAGACATAACGATACAATAATATAAATGAAACTAAATTGCGCCTAAAATTGGACTATAACTCCTGGCGCGTTATTATTTTGTTTTCCATAGAGAATTTAACTTATTTCCTTTTTGCGCCATAAATCCATTATCTAAAATACACCAGCTCTCGTCAAAATATGTTTTTGTCGTATTCTCGGAATTTGCAGTCTCAGGGGAAAGATGTTAGTGTCAATTCCTTGCACAGGAGTTTCACCTAAACACTTTATGTGTTAGCATTTCAAAATGTCAGTGCGTGTCACAATACGTTTAAACATTTTGATCTGTTGTTTGAAACAGAACAGACTTCATGTTTTCCACTCTTTAAGATGATTCTGTAAAACGTTGCATAAAGGAATATTTCACACATCATTTGAGAAAATTACAAAGCCTTCTAAAACTAAACCATTATAGAGACTTTTGATTCTAAAATCGAAATTGCTTCTCTTACTTTCAGAGAATGCGTTTTCTCTTAAATGTCCACTCAACTTGCCCATAATGATCGATCATCCCAGGTAAATAAAAGATCAGATGTCGTTAATAGATGTTTTAAAATTATGAGTTTGAAAAAGATATTGGTAAACAGAATTGAATAGTTTTTTAGTTTAAATTTAAATAGACAAAACAAACATCATATTTATTGTAAATAGCTGCAAACTATCAATTTACTAACTTCCTTCATTTTGAACATTAGCGTCAGTTTGACATTCAAGATCGTGATCACCGACTTCAATTTATCACTTTGCACAACGAACATTCAATTAAGTTTTAGCTGACCCCCGTATTTCTAGAATTTACGTTTCGTGGTGGCAATTAAACCAGGCATCCGAAGATGATTGCTTTTAAGAAAACGTCCCTAATGCGGGGATGTACATGACTATTTGAGTGCAAAAACAGCGTTTAAAATGAAACCGTAAACGTTGACAAAAACACTCATACCAGTAAGTCGGCTTGTAAAATCTGCCATCGGCCTTCCTTGCTGTGTGACTGTGAACAATAACTAGTCAGTAGCTCAGTGAAACACCAAATTATCAAGATTATTTCTAATTGTAGGTTCCTTATATATTTTAACATTTTCAAATTGGTCAATGGTAATTAACTTCTGGTCAATGGTCATGAAATATTAATGAAGTAATAAAATTTAGATACTGTTTAATGAGTTTTATTTATTTTCTTTTTATCACTAAGTGGTTCCTTTGCTAAGTACTTCAGCAATGAAAGTGATATAAACGTGAAGCCAAACTTAAGTTCTACATATACATTCATGACTACAATAACTGATTATTCAATTTATTTATCGCATCGGTTATCTTATTCAGTTATGCCGATTATTTTGTTTGAATATCTCACCGGTTTGCCCATCACTAAAGATCATATCACTGAACGGTATAGTATTGCAAAGTTTCTACATTTACAAAAGAAAAACAGAAACTCAGGCATGTCTTATGGGATCAAAATAGCTGCTTTGTCTGAACCCTAATCTGCATATATCAGCAAAAACATATTAAAAAAACAACAGGCCCATTGTAATGTTACACTCTACATAGATATTAAGGATATATTGCATGTTTACGTATACAAAGAACAAAAACTATATAGTACTTTGACATTTTGGTGGTTATTTTAATAACATGCTAATAATTTATTTATGACATCAAACATAAATCTGACACAATGAGAAAACAATACATCATCAGATAGTTAGCTGAAATTTATTCGAAAACATAAATGAATGATTTGCCATGAAAGAAACCATGCAACGGAATGTTGAGATAGATGTGCAGTTTTTGGCATTCTACCTGTTTGCATCCCTTATCAGTTAATATCTAAATGAAAATCAACAGAAATTGCCATTCATCAAGATAATATCAAGTTCTCTGTAATCTTGAATGGCGAACACTGCCGCAAACAAAACAACAAAGTGCAGAGCTATTATGAACTAAGATGTTTCGATCTTTCAGTGAAACAAAAATTATCCTCTATATAAAGTGTAATCAAGTAGTTTTTACTGGCAATATCCATCTGTTTTAAGGTTTAAAGTCACGTTTTACATGAAAAATGAGCAACAAATCATCACCACTTACAAAACAAAGGAGATGGTAACATCGTAACTTCGTAACGTTGGCAATTGCAGGACTATGAATTCTAGAGAAATGGGAGGAAAAAATATTAAACCTTTACAAGATAACGTCTCACAAAGTACTGCATGCGTTGAAAATTAAAACCTATGAATTAACGAAAAACGTTACACTACCCGTAAAAAGTAGATCAGATCTGGTAATTGTTCAACGTATACTTACACAGTGTCTAGGGCTCCAATAACAGGACCTAGAACTAGACTTGTCGCCTAGAGTATCCGATTAATGATCTCTCCGACTACAGATTGTACCTAGATTTTTCAGTAAAAACGGACAAAATGAAACATAGTGTCTTACAAAAGTCATCTCCCTTTTTGTTTTGCTAATGGTGACCTATGAAAACAAATCACTAACAGTCTGTCTAAAATGTATGTTTAATTTCAATTTTTTTGCATTAAGGAGTACGTGGCAAAGACATCTTGAGGTATGTAAGGTGTTGAACTGCCCCTTTATAGGTTCCTATTGTTGTTGTTTGTTTTTTTTAAATCACCTTTTCATTATATGATATGGTTCATTTTTATGTAAAACGTCCACCTAAACTATAATTCCAACCAGTTCTTTCAATAATACACCTGCGTTTGAAATTCAAATCGATTAAATGTTCTTTTTCACATAGTGTAAATACATAAAATACAACGGCTCTCCTTTGATATTATATTGAAAGTTATAAACACTTTGATCACAAAGAGTATTTTAGGAACTTCAGGAAGCATTAAATAATCAAATATATCTGGAAAAGTAAACCTGAGCAGTTTGAAGGAAGATGTTCTGACTAAATGAACTTTCCTTTCAGTAATTCTCGGTTTAATTAGAAATAAACGAACGTAGTGTTACATGGAAACGAGCAAACTTCCTCACCTATGTCAAACACAGACTAAACAAAATAACATACATGAAAATACTGATGAAACATGCGAGGAAACAGTTCGGTCAAGTTCGCAAAACTGCGGTCTGATTACACGACATTTTTTCAGTTGAGATGACATACAGGTATCGGTAAATAAATTTCTTTGCACTCGTAGTATAACAGAAAGAGGACGTCTATTTGGAAAAGGAAAACCAGTTATCACTAAATAATGATACCAAGTCGCAGCAGCATATTCGTGATGAATCCTAGCACATCATACATAGCCAGAATATGCTGACTGCAAACAGACACTGAAGTGGAAAGATACAGCAGAGTGTTCAAATATCCATCAACAATTACATTTCAGTTAAGAAAGATATATAAAATGGGCACGGGGAAATGGTAAGTAGAGTGGGGTATAAAATGTGGGGCATATAGCTGAAATAAAACGCAACGGCCAAAAGAGAGTTTGAAAATAAGAACACAGCCTTCAGTAACCTACATAAAGGAAATTTAGTTTGTGGCATACACGCCTTACACACCTCAAGTTTAAGAAATGAATTAAGGTTGTGTTATGTTTTTTTTTTCGGATGATATCTGATCTCTGATAAAGCCATAAAACAGTACTTAAGAGCCAATTTTCTTATTTTTGCAAGCTGGAGAAAAGTGTTTAAGTACACAAACTGAACATCATTCCTAAACTATTTTTATATTTTGTTGATTGTGTATTTATAGCGGAACAATACAATATCCACAATCATGGTATTCATACAAATCTAATGAGCGCCTGTCAAGAAACTAGGTTTTTATAAATCAACATTTATTGGATTTGCCTCTTTCAATTGACGGTTTTACTAATCATAGCCGGAGTTTCTTAAAAATTATTGTTTCATTACTTATAAAATCGTATGTGTGTTCCTAGGCAACCAGGCGAAAAAGTACATTTAGTTCTATTGTGTCTTTGTCCCCGATCATCTGTGATTTAACGAATGACAGATTTGATCAATCTCTGCAAATGTTCCATTAGTGCTACAGTTACGGAGAATACTTACAAGGTCTTCTAAACATCAGGCACAATAAATATCTCAGACAGTCGCTTTTCATTCTAATCGTTTAAGACAGAAGTGGTCATTTCTTATTTCTAATGTGACAATTCTCTACAGACTGACGGATAGCAACGGTGCTCTACCAGGTATCATTTCAGACGAAGTGGTTGCTGCCTTAATATGAAAATTGGCACTTCGGCCTTCAGTCATGTACCTAACACTATGTGCGAGCATTTTGAAATCTTTGTCATGATAAAGATGAGATGGATTACAAAATATTATTCTGATGAAAAATTCCAGGCATTCAATAAGACAGGCATTATTTCAAATTAAAATTGTTAGACAAGATCTGTTATTGGTTCGTGGGTGTTCTTTGCAGCTACTAAGAACTTCCACATAAGCTACAAATATATGTTGTGACAATGTATGCCGTCACGTTAAAATCCAAATGATTTGTTAAAATGTGTCAAAATGTCTTTTATGTGATGTTTCAAGTTCCACAGACGGTATCTAGTACACATTGTCGAAGGAAGACATTGTATATCCCTCTAGGCGTTATTTCAGGAACAAGTACGCAACACTAACGAACACCTGACCTTCACTAAAGTCAGCCGATTGTGAATTGAACCCAAAATTCACAGTGCAGTTCAACCTCGTAGCGGTCAAGAACAGAAGCATGGACGATACCCTATTGCAGTATAATTCGTAATATCTATAACTTGATAATGTGTAAACATTATATATTTATTTTTTATTTTATATACATACATGTACTTTTAAATTATTCTTCAAATCTATATTTGGTTTAAATATTCTAAAATGATAACGTTTTATTTATCACGATTGCTAACTTTAGTTGTATTTCTTACTTGTTACATTGGCAAATTAATACTGTTCCATGTATATGCTAGTAAAATTGTGTTAAATTCTATTTAACACACTACTAGTGGATGAGCGCACGCTTTAAGTGAGGGAGGTCGTAGGTCCAGTTCATACTAAAGATAAATTGTACCAGTGGCTTCATTTCTTGGAGGTCGGCATTATGAGGATAGCTCTAGGACAAGTAAGTATATTGTGACCGAGTGGTGTATTGCAAGCTGTGTTATGCTAATGAGGCATCACTATAAATTTGGGCAAACCGTCGTTAAATATTGTAAAATGATGCTAACTGAACCCAACACACACTAGATCGTATGCACTTTTAGGACAGCAGAAAACAAACCCTGATTGATTAAGACCTCTTGCGGTCTGAGAGAACTGATTGAATAAGTAGGCGAGATATCAGTTGTCAATAACGACATCTCTTGGCATTAAATCGAACAATAGGTATGTTTCTTGTTACCAGTATACATTATTGAATTAGCCAAGCGGTTACACGATTAAAGCCTGTCTATCATATTGTGGAAAACCCAGTAACTGCAAGAAAGGTTATCGTTTCAGGTAGGACCATACAGCTAAATGGCAAGTTTTCAATCGTTCCCATTCACTATTTGATATTTAAAAAATGAAATCGGCAGAAACTAAAACTTGGTCTTGTACATACAGAACACCGTGTTTATAATTTGCAGAAAGTGAAACTATCTTTTCTTCCAATCAAATCATGGTGAAAAATTCCTAGAAGGTGTTTTGCTATGACAACATCACAAAGCATAGTCAATGTTTGATTTGACCTTTGGTCTGACCTTTCTGCATTTAACTCTATGCCTTTGTACGTCATAGTGAGATGACTTCTCATGTTTAAAACTCCGTAAAACTGTTCAATTAAATTCTGCATAGAACCTGAACTTAGCGGACTTCGAATACTGCTCTTGCTCGATTCACCCTTGCTGCTCAACCTTCGGATAAAACATTGTGTGAATTGCTCTACTCACATCTTTATTGGACTCCATGTGTATATTGGCGTCTTTTACTCACAAGTGTTACAATGAAGCTAGCTACGAACTGATTTATGTACACCATCACATCCAGCATCCAGGTAATTTGAGTAAGCGTGAGTTTGATAAACTACAAACTATTTGACGCTCTTAACACTCCAAAGGTTACCGAGGTTACTGACTGTTCCTTTTCCGTCCCGTTTTATATTCTATGTGTCGTTTTGTGTAATTTGGGAGTATCGCCCTAAACCCCCTGCATCACCACAATTGCTACTAATTTCATTAATATCATTATTGGAGCATTTCCATTGCTACTGTGTCTTAAGACAGACTTTTTATCATATTTTTCAATTACAGCCATTGCAATTGTAAGTTTTAAATAATATTGGGGGAATTTCCTGACCATAAATGTCACGTGACATTCTTACCCGGAACAATATGTATGTTTCTTCTACAATAACCGGAATCGACATTAAGGATCCACTTCTGGTAATGTGCATTTTATTGTCATATTTATTGTCATAATATTTGTCATAAAATGAGTGTGTATGTGAATTATAAAGTACTTGTTAATTACTGTTCTCGAGTTTATTACTCCCACGACGACAAATGCGTGCGACGCTGTTGTGTTATCTAAAGTATCGTCCACGTGTTCGGTGATTTCTTTTAATTTTCTATAAGATCCCTCGTCCTTTTGTAAGTTTTCGTAGAACTTTGCACTTGTATAGCGCGGAGACAATATTTTTACACAACTTTTTAACTGTCATTGCTTGTCGATTAAGTGCTGTCTTAGAGGTATTTCATTTTGACAGACTTTTAGTTACAGGAATTAATGTTTACCTATGAGCATTACCACCAACAGGATCTAGAGATTACTGAATATAAAATCTAATATGGTAATAACTTGTGTGTAAATGTTGAGTTCTGCTCAACCCGGGGCTAAAGGGCGTGGACAGTAGCTCGGATTTCCATGACCGTCCATGAACAGGCTCAATCAAACCGAGCCTGCAATCTTTTCATATATGTCGTGTTGGACGACCTGCGATTTTTAACATTTTTATTTTGGTGTTTTAAACTATTAAGAAATTAATTTAAGCGTATTTGCCTCGGGTGTCTATAGAACAAAGAGATACTTTTTCCTTCAGTATGTAGTTTAAATTATGTTAATTCTTTAGGAATTTTGTCAATCAGGGGTACATACCCAGTTACTTACATTTTAACAACTTTGAAGTAAAGTAAATACAAACAGTGCCGTAATCTACCCTTCTGCATGAATTTTAAAGAAAATGTCACGTGGTTCTCATAGATTGGAAACATTCAATAAAGGTCAGACATTATGATTGATTTTCCAATACGACCTCAATGTAAGATGCAGGCATATTCTCAGTTTCCTAAATCATGTTTATCTATTAGAATTTGTCTCTGTACATCTATGCTAATCCATCTGAACAAACATTTCTAAAAATTATGTTCTCAACTGAGAACGATAACTTATGTCCTCCTTGAGAACCTAGTTTCTCGACTAAGATCATAAGTTGTTTCTATAAAACCTAGGTTTTCACGTTCAAGTGGTGCATAAAAAAATAAACCTATGCATTGTTTTGACTGACCCTAGGCTCTCATCTCATTTCAGATCTTAGTTTTTTTCTGGAGAACCTAGGTTGTATAACTGCGATAAGTACAATTCCGTTAATCTCGATATCTAAGTTCAATTCTTCTATGAACGTCATGTAATTTTGTATAAGTAGCTCTTTGGGGAGGGTACGTGAAAGTACATTTAGATTAAAAAACAAATCTTTACATGAAAGTTCACAATGAAAACGAAATGAGAATACCGCAGATAAGATACCTTTTCTAAAGAGGCAGAATTATACTATACAATGTATATTGTTGCTTTCTTAAAGGTTTTACCAGAAAAATGTATCTAAAGACATACGTTTTACAAGGTATTTGATGTTAAATATTTCACCGCTAAATATATATAAGTAGTTTCAAAAACTTATGATCTGATGGTAAGAACACAGATTTAAGTAAACACAGGCTTCAAGAAAAACTTATACGTTGGGAACCGAGGGTCCCAAATGACGCAGAGAACTATGTTTTAGAATGCAAATTCATGTTTCGGAACTTTTGTACAATACAGTAGTTATATGAACCTAAGTTCTCTTAAACATTTGTGATCTAAGTTGGGAACCTAGATTCTCAAATGAGAACATAGCTTTTGGAAATTATTGTGCAAACGGCTTGCAATTTCCGTTATCTGTACAAGTTCTTTTGAGCTATCTGTAGACAAAACTTATCATGCATAACATCTTTCGTAATGCCATTAAAACACATTAAGACTGCCTTCTTTTCTGTATTTCAATATGTATAAAATCTTTCAATTTTACGATTTTTGTTTTGTTTCAACGCTTTCATCTAATTGTTTTTACGGTTTCCCATAAAATTGTTATCATTTGAATTTCAGAATATCAATCATGTTTTTTTTAATCTATAGTGAATTATTTGTGAAAAGATAAGAATTACAAATAACTAGTTCTGCTTTTGTCTTAAAACAAATTTCAACTAACATCTCTTTTCGATTATAACGTTGTATCTGTAAAAGGTCACCCAACTATGACAAAAACTGATCTCAATAACTGCATTTTTGTTGTTTTTTTGCTGTAAATATGATGTCACAGAAAACAGAAGAAATCTAGTTATTCAAAGTACTTTGAGAAGATTTATTGGCATTCTCAAATTCTCTTTACTTTGGTTAATCAGAGTATGAGTTACATTCTTGCATTATTTCATAGAAAAGCAGCGTCTTCATAAGTGTGAACTTTATTTTGTTGTGTTTATTCTACTCCGTTTCTTAAGTAATAGGGAATTTTACTTAAATAATAGTCCGTAAACATCAAACGTTTTAAACACTTGTAGCCATATCCATTGTCTTTCAGTTCCCTATATATAGTTCTAAAGGATTATTATATAGACAAATTAAACAACCGCGACATAAAAATCGATGTCTAAGGGAAAACCTGTCTGTCAACAATTGCATTTTTATTGGTTTCGGGTTAAGAGACTGTTACAGAAATCTCGAGAAAACCATTAATTCAAAGTAATTTGAGGAGGTTCTACAATCAGTTAAGTTGACATTCCCACACTTTCATGATTAATCAACTACGCGATTATTGTAAGTGTGTATTTTGATAGCAAATAGCCTATAAAAAGCGGTATTATACTTGATCATTAATAATAGCCCCGTGTTTGAACAATCAGTATGGTATCATACTTGTCTTACTGTACAAAAAATTTATTTCTGCGAGTCCGAGTTATCCGCAGCTGACGAATATCAGCCCTAGATAACTGTCGTATCAAGTATGATATATGGTTTCATAAAACACTTCTCACTCAAGTTTTTTTAACCAGTTATGTCCATTGTTTTGCTGTTTTTGAACGTTCCGATTGAAGAGCCTTACGTTTACATTTGAGTTGGGTTTTACGGTGCAACAAGACAGTACATGTTATATGGCGCCAAATAGGACTAAATACTATGGTTTCAAATCCCAATTATATCGAAGTGAAAAAAATCTTGTTAGAATTTAAAGGAAAACGTGAACCTATTAGAAGTCAGATAATGCAATTGATTCAATAAAAACTATGTCTTTATTCGACGTTCCCTATATGTTGTTGAGGAATCAGATTTATAACTGTCTGCAGACAGACAATACTGATCTGTTTTTACTTTCTATTTTAGTCCAAACACTTCCTCCCCCGCAGTTCTTGTTGATTTCTCTCTAATCGAAACTGATCATGCATTGGCAAGCCATTAGTTTACATTAAGACTGCCTTGTAGTAAAATTGTTTAATTTCACAATATTTAGTTTTTCCTCCACGAATTTGAATAAAATTACTACATCCAATTGTTATTTATGTTTACCCAATAACCCGTAGCAAACCAATTTCGCAATACAGAAACGTCTTAAAATCTCGTTTTTAGTGTTGTTGATTCAGTGTTGTTAAATTTTCTGGTCTATTGGGATCATGGAGTCCATTCAATATCTATGTAATAGAATTCCGCTTAAGCCGGTGCTAGGGTGCGTGAGGGATGCGGCACTACCCATTACCACACGTGGCCAGTCTCAATCAAACCGTGTGTGCTATTATTTTGCTTGGTTGCATATTATGCTTCCAAATAATCTTCTTATGGGTTTTATTTATTATCCTATAGTTCCGCTTAAGCCTATGATATGGTCGTGGACAGTTTTGAATATTCCATTACTAAAACGGGTACGCTAAACGTATTGTCATGCTTGGTTGCGTTCTTTAATTCAAAATAATAATCTTAAAAGGGTTTTATTAAGAACATTAATTCAAATCGAACATTTTACTTTAGATTCTTAAATTACTGAAAAAAAAATATTTGAACGAATATATTAGAGTCATCTACTTAATTAATAGTCGTCAAAAACTCGAACCAAAATTTCTGTTTTCTTTCCCTCCTCAATATGAAGGATTCTAGCTGTGACAAAAATCGATGTCCTCAGAAAACATGTCTGTAAATAATTGCATTTTTATTGGTTTTGGGTAAAGAGAATGCCAAAGAAAACTCGAGAAAGCCGTCAATTCAAAGTAATTTGGGTAGGTTTTACATTCAATTATGTTGACATTCCCACACTTTCTCTAATTAATCAACTACGCGTAAATGTCTTGTATTATATCTACAAGGGCTACAAGGGGATAACCTGATAAATGAATCTTCGATTGTTCTTAGCTGGGACATACAACTCAAAATGTTTTCCATAAGCCAAACTTGTTTACCTTAAAAAGTTTGCAAAGGTGTTTTTATTCAAGTATCTCAACATTCCGTATGATAATGAACTTATATTTTGAAAGGGTAAAGAAACATCAAATAAATAAAAAAGCAATCAATCGATGAAATTCATGTAAAGACAAAATACTCGAGACACTACGCCTGTTTGGAGACCACTTCCATAAAGGGAAGGTGTTGTGTCGTGTTGTGTTATATGAAGAGGCCAGCTGTGTTCACATTCTTTTGTTGCCGTTCCCTTATGTGGTCTCTTAATGCAGTTATTACTCTGCTTTGGTCAGTCTTTAAAACAATTTGCAACTTCTCTATTTCAATTTCCTTGATACTTATACATGGTAATGATAATCAAAGATCACCTTTGGAGCTTTATCATTTTTTCCAGTTTTAAAGAACAAATTTATAGCGAGTCTAACCGCTTTAAAATAAATTATCATCAAAGAAGTTTACCTGGTATAATGCTGGAATAAATCGGTTTAAATCTACAAGATGTAGGATTGGGTCATGTTTTAATTAAATTTCACGTTTAGGATCGCAAAGCATAACTATTCTTGTTTTACAGGTGAAAGGTGTATACTACATTTTGAATAATTGTTGAAAATCTTTTGTGGCGTGATGGATGATGTATTAAACTTTTTTATTGTCTTTCCTGACAGTAAAACTAATTTATTCCTTCCTAACATACTACTTATTAATTGAGAAATGTTTTATTATCTGAAATATATCCTCTAATAATTGAGTGAATATATCATTAGTTTTATCAAGAAATCAATATTGCACCGACTGTTTGGAAAGGCAGCTGGTCGGGTCGTTTAAATTGAGAAAATTAAGGCATCGTTGCCACATTTTGTTCACAACGGATTGTGGGTCCACTGCTACAGACAGGGTACTGACATGTTACATAGATGCTTATTTTTGTTCTAGAAATGATATATTGTAAAATCAACTAGAACTTATATTTTCTTTAGGCTTTCTTCATTTTAAAGAATGGAAGAAATAATAAGCGGAAATCAAAATAAACTTTCAGAAAATCAAATATGTTTACCTTTAGCATACATAACTCAATACAAATGCTGTAATTTTGCAAAGGTTTGGTCGAACTTCATTTTTCGAATCTTTATTTCACATACTGTATGTCAAAGAAAGACTTTATGTAACCTTTAATAGTGGATGGATACTCTTAAATGCTCTTCCGGACGTATGTATGTCAGGCACGGTCTGGAACCTGAGCAGAACCACTTACCTTCCGCCAGTCCAGTGGATTCCTTATTTATCCTTGGAAGGACCGTAGATAATGTTGGAATAACTTTAGGCCCATCCGATTTGTATGAACTTGATTGAATGTTTGTATGAATGTGATGTATGCATGTATGTGTATATATGAAAATTATAATTTAACTAAAGCCCAAAAAATCCTTATTTATATGAAATTGTAATGAAACCCAAAAAGAGTTCCAAGTAAACAGTGGTGATTGAGTGCAAGCAGCTTAAACTCTGCCCATGACATTAAAGTTTACTTAAACGTATTGATTGCTAGCTACCCAAACCATAACAAAACCTAAATTCAATCTGTATGACGACACATTAAAATTATTACATGATTATGTATAAATCAATCATCAATACACGGTGTATAAATATATAAGTGTTATGCTGAGAATAATGCATTATTTTGTATATTTGCCATAAATACCACAGGGTTCGAATTGGATCAGAATGCGCAACTTAAACTGTGGTAGTCCTATTGCTTAGAAAACTATACGACCGATTGAAGTTACATTTTTGTCGAACACTATGGTTTCAAGCTCATTTGATTCTTGATAGGTCGAATAGGTATGAATGCCGTCGAAATCTGTGAGGTCGAAACTTTTTATGGACGAAAGTATATTTGTAGTAAGCACAGTTCACATGATCATTTGTTTTAAAACAAGGTATAGTTCCTGTAATTTTATATGGACATCTGTATAACATCAATAATGAAAATTGTAATAGGTTTTTGTTGTTGTTGTTCATTAGCAAACATTGTCATGAAATAAATGTTTTAGTTTCAGTGGTATTTCACGGCTTTAAATGAAAACAGACGTGAACGAACTAAAAGTTATCCTGTTTCCATCATTTTCAGTTTTCGTCATTTCTTTAAGTGTTTGTTGATCGAAGAGGTAAATTCAACATATCTATAGTGGACAGTAAAAGTGACTATCATTTCGCAAGAGCTTTCTCTAGTTTCTACTGTTTTCTATTGTCATTAGGTGTTTGTTAATGGGAGAGTTGTATGCAACATAGTTTATGTGGACAACACAATTGCCTAGCATTTCGCAAAAAGTTTATCTCATTTCAAGTATTTTCAAATTTCGTCATTTTGTTAGGTGTTAGTTGGTGAAATAGGTCAATACAGTTAAAGGGGAAAAAGTCTCTTAAAGAAAGTTGATCATCCCTACAGAATATAAAATATATTGATCCCCACGTCATTAACGACTTGTTAAGGAACATTGTGATGGCAATGACTTCTTTAAAGCGTCTTTCGTAAATCTTTGTCTGCAAATGACAGCTCATTTCTCTTGTAATGAGTCCTTCGGAATCCTTAAATAGAAGCGAAAATGTATTTCCAGAATTTCCAAATGTATTAACGCCGATCATCGACTATTGTTTCATCCGCATATTCCATAAAAGAGATTTTATTTTCGAACGCATTTTGATTTTATGATGTAGACATTTATGGTCTCTTACGAAAGTCTTACTTTTTGTGAAATGCAATTTCATTGTGCTATTTCTGCAGAGTAATCATACACTCAATTCGTTTGAAGAAAGAAAACCGAAGTTTCCGTGGGCAAAAACATTCCATATGTATTAATGTGAAAATACATTTCTGTTCATGGTATCAAAACTAAACATATGGAATATTAAACAAGCGTTCTCTAACAGGATTGGAGACATCCGGAAGGGTGTTTTTCATGAAGTTCTATGCATGGACGAATAAAATACTATCAACAGAATTAGTGAACTGATCATTATCTACACCGTCTTATTTACTCCACAGTTAACACTGATCATTATTTTTTGGGAAAAAAAAGAAATTTTAGGTCAATATGTAAGTACAAAGTGATGTTCCATGGCTCACTTTTAATAAGAAAAGCAAACTTTGAAGGGCATACAACATCTCGTATCTGATGCTTAAATACTAGTGTGTCTCAGAACAAATGTTGCGATCATAACATAACCTCTATATCTAACTGCATGCATGACAGCTTCATTAAAACAGGTGTAATAAATTATGGGAAATATTTTAAAATCAGTATAAAGAAACATATACAAGAAAGAAAAGGAACAAGATGGCCCTATATCACTCACCTGAATCTCACAACTCAGACATGCTTGATATGTTTTAATAATTTTGGTTGAGGATCCCTCAAGGTATTATTCTGAAATCGGACATTTTCAAACAAGGTAAGTATCAAAGTGTCCTCTCTCTATATTTTTGAGGCCATGCTTTTAATTAATCAGGATAGATATCTTTGATCGAAAAAGAAATTATATAAAGACGTCCATGAAAAACGGCCATAGGTTGATTACAACAAAAGCTCAGGTGATCTAACTATGATAACAGTTGATAAAATAGATGAAACTGTAAACCTTTTAAAAGCCGAGATTTCAGACTTGGAAACGAATATGAAAACAAACTTGAACTTTGTGCCTTCACGTTACAAATCGGTTTGAATATAAAAGCAGCCACATTGGAAAAAAATTATGTCATAAATTGAAAAAAAGACAAGGGAAGATTTCAAGGTGGTTCTGAACAAGAAATTGTTATACTGGAATTTGTGAATATGAGAAAACGATATATGTGCTATGGGACTGCAGAACCCGTCATATGAGAAAGACAATTGTGAAGCGCTGACCAAAAAAGTGCGCATCTTGGTATCTCCTGTTGGATACCAATCACTCAGCATAGACCACATAGGACTAAAGTTCCACTATATCCGTGACAAAAAGGATACGATTGGCGTCGTTCAATTAAAGTAATGACCTTGAAATAGCTGGCTATTGGATCGGAGCCCACGTCCTGAAAAGGATACGAGACGCCTGAAATGCGCTGTATGGAGCTGTGACCGACGCCAAAAAGTCAGCAAACTTTGCTGGAGTATAAACTAATTGTCAATGGGAAGGAATATCGCCCGTTTTCTGTCGACATTGTTAAGAACAGACATATCCTTAGGACACCGGGCACATTTTCATGCAATCTCGCCAGGCATAGGTATGTTTTTGACAACACAGAAAATGACGTCACTCGACCTTCAGCTATTTCCGGAAGTAAAGAAAATGAAAGTAGACAGGATTAGCATTCGCACTGGTCGACAGTCAGGGGTCACGCGCAGGGGTCACCACGTCTAAATGCGTGAGCGTGGACTTTTTCTAATGAGAAGTCAATTTTCAGCACTTCAGACGTTTTGAAAATACCTGGGCTTTAGCACGACATGTCAGTTTTTCCTCTACGAAAAAATATTTTATCTCTGAATAAACACAAATGTCGCAGGTGTCCGTAACGAAGCAAGTGTATATGGAAAACCCGTTTAAAAGGTCGTTTTTTATGTTGTCTGAAAGTGTCAGTATATGCTTCTGATGTAAGATATTTCTGTTTTTGAGAGCTGCAGACTTGACATTTCAGAAATAATTTCAAAATGAATTTCGTGTAATAAATGTTGACTCTAAGCGTGAAAGGGCCACCAGACGCTAATACGTTTTATTACGTTACAGGTGCGGAAAGGATATATATAAACATTTAATTTAAGGAGGTAGGTTACCTTGTTACCAGGGTAAATTCAAATTAGTTTAACCGCAGCAATTTTTCGTGTTTCGTGTAATTTAATGTTTTGACTGCTACAATCTCAATTTCTTTTATCTCTGGCCCTTCAAGTTCAGTTTTTATACAGGTTTGAAAAACATGACCCTTTAAAGGTATTTTATATAGAAAAAAGAAGGAAAATACGTATATTTAATAGTTTTCAGTGCATTTTGGTTTCATTGATATCCGTAGAGGTCTGCATAATTAATAATTTTACTAGTATGCGCGTTAGCTTTCTAATATAAGCTTAAAATATATATGTCGCGGGGCTCGTGTTTCCATGGTAACGCATTTTTTCTCATTTTTAAACAACTATGTATGAAAACAGTTTTTTTCGACGGCTTCAGTGTCATTCTGTTAATGACCAACATAGAATATTTGGGTAAAATTATTAGCAAAACACCAAGCACTTTACATGTTACCCTATTTTTCTTAAAGTTTAAAGTAACCATGGCAACAGGGATGTTTAAAATAGCTTATATCTTGCTTTTCATCATAATTTCTTACAAAAAAAATATTAAACAAGATAATCTTTCTTGTTAATGTAGCTTTAAAACATTTTAATTCTAACGTAAGTAATATTTTCGTGTTATTTGCATTTATTTAAACAAATTTCACAGCTTAAAATACTTACAGCAGTACCCCTCGTCTGACATTTTTTATGGAAAAATCGTTCTGCATGCTGCTATTATTATTATGGATATTGTTGAAATGAAAATAAAATGCCGAAACTGTGTTCCTTAAATAGACCAGTGTCAACGCTTTTGAATTTTACATTTAGATATATAGGTCACGGGCTTCGTTTCCATAGTAACATCAATTTAATTCAAGAAACCACAATTTTCTAGTGAAATTTGAACAATTTTAGAACTTAGTTTTAATATATGAGTAACAAAGTATCAATGGAAACTGAAAAATGGGTATTACAAATCAAACTGTCCAATTTTTATTTGAAAATGGCCGTATTAAGTAACCTTTCACCCAGCTATATTCCCAATAACATTGGTTACCATCATCCATTTTCTTACATTCCGCATAACATTTCAATAAAACTATATAAAAGAAGCAAAATATTGATTATTATTCAGAGCGAAAGACACATAAAATATATTTCAGTAAATAATGGCTGTTTAAAAATAGTTCAAATAAAGAAAATGCAGAGAATGACGTACTTTCAAAATAAAAGCTATTAATTTTGCGCGGTAACTGACACGTAACGTCATGACGTCAATGACGTCATTTTAAAGCAACAATGTTTTGAAGCGTTTCTGCGGCAATTTATCAATTATTTCTGCATTATTTAACCATTAAGCATCAGATCGGAGACAGGTTCATGATTTCTTTACTGAAGAATGTATATACAAACACATTTGGTTTGTCGTAAACGTCGTCGTAAATTATCACGTTAGCTTCCGGTTGGGCATGCGCACATACAAATATGAAGCTAACCTACCTCCTTAACGGACTGAAACGGAAATTCGTGGAGGAGTCTTCGGTGTTTTTACCGGTGTTCGAAAACTCCATCTTACAACCCCGAGTGTAGCGTGAATCACGAACTTTAAATAACGTAAAACGTACTGCATCTTTGTAGTGGGTCCGTGCAGTATTTTTTATATTGTTACCTAAAACCGAATAGAGTCTAGCACTGGTAGTATGTGTGGAGTATCAATAACATTCGTATCACTTGGCAGAAGTTCGTTATCGCTTATACCGATTATTCCCATCTGCACCTACAAGTGATGAATCTTGCGTGTAAAAAACACAAATAAAACAAATACATCCATACGGACCGTATTCAGGCTGGTATTAAAACAAACATATACCTATTTGTACAAGCATTTCAAAGAAGAAAGGAAAAAATGTGAACTTTCGTACAATATTTTTTGCATTGCAGCCAATGTACACCAGTTCTCATAAACATGAAAACATTTTCTTTCGTTCATACTCTTGCGTCGGGAAAAAAACGATGGTTCATTTATCGAAATACTACTGTGTGATGAAATAAATGTTTCTAAAACCGAAGAGAGAAATGGTTTATATTGAGAAGTACGGGAGAGGTTGATGTCGATAACAATTATTTTCTCAAAATAATTAAATAAAAATATTTTTATTGAAGAGAAAATACATGTGATACTTTTTCTTGCATACCTGACAGACGTTGTCGTTAATATTACCCATGTCTATGGTGTACCATTTGGGTCGTAAATTTAAAGGTGCACGCGTAATTACAAGTGCACGCATATATACACGTGCACGTACATATAAGCGTGTCTCTACATATCTACGCGTGCACGTATAAAAAATATACTGGTAGACGTATATATTTACACGTGCACGCATATTTTTATACGTGTACGTATATTTTAAAATGTACGCGCACGCAAAGCAGACTTTCGACCAAAATGGTACACCATACATGTCGGCGAAAAACCTATCTGACAGATGACTTCTGTGATATTAAAAGCGGCTTACGACCCACATGCATGCAATAGGTCCGTCTATTAATTGTATATTTTATACAAAGTTCGATAAAAATCAAAACCTTGTAGTTGCTCTTTCAAGCTTCTCTTTATATTTTACTACTATAATAAAAAAGTTATTTTAAGAAAAAAAATAACACTATGTTACAAATGGATAACTGCGCGTCGATGTGGGGACATTGCCATTGTTTACGAATGTTAGTATCCCGCTCAAATACAAGAGAACCATAAAGAAAATCATTTGTCTTTCTATAATTTGTAAAATACAGTAAGCAATACAATAATAAAATTACCACTGGTTGTCGGTGCAGATTGAATGAATTTGCAAGAAAATGTACTAAATGTTGTGTTCAACTGCAACACTATTCAAGAAACGCATTTTCATATCAGTTAAATTGGTTTGATATTAATCAGATATATTCATGAAGTCAAAAAGAAATAAAATATTAAATAGTAATAAAATTATACAGGCTGCACCAACGATTCTACCATAAAATTCTCTGCAGGTGATTTCAATATTACAATACTATATCGCCGTATGAATCTTCACTTGTGCAATGGATTTTAACGGTAACGTCTAGTTACTGAAAACGCCTCAAGAAAATTTCAGCCATATGGTAAAATAAAATGCAACACTGAAGCTCGAATTAGCATCCCAGCGTCTCGTCACCCTCATATTTACACTCGAATTGAATATTTGTGAATTAAAGAGTAGAATACTAACCTGTGATTCACACAGCCGAGGCTGTAACAGGTCATTATCCTGCCTGTACTTAGGACATGAAGACATATACAAATATAGAGACAGATTTTTGTTTGTCTGTTTGTTTTTTGTTAACCGGGCGGGTTACAGACAAGTTTGAACCCCAGGAAAACAAGACACAATGTTATTACATACGTGAACGACTAGAACCTCGATGTATCATAATCAGAGCTTTGTGTACACTACTGAATATTAAGGACTTTCTCTTCGAAACAAGATAAGAAAAGCTATTTTAAATTTTAAAATAAGCTCAATTTTCTGTGTACAACACTTATCAAACTGACTCCAGATGAAAGTATAAAACATGATTTGAGCCGCGCCATGAGAAAACCAACATAGTGGCTTTGCGACCAGCATGGATCCAGACCAGCCTGCGCATCCGCGCAGTCTGGTCAGGATCCATGCTGTTCGCTTTCAAAGCCTATTGCAATTAGAGAAACTGTTAGCGAACAGCATGGATCCTGACCAGACTGCGCGGATGCGCAGGCTGGTCTGGATCCATGCTGGCCGCAAAGCCACTATGTTGGTTTTCTCATGGCATGGCTCATTTTATCCAATGTGCTTTTTAAGTCCTTATCGTTTGTGTTTTTGTAATAAATTGTGCGAAGCACTTTTGAACGTCTATTGTATGCCTGAAAAAAAAACGGTTATATATACAGTCAAACTACTCTTACTAATACTATCATCACAATTAGTAGTTCTAATAATAACTATGATAATAAATTAGATACATGAGTTAATGTCAAGATGTTTAACATAATTGGAATTATACTGGTGGGCAAATAATCAAGTCTATTATGGCATTTTCGAGTTCGGAGTTCAAAAATCAACTTCTTTTATCGGTCGTTTCGGTACTATAAAATAGCTGCTTTTTATGACTAAATAAATTGCATTCTCAGAATTCCTGCTCTATTTATAAAAACAAGCCTGTCGAATACGTCGTACATTCAAATAGATTGTATCTTGAGCCATTATTTGATTCTACAGGGGATGCAAACTTATATCAGATAAAACAATGTTTTTATACATTAATTTAATTTTCGGTAAGATGAGTAATTTTAGAGTGATAATACGAATCTTATAGATGAAATGTGACACATATTTTGTTAAGCAAGTTATTTGTTAAATGTCATGTTTCCTTTTTGTTTTCTATTTCTTGCAAGAAATCATCTTGCAAACAAAAGCATATCTAAGTTTTTGATATAATGGAAAATCTTAAAAAGGAGAAAAGCTTTCATAATTATTTGAGAGACATTGCCTCGTTGGAGCGAACTCACCATCGCTCAACCGAACGGTTTACCGTCAGTTTACAGACTGTCGCGGTCATCTTTCAAATCCCCGAGATTTTATGTCGCAATTGTATAAAATATCGCGGCCAAAAGATTTTTTCGAGTTTTCTGGCACACTACTTCTGTCGTAAAAAGTCACGAATTACAGACGAAACCGCGACATTTTCTGTCTACATACTAGAATTAGCTAAGTTAAATACTCTTTATTTTAGGTAGCCGATTGCAGCCATTTTAATCTCGGATATTTTTATTTGATGCGTACCTTATAAAGTTAAAAAGCCTCGAGCTTGTTTGCCTAGAAACATCTCTCATGAAAAGTCGCTGCCAAAAACTCGCTATTTTTCGCCGAGACATTTTATGAGACCGTTATTGAGAAACAAAAAGTCGCGGCTTAAATTTTACCCTCCACGTTTTGTAGAATTTTTACTAAAGCTGCAAAAAGTGTCGCGGATTTTTTCTGTTCCTCGACATTTTATAGACTGGCGAGGGATAAAAATGTAGAGTCAAACCATGGACGCTACCGGCCACCGGAGTCAAACTGTCCCTTGCTGTTTCCAACAACTATTATGAAAAATATCGCGTTTTATATGTTCCTCGCGACATTTTGTACGATTTCGACAGAAGATTTGTAAGTTGCCCACGACATTATATACATAGACGATAAAATTTCTCGCGATTTAAAATGGCCACATCCGTCACCATAGCTTATATATCGATTTCATTGATATTAAGACTTACATACTTCAGGTAAAAAACATTCCAGTTTGATGATGTGCTGCGCAAACTAATTGATTGTAATTTGCAAAAACGCAACTTATACGCAAGTGTATGAAACAAAAATGATAATTTACATTGCATAATCGAAAAATAGAGAACACGTCAAAAACTGAACAAGAAAAGAATTCACCACTTAACTAAATGTTTGGTTATAAACTCTGCTAGCTTTGTTCCGAATCTTACTAAAGCTATGAAGTAGAAAATGTCCCCTTTTGTAAATGTTTAGAAACGCGTTGTTTTTTTTTTTTTGTTTTTGCCCGGCAAATACCATATGCACATTAACAATATCGTCGCGCTAAACGCTTTACGTGACTACAGTGAGGTTATTGTAGAATCTCGTCTTGCCGAAGCGTTGTTTTTACAATTTGTTGTGTGATTACTTTTATTTCGTACGTAAAAAGATAGCATAGCAAAATTCTATGAAACAGAGGAGCACTTTGCTATAGTATTTGCAACTGGGGCGGGTGTTTTTCCGTCTGTAAGCCACCCCTATGGCAGGTGAAGTATTTTAATAATTGCAGTTACTACAGTTTGCTGAAAGGGAAATGCTTCCAGTTTTGGGTGGTGGGACCATTAATAACAAAATCGTTTCAGGTATGGACTTGCATTTTTCAAGAACTTTAGGTAAAATTGCCCATCTAATACGTACACACAAAAAGCAACAAACAACTGACTTTGGAAAATACATGACAGTTTCAATCATGGGCAAAAACAACAATAATCATGGCTATACTAGCATATTAAGAATAACAAAAACATTTTTGCAACACTATATTTTTTGTTTTCACTCTTTTGAGTCAAGCTCGGTGTATCTACAATTGAATATGATGTGAAACCCGATGAATCACTTTAAATGAATTGAAACATTTGCGAGTATCTGGCTTACGTGTAAAATTGCATGTCTGCATAAATGGCATTCAAAACAGGTAGGGCTAAATTAAAAGCTATTTAAAAGGAACACGGATCATTATTTCAGACACATATTTCACTCAGCTGTTTTTCGTATATGAAAACGTAAACGATCCGTTCTAGGAAAACTGAAACAATATCGTGTTGTAACATATGTTTGTAATATCTCATCCAGTGTATAATGATAAACAATTAGGTCTATTTTCCTTAAACAATCAAAACAGTCCTAAAGTATCAAACAAAGTATCAGATGAATACGCTGTCTGTACCGTGTCAGCTATCTGCACCATGTCTCACTGAACTTCACGGTAAGCCGTAGAGAATGAGGTATTAAAGTTAAATGACACAACAGATCTAATGGCATCATCTAAGGCACTGATATATATACATATATATTATATTACCATCAATGATCTTCAAACGATCTAAAAGGCTTCCTCAAATGAAAGAATACGACAACAACTAGCAAATGTACATGTGGTTTAAAATCAGTGTTGACAGATAAAATCGGTATATTATGACAGCTGGCTGCCGGAAAACGTTAGTACATGATAAAACATTATAATATAATATTGGTTGTAAAGATTTATATGACTGAAATATTTCTAGAAAGGTTACGATTCTAACAAACTATTAGCTCAGGCATAAACAAACTGTCTGTTTATACAGATGAACCGATAACTGAATGCTAAATGCACTAATCACCTTAGTATCGATTACTCTATTAATGCGTACAAGATATTGTATCGATAATATACATGATTAACATACACTTGGTGAATGAGAATGGCTGAATGTATTGTAGCACATTCCAAAATATACATAATACTGTGCGTTCAGCACTAGCAACATTGGTTAATGGTGAACGGTGCGTCTTATAATACCCCCATATTGACTGGTACATATCAAATGGTCAGTCCTTCTTGTCTTAAAAGGGTTTGTACTATATTAATCGTTGCACTTTTTACTCCAGACGCTAAAAGCTTTCAGTCCCTCCTGCCCAATATTGAATGTTAAACGCGCCTTAGCTGTTAAAGAAGTTCGCACAGATGAGATGGATTCCGATAAAATATATTAAATACAAAATTCTGTTATATGTTTTGTAATGGCAATTTAAACCCGTGCATTATCCTGCAAGCATGTGCACTATTTGACAGGTCTGTAAAGACGTAGGCGTGTAGAGCCTTTATTATATATCTTATTATAAATAGCAACAAGATTGTACTTAGAATGTACACAGTAGCAATAAACCACATCATGTCTAGACTTTTGTATGCCAAATTTAACAGAAAATTTGTTTTAAGTACAGTCGCTCTAAAGCATTGTGTTTACTGACTCCTAATGCGACTGAGATAGGCAATACCTATAATAAAACTGACATCATCTGTCAATATAAACTTACAGGCGGAGGACAAATCTAAACAAGTATGTGAGACAAATAAATTACTTGTCCTATAGAATAAAATCTGGAAAGTAGATCCCTCGGAAGCACCGAGAACAAGGCAAACAGTGAAAATTGCAGACTCGGTTTGATTGAGTCTGTTCATGAGCAGTAATGGAAAATGCAACACTGCCCACTCCAGAAGCCATGAAGAACGATGGCAATGTCTATACAATTATCGAAAACCAGGACGATATTGTTGTCATCTTATACGAAACTCTTGAAAATACTTGATGGTTTCTGAAGATAGTTTCAAGATGTGTACAGAAGTCGTTACAGTGTCTGGGATGTTTACTCAATTAATAAATTCTGTTGACTAAGTGATTTTGCTCTTTTACTAACTACTTGTAGGCTGGGAGGAATATTCTATTAAGCCGGAACTTATTTTTACTATTTGATCCACAAGTCAATTCCAGGTTTTCTCAAGAGTTGTGGCTTTGTTTTTGGCAAGATTTAAACAAAACCTATACATCATTCTAAAGATATTCGCAGGTGGTATTAGGATCCTTCAGAGTTCTGAAAATGTCTTTAATAATGTCCATTTAAAGCTAAAAATGTATTGCTCTCATTGTAAAATTCGGGCGAAATCGAAATTTCAAAATTCTATTAAAGACGTTTCACAAGACTTACCAGGTAGTAAAGAATATCTGTACACTTTGAAAGTGCAATTATAATACGGCATACGGTAGTAAAGATAGGTCATATTTGTACACTTTAATAGTGAACTTCTGAAAGGTGTCCTAATTATTATAAGGCACATACTTAATGCACTTTACCAGGTAGTAAAGATAGGTCATATCTGTACACTTTGATAGTAACGTCAATTGCTTATTGCATAGTTTGACTACCCTACGGCACTTTGGGTAAGTTTGAAATGCATGGAATAATGACCTGTTTCAAGTCGCTGAATATTGGTTGCTATAGATACCTCTAATTCTTCCATGATTCAAAGAAAATTAAAACCGATTTTAAAATAAAATAGGATATATGTCAAATTACTTGCACATATATTTTCATGTAATGAACAATGAAATTTTGAGGACAGAATTCCGCGAATTTATGAAACAGCCCTCGTATAATATATTAGAACAGACAGAGAATACATGCATGTGAACTGAGAAACTTACAGAGATACTGTTTGGCCTTCAAATCAATGATAATGATTTCATTTGCATTAATTTGTCCAAAGGCATAAACAGATCCAAAATTTTCATTTAATGTGATTTAAAAAATGCAGAGCGTTAAATTCACGTTTTGGTCTACTATATTAAAGTAATCTAAATTTAAGGCAAAATTAATTATCATGTTACTTGATTTTTTAGTTTAGAGATTTCTAAAGTTTAGAGACCAGTATTCGCCATTTAATGAATATTTATGCTGCTGTCGGCAGCAAACACGTAAGGTCATTCTTTTCTGTCTACATTCATCTGTAAATGAAAAGTGCTCATGCTAAGATGCTGTACAGATTATAAGAATCTTAAATGTCTTCCTGTGCAAGACGGGTTTTTCCTTACCAGAGGGGCTGTGTGGAACTAGATGTGTGTCCATAGGACACAGGTTCCCCCACTCCTGCCACTGTAACATGGTTTAATGACTCAGGTTAAACATTTTTAAGATGTTTGCAACACAAACTTTTAAGAACCTTATGTGTTTTCACTTAGTTGGTCATAACTCTGGCCTAGCTGAGTAAAATCCTAAACAGAACACTTCATATGCTATAAAACAATCCTCTAATGTTTTATGAGTCTAGGTCAAGTACATTTTAACATACATGTTTCACAAACATTTTTTTTTTACTAAGTCTGGACAAGAAGTCTGGTCTAGTGTAGTGAAATAATGACTGTAGGTAAAATATTTTTGGAGCTACGCGCGACAAAACATTAAAATGACAATTGTTTTCCTAGGTCAGGGGCCATAACTCCTATAATACTGAATGAATCCGGACGCGAAACCCCAGGTGCACAACTGCACATGCTGACCAACATTCCTGTAAACTTTGGTGACTCTAGGTCAAATACCTTTGGAGCTACGCGCGACACAACATTAAAATGACCAATTTTTAACTAAGTCAGGGACCATAACTCCTACATGACTGAATGAATCCGGACGCGAAACCCCGGGTGCACAACTGCACATGCTGACCAACATTCATGTAAATTTTGGTGACTCTAGGTCAAATACTTTTTGAGCTACGCGCGACACAACATTAAAATGACCAATTTTTAACTAAGTCAGGGACCATAACTCCTACACGACTGAATGAATCCCGACGCGAAACCACAGGTACACAACTGCACATGCTGACCAACATTCCTGTAAACTTTGGTGACTCTAGGTCAAATACTTTTGGAGCTACGCGCGACAAAACATTAAAATGACCATTTTTTACTAAGTCAGGGGCCATAACTGCTACACGACTGAATGAATCCGGACGCGAAACCCCAGGTGCACAACTACACATGCTGACCAACATTCCTGTAAAGTTTTGTGACTCTACGTCAAATACTTTTAGAGCTAGGCGCGACACAACATTCTCGGAAGGACGGACGGACAAGAGCAAATCTATATGCCCAAATCTATGTGTGTGTGTGGTGGGGGGGGGGGGGGCACAATAAAAAACAGAGCGTTAACGAGGTTCTTTATCCAAGCTGTCCCGAGGGTTGGGAAAACAGCTGTCTTACACAGGCAGACATGTAAGATCATTTTTCTTGCTTATAACGTTCAAAATAGATTGTGGTGTAAAATACATTGCCATTACACGGGTGGTAAACGTGCAATCCAATGCCCGCTGGGAATACGCTTAAAATGGGTTGCGCGACTTCCGGTGCTGGTGGTGCGCATCAATATATACAATATCGAGGTAGTTGGGTTTTTGTTTTTGTAAATAATGACACATTTACGAGTGTTTTCAAAAAATGTCAAATGCAATTCGACACAAAAATAAATAAAAATCACATGTGTGAAATACCAGCTTATTAATTTAAGAATCAGGAAAACACTGCTGGCTCGAACTGTCAAAAAAGTATGGAATCATGAAAAATTAAATTTTTTAAACTCTGTGCCTACTTTCTGGAAATGTTACACTTCTAATGATCAAACACGTGTAAACAGTCATGAATATTACATACACTTGAATACAATATTGCTTTTGGGGGAAAGATTGGCAAAACATACTTGGGAATGGAGTTGCGCGGGAATGGAGCTGCGCGTGTACATGTCCTTTTTACATCCCAATAGGTTTTACAATGTCCTTGTTTCCTTCTTATTATTTTTATTTATTTAGTTTTTGGCAAGAAAACTCTGTAGCCAGTGTCTTCAGCAGTTTACAGCAAACGCTATGCTGAAAGTACAGATACAGATCATCCATTGGAATGTTTGCAAAAAGATACAGTCAACATAGACACTAAGTATTTGCTGTTCATATTGAGGTTAAAACACATGTACCATGTGCCTCAACGAATTTGACTTCGAATGTTCTTAATTGGCGTTAGATGGGGAAACAGGATGTTGGCTTTTTGGGTTTAGCGCCGTTTTCAACTGTGTTTCAGTTAAGTTTGGGTGGGCAGTTAACCTAGCCAGAGATTCGGTACCCTTACTAACCTGTTTTCCGTATGTGCCAACTTCTCCACATAAACCAGAGTCGGAGGACAAAGGATTTTAGACTCAATGTCTTTTATCATAGCGGAGACCATACGCCTCACCCGAAGATCGAACTCCATTATAATTACATTAACATTTCTAAGGTCCACTTTACCATTGGTACTAACAATGATACAATACGTGTACATCTTTATCTCCGATGAAATCCAGATCATGGTCCCATTCTTCTTGAAATAATTCAGGCAATTTCCATTGAAACGATACAATTATACACAAACTTATTGTGTTCAATACAGGACAGAAAACTTTGAAATCCATTCCCGGGGCGCAACCCCATTCCCGATGATTTTTTGTCAATTATGTCCCCATAAGCAGGATATGAAGCAAATACTTGTGATATTCGTTACTTTATAACAACTGAGTTATCATAAAAAGCATCAGATGTCCTCAGATTAGGCATATGAGGTCAGAAACTGCCATTTGTGTTGATTTCATACTTTTTTCACGCTTCGTGTCGCCAGAGTTTTAGTGATAATAGAGCCGAATCATAAATTACAAACCAGCTATTTTACACATATGATGTATTATCATATTTGTGTCGAATAGCGTTTTGCTTTTTTCGAGAAAAATTATTCTTGTCCTATACTAAGCAAAATCGTAACTTCACATACCTCAATTTCGTCTTTTTTACGCGCAACACCAGCAACGGACGTCGCGCAACCCGTTTAAAGCGTATTCCCAGCGGGAATTGGATTGCGCGTTTACCACCCGTGCATTATCTTTATAGTTTATGACGTCCTAATAGTGCCAGTACTATGTGACGTCACCTAAGTGCACGCTATTTTAGACAGGGAAAGACAGGAATATCTATCCCTCGCGTGTGCTCGGACAAGTGTATACTTTACCCGCTAGGTAGGCAAGACTACTGAATCCATAATACGTATTCATGAAAGACGTCTACAACAGCCAATGAACCCAAACAACAACTATTTGCCACAGTTCACGTATAAAGGCACGGACGGACTAGATTGTAATGACTCCAAATAAATACGGACATGGACAGGCGCAGCTTAGATACTTTCTTGGGATCTTTTCATCTCGTAGGAGCATTGACATGAATATGTAAATACATGTAAATACACTACGCTTATATGCATTTCTTAATCTTTGAAAGGGTTATTTGAAAACGTTTCGGTAGGAAATATTTTATATTTTTTAAAGTAGATAGGAATTTATCAAAAAATCTAACATTTCATTTTTTTTACATCTTTTGCAATATTATTATGTTTGCAGCTGATATTTTAACACAGACGTATATACATTTTTACATAACTGATTTTAGATATGCTTTACATTTTTACATGGATTATTTTAGATATGCTTTACATTGTGCATTTTTACATGTATGTTTTTAGGTATGTTTTACATTTTTACATAAATGTTTATGCTTTGCAGTTAGTGTTTGCAATGTGGCTTCTTCTCGGCGATATATGACCATGTTGTGTCGATTCGCCGTAAAACCCAACTCACTCACTCACTCCTTTTTCAATGGCATTCTGTATTTAATTTGTGCGTATTTCTATTTACAATGTGTTCTAGAGTAATTCGCATGCTTGACGGGTAGTAATTTATTTATATATGAATATGGCTGGGGATAAATTGTGATGTTTGTTTTATAATTTGAATAAGCCGGTGGTAAAAAAAAACAAAAGCATTTTAAATTCATATTCGCAGTTGCCGAGCTGGAACCATAACAACGAAAGATATATTACGTTTATTTTAGGACCTTACTTTACCAAATCCCATGAGTAGTCAGATTTTATATGAAATATTAAATTTTATTAAACGAAACCTTATATGTTGTACCTGGCATTGAAAGTCAGGGAATATCTATTATTTATTAAACTATCCTATAAAGTATTACGTGACAGTTAATCAAGGTAATTTACAAGCCGCGCATATTTCAATGATTCATACAACTTCACAATTGATTTTAAATTAGCTTACTTGTGTGTTTAATTAAAAATATCAAAAACTGTATTTTATTTTATTCATTTATTTATCTATTCATTCATTTACTTATTCTGTGCAAATGTTTTAACACACGTATTCTTCTTTAAATACCATATGTTACGCGTCTAACGGTAATATAAATGTCGCACTAAACTCATTATAGGATGGTAGTCATTCTTTAAAGTAAAAAAAAACTAATGCAAATGTTTTAACATACGTTTTCTTTTGTGAATACCGTATGTGGCGCGTCTAACAGCACTAAACTCGTTATAGGATTAAATTGCCAACATAATTGTGGATTCGCGTGTTGCCAAGACGTTTTCTGCAATCTGTCGCAAGTTAATTTGAATTGCATTTCAAATCTGTACTTGAAAAGTAGGAGGGCTTTTTTTTTTGCTCCATACTATGAAATCATTCCGTTTCTTTCATCTTGATAAGACAACAGCCGAAGGAAAACCAAGATTTTTTTATACCCACGAAATTATATATTTCAGTGTACATGTGTATATTACAATGGAGCTTAGTATATTAAATATAACAAAAATAAATAAAAAAAATTGAAAATGTCAATGTTCAATTAATACAATATTTCCAAAATTATTTGTTTTGGGGAACAGGTTAACACTTATCGGTAAAGTTATTATCATCTTGACCTTTCTTTTTGCTTTCGTGAAAGGTTTACGGTGATCTAGTTTTTGAGGTATGTATAATTATGTATGTATGTATATATTTCTCTTGGTACGACATTGTTTATGAACATGGCAGAATGTTTTATTGTAGTATGGTTATGTATAATTATGTGTCTATGTAGATGCCACTTTTGCTGTTAGAAATTTATATTTAGTAACCTTCTCCGGCTATTTAGAACATTTGTCATTAAGCTTCGAATATTATGTGTTAATATCACTTTTCGTCATATTATTACCATGCAATGCTTTTCCTCATGGGCTTCTCAGCCTAATGGAATGAATATAATAAACTCTTAATATGATAAAGAAGGCATTCTAGCCACTGACTTTGTCTGACTATAAACATTTATCTACACAAGACCTAAGAACTATAACTTTAATACCGGGCCGGGTTGTTTTCTGTCCGAAAGGTGTGATGAAATATTGGTTCAATGTTAAATATTTCTAGTGAAAAAAGCATGGCCACGATCTTTTAATAAGACTCATCGAAATTAATGGTATTATCGCAATTATGTAAGCTTAGGCATTGTTTTGTTTTCTGTTTTTGAACTAAATTTTATGAAACACCATTCTTCAATCTAAAGAAACAATAACGGCTATGTTAAGTCCTTTCTGCGTAAACGCACAATTATATGTATATTCATGCATCATTTAAAACGTACGAAAACAAAGGTGTGGTTGACTAACATCTTGTCTGCATTTCAGTCTTAAATAACACGGTAATTCTATATTTGTGATTATGAAGTAGATAAATAGTGTTTAAACCAAAAATAGATTATTGGTTTGCCTTAAATATGTGAATATAAATAGAAGACAATTCTTGAATTACATTTGTATCTGGATTTACTTTTAAACGATTCTGAACAGTCACGCAGGGACCTTTTATTCACACGTGTTCGTTCTTTGTAATATTACAAGTTCAATTGTTCTGTATTTGAGGTCTGTACCAGCTGATGACATATGGCAGGCTGTTTGCTAGACTTACATAGTCTGTTGAGATCAAGTAATCTGTAATAAAGTTTATTTCTTTCTTCATAATGACACTGATAATTTCTAAGAAAACCCTTTTTTCTCTAGACTCATCTCAACGTTAGAGTCGGAGATAAGAGTAATTGTTGTTTTTTTCAAAAAGTGCTATTTGAAAGGATTCTAACGACTAATACCAGTTTAGCTGTTTGGCAGATTCAAATTCGGACAATGTTTCAGGCATTGATGGTTACTTGACTTTGATAGCAGACCTCCTGAAAGATGTATAGCTTACATGATATAACTCGCCACTATTCAGATTCCAACATACAAATACGACTGGCATATAATTCCAAGTTATCCTGAAAAGCTACCAAAAATGTTCCCGCAAAACGTGGTCGAATGGCTAATTTAAGTCGACGATCAATGATGTTCAATTACTTGAGCCACTGTATGTGCAAAATATGTATATTTGTGGGTAAAACATACTAGTAACTGAAATGACTTATGCGATAAACAAGTGGTTACAAAAGCAGTAATTTGTAAAGTTTTGGTCTGAGCGGAACCATCTTTATTTGAGTTTGAAGATTTGAAATTAGTATTTTCACGTACCAATTTGATTCACTTTTACACAGTTAGTTATTAAGTGATATATTTACGAAAAAAAAAATAAAATGCTTCACCGAAGAATTGTTTTATCATTACGTTTTTTTCTATTTTCCTTCGGTGTGCATAAAATATGGAAAGGAAAAACTTGCGCCTGTTCCTTGACGGTAGTGGAAATGAAAGCTACCCTCTAGCCCAGGGTTGAGCAGAACTCAACATTTACACATGTTGTAAGTACCAGAATATAATTTAGAGAAGTTCTAACACAATACACTCGTTATCGAGACACAGATAAACCGAAAACTGATTGCTAAATGCCTAAATTACATTAGTATCGGTGTATCGATTGTCCATTAACGAGCACGAGTTATTATATCGATAAACATACAGTAAGTGAATAAGAACAGCTGATTATACGATTGCACATTTCAAAGCACACAATATTGTGCTGTTATCATGAACTACATAAGATGATCAACGGTTCGGAAAAAAATCGCACGCATTCTAAGAACGAGTGGGATTGAACAGACTGCACAATGCAATTTTGAAGAAAAAAAAACATATATCTAAAACTATTTTAGCATAAGTTTGATGGTTCAGCCACGGACCGTTCCAAAGCCGTGCCCAACTGTGTTCCTTATTTGTTCGTTTTGTCGTCGTGTGTTTGCTTTGTTTTTGGCGATGCGTGTGTTTGTTTATGTTTTTTAGTCTTGTGCACGTCCAAATGGTGTATATGTATATATGGTAATTTGTACGGACAAACCTTAATTCTAATACGAGAATTTGCTGTCGGAGGCATCCATCCTAAATATGCAAGTATTATTCTATGTAAGTAATAAGGATTTTTTCTCACTTTCAAGAGGTCTTTCATATTCATGATTGGAAAGTCGAAGAAATTGTATCGGGTGCAATGTAAATACATTCACATACTTTATAAACTGTCATTTGCATCTATTCAGGTGTCAAACAATTACAATTATCTGGGATCGATTATACAGAAATTCCCCTGCATAACGCAGACTAATCAACACACCATTCGCGATTCCGCATGGGCCATCATTGTTATATTACTCTGTTCTGTATTTCAAGTTACATTTCAGAAAAATATGCCAGTCAAATAAATCACAGTTAAATAACATGTAAATGAACTTGTCTTAAAAGATAGCCTTGTAATGGAACCGAAGTTTGTTGTATTTTGTAGAGGAAACGCCGTACTCGAGAAATACACAACTGTATTGGACCGGGCAGTATGAGAAATACACAACTGTATTGGACCGATCAGTATGAGAAATGTACAGACTTGTCAGATGTTTATGTATACTAGTGGCTCGATTAATCATTATTGTTATCATTTATAATTCATTATCATTATTTCTATTTACTTTACTATTATCATTATTATTATCCATAATATTATCATCTTATTCATCAGGGGAAGTTGGCAGTTACTTGCGGAGAACTGGTTTGTACAAGTACAGAATCCAGGACACACGCCGTTACATAACTCCACATACCCCATTCTACTCCGCCCCTGGTTACGTTTAGCCAATATTTTTTACCATTTTACCATGTATTGAGCATAGGTGACGATTATAAAACGCATTTTGTAACATTTCAGCGTGTTTTTTTTTTTTTTTTTTTTTTTTTTTTAAAGTATTTTACCATCAATACTCTCAATATTACAAGATTTGAAACATCGCATGAACACTAGGGAAACAATAGCCAGTTAAACATTTAAATGAACCCCTACCAATGAATCACTGGTATCAATCGTCAGATCTGTTACCATTCTGTCGAATGACACCGGTCCCGACAACTGTCATTTGTATTCCGACGAGAAATCACTAAATAATATAAATCAATCAATCTAAGTTCTATGGAACACTTCCTTGCGAATCGATCCCTGCTTTAAACTGCGCATATCGTTGCCGGGTACCAAAATTGATACCGTTTCGACTACATTATACCGGATTATCACTTCAGCGCGTGTTTCACGAGGTTAGTTTACATAAAGAAGTGATGATCTGGTTTAACATAGCCGTAAGAGTATCAATTTTGGTACCCGGTTTATGACATGCGCTACACAAAGCGAGGGTCCAGCGCAAGCAAGTGTTATAATTGTTCGTTCGATGTTTCATATCTTGTAAAATTTAGAGCATTGATGGTAAAATACTTTTTTTAAAAAACACGCTGAAATGTTACAAAATGCGTTTTTGATCGTCACCTATGCTTAATACATGGTAAAATATATTGGTTAAACTTAACCAGGGGCGGCGGAGAATGGGGTGTGTGGAGGTCCGAACCCCAAGTGTCTGTGAACTGAAATACTGTTGAAAAACGGCGTTAAACCTAAAACAAACAAAACAAATATTATATTACTTAGGTGTCTTTTCATATTGAATGTATTAAACGAGTTGAATGAGATATAGTAGACGCAACTTGACCGCGATGGTTGACCTTAGGCTGATTATTCATATCGGTTATTTCATTATAGAAATCAAGGGTGCTTAGGGTAGCCGTGTATATTTATATGGAATTAGTTTGTATACAGTACAGTATCAAAGTATATATACTTACATTTGATCAATTAAAACTTTCCAATACACTAATTTATATTTACACAAAATTATATTTCCTTTTTCTCGTGCAGATCGTGTTTTACGTACACTCCTTTTCAATAATACTTTAAACGACGTCGACGTCAGAGCTTTATTACACTACAGTGCAGTATCAGTTTTATGTAATGGCTTTATTACACTCCCGCGTCAAACATGTGATAAATACATTTAATAAACATCAGTGAGTTTAAAATAATTCGTTATTTCATTTAGCTGCATTTAATATTAACAGGGTTCACCCGGAAACATAAAATTTTCATTTGAAATTTAATTTTGGATAACCAACATTAACTTAATTACGTTTGTAGTAAAATAAAAAAAATAAGTTTGACAATTCTATTCGAAATACCCTTTTAAACTTTGAATAAATAATAAATGGACACATAGCATGCAATACGTGTGTAAAATAAATATTACTTTAGAATTAATGGCGTTCTGGACTGACTGAGACGAACCGACGCTGGAATATTAAATTTACGTGACACATTGAAACATCAGAAAGTGCTACTTAAATGCCGAGCAAATACCTAAGAAAGTGCAAATCAATTCCTACTAAAACAGACATGAACTAAAAGGAATACGTATTTCTTCAGTGTGCCTAAAATATAATTTATTCTGTAGTTTTTATTTACTAGAATAACGTTACTGCTGAGGAATACCGTCTGTACCAGTCTAAATCGTTTTGAAATGAATATAATTGTTATCTTTTTTAGAAATTTAAATAAATGATTCGTTCTGTTTTAAATGTTCATAATACTTTAATTTTTTATCTTAAAAATAGACGAAACAGCTTCCCAAACAGATGTTATGCGTGCTTACATGGTTAAAAGAGAGAGCACTTATTTTAGTATTGCACATGTACTGTTACATTTAGAGTCACCTAGGGAGGTAATAAAAAACAATAAATTCAATAAAACGTTCTAGTATATTCTAGTATATGCAGCAATATTCAAACCTTTAACAATTGATTAAGAAAGTAACTATCAGAATTAGGATTTAACAAGAAATTAATGTATTATATATATGCTCATAACATTTTAAACAACGTCATTATGAGCCTTTGAAGCGGAATGTCAAATATAACTGTCGGTATATTCTCAATACCAAAGTTTGAAATATTTACAGAAGTACTTTTGACTTTTATATGGAAAAATCATGTATACTTGCAATTATTATTCTCAAAGAGCTATTTCATGGGAAAATAGTTTAAAGGCTGGAACTCAAATGCCTTTGAATTTTGATTTGTACGGTTACTGACACCTGCTGCTAAGGTGCTTGCGATGTCATTTAACGCAGTACTGTGTAACAGCTTTCCTATGGTAATGTAGTCATTATTTCAGCATTATTTAAACATTAATAGTACAGTAGAAACAGACTATTACAATTCTAATAAGAAAATTCTAGGAACAAATATTCTGATGAAAGTAGTCCAGACAATATTTTTCGTGTATGTGCAGTTCAAGCGGATAAACTCTTTGAAGAATACAATATGTATTTCAATGGATGCATATTGTATTTCAAATTCTTTCAGAGGATACAAAATGTATCCAAAGAGCACACTTTCATCCCTGACAACGTCTGCGGAGTAGTACGCCCCTGTCGCGATGTCCAAGGGTTAAAATTCAAACGGCGGATCTCAACTTAAAATATATCAAAAGAACAAAAAATGTTAGCATCTATACTTCGACAGATTGGCTGAAGAGTAAAATGATAAAATCTTATAACATTTATTGTACGCCTGATCAAATAAATACAAGATTATTCGGATATCGGTGAAAGGACTGCAAAGAAAATGTTCAGAATTTACTCAAATGTGATTTTCTCTGTAAAATAAAAGTCGATACAACTAAAGAAGCGACTTTTTACTAGATGAGTATCATATGCAGCAGCGTCATTAAGATTAATATTTTCTTCAAAGACTCCTAAACAAAATATTCTAGGTTTCTAGCTGCGTCCAAGGTTATGATTTCTGAAATTCTAATTCCTTTTTTCTTAATTTCATTCTGTTTGCATTGTCACTATCGAAACATTCGACTTCAAGCATGGAAAATGATTTACATGTACATTTATAGCCGAAAGGCACATACTAATTAATATGGCCATAGTAACAGCGGATATTGAGTAGACAGATACTGAAAACATGAGTTTATGTCATACATCAAATTCGGATCACATTTAATTTAACAGCTCAATCCAATTCTGGATCGAATGTATGTGTTACATAAGAACATTATGTCCCTTCGATTGGTGATATCACACTTCCCTTAGCTAATATGTTATAATATTGGAAAATAAACAAACATGCGAAAAAATTCCCACGGGAATAGTCAAAGAAGTCAGTGAGTGTGTTTAGTTCGAACAGCAGCTGTTTGGTACAAAGGGATATACATTCATACTGACTGATCGATAGACGTGAAATGTAACGACAGTTCAGTATTGTGTAGTTTATGTTATAGGTAAGTCTGACTACCTGCTTGATAATCTTTCAAATGTCTTCCCGATTTCTATTCCTTACTTACCCTAACTCAACAAAATTTTGTCTTATCTCTGACAAGGAAATAATATATGTGACAAATATTCATATTGTCCCAAGAATTTCAGTCCGTTATAGGGTTTGATGCACTCATAAAAGACAGCCCACGTGCCAGTTGTTGAATCTAAGAATTCTTTATATGCGTGACTGTCTTTATAGAAGTTGGATACATGCGGAGACACAGGTAAATAATGGCATAGTGCTTTAAAGAACAACTGTACTAATTACTGTTAGTTATTTACACAAACCAAATTAACATCAAAGTACAACTTCAAATTTCTCTTCAAGGCGTGCAAACACTTATTTACCCGATTCAAGTCAACCACCTAAGCAGACTCTTTTATTCTTTACAACATAATCAATTTGTACTTTGCATAATCTTTGAAGAAATCCCTTTGATAAAGCATATTGCCCTATTTAACATGCATAAAATAATTACATTGCTATTGCGTTAATTCACAAAATATACACTCCCGACACAGTGCCTTATTTCTTGGATGGAATCGATAACTATTCTTAATAAAATGGATGTTGATATCTTTGGAACCATAAAAACGACGTTATCTGGAGGAATTCTAAAGGTCATCGTTTGATGCTAAGCCCCAGCTTAAGGAAATCACGTTTGCATATATTTACTGCGAGAAACAGGCGAGATAGCTCGAGGAAAACTAGACAGGCAAATTAGTCTGTGAGAGCCTGGGCAAACCTTTCTTTTCATAATACATGAATGTAATATAAACTGACCGGACAAACGTGTCCAGTGTTGCTTTGCAAACATATCAGTACATGCAATTTTTACTGTAATTTCAGATTCAATTAACAACAAATTATAATTTTTCTTATGTATATGCGTATGTAGTATGTACAATGTATCATGCTCTCAAAGATAGTACATAAATTCGCATTAACATCACTCTCAAAATCTATCAACAATGTTGCATTACGCACAGTGTATACCCGATTGAGACTGAGGGTTTTTCAGTAGATGCAGCGGCCCCTGACATGTTTTGCAAGACCTTTTCTGGGGCCTTTGAGGTCGTCATATACTCTCCAACATACAGCAGATACTGATGCTGATTTTCACAGAATGTTAAATGTATACATGCATGATACGGGATTGGATTTTCAAAATCGTACAATATGGATTTTTATACCTGTTCCTACTTACTTGTGAAATACGAGCGGTATTGTTTACAGAATCTATATAGGTATATAATAATAAACACTTATTGAACGACTTACAGTTGAGTAGTCAGAACATTTGCATGAGGTCTGAAAGACCGTTCCCAGTAGTTTTCACTATTGACCGGCAAGCCATTCTATAACCGTTTCTTTTAAACGTAACATCAGAAATTTATTTTCACAGTTTTATTTTGAACTTTTTAACTAATTAGCTCAGTAATCATTAACAGAATATAGAGCGGCCATACAACACTAGCTATAGAGCGGCAATTTAAATGAGTTTGATAATAGTATAATGTATTGGACATTGAAATTCAGGGAATGATTTTTATTACTAAAGTATCTTGTGGTATTAAATATAGTCTTTATACAGAATACCTCGCACATTTGTATGAGAAGAATACTTACGGTTTTACTACTTAACTCAACAGTACCCTTGTACTTATGCATCTCGTTAGGTAATTTCTATGAAGAAATGTTTTTTGGTTTAAAATCATTCATGTATTCTGTTTAGCAAAAAATGAATGTCGTGTGGTGCAAAATATTTTCAATGTGAATATGCGCACGCGCACTGCGACCATAAATATCGCACTAAACTCGTTACATTGTGGCACTGTGAACTGTCAATTCCTGTGGTTATTGCGAGTTCGCGTGTTGCCTGTGCATTATTTTTACAATCTTTTGCATGACATATAAAATCTGAGCTTGCTAAGCACACTAGAGAGCATGTCATGTGACTTTGAATCGTTACATTTGCGAGCTGCTACAGTTTTTTGAACTGAATAACATCATGCACAGAAGGCATTCTAAGCACTTTCAAAGGATTTTACACACTTGTTCTCTTGGCTACAAAATTAACAAGAGTCCGTTTTTCCTTGTTTGGCTACCGACTAGATTATATTTTTTTTTAATCATTAAATTTTCTCAAATATATTCAGATTTGATCTCTTTTGGCTCTTATTATCTACTCCCTATGTTTTGCGAAGAAAAGGGACAGAAATTTTGACAGTCTTCTGTGAACACAACATAGAGTATGAAGGCAAATAAAGATTAGGTTTTCCGTGTGAGGAAGCTATCCACCCAGAACGTGTGGACGAAAATAGTGGGTACTGGTTGAAACTTTTTAAATATATTTACTGCACAATCTCACAAGCGCTGTACAAGTTTATATTGCACTTTTACAAAACAATTCCCCTTTTTCGACTTGGCTATTTTTTGTTGTTGTTTTTATCGGTAAGCTATTATCTAAGTACCCAATAATGGGAATGGAAATTGTTCATTGTGACACGCACTGTACATGTAACATAACTTTATTTTGCATTTGAAGAAAACAACAACATTTTTTTCAACTTCAGTATTCCTGTTGAATAGTGGAGCTTTGCTGTCCCCCTACAGCTCTCGTATACAATGATCTACAGAAAACCGGTAGGTGGCCAAAAAGGTATCTGTTTTTAATGAAAGAGTTTCTAAATAAAACATACACCAGGAAAAGACTATACTATTGAACACATTCTGCGTCTCGTTGATCAAGTAACACACAAACAATGTCATGTTTATTCATTTTTTCCCTATCGCTAAGTATAAAACAAGTGCAGTGAAATTAACTCCTTTTAACGTTGCCTGACGGCAATAGTGATTCTGCCTTTGCGACTAGTGCAGACCAAGATCTGGCTTATAATGGTCTGCACTGTTCGCTATTCAGTCAGTACATTTCCAATGAACACCCCTTCAAATAATTAATGTTACTGCCCAAATTGAATGACAGACCAGTCCATTTTAGACATTTAGCAGGGTAAAAGTTGAAATGAAACACGGATCATTATTTCAGACACATGTTTCACTCATCTGTTTTCAATTTATGAAAACGTAAACGATCCGTAAAGATTTCTAGGAAAACTGAAAAATATCGTGTTGTAACATATGTTTCTAATATTTCATATCGTGTAAATGTTTGATAATTGGGATGAATTGCGGCGCTATATTTACATTATAATAGTAAAACCTAATGAAAGTACCAAATAGAATTAAAGAGACGAATACTGAACACTGCGTTACAGAACAACCTCTAAGAATTTTTAACATGAATTCGACTACATATTCCCTACCACCTCCAAAAAAAGCTGACATTCTATAAGTTGTTTACGTTTTCAGAATGGAAAACAGCCGGGTGTAACATGTTAAATAAACAGAAAAAAGAATATTAACTTCCAATACAACATATGTTTTTGTAACTTACTTAGTAATTTTGCTAATGGAAAGTTTTGGGCAAAGAGAAAACGATGATCAAGACCCTATAAGACACATTTTACTTGATATTTTCTCTCTGTAAAATGTCCTTGCCATTCGAACAGAAATATGTTTTATATTGAATAAGGCGACGTAATTCCTAATAGCTCAACTTTGAAGTTCCTGTGTTCATAGAAACACAGACCAATATAGTGAAAATATACAGCAGGAACCCGGTCTCTCGAAGCGTAACACTGCGAAAAAAGGGTCAATATACGGGAGTGTACGGTCCCGTATATTTCGAAAATACGGGAGTATACGGGATGTATATTACAAATATACGGACCTAATATACGATCCCGTTTTCGGAATATCTAGTATACGGGAAGTCCGTATATTTGTCATGCATATACGGGATCCCGTATACGCCGAATATACATAAATGTATATTTCCCGTATATATGCAATATACGAATTTTAAAAAAAAAATCCCTAGAAATGGTGTTCATTCGTGTCCTGCTTTAACATAAGTTTCATTTTCATGTATTCGAAGGGTCTTAAGACTTTTTTTCCCGTATACTTGCCGTATTTTAGAATATACGGAACACGTAAATAAGCGATGTTCGACTTACAATGATATTTATTGATCGTATTTTTGGGACGGGACTTGCGAATGTCACAATAGCCGAAATTTGGAGATAAGCGAAGTCGAGATATCGAGTTTCACCTGTATGTTGTTTCAGGTTTCAGATAGAAACATAATTATATCACTTCGATTACTGAATATTGATTGAAATGACAGTATAATCTGATTATGACATAACTGAACAAAATACAGATCATATATGCAAGAGCATGATGTTTCAAAATAACATACAAAACGAATGTCTCGGCGTGTTAGGCTTGAAGGAGCCAGTACCAACTTGATGGCTAATTCCGACACCAAGTTAATCTTTTACCAAGCTTTTTATAAATACCCGTGATTCAGTCAGTCACGTGATTTCGGTACGTAAGCCAAGTAACTGTTCGTTTTTAAACCAAAATTTTCAGCGTTGAAAAGTCATATCAGTAAATAAGATCAGTAAATACTTTATGGAAATATACGTATATATGTAGATTGAATATAAGGGAAGTGCAAGGAGTTTTCGGTAAAATATTAGCTCTGACATGAAACACACGTTATCAAGATACAGATGTACCGATAACTTAGATCGCTAAATGCCCTAATTACATCAGTATCGCTGTATCGATTACCCGTTAAAGAGAACGAGATATTATATCGATAAAATGCATGATCAACATGACAGTTAGTGAATAAGAATATCTGATTGTACGATAGCACATTCCAAAACACAAAATACTGCGTGATTACCGCTAATTGATCAATGGTACATGGAATTTACACATATATTTGAAGAACGACTGAACATATTACATTTGATACTTTATCGATATTACACTGAAGTGAAAGACTTTACAAATTGTTTTAGTATAAAACTCATCTGAGATTCAATCTTGCCAGCATCATACATGTACATCATTTCGCTGGCATAAAGAGACAATGCTGTATCCATCTAAATACAAACTGTTAAGCCCAAGCATCAAGATCTAATACCACAAGCTATTATTTTCATCATGCAATGTCCTGTCGCAGGAACACATCCTTAACATGCAAAGTTTGGATATTTATTGTTTCTCTGTTACTTATATGTATTTTTTCATTTTTTTGTTTCTTGCAGTGAATTTCAAACATATTCTGTCAGGTGAATTAATTTTGAAAAATCTTTATCAAACCACCAGTCAATCACGTTTATCTGTTATCAACTATCACGTTACTTTTCTACTTTTCTGCTAAATTCCGATTCAAGATCTACACGAATTGTAGTGTTTGGAACTATTTTCAAATGTCATAAATATTACCTTACAATTACAGTTTCGCTTTGGTTACTGACAAACTATGACAGTGTAATATTTCTGTTTATGACCCTGATAGCCATGTAACAGGGATGTAACGTTCGTTCGACATTTATAAGTCGTACCAAGAAAGAAACGGCTAAATCTGACCAGGCAATAAGCGGTTAAAACGCTTTGCCTGCGGATAACATACCAGTCAAATAATGTACATACTAGTACCATAAAACACATCCTGGAATGGCATATATATTACTGTTATCAGCTAACAACATTATTTGATATATTTAATCAATCTCAAATTAAGTTATACTTATTTTCGGTACAACTCAGTCGCGTTTAAAATTCAATAAAATACTCCAGGAAACGTTGCAGAATATACAATAACCTAATTGCATTTAAAGTAAAATGAAGATTTAATTCTAAAAAGCCTTTAAAATATCCAGAAGTAAGAGGAAAGATTGATAAATGGACATGTATCATGCAATAGGAGTGTAAAATAAATCTAACTTTTAGAATTAATGGTGCTCTAAACTGACTGAGACGCACCGACGCTGCAACTGCAAATTTACACGAAAGACTTAAAACTTTGAAAATGCCATTCATCTTGCAAAACCTTAAACATGTTTTTTGTTTTTTTTTTGTTTGTTTTTTTTTTTTGGTAAGGAGAGTGCGCGTGTAAAAACAGTGTCCTAATTCTTCTCGTTCACAGGCAGTTCAGATTTTGGCCATATGTCAGATATAATTCTGTAATATTGTGATATTTCACACTAGGAAGAAGCTATTCAATCACGGACAATTGACAGTTTGCATTTAACCCAATTTGACTGGCACAAATGTAGACGTATTTGTTAGCAGGTGAATTATTTTCGTTTACCATAGCCTGGTTTCCTAGAATAATGCAAATGTCTGGGAATATAGTCAATAATTGTTAAAAAATCTGATGACAGAATATCTGATTTTTATTCTTTTTTTGTGGTTTTGGTTTATTTATTTGTTCTGTCCGTTTTAGGATTATAAAATCAGGTGTACACTTTTTACGCAGCACTATAACAGGGATAATATTCTGATAACACCAGTCCAGACAATATTAATAACTTAAATGCAAATGGGTTATTTTAAATAATCGACCTCAAATTCTTTACGAATGTGACATTTCTCTTCCTCCTTCGAAACTGAACGCCTTTCGTACCGTCAAGAACATTTCTCAGTTTTTGCTGAGCGGATAATTGTGACTTGTTTCTCATATACGGATATTATGCAAAACTAAATAACAGGATTTGTCAGCCCGAATCTTGTCTTCAAATATGCACCTGATAATAGACCGCGTCATATTCGAGACTGTTCTGCGCTATAATTAGCAGGAAGTCCATTAATTGCAGTCACACGAGAACCCCTTGTGACAAAACATCTTCACCGACTTTATTCCTAATGACATTGAAACAGACAAAAACAGTAATAAAACAGACATCATCTATCAATATGTAGTTACAGGTGGCGGACATATCAGAAGAATTATGTGAGAAAAATAAACCTCTTGTCCTATAGAAGCCACGAAGCACGATGGCAGTGTCTACAGAATTATCGAAAATCAATCTGAACAATATTGTTGTCATCTTGTGAGGCCCACTTGAAAATTCTTGATGGTTTCTGAAGATAGTTTCAAGATGTATACAAAAGTCATTCCAGTGTCTGAGAAGTTTATTCAGGTAATTAATTTTGTTGACTAAGTGCTTATGTGTTTTTCATAACTACGTGTAGGCCAGAGCAAATATTCTTTGTTATTTTAGACCGACCGTGAACAAACTACTTCAACATGCGCACCCAGTGGTTAGGAAACCATTTGAGTGATTGTTTTTTTTAAAGAAAACAACAATTATAAATGTAGTATATATCACAATTGTAATGTTATTGTCATTTATTCATCCCAGGTCACAATATAAGTCAACAGGTGGTACACTGTACAATATTACAATAAAACCCCTTTGTACTACTTCGCTCTAAGTTAGATTATTCATATTTTTTTAATCTTTCTTTTCTATTTTTTATTTATTTTTCTAACACAATTTCCACTTTCCACTTAACTCGTATAAGGGTCTAATTCAGTTTTAGAAATTTTGGGACATAATCTCACAGATAATTAAATGGGATCAGAGCCCAAATTTCAAGTGGCAGAGAATTAAGGTCTGAATATAGACTAGCACTCCCTTACAACGACATACTTATAGACAGGAAATCGGTGCATTCATGATTTACGGTTAATAGGTCTCTCCCATTGGTAGGTCTACGCATGCCATATGAACCTTCTTGGGGTTAGAATGTTGATTACATGGACAAAATAGCATGTAAAAATAAAATTTATGTTAAATAAAGTCAGCTAAGAAATGAACGGATGAAAAGTCAAGTGTATTAAGTGCGTACCACAAATGTTGGGTTATTTTTTTTATGGTTTCATATTGGCTGATCAATATACTTGATCCTTATATTATTGTTTACAACATTTATAATTATATGAAAAATAACTGCTCTATATTGATTTTACAGTAGGCCTATTCTGACATAAATAGATAGATCTACACGTTGGTAATAACGGCCTTATTTACTAAACTTTACATATTTTGAAGTACATTGTACTTACACAATGCATTTTACCTCACGGTATAATATTTTTCTAGATCTAACAAAAATACATTTTCTAGATCTACAAAAATAGATCTAGATCTACCAACGACTGCAAGAATGCACAAAAGCTGCCTTTATCTTCGTAAACAGACTCTTTATTCATTACAAGACTTCACATATAGGCCTTCTTGTTCTTACATGGCTCGATTTGATTGCTAGTTAAACAAAGTAGAAGGTCAAGCTCTAGTTCAGGTGCTTAGATATTCAATTCATGTGCATCTGAACACTGAACCGTGATGAATCAGGCGACAAACCACTCGAAGGCCTTGATTATTTCTTCATTTAACGCGTAAAGTTCACCCACATAATTCACAAAATATATTTTCATGACACAAGGACTTACTTCAATGGTCGAAAATCGATAGCCATTCTTAACAAAACAAATGTTGTTTTTGAGGCCAAGAAAAGGACTTAATCTGGGTAGATATTGAAGGGTATCCTTTGATGGTAATCCCTTGCTTAAGGAAATCACGTCAGCATAGATGTGGGAGAAGACACGGCAGGCGTCATATATATTTACCTCCTCAGCATTCAGTGTAGGCCGATATAGGTTTGAGAGCCTGAAAACGGGGGAAAACTGACCGTTTATAATACAAGAATGTTATATACCACCCGATCAGTCCATAAATGTAGTTTGCAAACATAACGGATATTGCGATCAGTTTTAGTACAGACAGTTAGTTATATACAATATCACGTTCTGACAAAGGTAAAAAAAAAAGGTTAACCCTAATTATGCTGGGCACGATTGAGTCTGCCTTCAGTCTGCGACCAGTGTAGATCATGATTAGCTTGCACATACGTGCAGTCTGATCGTGGTCTGCACTGTTCGCCATTCAGTCAGTATCCTTTTGGTAAGCACCCCTTTTAACAGGTAATGGTATGGTCCAAATTGAAAGACTGACAAGTTCATTACAGAAATTTAGCAGGTAAGGATTAAGATAGGGCAGTTTTCTTGATATATGCGTAGTAAAATGAATAATTCCACTTTACAGCAATTTGGTCAATAAAGCTTTTCAACAATGGTGCACTAGTTTTGCGAAAAATATACAAAAAAAGAGACGAAAACAGTATGACACACATCCAATTTGTCGCAACGTTATCGTCTTATGGTTTGCATATAAAACTCAGCATGCAACCTTGCTATATGTAGTCAATTTCAAAATTGACTTCAGAAACTACCAATAAGACGATAAGGATTTATTTTGATGTTCAAGTTCAGTATTAGAACCCCGGAACCAGTAATGGTTTCCAAAGAAGGCAGTCTTGATAGTGATTCAATTAACGTAAACGTCTTTTATTCTTTTGAGTGTAAGGAAATGAAAATAAATTAAACAAATAAAGAAGCATCGTGTCGAGTTCAAAATATTAAAACTTGACTGTGACCAGAGGAATTCGCAGAAATATTACCCTGCTATCAAATCAGTGATAAATAACTTGAATTTCCATAATCATAATAAATTTGCCTAAAGGAACACACAGACCACCGTTTAATAATTTATTTCAATCAATTTATCAAGAATGCAGGCATTTTAATAAAGGAAGTTTACACCTTGATTTAAACACTCTAAACTCAAGCTAACCAAATTACTTTCCAGATGAGTTCTATAATTGAGAGTTTATAAAGAGTCTGTAGATCAATGCTTCATAAGGGAGTCAGTTGTGCAGTAGTTGGCAGGTTAGACTACAACGCCAGCGGTCAGGGTTCGATTCCCGGTCGCGGCTGATATCCCGACTAGTGTACAGTGCTGGGTGATTTACTTAAACTGGTACTGTGTCCAGCAGTATCGGCCTAGTAGACTGAATGCTGAGGAGGTAAATATATATGACGCCTGCCGTGGGCTCGGCTGGAAATAATTCGTTCCATTCATTCCAGGTGGGGACGTTCGTCGACTACGCACGTTAAACAAGAAACTTTACTTTACTTTTTAATGCTAGGAATATTTATGCTGTTGTAGTCAGCAACCACGTAGGGTCATTCTGTTTAGTACGCAGCCTTCTAACGAAACGTGGACATGTATTATGATTCCATTTCAAGAAATACGCTTACTATTAAAGATGGTATTTACATTAAACAAGGAATGGCTTTAAAAAGATAGTCTGCGCTAGTGGGAATTTTATGTATTATACAAAAGATAAAGAACAGTTTCCCGCGCATTGTTCACGTAAGAAATGCATTACTTCTTGACAAACTATGACGCTTTACACAACGGTTCGAATATTCCTGAATACTGCATTTCTGACAACCAGTAAATACAGGGAATTTTGTGCTTCTCTTATAAACTTCATCTAGATATCTAATGTGATATTGTGTTGCAATGTAACGAAACTTTTTGTGAATTCAGCCAATTAAAAGCATGCATTTATTCACTTCTGTCCAGCCCCGCCGTTTTATTGGTTGTATTAACAACTTTTGTTGGATCTATAACTTAAGTAGGTAAAAAGTTGGCTTATATAGACAGCTACGCCGAAATAGACATATTCAGACTAAATATATCTGTAATGAAAGAAAATACAATAAATTTGTCATACGTCATATTGTGTATTGAGCATTGAAATCAAGATAATGTTAATTATTTATTAATTTGAAATAAAGTATAAAAATACATGTGGCATTTATTCAATTATTTATGCAAAAATCCCTGTGGTTTTCATGTCGCGCACATTTGTGTGAATTATTGATTCAGTTATACAGATGGAGAGTCAGTTGAATCATATGACATATTTATTAGTTATATAATATACGTGCTCGTACTTGAATATTGAATATGCGATATGTTAATGTTTGTGTGTGTACATACAGGTCAGATTAATTATATATAAAGATTAAGATCGCCTTGTAATAATTTATTTTATTAATGTAATATATTTTGTTTTCATTTTAATCAAGTAATGGACGAGGTGAAAGTTGTATCAGATGATGTGCCATATGTTTCCGCGGTATAACGCCTGTTAGCGATTTTACGTAAAAATGATTTGTTTGTACAACTGTACAAAACAAAGAATTATAAGTCTTCCTCATACTGTACAAATTTATGTACGAAGAAAGCATCCTTTCCGGATCTCTAACGTATTAGTGTCTAATTGCCCTTCCGCGAATCTACATTTCATTCACAAAGTCATTTTGAAAATAAGGCTGAAATGTCTAGGTCAGTAGCTCTCAGATACAGTAATATCTGACACCTGAGTCAAATCCTGACACTTATCGGGCCTTAAGCAGATTTGACGAGGTTAAATCTCCATAATTTTACCTTTGTTCCGTTACGGATCGCAATAGGATTTCACAGATAAAAGCAGGTCCACGCGCATACTTCCACACAGAATACGCGCATACTTCCACACAGAATAATACCTGCGCGTGAATAAATCATGCAAACGCGACTTTTCAAAGTAGTGGACCGGTAATTTCCGTTCATTTACGTACACTCCGTATGTGAGTTCGGTATTCTCCGCAAATACCATTTTCTGTTTATAGCCGAAGGGTGCCGAATCGCGTACGGAGTACGCAATCTTATGAAAATTGCCGGTTATCATTACGGGGCCATTACCGTGCCTGTACACTTCCATTTTTATTACTTTTAGGAAGCTGAAGGACGTCTGACGTCAGTTTCTGTCTTTATGCCATGTGAGAGTACATAAAATGTGCCCGGTGTCCTAACGTTATCGATTCAATGCAAAAAGTGTGTACTCAAAGAAGTAGATCTATAATACATTATATCTATTCAATTTTGAACAGGTATAAGATCAAACTTCAGAATTCTTAAAAGACACCTGTTTTAACAGGAAATTGCCTGCTTACTATTCTTAACTATTAAACTGAACATTTATACAGCTCACTCATTATTTTATGGCTTTCAAATCCCATAACTTAAATGATAAGTGTTTTGCCTACCGTCTACCTGTGAAAATCATTGCAACATGTCAGACAAACGATGCACTTTAAATCGCACTTACTTTTATGTTTACAAAATGCATCTATTAAAATTAAGAAGTGATTTTCAATTACTTTGAAACGTATGAAGATCTGAGAGGCGAATAAATAGGCCTGATTTATTTCCCTATTGAACAAAGAAGACAGAAACTATGTTATTATGCAAAACACGCACTGTGTGTACGTCACAATTTTTAGGTCATATAGCGTCAAATGTCATAGCGGCGAGCTCGAAAAGAAAACCATACAAGACAGGCAATTATTTGTTGAATATTTACATAGATTTAGAAACTGGTCCTTGATAACGTGTAGAATCGTAATATTACATCTCAAACAGAGATTTGCTCATGAATAGAATTAATTGTTTGTGTGCCCTCGTGATTTTCCTTCATTTCAACTCCAAGCAATGATTTTATGCAACAGAAAACTACTATGAGATAGATTATTTCAGAATCTAAAGTACTACTGCAAACTTAATACTTATTACACTATTTTGTACGTGTTACATTGGGTTTAAATCTTATGCGCTACTGAAATGTGTCTCGTCGCTGTATTCATATATTCATTTGCGTTGATATATCTTTACACAGTCTATGTTAGACAAGCCTAACGAAGGTTCTTAGTTTATGGTAAACCAGCCTTTAAAACCCCTACTTTAGAAGATTATTTTCCAGTTGTAACACAAATCTAGTTCATTAACAATCCTGATATCAAAAAACAAAACAAAACAAAAACACACACAAAACGGCTTTCCTCTCCTACTCACAAATTTGAGAGACGTTATCCTAAACAATAAACAATGTTTATGTTTTATTAACTTTACCTCAGTAAATATACACAAATTCTGTAGCAGAAACATTGCGCGTCTTAATTATTCCACAAAAGAACAAAAGTCACGCGATATTCCTCGGTACAAATCTAACAGCATGTAAATGTCTCTGGTAAGCCTATGAGCATCTACCTTCAACTCAGGTCAGTAATTCGAATCGTGTTCTAACGTACGTCACAGGCTCGACTGTGTGTCGGTACAGCATTGTTACACTTTACTGCATGACTCGTTCTAATAATTGCCAGCCGAAAGTTTGTGCTACTGACCGGTTTATAGTTCAACATAAAATTGCGCTGGGCAGAAGTAACAAAAAAAATGAGATGAAACAATTTTGAAATTGATTGCTTATGTCATGTAATATAACAATTAATGGAAAAGATTGTCGGTAAATATTTAAAACTATTAGCATTCAGCCTCGGACAATGGTTTTGACTATTGACCGGCAAGCCATTCAATAAGCGTTCATTAATAATTTTCACAGTCAACGCGCATAGCAATAGAATCAGAACTTGTACGCTACTTATAATATGTCAATAAATTGCATTTCCATTCTGCAGTAAATCCGAACCAACTAATTAAATAAGTGATAAAATATATAGAATATGCAAGCATTAAACATCAAACTTGTTAAGCACTACACGGAGCTTTTTGCGGGATAATGCGCAAATATTACCAGCTAAAAAGCGTTGTAATCTGTTCGTTCAAAAGCAACAAATATTGGCTATCAAACAATATGCAGCATTTCTTAATATGCAGCATTTCTTTATAACCCCGATTTAATAAAGCTCTGAAATAAATTGGGAACACAAGCATAATTGAAAGTTTAGTAATGACCTGCAATGCACACTGTTTTTTCAGGTAATAAACATTTTATTAATTCCTAATGCAAAACAGCCTACATGTAAATTTTATGGGCCATTTCAATATATCTACTCCAGATGACAAACATTCTTAGAATGAAATGAAACATTACCACCTGGCGTTCCTACTTCTAAAAGCCTATAAAACCAGATCTTCAGACAAAAATACGAAAAAAGTATGTGGTATTTTCTGATGGGTGTGGCTCAACTTCTATTAACTTACAAAAAGTAGACTGTAAGCTTATCAGTTTTAACAGGACAACAGGACGATATCCTTATAAAACACGAGTGCTACGGAGACGTATGAAAAAAAAACGCATACTACCAACTAAACTTGAAACAAAACTTCAAAGTATAACAAGCTGAAATGTTATTAAACATCATCGTTTTACTAACTGAAAGATAGAAAAGTTGCACCGATATAATGAAAGCAATCGGAGTTTCCTATCCCTCAATTATCCGTCTATTAGGGAGCCTACATCAAACCTCTATCAGTCAATTAACTAGAAAGAGATGCATTCTTTGGAGTATATCTTATTCACAATATATTAATTCTGATGTATACGCAATGTTTACAGATGTGAATACATGCTTGGGCATATGAGTAACATGTTATATATCCATCCCATTAATACATGGATCCTGAAATTTGTGGAGGTATTTTGGTGCTCCTCCTATAAATAGAAACACCAGTTGTTAATGTTAATGTTTCATTTGCTACTAGGAATGTGTGTCGTCTGGAATAAATTTATCTAAATGACTCAAACCTTATACATGTGTATTATATTGTTTTATACGTGTGGAATGAGTGAAATGTTAATTAAATGATTAATTTGTGCGAATAGTTTGCTAAATGAAGCACTAACTCAAATTTTTTATATCGTTCATCGTCTTCCTTTCCTATTTTAGATTTGTTATTTATTAGTAGAAATTATAGAATAGTGCATTAAAGCATGTGTAGGGCATAAAATAAGGAATGACTAAAATGCTAATTAATTTATTAATGCTTGAATTACACCAGTACTAAAAGTTTGTGTGGTTTTATCTCTGTAGGTTCTGTCTGTAACTTGTAAAGTATGACAATACAATTGCCAAATAATATGTTACAGGTGAATCATTCTACAAATTGTCTATTGACGTCATAAAATTAGCATGCAATTTCTGAAATTGTAGGTTTAATGTCATCTTTCTACTCCAGTGCACGGTTATAAATCATGAAAAATTCAACCTTGATGAACAAATGCCATTAACGTTTTTCGTCATCACATTTCGCGATCGGGGGTGAAAAAAGAGTCTGGGACTAGATGTTAGACATGTATTGCTGATTGTTTGTAACGAGACACATACTGGTATAGTAATGCTGATATTGCAATATTTCTGTTCCATGTATATATATATTCAATCCTAAAAAATAATTAACCGCCGGACGGATCATTCAGGGACTGTAAAATAAAAATAAAACGTGCAAAAACTGGTTTGCTGTGTATTCGATTCTGTAACAATAAGCTTATTTTTTGTTGGGTCTAGAGACACACTGGCAACAGCTAGGATAAATGTCGACTTTCCACCTTTTGGTGATGAAGGATGACATTAGTGCCCGTCTGGGTATTGTTTCAGACATGTAAGGTCACATGCGTAGATCCATCAACCTTTCGTAAGCCAACTAGGTGTATTGCTCACAAAACGAATTCTATTTCAAATCGCAAATCGGCATGCGGGTGTGTGTCGAGGGTACGGGGGGGGGGGGGGGGGGTGCATGCTGTAATGCTAATAGGTGTACATTGATGTTTAAAATATTTTTATAAAATACATCATTATAAGGCATGTACTGATTATTTCGCGTACTGGCGTTGAAATAATGAATCCGGTCAACTTATTATTGATGTGTTAAGTGCAATTCAAGAAGACCCATGTATCAATAATAAAACTAGGATTATGCAGATTACATGCAATGATATGTTATACCCTTTATTTATTGTTTAGTCAACCTTTTGCGTAACAGCTCTTTTCAAATATTTTATGAAACTATTAAAACTGTACATCCCTTTTAACAGCTAAGAAAGAAAAAAGACTCTTACGAGTTAGTAATGAACAACAAAGCCATTTTGTTTCAATAGCAAATTATGCAAATGTCACCGATTTTTAACTGCAATTTCGACCGTATTTAAGTATGGATCTTTATACAACAATGGATGTCTGAGTAGGCATTGATATATTCTATTCCCGTGACAGCAGTGTTAACTTATAAATGGCCAGAATTTCAGATGTCAAAAAGTTCCTGCGAAAATACTTTTGGTCCAAGAAGCAAACTGATTAAAGATACCTTCAAAAATGGTCATACTGCTACGTCTAGTGACCTTTAGACAATATGTAATATATATCGGGTTCTTGAGAAAAATATTTATAAATATCCTGTCACGGAAATAGTGAATTGGACAGTAACTTCATTTTGATTTCTCTGTATTACTCTCCTGTGTATTTCCAATTGATGATTATGGTGTGTTTATGCAATTAATATTTTGATATTTTGGTTGTATAAACACAAAAAATATAATTGATAGTATCTAGTGTGGCGGAAATAAATAACATTTTCAGTTCGATTCCTTATTCAAAAAAGTGGTTGATATCAATGATGCTTTTTTGCTCATAAACTCTGACAAATTACGAACTACTTTCCTGGCAAGCTGCTTCCGGGTGCGGATTTCAATTTATAAAACTGGAAAAAAAAATCTGAAGAACGTTGAAACATTTCCAGAGAAAAAGAAACGAACAAAAACTAACAGACCTATTTTCAAGAAACAACACAATACAATATATTATGTATTTTATCACTACAAGGAGAAGGGTACTGTTACAGACATAATTTACATCAGGGCATACAACTAAGCAATGCAGACTTAATTTACCATACTAAATTTGCACGATGCACTTTAAAAGAAGACAGCGATATGGATTTTTCTTGTTGAATAATATTAACTAAATGAGCCGTGCCATGAGAAAACCAACATAGTGGGTGTGCGCGCAGTCTGGTCAGGATCATTGCTGTTCGCTAACAGTTTCTCCAATTCCAATAGGTTTTAAAAGCGAACAGCATGGATCCTGACCAGACTGCGCGGATGCGCAGGCTGGTCTGGATCCATGCTGGTCGCAAAGCCACTATGTTGGTTTTCCCATGGCGCGGCTCAAATGTAATTTGTAAGGCATACTACGTCAATCAGTACGGCCATCTCGAGATCGATGCATTGTTGCATTTAATTTTACTTGATTTAATTCACTTTTATTATTAAATTTAAATTGATAACTGATTCACTTATGTTTACATCAATCAAGATTTAATCAACATGTTCCCTCTCAATTTTAAGTCGGTCGGAGACGAAGGATTGGTATATGGTTATTAAACAGATATGTATCTGCTGGATGATGTCATACTAGCATACACTTCCTACTTTGTGCAACAACAGATGTTTGACTTAGACACGTGTTTTCTTGATTTTCAAGAGACTGTTACCAGAATTTGTTGACTCTTGGAAATACATATATAATTTATATACATACTTCATTTCAATACATAAGGCGGCTATAAATCGGAAAGTGTCGTAAGGCATCATTAAGTAGGCATAAACTGTCTATAGCTCTTCAGAAATAACAGTGAAAATTAAATTACCTTGTTAAGTGTATCTTATTCCAAATAATTTCTCCAACACATCTGGGTGTAATATTCCACGTTTTATCCGCACTATTAATTTTCCACACAATATAAACAAAGCAAACCTTCACCGGCTAGATTCCCACGAGCGAGGTTTTCCCGTATTGATCAGCATCACTTAGATATTCAACGATAAGCGACCGCTACTGTGCGACATCGCAGATGACACATTGCAACTTTCACGATATTGTATTTTCTATAAGCTCACCGGTTGCAGTAGTATCATCAGCTTCCGATATCAACTTCCAATATTGACACACGTGCTGTCGTATGACTCGGTAAATCCTATTATTTATAAAAATCCTTTCTTGTTTAAGACACTAAAAAATCGATTCACATTCTTGATATTCATTTATTTCACATGACATATTTTGTCTCAAAAGAAAAGAAAATTACAAACTTAAAACCAATCAATTAGACAGTGTTTTATCGAAGAACCTTTTTTGATTTATTACTAGGCATTTTCCTCCGCGAGAAAGAAAGACGATGGAAACATGTAGCTAACAAGATATTCGTTTTGACATATGAACAACCAAGCGTCTAATGCCATTCAGCAAGCGTTTCTACGACCAGAGAACGCGGAAATCCAATACGGACGCAAAGGAAGCAAGAAGTGAACATCGTCTCGTATGTTCTACTGCAGCAAATAATTTATAGAAAGACAGAGAATGGGATAGTAATTGCAAAGCAGAAAAAAATGAAAATAAACTATGGATATCCGACGAACAATTTCGGTATTTACCGCGCCTAGGACCGAGTCCTTTGAAAATGACAAAGGAGGGAATAATGGGTATGCATACAAACGTTTCTTCCGCTGGAAGTTAAAAAAAAAATCAACACAAACGGGCATTGTAATGTATGCATTAAAAAATGTATACGACCCCTTTTTCTCTTTCTCCTGACCCTGCCATATGTTTCTGTTGTGTCTGTTTCTATTACTTTTTCTTTAATGATTTCTTTGAATATTTCATGTTTAGTCTTATAAATGATAGAGAGCTTTACAAAAGATGTAAGGATAGAATCTGCATTAAATGAAGCATATAACATTCTACTGAAAATACGACAACCCTTACGAAACGTTTTCCACTTAATGAGAATTGTGTTATTTGTATCGTTTTTTATTTTACTTATTTAACATAGAAACATCCAGTAATAATTATCTCCGGATTAGATGGTAAACTGAAATGACGAGCACGTGCTTTTCCTATCGTAATACGAATTTGTTCTTCGTTACGTAAGTTATTCTGTATTACTAACTATGTTTTAAGCGGTGTCGGTATTATTTTGTAACGTAATAGGGCATTACGATAGTTTGAAATTTACAGAATAAAAGTTTTGGTGTTTCAGAACTTGCAGTCATTAAATGAGCCGTGCCATGAGAAAACCAACATAGTGGGTGTGCGACCAGCATGGATCCAGACCAGCCTGCGCATCCGCGCAGTCTGGTCAGGCTCCATGCTGTTCGCTTTTAAAGCCTATTGGAATTGGAGAAACTGTTAGCGAACAGCATGGATCCTGACCAGACTGCGCGGATGCGCAGGCTGGTCTGGATCCATGCTGGTCGCACACCCACTATGTTGGTTTTCTCATGGCACGGCTCAAATCATCATTATACATCAATTACATTGAAACGGCTTCTTTTTCTTTCTGCTTGAGATTGACTTTTCAGCTTTTAGCTTAAAGTTACAAAAAATTGAAATACATGTTAACTAAAACGTTACATCCATTCAGTCAAATGGCAATCTTCAGCTTTACGTGACGGAAGAAGACCCATGATGCCCCCGCACCCCCATCCACGTCTCCCCTCCTCTCACCTCGGGCGGGCATGTTGGTAAAACCACCCACCAACCGTAAACCAGCTGGTTTGCTTCCTCCCACGGAAGAATACTAATCCCTCAAGCGAGACGTTGATGGTAAAGTCATTCCAAATGACCTTTACCTCTCGGCCACGGACGCTACCAAAATGTATATCTAGTAAAATAAATGGCGGGCAACAGATCAGCATATTGTTATTATGTTTACTGTAATGTAAATAGTTCATAATGTAATTGTATAGTAACGATAATTAGTATTTTATGCACAACAGACGATTTTTTTTTTTCTCTTTTGTTTTTTCATTTTGGGAACGATACTGTAAATAGTTTTCAAACACATAAAAATGCACACCGAAGCACAAAAAATGCATTCGTCGGACATAGACATTAACCGGATTTATGCGAAAAAAAAATCGCACAGACGAGCTACACGGAAGTCGAGAAGTTATAAGTACGTGCGACTGGTCAATCAGACAGGATTGCCATAGTGATCATTTGGTGGTAATTCACCTAACGATTTGCGGAATTAATTTCGATAAATCATTGGTCATACGTTAGCGAAAAAATGCGAACTGATGAGGTGTATTTAGTCCTTAGACTGATCAGTAGCAGAAATAATATGATTTGATGGAATCACGCTGAGTGCTGAATGGTGGTAAATGTTGCTAAAAGAGAAAAAATCTTTGCTTTTATACTCCATATTGATAAAATCCCATATTTAATTGTTAATTTACAACTGTTTGTTTTTATTTGGTTTTACAACACTTAAGTTCTGTTTTCAGTCATGTAACATGTGAAATAATCTAACTAGTGTTCCTGCATTCAGTATCAGTGAAAATATGTTTTCTCCCAAAGTAAATTACAAATACCCTACAAGACTAATGACTATTATCTTCTGTAAAAAAACGTCACTTTTTCAGTCACTCAAAGGCCGATAATAGAAAATTTTACATACTGATCAGTGTTGAATTCATATTCCATTTCGGACACTTAGCATTTCCAAATTTCATTGTTTTATTCCCGAAATGAGAGTATTAATGATGGCAATATGCGTACTTGTTTTCATAAGATTAAACATTTCATGTTTAGGAAGTTTTAAACGTATATATATTAACGTTCCGCTTGTTGTTAACTGTTCCGGAAACTAACTCTTTAGACATGCGAGAATATTGAGTGTAGTAAGATATAGTACAATTAAATGCGCATTATGTCGTATATTGGCAAACTGCCTGCAAGCGCGTGTATAATGTCATTCGCTAGTGGAATCCAAGTCAGATAACATTATATTGATACTTGGCTTTTGACTAGCAGCAGTGCAGCTTCTTTAGCTCCTGATAATAATAAAGGACACGCAGTGTATACAGGATGATAATAAATCGACCTTAACAAATTGTACCATATTCTACTACATGTGTCATATATTTCCGTACAACTTCATACCTCCGTACATACACTGCTATAAGGTTGTGGTTTGAGGAGGCTGCATTCATAGAACGTAGCTTGTCCCTCTTGAATTATTTGTTTCATAGTATTTTCTTCAGTCTTCAAAAGCATTTGTTAGGATCGAATACGCAGAGGGTTACCACAACTTTCTATTTGTACATTTGTATTTTAGATAGTCCTCTTAAGTAAGGCTATTAAGAAACTTTATTGCTTGTGAAGAATAAACAATACTTTAAAGATCCTTTGCATGTATGTATTCCGTTGATGGCAATGATACAATGATGAAATCATTGATGACCAGTTTAACTTATTATTGCAGTTTCACAAAATATTAGAGCCAGTAAATACACAAGAACCTCGCGACACTACGCGTTATGTAACAACGTTATATTGAGGACGAACGTGACAATTCCCTGAGATATGATTTTTTCTACATTTGGAAGTGCACCAAAATTGACGGACAATTATTTTGTGAAGTTTCGGTTTGTGACGTCAGCATAGTTTTCTCTACAGTTAGTAAAGTACGGAAATGAGAAGCACATTGACTACCAATGTCAAAAAACAGATAGCTATTACAAAACCTATTTGCCTTTTGTCTAAATTACGACAGCTCCAAATAAACCATCATATACTACAATACGATGGTTTCTGACGTTTTTGGCATGCTAACAGAAAACATAACTACCATTTTGGCTACATAATGACTAGTGTTTGCTGTAATTGGATCGTAATTTGTGTCCAGTAGACTAACATGGGAATATATTTATATTCACCATACATCTTGTATGGAAAGAAAATAGCGCTTGTTTTCTTATAAACAACATTGGTGTATTAATACCAAAGACTGTCCTCTCCGCGAGATTGCACGCGCAGCCTGACGTCATTCACAAAAACATGAACAAAATGTCATCGTTCGAAAAATTCTTTCAAATTTGACGCTTAAAATTTAAAAAGAACATACGTTTTTGTGACAGTAAAGATCAAAATTGAATCGACAAGACTATGATTTTTTTTCACAGGATTTAACGGTATCTTAAATAAAATTCAGGAACTATATTTTCATCGGTCGGAAATTACAGTTGAACGTGGGCGGCCCTTTTTGGCTGTTCTATTTAATTATCGCATAGTGCGGCAATTTTCCTTTGATCTTTACCGTATGTTAAACATTGCAACACACATTATTACTACAAAATCTGTGCTGATATTTTACAAAACTGTTACGATATATATCAACACGGAAATCTCTATGGAGTTTCATTAGAAAGAAACTGTTGTGATATATATCAGCACAGTAAAACTGTTCCGATATATATCGCAACACTTTTTCTCTTACCGTGGCCAGGTCCTATCGAGGGAGTATACTTTTTTCCTTTCAAAGAAAAGATGATTTTAGCTCCAATTTACAGTTCACAGAGAAAAAATTATCACAAACACCTATATTTATAAAGTAAAAGAATAAATAAACTAGACTGTTTCAAAGACTCGATAGTTATTGCCAAATTCAGAAATACATGAAATATATGAAATTCTGAGTTTTCTCAAATGCTTCTTTTTCTTTGTTTTTTTTTACAAACAAAACAACAAGTTTTACAATATGTTGGGCCAATGAAATGCATATATTTAAAACCAGTGCAGAAATCTGTTGGATACTTTTATCTGGTGAACACATTTTCTAAAACAGAAGTTTTAGTGTTTCAGTCAGCGAGGCGCAGAAAGGGAATCAAAAGTGTAAAAATAATAATAAACAAATTTAAATGAAAATAAAATATAAATTTTAATGATAAAACTATGCGATAAAACAGTTATAATATGTAATGCTCGTGTGTTACGAGGATATATCATAGCTAGGGGTACATCTCGGCATTTTTCTCTGCACATATCTGTCTCGGCCTACCGGCCTCGACGATATGCGCACAGGAAAATACCCTCGATGTACCCTTAGCTCTGATATATCCTGATAACACACTCTCACACATACAATTTAACTATTACATATTGATAAGATCGATATCATGACATTTATTTTTATTTTTTTGATACTCATGGAAAGCAAACCACTAATTATTGTAGCATTCTACCGTAAAAAATGTACATTTATAAGAATTGAATACTATTACTGTGCGTTTATACGGGCATAAACTACATTGCGATTTCCTGCAAAGTGCGATTCATGGATTTACAAGAAGTCCCAGTGTGGTTAATAGCCGTATTAACGCACAAAAAATAGCATTTAAATTTATAACCGTTTTCAAGAATTACCATTTTCTTACATACATGACGGTGCACCTCACTTTCTCGAAAATATAGGTTAGAAATATGGAAATCTTTTTAAAATATGTGGTGTTCCTTGAAGATAATTCTGCTGCATCAGCCACTATCACACAGAGAACAGATATGCAAGCAGACTCGGTTTTACTAACCTTAACAAAAAAGATACTTGTTGTTGGTTTCAAGTTCGGAAACAAAAAATATACCTGAAGCACGAGAAATAAAGATACTTCCACTGAAATCAACGACATCGCTAAACTACTGTCTGTGTGTTCCTAAAAATACCCGAAAGGGAGATCAAAACTAGACTTTCAATAAGAATCCAGTTTCCGATGATTAATGTATAACAACTCCAAATAAATTGCCGCCTACAATAATATGACCGTTTTTTACTTTTTCTGACACAAGAATACAAATTATATATATATATATAGGTTAAATGTATAACTATATGATAACAAAATCACTACTTTCGAAATTACACACGAACCTATACAATTAAAGTGAGAAAGGGAGGTTATTATCAGCAATGGTTTCAGGAATTTTTTCAACTACGTTTATCAATATTCAAGTTTCTGTCAGAAAAAAATTATTGAAAATAGGATTTTTAAAGGAGAAAATAATTTTTATATTCATATCAAAGGTGTGGCAGCCACATTATATGCCTTTAAACATAACAATTTGGGATCGCAATGTGTGCCCCATAGACAAACCTGTGAATAAAAGATAATTAGTACAGCTTTAAAATTACATGTAATAATTTCCTGTTTGTTTTATGTATACATGTTAGAAAAGACAAGCAAGATTTACAGGAAGATATAAGTCGTCTTTCCCACGATTCTATGATTTTATCAGTAATTGTATGTTACTGAATAGACATGAACTATGTTATATGTACCGCACATAGTGGCGTTTTTATTAATTAACAATGGCATTCTTGTTTTAAAAAAATACAATAGTAATTAGCTGACTTGTCGGCGCAGGGGATGAGTGGATGGAAATGTGATCATTTTGTAGATATATTTTAGACGTTTCGGATCGTGCATCAACATACTTTGAGTACGTTTTTTCCTGGTTTCTAATTTATTTTCGTATAAAATCTTTTTTAAGACAATCGATACTGAAATTACTGCTTGGCAATGCTATTTAAGGTGAAGTATAAGATTGTCATATACTTCTTCCTTTATAAGAATGGCAAACGTTCAATGATGAAACATCAGCTTTTCCAAGCTTCTCAATCCACCTAGTACTTACTGGCATTTGGTGATAAAAAATGTGCAAAACCTAAAGAGACGATTCAATGCTGACTACATCTGTTCCATTGTACAACTGTCCGTGGAAAAAAAATGAAAATTTGTAATAATCTACTGTGGTAGTTGGTATGTGATATGCTAAGTGATGGTAATGCCTAGATTGTCTGGTGTATGGTGTAAGGTACTGACTTGGATTGATATTAACATGATTATAAACCATTTTGTGAAAAAATGCTAATATAAGATTCTTTCACTGGTTGTAGGTGCAGATGGGAACTTCCGGTCAAAAGGGTTAACTGTTTAGGCGGTAACGAGGCTCCTGCCGAGTTACCGCCTAAACAGTTACCCGAGAGCCGGATAACCAGTGACAGAATCTTTTTCTTGCATGCCAATTTCAAGAAATTATGATAAAAATAAAATCAATCGAACGGCTTTCTTTTTAGAACTATTTCTTATAGCAGCGTATTTAAACAAAGTTGGGAAGCCAACGTCCGTAAACAGGAAAGACGTCATGACGTTTCAAAGACAAATAACAACATTTAGTTCCGGTTTTGTTTTATCAGTTGCAGCGTAACATTATGAATGTTTGATAAAATAATGTGTTTAGAATCGAGAAGTATACTGTCAGGAAAAAGAAGGAACTGTCAAGGTATTGGATTTTTATTCCGTTTTTTTTTTTCAAATAGAATATAAATCACTACATAAATCTGCTATATATATGTAGTTCGTAATAGGTCATTTACAGCCCGAGAGTCATCTTACACCCCGGGGTGTAAGATGGATTTTTCCAGCATCGGTAAAAATACCGGAAATCTCCGTCTGGTGTGTATCTATTAAATTTTTTCTATCTTGTAAAGTAAGTAAGGATATTTGTGACGGTGCCCGGGGTCTTACAATTATAGTTATTAGTAACAGATCTTTCAGCTTGTCTCTGAATATTTTCTAATCTCTCAATATCTTTCTAATGGTAAGGGTCCCAAATAATTGTTCCATATTCTAATTTCGATCTTACTATTGAATTATAGGCTGCAGTCTTGGTAGAACGTTTGGCAGAATGTATATTACGTTTAAGAAAGCCTAATTTTGGCTGGATTGACTGTTGAATTTACTTGAGGGGTCCATGACAAACTTGATGCTACTTCAATGCCTAGATATGTTGCCTGATTAACTGTTGATAAGGGTTAATTATGTAACATATAGACTATTAATTGGTTTTTTTTTTTAGATCTTGTTACATGCATAATATGGCTACGTTGAAAGACATCTTCCATTTCTGCTCCCACAATGACAAACTATCGAGAACCTTTTGAAGCTGGATGGAGTCAGCCTGTGACTTAATTTGTCTATAAATGACACAGTTATCTGCAAAAAAGACGCACACTAGATGTTACAGCAGCCGGTAGGTCATTGATGTAGAGCAGAAATAGAAGAGGCCCCAAAACAGACCCTGTGGTACACATGAAAATAACAGGAGCTGTGCATTAACCAATACTGTCTGTGTCCTTTCTGAAAGAGGATGGGTTGTGCCCCTAATGCCATAAACTTTATAGAACTAGCCCAGTATGATTAAAATATTTAAGGAGAGATTAACATATTTAAGGCGGAGGTATTTAAACATAATAACGTATTAATAATGGCATATTTCAATTAGTGTAAAAGTTGGAACTAAATAAACAAATTGAGTTGTCTTTGTTGAATTTTATTAAAAACAATTATATACAGTTATACGGGGCTCGGAATCTCACGACGAAATAGAGCACTTTACCGCTCCACCAACGAGGAATTAGTGTTTGCATCGAAAACGTTGAATATGGACTTAATCTTATGCTTTTGTTTGTTTACATAATGCTGTGTGATACCTATAGTATATTGTAAAAGCTCGATTTGTCAATCAATAACCGCCAATACCATAACAATGAAAAAGTCGTATAATGTTAAAAGTTATCTCACCTTGATATTTGTATACAGTACTTACAAAAGATGGTAAATTGATTTTATCACAAACGTGCAAATACTATTATTAGTATATAACATTACCAATCGTGATAATTGTTTGGATAAAATCAAGTAATTGTGCTCTATCTATATAACAAGGCAATCGATAAAACCGAAACTACAATGTTGCTTTATGATGTGAGAAGAAATTGCAATCATTCTGAGGCTTGAACCCGGAGTTTTTTTGCGTACAGGGCGAGTGCGCTACCGACTGAGTTAACCGGCTGTCTACAGGTGTTCTCCCCTCTTTGAATAATCAAGTCATATACCCTGACATTATGCTGTATCATTTTGTCTTGGAATGTGAAGCATTTATGCATTCTTCATATCCCAAGATGTTATCGAGTTATACCAAGTATTGTATACATGTTGAAAACTACTAGTAGAACATTGCTTCATAACATTTCTGTATATTTGATCAAAGCTTTCAAATAAAGACAAAATATATTAAATGCGACCTGATAGTGTAAAATGTATATCAAATTATCTAAATGTAGTATTATTTGTTTTATGCAAGTAAGCCTTTTAAGCTTGCACCTTCAATCTGATTGTCAGTCTGTGACAGTAATTATTATTATTCTGCTGTACATAACATTTTACAGGCGATTATTCACAAATTATATATGCCAACGATTGGCAACTTGCAGAAGGCAATTGTGCAGTTAATTCCACACCGCATTAATCTTACTTGTGAATGAAAGCATGAAAGAAGCATACACATTCCGTCTAACAGCTGTGCATGTTATAGTTAAAGACGCGTTACTGAACAACTGTATTTTGTAGAAGTTCTACGACGGTAATTATATATATACAACATTTTGTTAAATAGGTTAGGCCAAAATATTGTGTTAAATCTCTAAATATTCTACTAAATTGATATGTAGTAACATGCAAAGTACTTGATGTATTAAGTTGTGTTCAACGAAGTTGTAAAAACTCATAGACAGCCTAAATTGTCCACCTGTCATGTTGTAATAGCTCTATATTATACAGCTGTAGCCGTGTTATACCCGTATTATCAAAACAATTTTCACGAAGTTCATTCGGGATAAAAGAAACTCAAGTCACTAGTGCGGCGGGTTTTTAAGTCTAGGTCATTGTCACGAAAGAGTGTCGTTTAGTTTTAAATGGACGCATGAAATAAAAATCTTATACCACTGACTAGTATAAACTGTTTCCGGGAAATGTAATAGTATTATCATAAAGTATTTTCATTTCGTATTTACAAAGCCTGCGGTGAAACATCGTAGGTGAGAACTGATAGCAAACTCATGCGCCAAACTATTTTATCGTTACTGTTTCTAATCACCAATAATCATCTATCCATAGTTCCAATTCCTGCCTTTAATGAACAATTACATTCTTGTATGAATTTCACATTCTTGAATAAATGAATACTGCTTAAGGGTAAATACCAGTTGCTTATATGTATAATTATACGGTAACAATGTTTCTATGGACAGAATTTCTTTAAACTTTGTGTACTGACTGAGAATCAAGTTTAAAACGGAAATATGTATTAAAAATCATAGGTACACAGGCTTGATCTTGAATTATCTGCCCTTAAAAATAGATTTTTTTTTCAGTATTTTCCGACTTTCAAGGGCAGATAATTCATGACAAAGGCCGGGTACGTATGATTTGTTTTATTTCATATTTATGTTTTTGATTTGATTCTCTGTCAGTAAATACAGTTTAAAGAAGATATTCTGTCTGTAAGAAAATGTTGTCCCATGCCAATATAGACACTGTGGCAAATGTCCTTAACTATGAACATGACAATATAATACAGCCAAGTTCTGGTCTTTCTCATGGGCCGAATTTCTTTAAACCTTGTATACTGACTGCAAATGAAGTCTGAAACAGAAATATAAATTAAAATACAAAGTTTCGTTGCCTTGATCTTGAATTATCTGCCCTTGAAAATTAGATTTTGTAGTATTTTCTGATTTTCAAGGGCAGATAATTCAAGATCAAGCCTGGGTACCTATGATTTTTAATACATATTTCCGTTTTTAACATGACACTCAGGCAGTACGCAAAGTTTAAAGAAATTCTGTCCGCAGGAATATGTTTTCCTATATACATATAAGCAAATGCGGCGTTTACCCTTAATAATAATAATAATATTATTATTATTATATACCACATTTATATAGCACTCTTTTCATATAGAAATACGTTCAAAAGTGCTTTACATAAAAGCATTTATATAGTGTTCAATAAAAAATGGTAATTGAACTACATGTCTTATAGAATGAATTTAAAATTACATTACGGTAATAAGATACATAGCGTTTTAAATTAAAGGTAAGCAGATCAAAACATGAAACAAAATACAATAGCGCAAAAAATTAACTGATCTATCAAAGATACAGGTTAGTGCAGAATAGAACAGAAGATATCCTACATTTTTGAACAGACATAATTAACCAGTATGACGGTTGCGAAATGCATCACAGCATGCAAACCGTCCCGGATGATTGGGTCAATCCCCACCTTAACGGCCCGTAGAACATCCATGATACATCCCACAGAAAAAAAATCAGTTTATATTATTCTGTCACACTAGAGTTTTTAATAAGAGTTCTTGTTTGACCGGCATTACTCTATCAGGTAATAAATGGGATTAGTTCCCAAAGAATTGTATGAAATAATGCGTCTTTAGCGCTTTTTAAAACTTTGCAAGGTCTTGCAGTCTCTAATGCCAGATGGGAAGGCATTCCATAACCTCGCAGCTGCTGTCTGAAAGCTCCTGTCACCAAATCGCACTGTTCGACATTTGGGCACCACTAGTCTTGATGCATAATTCTGGGATCTCAGATTTATGGATGGCGTATATATTTCTAACATGTTCACTACATAAGCTGGTGATTGAACTTCGAGTGCCTTATATGTATGTGTTAGGATTTTGTATTCTACCCTAGGCCTACACTGCACAGGAAGCCAATGGAGTTCACGCAGCACAGGTGTTATATGGTAATATCTGGATGTTCTGGGTACGATTCTAGCTGCCGTATTTTGGACATATTGTAGTTTGTTCATTGACTGTTTTAGAATCCCATATAGAAGAGAGTTACAATAATCAAAACGTGATGTAACAGTTAATTAGACATTTGGTTGTGTTTGCGGTTATGTATTGTCTTAGAGATTTGGTTGCATTTGCGGTTACATATTGTCTGATGTGACTAATTTACAGCAACTGTGAATAGGAATTCCTACACACACTATTCACATGTTGCTCCATCCTCATGTTTGAGTCCATGAAAGCACCGAGGTTCCTGACACTGCCGGAATGTTTGATTTCAGAGCCGTCCACATTCACAGATATGTTTGAAACAGATTGTGCTTTGTGTTAAGATGAAAATATGATTTTTTTTTCAGCATTGAGTTCCAACATGTTGGTATTCATCCAACTTACTATAATATCTTTTCAACAACTTTCAACGCGACGGATGGTCTCTTAAACAGACATTCTGTTTATTGGTTTGAAGGATTGATATAACGAATCGTACGCGTCCGCATAGAAATGATTATTCAGTCCGTGCTTTATGCAGATAGCTCCGACAGGTTTTGTGTACATTGTGTAGTTCTTTGGCCCAAGGACAGACCCTCGGAGTACACTGTATTAATATGTCATTAATATATGAAATCATCATTGACGTATATTCATTTTGACTGCTTATCGTCTTTCATATATCAGGATATGGTAGCATTGTACCGGTGTGCATTTTATTGCTTGGCAGGCAAACACTTCTAACCTTTTAATGATATATATTGAAGTCGTTTCATTCCTCATACTGGGAAATCATTAAATCAACAAGCATGAAGTTGAACTAAAGCTACATACATACATGTCTTCACGTTTAGCTAAATTAGCTAAATATGGGGCTATAACATGTGGGCCGAGTTGTTCATTTATTGCTTCCAAGTGTTTTATATGAGTTTCCGATTTATCGTCTATAGAAGGCGGCTGTTACTAAATGGCTCTTTTTGTACCAGTAAATTTTCCCATAAATCATAAGCGAATTTATCTAGAATGTCGTACTGGTTATTTAATCTGTAGCCCCATAACCTCTCTTGAACTAAGGACAACATGTCACCAAAGAAACATTACATAATGGAGATTTATCCATATTTCATCTTACATTAATATTCAATGTTGAAGTTAAGGACATATTGCGTCAATACCAATGTCAAATGCGTTAATTGTTTTGCCGCCGCTGGACTGTTACATGGAATATATTTCATACACTGCGTCTAGTGTAACATAATTGATGAGGAAATTCTTGTGAAAACGTGAAAATAACAGAAGGAAAGACAAGAATAAATACTGAGTAGACAACTGTGTATATTAAAGGCATTTTATACCCATATTGTATTCGATCATTTTAACAATGGCTTAATAGTATGTGTAATCATAATGTTAACATGCTTATTTGCATAGATATAGTACTGTGTTGTACTCGCCTAATACATGTAACGGTATAAAAACATCAATTCTATTTCGTTTTCGTAGTAACCTCTTTTTGTCAAAGCCGTCTCACACTTTGTGTCCTGTAGACGACTAAGGGATTAAATTTGTTTATTTAGTTTAGTTTATACTAAGTATATATTAATTTGTTTTAGCTCGATTTTGATGAAAGCTTCAAGCTTATTGTAACCACTCCCGAGTCCGCTTCCTGGAAAAAAACAGTACTGGTGTCATATGAGAAGTCATGGTTGTGACCCCAGTGGGGCTCGAACCCACGACTCCTGTGTTGATCGGCCGACACATTATCCACTAGACCACCGCTCCACTTCATTTAAGAGAGTTAAGCGCCAGTTTCCAGCAGTTTTTTCTGTTTTGTAGCCTAACGAGCGTTCCTGTATTATGTATTAGGGCTTTTCTGTTTCCACAAGTCACTGCCAACTTCCCACATTGAATCAGATTTGAAGGACAAATGATGTCAGAAACAAAGTATTTTATCAATCTTAATGGAGAACATACCTCTCACCCTAGGATTGAACTCCGAACCCGCAATCAGTAGATCTATGCAGTCCCTTTTGAGCTAAGGTACGAACTAAATGGGGCGGGGGGTGGGGGAGAGAGGGAAAGGAAAAATATTACCAATCTTTCCAAAGTGTTACTCTAAATATATTAACTACGGTTTTGTTTTACTGATGTTCAGAAATAATAATACCACTCGCGAATTCCAAACTTCGTGAACCATCATTTGCATTGTGTCGTGAAACACAAACGTTCACGTTTAACAAATTCTTAACACCATAAAACCGCTAAAAAAGCCTGTGTGAAAGATACGTAATCAGCAATACGTATAAGTTAGATAATACATAAGAGTGTGTTACCGCTAGTATCATCATGCGCGGGGGAATCTAAGGGAACGTAATTTGGGTAGCAAACAAGCCTCGTAGAGGCTCGTTTGCTATTAAATTACGTTCCCTGAGATTCTCCCAAGCATGATGATACTCGTCGGTAACACACGAGTATGTATTGTCTAACTGATTTATTGCATGATTAAAAAGAGTAAATTTAAATCATTTTTAAATATCATAAATTTAAAATATTTAAAAATATTTCCCTGTTGAGCCTCCCTTAGAAACATTTCATGATAAATCCCCAACTGCCTTATAAAAGCCAGAAGATGGCACTGGGCAGGTTTTTATATAAATTATGCGTGCTTCACATCAGAGATCCCTTTTTAAAAAAAATTTAAATAAATTACTGAAAAAAAAAGTTATAAAAAAGTGAAATACACATTGAAACATTCTTTATTGATTGTTGTAATTATTTTTTAAAACAAAAAGTTGTGAAATAGAGTTTCAGAAATTATTTAAAGTAACTGCTAAAAATTTGAATTTGCCAAGAGGCGCTAACGATGTCATGAACCCTGGAGAAATAGAGAAAGTAAACAATTCCCACGTGGCTAATTTTATCAACAAACCTGATGAGCAGAAGGTTTCATGTATCAATGGAATTAACACCTAGAGCATATTTTTAAACTGAATAGAATATCATAATTATTTTTGCAGTTATATTTTATGTTACTTAAAAAATCAAGTTTTAAATCAAGATGTAGAGAACTAAACTACAGACATACAGTAATCAATTATTTCAAATAGCTTATCATTTTCAATACCTTATCACAGCAACACTTGCTAATTTATGTATTGTTCTTTTCTTTTTTTTTTTTTTTTTTTTGGTCGGGTTTAACGTCGCACCGACACATTTTAGGTCATACGGCGACTTTCCAGCTTTGATGGTGGAGGAAGAACCCAGGTGCCCCTCCGTGCATTATTTCATCACGAGCGGGCACCTGGGTAGAACCACCGACCTTCCGTAAGCCAGCTGGTTGGCTTCCTTACATGAAGAATTCAACGGCCCGAGTGAGGCTCGAACCCACATCGATGAGGGGCAAGTGATTTGAAGTCAGTGACCTTAACCACTCGGCCACGGGGGTGTATTGTTCTACATCCCAGACAGAGAAAACTGTGAGCGATACCTGTGTGCAACGGAATTTAGAGCACGGCTAGCCGTGGCGATACCAGAATTTAGAAAACAGAAAACTTCAAAGGAAAATGCCGCAGTCATGCAATAAATATATAAGATTATTACATACCAATTTTAAAACTCTGTTAAGTTTCGACGGAACAATGTCAATATGTTTACATACTGACGTTCAAATTTCATTATCGGGTGTGTGACGTCATTTCTGACGTAGTTTCATGCATGTCATCGCGTTTAAAAGTTCAATTTCACTCAAGCTTTATAGCAGAATTGTATCAGGCGAGGCATCTGTTATTGGGGCAGCGCGAGACATTGACGGGGTTGGTATGGGTCCAGGGAGATGTATCTCTGCGAGGTTGTGGGAATTTATTTTGCAAATTGCACCATAAATGACTCTATTGCCTTGCATTTAGATAGCCTCTACCATATAACCATTTATATCAAGACGTTATTTGTGCCAGTTTTACCAAGTAGATCTAGCTCTATTTTAGCGTTGCTTGAAAACTGATTTATACAATAGTTTTAAGTTTAAATGCGTATGTAATAAAAAGATATTGCGCTCCTAAAGTCGCGCAATATTTCCGCTGCAGAACCCATATTTCTCCTTAACCATGATGTCATTTCCGCAATAGAAATCTACACGGGTAGTTTCTTAATAAATGCAAACTGAAATTATGTCTGATATAACAATGTATAGAACAGAAAAAACAAATGTTGAATATTTCAGTAGTATCCACGGTAAAATGCGACAACAGGCACTTAACATGCCTATATGTGATAATGACAATTTAGTATCACGTTGTTAGTTAATATTGTCGTGGATAGAGAAGGTAGGAAACATAATGATTCATTTAGAGTAATCAAACCGCCTCGGTAGCTTAGTGGTAGAGCGTCCGCTTCAAGTACGGGAGGTCGTGGGTTCGATCCCCGGCCGCGTCATACCAAAGACGTGAAAAATGCTACCAGTAGCTCCCTTGCTTGGCGCTCAGCATTAAAAGTGAAACTGGCCTCTTCTCTCATACCCTCGTGGCGATGGATTCCACCAGAAATGAGGTGTCGAGAGTGATTAATATAAGTTGTAGAACTTGTTTCACAATCGAGAACTTGTTTCACAATCGACCTAAAATAATGTATGAACTAATCTATCTATCTATCTATCTATCCATCTATCCGTCCGTCCGTCCGTCCGTCCATCCACTAAATATAAAGTGGCAGTCCAAAACATGTGCGGTGCTGTCAATCCCACGCATGAACTGACGTTCCAACACATGTACTCCTACATATGTTTTTGTTATCCTACACATATACTGGCATTCGTACAAATACATATCCACCAGGACAGTAGGTCAACAGAATGAATTACAGAGCTTTTTGTTTTCAAATAAGATATATTCTAAACTATGACTGCCTTTCAATAGCATTGTGATGACATTGCTTTACGACTGAAATCTTGCTATTGCTTCTCTATGATACTTTCACAGGATGAAATATGCAGTGAGCCCTGGGCTTGATTCCATGATCCCTCGTTAACGGGTAGAGCATTCTACCGACGAAGCTAACCAGCACCCTACACATATAATTCCCTTTTTTAATAACCAAATCCAATACCCTGGCATATATCTCCACCTCTTGTAAATTCGTTCTTGATTTTCTATGGTTGTTTTACAGATCTAGAAATTACAAGCGATGGAGATTTACCAGTGTGATGCAAACCCCACATTTGGCTGCCGGGTTTATATGGTGAGAAAAATGTAAAGACTCTCCGGGGACCGAACCCTGGATTTCTCGCTTTTTGAGTGCATTGCTGACTAAGCTTACCGTCTTCATATACATATTTTTCCCATTCCTGTACCGTGACAATAAAGCTTTTACACTATTGATTACTGTATCAGACTTACATTATAGGAATTATAAAATCGACTGTAATGAACGAGGTTCGTTACAAAATAAAGTTTCAAATATCAAATATCTAATTAAGAAATGATTTTTTTTTTCGGTGTTCACACGCGATTCGTGTTTAATTTGCCGATCCTATTCTGTCGTTCATTTCGCATGAACACCGAAAAATAGTTTCATTTCTTATATTTACATTATATTTCCTTACCATTTGTAAACAAGATTGAATTAAAAGTTGCACACATTTTGTTGCATTTCACATTAAAATCTGCTTCCCAGCCATTCTGTTCACCAGACGGAACAACTGCGACGTCATCTAAGGAATGTTCTCCCTGACTATACGCGGACGTCGTCAAAGCAGAGGCCCGTTATCACTAAGCAGCGTTGACGTAAATTTCGCTTCTTTCCTGTTGCTGTTCATACGACATGAACGTCATAATTTTCAATGGAAAAGAATAGGACGAATGTAAATATTATCTAATGAATACTTTCTTTAAATGTAAATATTCTTTCCTTGGCAAATAGACTTAATATTTTAAGTTCAGTTGAACAAAAATTATAGAAATATGCACTGTTGTTTAGCAATAAATTTGATAAAAACAGATGTGCAAGTAGACACTTTTCAGCTTAACTTTTCTTATATATATACTTAATTAAGATCGAAAGAGTAAACAAGTCAAAACAGAAGAGAAGTAAGAATTCCACTGAAATCAAGGTATGCATTTTGATCACTACGTCTTTGTGTAATATTATTTACAGGTACCAATAGCCATGACATGCGAGAGATCGCCTAGCAATGCATGATCGCCAACTAATGAACGTTGAAACTTCACCAGCTCCGCACAAGTCATTAAATAATACTATTTGACGAATTCTGACAGATTTTGGCATACTAACAGAAATTTGGCTTCATAATGACCTCTTCCTGGTATTACGGGTCCGTAATTAGTGTCCAGTAGACAACAAAGGAACATACATTTAAGAATTATTGTGTATGTTTATTAGGTAAGGTAAAAAGAACTTCTATCATATGATGGACACTTTCAAAGACACACTGAAATTAATCTAGAAATATTTGTACTTCAGGAAATGAAACACATGTTTCGACCAAATGTTTTCGTAACAAATTTCACACATACTTGAGCAAAACAATAATTGTGCTAATCTGACTCTGAAGAAAACTGAATACTTTATCTGCTTTATTCTAAAAGTTCCCTTATACAGTAACAGGAATATACAACGGAAACTAAAAAATGACTGCAACCGTTACTGTATTGTTTAAAATCATTATTTAGTGTATAACGTACGTCGTTGTAATGCTTCTATAGAAAAGTCAACCATGGCAAGCATTAGTACTGACACAAGCTGGGATATCTTACCATTTAGGTGGTATCAGGATTTGTATTTCCGGTATTTTCGGTGAATGACAAAAAAAAAAAAACCCGAAGACTATTCAATTCTTTCCAAAAATCGTTATGTTATGATTCAACCAAATAGTTCCCTTTTCCCATCAGAAAGGAACAATTCTTATATCTAAATATCGACGGTTGGTACCTTTATTACAGACAATAAACTAAAACAATAAACATTCTTACGTGACTTCAGTGAGGTCAACAAAGCACTTACAAGCACAAATATTGATGTTGAAGTAAAGTAAGTTACACACTACAATGTCCTACCAAGATACTTACAAAAACAATATATATATGCAGAATGGAGAGATAAAAGAAATTTTGACAGATCGTGAAAACTAATGACAAATTTTGACAGGTGTATAATGACCAATGACCTAATTAAAAGTTTGCTGTTATTTCTACCTTCAAGTTTGATTTTCTTAAAATGGCTCTTCTATATTGTAGCTTACAACTCATAAATTAAAAAAAAAAGAATATATTGTTACCTTACTGTTTTGTCTATCCAAATCACATAAGAATTCCTATTGTTTCAGTCATTTGTCACTAATTAGAGCAACTCACAGTGTTGCAGTCATACAAAACACATCCCATACGTTCAAATAGATACTGAGGATTTATCTAATGAGCACATGTATTGGAAACACAATTTTAATACCGATTGTGTATTCATTCCAATAATGCTAAAATATCCCATTAAGTAGCTAATCGCTTTGAAGTTCATAGGCAAAAACTCTGTAGACTTTGTCAAAGCCATTAGGGTACTGGGACAATTCGTTACCGACACGTGGCTTGCCAAAGGGGAGTAAAGTCAGCGTGTGAATATGATAATATCCGCCTACAGCTACCTCTTGCCGTATACCGGCAATTAGACATTTACGGATTAAGTCTACGTGGACTGTGGACACCTAAGGCTATAGATTTTTTCAAGGGGACCGTCTCAACATAGTTTAATTATATTATGCGCGATATGAAAAAGAGTTTATAACGGCAATAGGGTTTGAGTTATTATATCATCACTATGCGGTAGGTGATATAAATTTGGATGTGCCTGTTTTTAGCTCGACTTTTCGAAGAAAAAGTAGAGCTATTACACTCGCTCCGGCGTCGGCGTCTCCGTTGGTTTAAAATTTTTGATAAAGTCAAATATCTCTGTTACTGTCAAAGCTATTGACTTGGAACTTTAAATACTTATTTACTATATAAGACTACACAAGGAAGAACAAACCCCATAAGTCTGATTGAATTTTTACAGAATTATGCCCCTTTTTAATTTAGCATTTTTGGTTATAGTTTTTGATAAAGTCAAGTATCTCTGTTACTATCAAAGCTATTGACTTGAAACTTATAATAGTTATTTACTGTCGAAGTCTCCACCAGGAGAAATAATCCCCATAACTCTGATTTAATTTTGATAGAATTATGCCCCTTCTAACTTAGAATTTTTGGTTAAAGTTTGTGATAAAGTCAAATATCTCTGTTACTATCAAAGCTATTGACTTGAAACTTAAAATATTTATTTACCATCGAAGTCTACACAAGGAAGAACAATCCCCATAACTCTGATTTGATTTTTTACAAAATTATGCCCCTTTTTAATGAAGGATTTTCTGTTAAATTTTATTATAAAGGCAAATAGCTTTGTTACTATCAAAGCTACTGACTTGAAACTTAAAATAATTATTTAATATCGAAGTCTTCACCAGGAAAAACATTCTGCGTTACTCTGATTCGAATTTTGATAGAATTATGCCCCTTTTAAACTTATAATTTTTTGTATAAAGTCAAATATCTCTGTTACTATCAAAGCTATTGACTTGAAACTTAAAATACTTATTTACTATCGAAATCAGTCCCCATAACTCGGATTTGAACTTTTACAGAATTATGCCCCTTTTTAATTAAGAATTGTCTTTTAATTTTATTTGATCAAGTCAAATATCTTTGTTACTATCAAAACTATTGACTTAAAACTTATATGACCCTTGACCCCTTAGTCTGACCTTGACCTTGTTACTACCATCAAAAACATGCGCTCCACACGTCGACTCGATGTGGTTGTCATTTGTGTAATGTTTCTTTAAAATCCTTCATACAGATTAAGAGTTACAGAGCGAACACGAAACAAAGTCATACGACCTTGACCCCTAAGTGTGACCTTGACCTTTAAGCAAGCCACCTGATACAGGCGCTCTGCACGTCCTCTTGATGTGGATAACATATGTTTCAAGTTTGTTTAAAATCCTTCAAGGAGCGGAGTCGACACGAAATTGTTAACGGACAGACGGACAGACAGACAAACAGACAGACAGACAGTCAGATGAACACCTGTGGTATCCCAAAATACGTCCTTTCGGGCGTATGATAACAACAAAGGAATGGAGATGCAAGATATTACGTTTCCTACAGTTTTCACATTGTTTTACCTGCTGACCTACATTTTGATCCCAACTGACACAGTTTAGATTTTTTCATGTTGGACGACGACGACGATGGAATACGGATACATTGCGATCAAACTAGCTGATCTTTTCAACTTTGTCGCAGATGCGCAACTTATAATATTGAAGAACATTTCAGGAAAGTGTTATGACGTTAGATCAAATACTTTTTGCGATATGTATAACAAAATATTTCTCTGGCGAACAGACGGACGGACAGACAAATCCAAATATTATCCTGTGCAGTGACATATTAAGCCGGACCTTACCATCATTATAGGAATGTTTTCCTACCAAACATAGATTAAAATTATCATGCTGAGACGGTCCCCTTGAAAAATCGATCGTCTTAGGTGTTCACAGTCCACGTAGACTTAATCCGTAAATGTCTAATAACGGTTGTTGGTCGTTGATGTCGACGAAACTAACGCTGACCACGACATCTGCAACGTCCTGGAGTTGCAAGAACCTAGTGGTTAGCGGTCATTGCTCGCTTAGCATTTAATAAGTAGGACAATGTTATGTTTCTGTTCCAACGAAAGTAATGATTGACTTGACTGATCGGTGCCAACGCTTGTAACGCATCAGCGGGAAGTATATAGCAACAACTGTGTGAATACAGACTCAGTAGGCAAATGTCGGGCAGAAATAATCCCCATTGAACGACAAGACTAATCTTGTTTTCTTGTTTCAAGGTATTTGTCGTGGAAAACGAAGATTTCGGACTGAGCATAATATTCAGGGCTACAACAGGGATACAAAAATATGTTGGGACCTGTCGTGTACGACGGTATATATGCAGGATAACGCGACACTACAAAGGTGAATAACGGGTATAACACTAAACAAATGCATTTGGCACTTCTAGCCACCAGGTATGAAAACATGTCAACGCCAACATTTGTAATTATGTCGTTGTTTTTCCAATATCATTTAAAAAGCCGAGATTTGCAGTGATGCAAACATCCTAAATGTCTGGTAAAATTAGAAAAAATACTACAATTACAACATGGCATTTGTAATATAATATTGTCATAAAAGATAATGAAATATGAAATGGATGTATTTAACTAAATGCAATGCAGAAGAAACATCAGTTTTGTAAGTGCTGTGTAAACATAGTTGTCGTTTGGATTTAAAGCGACCCCTGGAGTAGAACCCCACACAATTTCATTTATACCATGGTTTTTATACCTTTTTTAAATGTTTCGGAGAATCTACAATCCTGTATAAAATGAACAATCCAAAATGCTGTTCTTTACAATTATACTTATTTGCTGGCAATTACATGTGCGTACGACAGTCCAGTACTTGTACTGGTAATCCAACACATGCACTGGCAATCCAAAGTGTACTGGTAATCTAACACATGTACTGGCAATCCAACACATGTACTGGAAATCCAACACATGTACTGACAATAAAATACATGTACAGGCAGTCTAATACGTGTACTGGTAATCTAACACATTTACTGGCAATCAAACATATGTACTGGTAATCCAACACATGTACAGGCAGTCCAACACATGTGCAGGCAATCAAACACATGTAAGGCAATCCCACACATTTACATGCAGACCAACACATGTGCTTACAATCAAACACATGTAAAGGCAATCCCACACATGTATAGGCAGTCCAACACATGTGCAGGCAATCAAATATATGTTAAGGCAATCCCACACATGTACAGGCAGTCCAACACATGTTATGTCAATCAAACGCATGTAAAGGTAATCCCACACATGTACAGGCAATCCAACATATGTGCTTACAACCATACACATGTAAAGGCAATCCCACACATGTACAGGCAGTCCAACACATGTGCTTACAATCAAACACATGTAAAGGCAATCCTACATATATACAGGCAATCCAACACATGTTATGTCAATCAAACGCATGTAAAGGCAATCCCACACATGTACAGGCAGTCCAACACATGTGCTAACAATCAAACACATGTAAAGGCAATCCCACATATATACAGGCAAGCTGACACGTGCTAACAATAAAAACACATGTAAAGGAAATCCCTCACACGTACTAACAATCCCAAACTTTAAGTGGCCGTGACAAAAATGCAGAACATCTTATAACCATATGTTCATTTCATTTTGTCGCAAGGCCAGACACGTGAAAAAAATATTTAAATAGCTGTCTTTCCTGTCTCCTTGGTGTGAACATTTATAGATTTAAGCAGTCCCTGTTTACCGGAAAGCATTGACATCATCGAGTATAGATCAACTTTATGCGCGCATTTGTACCTTTTAATGAACTATACATGTATATCCCTTTAAACCATTTTTATTGCTTTTATGTGTTCGTTTATGACATTTTTATTTGTCACTTAAACAATAAAATGTAGCTATGTACGTGAGCTGTTACAATCAAATGCTCACTGAATTTACTGGCATTTCTTTCCCAACGAATCATTTCATTACGTGAATATCGAATTCCTTTGTGTATTTGTCAAACCGTAACGAAAAAAAAGATAAGTCTCACTCAGTATCTTACTTGAAAAGCATCAGCCATTTCTCTGTAGTTAAGAAACACCAGTAATACCAGCGATGTTATACATTCTAGATTCTTTCGTCAACAGCATCTGCAAACAAAGTCATAAATATTAAATAGGACATCTTGTTTATATCTTAAACAACCTGTTCTTAACCGAGGCATTAGTGTACAAAGGGCATATTGACTTATGTCTTATAACTACATGCTGTATACAAAGGTACCATTATCAGAAAAATACAATTGTAGGTTACTTGAAAACATTGTATATGTCTTTGCGCATTGTCATGTGTGTTTTGCCTGGTAATCTTTTGAACATTGTTGATGTTTAGCCTTACGTCCATCTGTTGTGAACATGGTCTAGGGGTTAAAATGTATATCGCTCAAACCGTTGGTCGTCGGTCCGAGTTGATCTGCTGTCACAACCATACCTTTTCTTACGCCAACAATACTGGTTTTCCTGAAAGCGGACTCAAGTGTGGTTAACATACGTTTGAAACATTAAATGAAATGTATTAGTATTCAAGATCATGACTACTAAAAGGAATCATTACTGAGTCTGGCTGCTTAAATATTGTATATCAGTTACACTGTACAATCAGTTTATGAGAAAATTAAGTGTTTGCATGAAAACAATCTTTTTTTTTTCAAATAAATAATCTAAAATTTGCATATTATTTGTCGAATGTAGATTCTTTGTTGTCTTGCATTATAGTTTTCTTGTTATATATATATATATATATATATATAAAAAATAAGTTACCAACAAAACAACAGTGAGCATAGCAGTAACTGGCAAAGCAGCACAAAGAGCATATCTTTATAAGCATTTGGAGTATCGACTTTTGAGAGTAAATAATGTTTACCTTAAGCGAAGCAAGTTGTTATTTGAAATTAACAATATCAGGAACATTGAGTATAAAATATGATGATTATCAATTCATCTATTTTTTAAGTACACACCATATTACTTAAATGATAAGAGTTTCTAAACAAAGGTGAATTTTGGCTCTTTTCCCCGTAAGTGATAACACGAGTATACTTCTGTATGATTGGGAACAGAAACAAGGCGTCAACAAATATAGGGTGTTTAAGTACTTTACTTAGAAGAAAATACTAGTCCGCCCGCTTAGCTCAGTAGGTAAGACCGTTGGTCTACGGATCGCGGGGTCGTGAGTTCGATCCTCGGGTGGGGCGTATGTTCTCCGTGACTATTTGATAAACGACATTGTATTTAACCCAAAACAAAAACAAAAAATAAAAAAATAGAATAAATGTGTTTGCAAGAATATTAAATGAAACAGAAACAACAGATGTTGTTAAAGGTAAAACTGAAAAATCTATTTACAGCCGATACATTACAATCAGCTGTATGTAAAGTATGTAGAGGATATTACATGAGTGTCTTTTCACTTTGAATTTATTAACGATTTGAATAAAATAATAAAATGCGAGGTTCTGCATTTCATTCATCGCGTTGAATAAATACAATGTGGAAATATACAAAAATAACATTCTTTTTATCACATGTAAGCTTGTCCTGCTGAAATATCAAAATTTCTTCTTTCTTTACCCATTATAGACCAGGGGCCGTATTCATAAAGCATCTTAAGTATAAGTATAAGAAATTGATTATTTACTTAAGTATTACTTAGGTAAGAAATTTATTTTACTTAAGTATATTTGTTATTCATAAAACAATTTAATAAGCAATTATTGGCTTTTATTGTGGACGAAAACATTTAAAAAAAACACATTAATTTCAGACAGATACAACATGCACAATTACGTTTAAAGTGCTTTTATCTGAAAAACAACACTTTAATCGTACTCACGATGCCATTTTGTTTTCTGACTTAAGTCATTTCTTACGTATCTTAAGTTTAAGCTGTTTTATGAATAGGACTTAAGTTTTTTACTTAGACTTAATAAGCTGAAATCACCACAAGCTGAAGTACAATCTTCAACTTAAGTCAAAACTTATACTTAAGATGCTTTATGAATACCGCCCCAGGTAAACATCTCTTATACTTAAAACAACGTCAAAGCTTAATTTCACTAGTGTAATACCAAAATTATGTTATGGCTTTACTCCCACGACTAAAAATATGTGATAAAATGATATTGCATTCCAGCATTAGATTGTACATGTATGATAAGCAGTAGTGAATCTTTACAATTTTGTTGGCCGTAAGCGATGCATAAGTGAGAACAGTAGCAAACTCATGTGCCAAAATGTTGTATCTGTCAGTTCACTGCTGTAAACACTTGTGCCAAAATGTTGTATCTGTCAGTTAAACATTGTCAGTCAACATTAATCCGCTATAATTGAGTTTCGGCATATATTGAACAATTTAACAGGCTGCTCGTCATCGAACAAATTTAGTGGCAATTGCATAAATATAGAAATATCAGGATAGTAGGGTAATGGTGTAGAAAGCCTTCAAAGGCATACTTAACTGTAGAGATGATTTGTTTTTGAAAAAATATAATAATGTAATGATATAATTTTAAAACTAAAAACTAATGTAACTATGATTTCATGCACATGTCTATAAGATGGTATTCTCTAACGAATGAATTGTGTTTGTTTATGAACTCAGATCAAAAAAACCATTGATAAGTTGTGCTGAAGTACCTTTGTGCCCCCACCTCACTTTCTTTTTGTCGGGGGAGCACTTAGAGTTGCCTTTGTCTGTCCATCCTTCCGTCCGTCCAGACAAATTTGCATAATGACAAAAAGTATTTGACCCAGAGTCATCCATATAATCTTTAAAACGATCCTTTGGAAGCATAAAATGCGACCAAGAAGAATAATAGCAGGTTTGATCGAGTCTGTTCATGAGAGGTAATCAAACGTGTCAACAACCCTCAAGCCCCCTAGCACCGGCTTAAGCGGAACTCTATCACACATCGTTTGAATGGACTCCATGATTCCAAAGGACCAGAAAATGTAATATCACAGAATCCATGTAAGGGGAGACCTCACAAGATTGTTGTTCAGCACGTGAAGTCGTGCACATGACGTTGTAGTTTGGATCTCACACAACCAGACAAGGGTTATGGTCCTTGACGTAGTCAAATATATGCATAAAAAAGGCCTAAAAGTTGTGTGTCGTATATCAATAGGAGGATACTACGTCATCGCGCACCTGCTAAAACGATCGTCCGCGGACACCAAAGGTAAACAAACCCATCGCTCGGAAAGTAAAATTTGATCTTTATTTATCAACACTGACTTTTTGCAAAATCTCTTTCGGTGCATCGAAGAACTATATGTCCTATAGTGTCCCCGGTGTATATACTTTTCTAACAGTCCTTGTAGTTTTATAGATAACGATGTTTAAAAAAAAAATTCTCAAAGATCCACTACGTAGACGGACCCATAGATTTGCATGTCTGGCTTAATAGCCGCTTATACAACCGTGCACGAGCTCGAACAATTGTTGTCGGGTCTTCAAAAATGCCCATACACTATCATCAACGTTCAAGTTTGTCCCGTGGTTATGTATTTAGGATGTTTTGCGAGAAAATTTAAAAAGACCCATCATGTAAACGGCTGATGAAAAGATCCACCATGTAAACGGGTGATAAAAAAATGATCCACCAGGATGTAAATTAACCTGAACTTCCTCCTTTTCTTTTTTTCTAGTTATGCTGATATTATTTTAATAAATATTAATTGTATATTTCAGAAAATGTTCGTCTGTGCTCTATGCGCTTAAGAATATAAAAGCAAGTCTGGTTTAATTAAGCACGAGAAGAGGCATGCGGGCGTTGGCAAGCATATTTGTCTTCAATGTGGTATGCTTGCCTTCTCCAGAAAAGACTTCGAGACGCACATAGCCAGGCACAGCAATGACAAACTATATGTATGCACCAAATGTGGTATGTTATTAAGCAATGGCGATTTCTTTTGTAAATTCTATTAGTTCATTGCTGATTTAATAGCATCCGAAATATTATGACTGATCATCTTTATAAACATAGGTCATAGACGTATAAACGTAGGTCAGTCACAATTCATTACGTCTCGTGACCGAAACCCGGTCTCATTAGCTTTCAAAATAAAATCTCACTATTGTCACCTACAGTTTTGATTATTTATTTTATATACACATCTAGTGTACTTATCATATGCATGAAAAGAAATAAAATATTCCTTCAAAATCTTTCAAGTATGACAAGTTAAAATCACTTAAGTTTCAACATACTCAAATTTTGCTTCTTCACTATGCTAGATCTATATGCTTATACAGTTAGTTATTGGAATGGCATATTCAATTCCTAACAACAAAATTATTTTTAAAAAGTGTTTGGACATTATCATTAATTCCAGTTTCTGTGAAGACTTATCATTATTTAGACGCATTTGAAGTGATGATAAGATACTAAAAATGTATTTTCAATGGTCCCCAAGTCGAACTGTTAAAATGATGCAATAATAATCACACCACACCTGTTCCCGTAGTTTGATTTAAGACTTAGTGTAATGATATTAGTAATGCTAGCGCAAAAGATACTTACATTATCTACTTTAACCTTTTCAGGCAAAACATTTAAAACGCAAAAAGACATGCAAGATCACTCAATGCTAGAGGATTCTGATGGGAAATATGAGTGTGACACCTGCGGGTCAAAGTACAAGAAGAAATCGGACCTAACGGAGCATCAGAACCCATCAGAATCCTCTAGCCTTGAGTGATCTTGCATGTCTTTTTGCGTTTTAAATGCCTTGCCTGAAAAGGTTAAAGTAGATACGTAAGTATCTTTTGCGCTAGCATTACTAATATCATTACATTAAGTCTTAAATCAAACTACGGGAACAGGTGTGGTGAGATTATTATTGCATCATTTTAACAGTTCGACTTGGGGACCATTGAAAACACATTTTTAGCATCTTATCATCACTTCAAATGCTTCTAAATAATGATAAGTCTTCACAGAAACTGGAATTAATGATAATGTCCAAACACTTTTTAAAAATAATTTTGTTGTTAGAAATTGAGATATGCCATTCCAATAACTAACTGTATAAGCATATAGATCTAGCATAGTGAAGAAGCAAAATTTGAGTATGTTGAAACTTAAGTGACTTTAACTTGTTATACTTAAAAGATTTTGAAGGAATATTTTATTTCTTTTCATTCATCTAATAAGTGTACTAGATGTGTATATAAAATAAATAATCAAAACTGTAGGTGAAAATAGTGAGATTTTATTTTGAAAGCTAACGAGACCTGGTTTCGGTCACGAGACGTAATGAATTGTGACTGACCTACGTTTATGACCTATGTTTATAAAGATGATCAGTCATAATATTTCGGATGCTATTAAATCAGCAATGAACTAATAGAATTTACAAAAGAAATCGCCATTGCTTAATTACATACCACATTTGGTGCATACATATAGTCTGTCATTGCTGTGCCTGGCTATGTGCGTCTCGAAGTCTTTTCTGAAGAAGGCAAGCATACCACATTGAAGACATTTATGCTTGCCAACGCCCGCATGCCTCTTCTCGTGCTTAATTAAACCAGACTTGCTTTTATATTCTTTAGCGCATAGAGCACAGACGAACATTTTCTGAAATATACAATTAATATTTATCAAAAGAATATCAGCATAACTAGAAAAAAAGAAAAGGAGGAAGTTCAGGTTAATTTACATCCTGGTGGATCAATTTTTTATCACCCGTTTACATGGTGGATCTTTTCATCAGCCGTTTACATGATGGGTCTTTTTAAATTTTCTCTCAAAACATCCTAAATACATAACCACGGGACAAACTTGAACGTTGATGATAGTGTATGGGCATTTTGGAAGACCCGACAACAATTGTTCGAGCTCGTGCACGGTTGTATAAGCGGCTATTAAGCCAGACATGCAAATCTATGGGTCCGTCTACGCAGTGGATCTTTGAGAAAATTTTTTTTAAACATTGTAATCTATAAAACTACAAGGACTGTTAGAAAAGTATATACACCGGGGACACTATAGGACATATAGTTCTTCGATGCACCGAAAGAGATTTTGCAAAAAGTCAGTGTTGATAAATAAAGATCAAATTTTACTTTCCGAGCGACGGGTTTGTTTACCTTTGGTGTCCGCGGACGATCGTTTTAGCAGGTGCGCGATGACGTAGTATCCTCCTATTGTATATATCTCAAAAACAATTTGACCTAGTATTATGAAATATAACAGAAATATTATCTTTTTTAAAGCAAGTGAAGATGTACATATGAGGTTTTGGTAGAGATGTTATTCAGCCAGACCAGAGTTATGGCCCTTGACTTAGAAAATCAAATGCATAAAAGGGCATAAAAGTTTGTGTAAATTGTATCTTAAAACTTATTCGAACTAGGGTCGTGCAACATAATAGAAATATTATTCAGCATATTCATGCAATTGTGTGGTGTTTTGTTTGGGGTTTCTATGAGTCAGAATTCATTTATGATAAGTAAACAAATATGATATGCATAAAGTGTTTGTATCACAGGTATCTCAAGAAATATCTGACCTAGAGTCAAAAACATTAGGGGATTGTTATATAGCAGGTAAAATTGTTTACTTAGTGTTCTGTTTGGGATTTCGCTCAGTCAGGCCAGGGTTATGGTCATTGACTTAGTGAAAAATACTCTTAAAGTGCTTAGAAGCTTGTGTTGCATGTATCTTAAAAATATTTCATCTAGATCCATGAAAGCATGTACAGTGTCAGGAAGTGGGGGCACTTTTTCATATGGGCGCACTACTTGCTTAAGATATTAGATAACTAATAGAGAACCTCCTTTTTGAAGAGTATTCAATTCCTACCATAAACCTACTTTTACTGCAATTCTTAGGGGGGCGTAGGTTCAAGCCCTACAAGGACCAATGTTTTCCCCTTATTTTCCTTTTTTTCTAGTAATCTTTTACTTCTTTCAAGACTTATTATTGATTTATTGTACAAAAATGGATAAAGATGAATCTTATAAGCGATTTCTTTGTGTTCAAAGTGAACTTACTACTTAAACAGAAGGGGTAGAGTTACACATCTTTAAAAATATGGAGTAACACGCGGTGAAAGTTCTCTATTTTGCTTTCATTCTTAGATTATATATTGTGGAAGAAATGTAGGTAGGCTTTACGTCTGCCATAAGGTTATTTTTAAATGAAGTAAGCAAAATTCAAAACAGAAACACAGCATTTGACCTTATTTTTTCAATGTTGAAGTATGAATTCTGTCTCATTAAATCCGTTTACTTGAGGCACCATAACAAAAAATGATATTGACATTTTTATTTTGTGTTTTATAATTGTTTACAAATAGTTTGATGTTTCTTTTATTAAAATTAATGGTTAAATGAGTTCTCTGCAAACGTTTTGGATAGTGGCTATCACTTTGAAATTTGTCTCTACTTGAGCTTGAGGAGATACCATAAGTTATACAAAATTAATAAAAAACGGCACGGTAAAAGTTGTTTAAAAATTGCAAAATAGTGTAAAACACGGTTACCTTTCAGAATATACCTAGCAAATGCCATTTGTAAACATTACTATTAGTGATCTAATACCTTAAGTTTGTAAAAGTGAATCAGTCTTATCTGTAAAAGAAAGTACATCTAAAACATGAACACTAGAATATTGCAGATACCAGCCGCTTAAAACAAACATTCGGGTATATCAGACTTAAGATAAAGAAAGTATACTGCATGTATGTAGTAAAAGCATTTTCTTATAAATAAAACAGCGTTCGAGATGCCAATGCAAGATAATATGAGATCAAAATAAAAGTCTCTGTTACTTTACCCGTTTATATTTGCAAAGTAACAAATTCAAAATATATCATCAAATACTGCAGTGTGGTAGTTTCTGACGATTTTTGGCATCCTAACATATAGTATAACTGCTATTTTGCTTAATAGTGGCCGCTGTTTGCTAGAACATGTTAACGGACTAGTACGTAAGGGACACTTCGTTATACCTTCAAGACGTAGTGCATTTGGCTTTGGCTCTTGTCGCGTTTGCTATCGCTGTATACACAAAACAATTGATTACGAAACCATAGCATCTAAAACACTCCACACAGACATATTGTCTGAATATTCAGGCGAGAAATCAGACAATGGCATCTAGTTTTGATTACAAAATTATCGACATGTACGCGGATAGGAAAGAAGACTATTTTTGTGCCACATATTTAAGCACATTTTTCGTAAAACGTTCTCGTATTAGCATTTAATCTGAGTGCCACGTTTCAGCTTTGTCATATCATATGGTGGCTGAGGAAGTGACAGGAACCTTACTTACACCAAGTATTGCTTAAAGTCGAAAAGAGTAGGTCAGTTGGGAAATATACTATTGTATTCATTATAACTAAAATGTTCAACCTGAAATATTTCCATTAAACCGTTTCACAACATCTGGTGTATTTGCATCTCATTAAACAATTTCAGATATTCTATGCCCTAGTTAAATGAGTTAAATATCGGTTTCGTTGCTTTATACAACACACTGACATATGTGTTTAATCGAGAAAAAACAAACGATCCAAAACAAACGTTGGACAATAGGTAAAAACCACGAAAGAAAATAAATACATGTTGCATAGAGTGGCATACATATGTATATATAGGGCAATTTGCAGGACTGATAATATATTATGGTATATTGTAAAAGCAAATATAATGACAACCGAATATCACACGTTATTGGCGAGAGAATGCATGTGTTATATTGGCCAACACAATAGGTTGTTTGTACTAATATATAGAGGTCGGTCAATCCTTGATTCAATGTAGTCTCCTAACAATTTCATAGGATGCCAAACATGGCTATATATGGATAAACAATAAATTGAGAAACACGTTTTTACGCCTGAGTGATTTTCAGTTAATTGAATCTTTCAACATCTAACATCTACATTTGACATAATGTCGGTTGTGGATAATTTTAAACGACTACAATACACTTTACACAAGCTGTACGGTCGTCCACTTACACATCTACTGATAAATTTATTCCTAATTGTATAAGCCTACATACGCTAGACCTTTTGTCGACTTGATCTAGAGACTATGAATCTGGACAGGAAATAGTGTGTCGGATGAACGAATTTTACAAAACAAGATACAGCATTTCCGAATTGTCCTCAGTTTTCACCATTCTGTCGGGAATTTCCCACTCGACCCACAGTTTTGTTCATTGCTGAGTGGTAGTGAAACTTGTGGAATTTCCCAATTAAACAGAACAGATGGGTGATTTTAAGCCCACAATTGTTTTTTATGGTTACACCTCCTAAATTTGTAGGTAGGGTATTTAGATTTTTTTTAAAAGAATCTGAATGGGTCATCACACATGTCGATGTTACAGATCAGAAACTAGAATTGTTTGTGTTATATAGTTGAATTTATGATATATTTTAGCAACAATATAAAAAAAATACGCATTTTCTCGTAATTGCTTTTTTTTTAAATTTCATTCTCGTATTTCATTGTTTTCAGTTATATTGAATTTCCTTCATTGACAATAGATTTAATGTGTTAAGTGTTAAAACATGAGAAAAATACACAGACTGAATTAATTCTATGTTCATAACAATCTTTAGAGGCTTATTTGTACGTCTTACAATCCTAAAACCTAAAGATTTAAATAGTATTCGTGTGGAAGCAATGATAGACAAGAAAAATTATTCCAGACGTACAAGATAGGCATGGGACAGATAGAGCACTTCTTGGCCAAACTATATTTAAAATAAATCGTCTTAGCTATCTTCATATAATCAATCAATAGTGTATACTTAATATATACCATTTATATTATTTTATTACTTCACTGTATCAAACAATTTACAATTTGCAACTCCAGTCATAACTTCCAGATAAGCACTGAAGATATACCAGCAAGAAGGTGTATGAATACAAATGTAACTTGAAATTAACTATTTCTTGTTATTTTGTACTTATTACAGCCAAACCCTGATTATTTCATAGATTTACTCATATGTAATTTGTTCAGTTTTCACTGTTTAACAAAGCTTTTGTTGAAAAAAGATCCGTGACAGGGTTTTGTAATGCCTCTATGATTTGAACAAATATCAAAGACGGGTTAGATATTATATTACATTAGGTCACCAATGCCTTTTTGTAGTCATAAACAATAAAAGTAGTTTTGTTTGATCTGCTTCGATATTAAAACAACAGATATTTAAAACAATAATCAGATTTTTCTCCCTTCTAAACTTCTTATAAAGACAAAATTCATTTCACGCAGCAGAAAAGCCTTACATACCGCCTCAAATGTTGTTGCTAGATTGACTAGGCTTGATAGGTTAATGTGACATCCGCTTCGAAGTCTACTGGAAATAAATTGTTCCGGTTGTATTATATGAGACCATTCGTAGAAAGAGAAATCTTTACTCTAATATGGTACTCATAATTGAAATACTCAAAGCATTTTATATCTTCATAATAACAGAAATCTTCTGTCTCTAATTAAATCAAGCTGATATTGAATTATACCGAAATATTTATTCGTTATAACGAAGTTACTATACTGTAAAAAATCGAAACTTTATTTCGTTAAAACAATTATTTAGTAACAATTCTTCATTTATAGAGTTTATTTGAGAGAAAAAAATGAATGTTAATTCATTAAATGTCTTTACGTTAATTATTGAAATAAAACAAAATAATTAGTGAAAAGTTTAACAGAACTTCAAAACTGAAAACATTTGGTGACAGTCATTGGCAAGACATCTAATCAAAAATTAAAAAAAAACAGTAAGATAAAACTATGTTTCACTTCTGAATATTATATCATGCAGTTCTTCAGTAAAGTTCTATAGATAAAGGATGTTTTACTACGAAACAGCAATCTATACACAGAACCTAATAGCATTATTGTAATAGATTGAGTATGACGTATAGTCAATCCGGACCCCTTGCTTCAACGGCGAATGCTCTACCTTCAGAGCTCCTTAATGTAGACATAATATTAGAGATCAATCAATGACACAAATAATAATCCTACCTTGCATTTATCTATGCACCTGTGTGACTTCAGTTAGAAGGAACAATGAACTAATTGTATGCTTAAAAACTTGATGGTGATAAGTCATTTCGTTGTTATGTCAATTTGCAAGGTAAATATTGGAGAGTGTTTTCTTGTTTTTATATATGATGTGTGATATGGTATAAGCTACATTATATCTAAATTGCAGCTTAAACAGCGGGTCTGAATTTATTTGATTAAACTTAAAACATTTTCTGATGTCATACAAAATGTATATATTTGACAATTATTTCAAAGTTCTTCCTGCAGTAATCCAAATATAATTTGGGAATACATTTTTATCAGTGACATGATAGGCAGGACTATCTGCTAGAGGGGCTACATGGAAATTAAATAAGAAGTTTCGGAAAATGTTTAATCACATCCTTATAAGTGATCAAATCAATACTTTAGTATGATACTTGATCCTAAATATTATATATAAGCACCCAATCTTAGTTTTTAAATTGTTTTTATTGTAATTCTAAATTTTTGGTAATATCCCTATTTAGTGTGACCAAATTTGAACCGCGACATACACTCCACATATTTGCAATTAGTCCTTGAATTGCAGAGGTACTCAGTAAAACAAGCGTCTTAAGACTGACAAAGCAAAGATGACACGGTTGTACGTTGGGCGCCAAATTGTATCGGGTGAGAAAGAAGCAATCAGCCCAGTGCTTAAGCCTGGAACATCCCGCATAGGGGATGAGAGCTTCACCAACTGAGGTAACCGCTCGCCTTACACATAAATTTACCCTTCTGTGAACAAACAAATTCGTACTGCAATATACGCCCCCCACCACCCACTAGATTGAGTAAGATGTGTAGTCAATCCGGATCTCTTGCTTCAACGGCCAATGCTCTACCCTCAGAGCTCCTTCATGTAGACATAATACTAACACAAATAATAATCCTACCTTTCATTTATCTATGCACCTGTGTGGCGTCAGTTAGAAGGAACAATGAACTAATTGTATGCTTAAAAACTTGATGGTGATAAGTCATTTCGTTGTTATGTCAATTTGCAAGGTAAATATTGGAGAGTGTTTTCTTGTTTTTATATATGATGTGTGATATGGTATAGGCTACATTATATCTAAATTGCAGCTTAAACAGTGGGTCTGAATTTATTTGACTACACTTAAACATTTTCTGATGTCATACAAAATGTATATATTTGACAATTATTTCAAAGTTCTTTCCGCAGTAATCCAAATATAATTAGGGAATACATTTTTATCAATGACATGATAGGCAGGGCTATCTGCTAGAGGGGCTACATGGAAATTAAATAAGAAGTTTCGGAAAATGTTTAATCACATCCTTATAAATGATCAAATCAATACTTTAGTATGATACTTGATCCTAAATATTATATATAAGCACTCAATCTTAGTTTTTAAATTGCTTTTATTGTAATTCTAATTTTTTGGTAATATCCCTATTTAGTGTGACCAAATTTGAACCGCGACATACACTCCACATATTTGCAATTAGTCATTGAGTTGCAGAGGTACTCAGTAAAACAAGCGTCTTAAGACTGACAAAGCAGAGATGACACGGTTGTACGTTGGGCGCCAAATTTTATCGGGTGAGAAAGAAGCAATCAGCCCAGTGCTTAAGCCTGGAACATCCCGCATAGGGGATGAGAGCTTCACCAACTAAGGTAACCGCTCGCCTTACACATAAATTTACCCTTCTGTGAACAAACAAATTCGTACTGCAATATACGCTCCCTCCGCCCCCCCCCCACCCCCCAACCCGCATCCACCCTCAAATTGGCAATTTGTCCTCGCAACCAAAATACACATTGTTGCAAGCGTCGTAATACTGACTAAAATGGAGATGTCCCATGTTTGGTGTCAGATATCCAAAATTTCATAGGGTGAGAAAATATTCAGAGTGCCTACAGATCGAACCTGAGACCTCTTTATTACAGTACAAGTGATGGAGCAGACCGGCTGCCTTACTTTCCTAATGGGACCAAAGTTGTACCGATACACTGACACCAAAGTATTTTAAAATTGGTCCTCGAATTCCAGAAGCATTAAACACTCTAAGCGTCGTACGGCTGACTAAGCAAAAACGCCACGGTCTCATATTTTTGTACAATGTCAGGAGAAAAAAATATATGCTCGAACCAGGGACACTTCGCTTACAGTAAGAGTGCTCTGCCGTCTGAGCTATCCGACAGCATTACATAAATTCTTCCCTTATGAGACCGCGACATTATGATGTGCGACATCAGGATTAAGATCTTTTCCGTGATAGTTGTCAATAGCAGCTTTTTCCTGTAATATATCGCCTGTAAACTGCCGTAAACGACAAAATGCCGTCAGCTTTTAATCGTTTGTACTGTCACAGCTTTGCGTTGTTTTTTCTCTTTAAAACAGACTTTGAATACATATGTTACAGTATTGTATCATTAAACTCATGTTACAGGAGATATAATGTTTGTTCTTGATAACTGTGAAGAAGATGCTCTAGAATTTGCAAAATAGCTTACTGAAAAATTTCAGGCAATTGAAACATGTAAAATACATCATGTGCAATTATAACAAGTCCTCTGCTGTACCGTTTCCGCATAAAGCGTTAAGGGAAAGCCAAGAAATGTATATGAAAATTGGGTTAATTGGGAATGTTTATGCGAAACGTACACAATTATGTGTCATTTTGCCAGGCTGACATTTGCTCTGCGAGCTCATCCACAACAATACCTTCTAGTTTTAATTTAACTTTGTGGAAATTTGATATTGGCTTTGTCTTCATATTGAATTATATTGTATCCGAAATAATACAGATGTGTGAATAACAACGGTGCTTACTCCTCTCCTGAAAAAAAAAACAACAACATTAAATAGCAATATCAGTCTATCGAGCACTTTATACAAAAAAAAGCCAAAGCAATATTTATCATCAACGACAGAATGTCAAAACCAACAGACTATCGCATTGTGGTATTTGATTGTTAATTTGCAGTGTTGTATTTTAGACAAATATAATGGATTATTCATAAAGTGTAATCATATTTTGTAAAAATATTTTTACATTCGTCCCTTAAAAGATACATTTTAAGGTAAACACTTCAACTATGCAAACTATGCACGTACTATGAAATTACTTTTTTGAGCTGCTGGTATATGCAGAGTTATACACTTGGGATCGAGTTAATATAGCGTTGACTTTCCGGACCGTCACCGGTTCGCATACCCCTGTGTTAGTATTTGATCTATATTAACCGCGCCTTCATTGAATTCAAACAACACATTCATACAGTGTTTCTACGGTGCCGTAACGCTATAAGTTCATAAACGATGTTCCTAATTTCAGTTGTTAACAATACCATCACATTAGGTACATGCGTTCACAATTTATCCGCACCATAATTAGTATTCCTTTCTTACAGACTTACGCTAAACTCTCATTACTCAAGAGAAACAACCAAGTGTTAAAGATGAGAACTGTTGAGTGAATGTTATTTCATTGCAAGGGGAAAGTAATCTATGTCGCTATACAATCATGCACCCTTCAATTGTTTTCTTTAATTTTCTCATGTTTCACATAGCGTTTACCTAAATAATGTAGCGTTTTATTGTTAAAAGTACAAAACACATCACTGATCTAACAGCCGAATTACCAAATGTATGATAATATTTGATAACAAAGTAATAAACGTTTCCGCGACACCGTGGTAGCAGTTAGTGAACATTACCTGTCACTGATATGCAACTTTTTGGATGCAGGTGCGAATATGACATGATTTTCGTTAACGTTTTAACTTTACATATTTTGATATGATGTACAGTATTTTAGCTACTCTATGTAGTCTATGAGTAATGGTCCTTGATTTAATGAAAAATGCATTACATTTTTGCTTGAAAATGGCGTATATCGAAGTACACTTGCGAAACAGACTCGTTCAGTAATTTTTATTCCAATAAAAATCAGATACCTAGAATTGCGAGCGCTGATATATTCCATGAACTTTTTCGAGCTGCTGGTATCTGCAAAGTTCTACAACGCATTATTTTTCGTAGGATTAAGTTTATGTACAAAACTGAGTTAACTCTTAACAACGTACACCGAAACTACAAAAGGGATCCATGTTTTTTCTGTAAGATTGACGAAAGCATAAAATATGCGGAGTGTCTCTGTGATATGAAATACTGAGACAAAATGAGCGATGCACGATGGAAGATAAATCACCACTTGTTCAGTATGCATGCTGTACTCATTTACCGAACTGCGCTTGTATGACAAAAATGCGCGATTGAAATGGGTTGGTATATCAGGGTGAAAAACAAAAGCTAAATTTACCAGCAGACTGCCTTGTGGTGGACGGATAGCTCAGTGGTTTGCACACTGGCCTTCCAATCCTGAGGTCGGGGGTTCGATCCCCGGCAGCTACTCGGGAATGTTCAGAAACGCTTTCCACCCAACTAGAGGTGTACTGGTCAGGAACCCAGGCAATCCTTGCATGTATCAGTGCTATACACTGGGCACGTTAACGAACCAGGCTGTCTATTCGCAACGAGCTAGGCTAAGTTAGCCGGACAAGCCTGTATCTGATTTCTGATCTCTCTGTCGTGGGGGCTTTGTCTCACTCTGTCCCTCTGGTCAGATCGCTCTGTGTCTGTACTAGTAGAGGATGAATTATGCGCCCTGTGTGGCTGCATTTGAACTATGTAAAGCGCCTTTGAACGTGAAACTGATCATGAAAAGGGCGCTATATAACTCTGGTATAATGATGAATGATAATGAATGATTTATCGAATCCGTAATAAGATGTTTCTTGGAAGTGGCTTTTTTTTTATAAAAACCTGGAAAAAATTATGCTTCATTCTTCGTCTCCGGAGTAAATATTTTGGTCCAAACTTCACGTAAGAAATCAGTCTACAAATATAACCAAAACTGAAAATGAAAACCATTTTTATGATGTATTACAGACGGATTTGAGAACTTTGAAAATTAAGAAGTTTGTATGATCACGATACAGTTGTGTACAATATGGTATTGTCCTATGTTTAAAAAAAAAAAATATCAACCAAACCTTTTGTAACGGAAAAGATGGATTAAAGGTAGTTAATGCGCCAAGTAAAGCTACTACTGATATGATGTGTACTGATTTCTACAAAACATGTGATGATAGTATCAGTACTAAGCTGTTTTACATTTAACACTACATTCCCTTTTACATTCAAGGTTCAGAAACATTAAAATAACATAATTATTTAAACAACATTTAAAACACAACATTTCAGGAGAGGGATGTACATTAATCAAAGTAGCAAAACTTAAATGAATATTCAAAGAAGTAATACATGCGGTATGAACTTTCCTCGAAGACGCAAATGTAACATGAATATTCGTAAAAAGCATGTAACAAAAAACTTGATACATGAATATTCATCGAAGAAACAATTATAACATGAATATTCATCAAAAAAGCAAAGTGACTTGGATATACACCGAAGCAATTGTTACAAAAAATAATAGGTAAAGGTAGATTGCTCGGAAGCACAGAGTACTAAAAACACAGCGTCAGAGCCACGCATTTGCAAAGTATGCCCACAACAGCAAAAAAGCTGTATCGGAAAAATATTACATACGGGTTGCTTCAAAAATCTAATTATGCCAAATATAGATAGAGGGGGAGGAAGTGTGTGTGTGTGTGGGGGGGGGGGGGGGGGGGGGGGGGGCGAAGTTGAAGGGGAAAGTAGAACAAGGATGAATATACAAATGAAATGCTACGTTCCCTAATTACAGTTACACCACAACGTAAACCACAACAGCGCAGACATTCATGTACCAAAGATAAACACAACCACACCCAACTAACTAACATAGAAAACGGACAAGTAAGTCATGAACAACTACATACTGATCGAAGGGATAAAAGTGATGAAAATAGGTATATCTTATATCTAAAATATAGGTGGATGGTACAGTGATATTTCCTCGACGATTAGTAAACAATTAATGAAAACTAGCCAGTAAATACTTAAGAAATAATTTATAGCAAAAGAGTGTTTTAACACTATATATGCACGATGGGCGGTTATAAGTCGGGCGTTATAATTTCACCAGGGCGCAGCCCGAGTGAAATTATTTGTACGACGTATTACCGCCCAACACGGTTTTGCTATAAGTTATTTCGATTCGTATATGCCCTGAATCTACAAAAGTAGATAAAATATAGTATCGCTCTTTCTTGGTCGCATAAAATCATTGACGTCACCGTACCTTAACGTGACGTCATTCTAGCGTAAGCGTGTTTTAACAGAGACAAGCATAGTAGAATATTTTATAATTGACCAACAAGCCATCCCATACGTATTTTATCACATGACATCATGAATATTTTTTCAAGTTAAGCAAATATGACATTAAAATATAATGTTGAACTTAAATTTTAATTCAGATAAAATTGCTTCGATGACAAGGAGGGAAATATATAGCCAACAATTGCCTTTTGATTCCTTTTGCATTGTTTTTATTTTTAGCCGCCACTGGTAAGCCATATGGTTCACCACTACAGAAGACTGTTAGCAATGTTTATGGGCCGATAGTAAACATACAGAAGACGCTCTATATCCAGAAGCCTTTCTGAGTCTATAGAGTGCCAGGTGTGAAGAATCAATACACGTATCTCTTCTCCAAATGTTAGTTATTTAAAGCTGGACGAGCGTGGGATCGGACTCACACCTCTCGTAAGTCCGATAGTACTCACACACCGTTTTATACACCCCCCCCCCCCCATTTATATACTTCTTTAAGATTGTGTTTGAAGTTGATGTATGATCGATTACTTCTATATGTAGCTAAAGTGCTCTGTATGTTAACAGTCTCTTTATTCTAACGAAAATGAACATTCACATGTTTTATTTGTTCATAAAATGCAGATATATATTTAATGTTTTGTACTTGGCTGAGACTTGGGAATAAATAAACAAATGGTTGTAGCCATGATAATACAAGCAGCTCCTATAACAAGAGAAATGACCTAATTTTGATAACGAAGCTGACGGGGTGGTTTCTTTGTGTGTCTTTATCGCCAGTCCGAAATGGTATAGGTTGGAGTCTTTGTGGACTGTAATGCTGACGAGGACATGCCAAAGAGCTTAGCATAAAATGCTGTCAAAAAGTGATTTGTTTATCTGAGATTAGTGTTTTTGTGACATCTATATTTCTTTCACCTTGATTTATGACAAAAGTACTTGTCATCTGCACTTTCAGATTTAGATGTTTGTTACGCAGATAGTTACACAGGTAATATAGAAATGTAGAAACATGCGAAAGGTCCTTTGGAAGCTTAGAACACAACCAAGCAGCATAATAGCAGACTCCGTTTAATTGAATCTATTCATGAGAGGTAATGAAATGAGCAAGACGGCTCACACATCCTTGCAACAGCTTAAGCGGAATGCTATTAGAGTATAACATTGTACCAACATTGTGTCCAAATACGGAGAGATTTTATACACATTACATCACACTTAAACACTGCTGTTGTGCTAGTTAATAACATCCGATAGTGTGAAAAAAAATCTTTTGGAAGCACTTTACGTCACCAAGCAACATATTAGCTGACTCGGAAGATCTGATAGAGTCTGCTTATGAGAGGTAATGAAATGTGCAACACCGCTCACGCGCCTCCTAGAACCGGCTTAAGCAGAAATTTGTTATAGTAAAATTTAGTAAATTTATCTAAAGATGTGTAAACGGTTGCATATATTATGACAAATTTATTTTAATGTCTAATTCATATCACCACATTACATACTATGTCTTGCGAATAAATTCATTTACACTGATGGTTCAGAAGACGCAAGAAATGGATTCGCTTTTACTTTTTAAAAAAGTAGTTCAAATAGAAGTAATGAGTGCATTCCAATATCCTGTCTGTTAATTAATGGTCATTACCGGTGCTGATTTCTATGAATTTCATTCATTTTACAGAAGCTAGTGGGAATCTAAATATGAGTGAAGTATTGTCCTGTAGAAACTCTTAATTAGCACACACTAACCTTCAGATGCCGTAAGTAAAACGAAGTCAACGATTTCAAATGTAAATATCAGTTGTATGGGATCGTATCACAAACCATTATTTACATTTAAAACAACCATTAAAAACCCAACAAACAACAATAAAACACAAAAATGTGTTTAACAGATATCAAAATCACACAACAGAAATTGTTGTTTTTAGTATGAAAGTAAACTTTTGTCCACTTTCCAAATCAATTAGTATGTGTTTGGATAGGTTTACAAATTACGCATTTTGGTTAAACAACTTCTAAGACAGTTGTTAATAATAAAGTAAATCTTTTTTCCAGGACAATCACGTTCGTTAGTCTGAACCTTTCATGTCTTATCTAAACAACTGGTATGGCACTTCGCAGGCGAGAACAGGCTGCTAATTTGAGTGCTAAGTGATTTATCTTAATTGTTGCCATTCATTATTAATCAGTAAATAATAGACAACGATCATTATACCTGCTGTAAAGAACAATCTAACAGGTACTTTGATCGCAATCATGCACATTCACTGGAAGTCACAGCTGTGTAAGAATAATATATCGTATAGAATACAGGCATAGAATCGAAGTATTATCCCCTAACCCGTACATATCCTTATAGCTTTTCTGTCAAATTCCTCAATTATATATCATGCATATGTTTCATGAATTGTTGGAACAAAAAATGTTTAAACAAACCCTTGAACTTCTATTTCACATTAAGAAAGATATTTTCTCACAGCAAATGTGAATACAAACTGGTCAGCTTTTAAGATAGTAACACGATATTTTTTATGTTAGAAGATCATTTGGCAGCATAGAACGCAACCAAGCAATATAATGGCATAAATGGTTTGACTTGGTAATCATTGTACTTATTACCATACAGGTAGTGGTACATCACTGCAAAAGTTCATTGCATAATACATAAGAATAGCTAATAAAGCGAAGACATTGTTTCTAATATATCTATTTATTAAAATTGTCAAATCTTTTTCATTGACCTGACACTTATAGATATTTACAGGATGATGAATATGATGAATGCAATATATACTGGTTATTTTGATAACATTAATTTACTCAACTGACTGTTCATCCGAATATGCATGCATGGTGTGGCGGTTACATTTAACAAAACGTCCCATAGTCAACAATAATATACTGACATTTTCCTTCGTTGTCATACATGTTGTATGTTATTTCTATAATACGGTAAATCTAATTGGTCAATTGCTCTTCTTTTTGTCTGATTTTTGTACGTGTACATACAGTAAGCACACGCAGACAAAAGTTTTAATGATTGATCCTAATGAAATATAATTTATTTGCTGAAGATATTTAATAAATAATCTCAACAAATCCTAGCTTACCCGATAGCATCATGTTTACACACATAGGACAACACTTCTGTTGTCACAGTGTTTTTTAAAACGTATGTAGTGAGTTTTTTTATGTGGAAAAACACCGGGGTAAACTTTCAGCAACTCAGTTTTTTTCAAAACTGTACATTTAAGTTTCCTGTTGTTTTTTGTTAATATGCTTACTGCATAATAATTTCGAAATGTGCATCGACGTACTTATATCTGCTTGGGTACGACAGAATATTACGACTGTCAAAATCGTTATTTAGGACTAGGGAGAACATTTCTACTTCAATGAATAACACGGCTCCTAACCAAAGTTTGTGCAACTTTATAAAAGTTTTACCACTGCGATAAAATTTATGTTACTTTTGCTGCTTTGATAACGTTCATGTGCCATTTTCTTTTTTGATGAATATTCATACCGCTTTTACTACTTCATTGAAAATTCATATAAAATTTGCTTATTTGATGAGTATAAATAATACCAGTCTAGAATACATATTAAAATTCAATGTATACTTGTAATACATCATTTCGTTTGAACTGCCGTTAAACAAAACACATTTGAGCACAAAAGAAAAATAAGAGACAGTTTGCTTTAAGCTTAGTTGCACCTGATTGGAAATATTATTAAAAGCCATACTATATTTGGATTAGAGTTACTATAAGCAGAATAATCACTGCAAAAATCGATGTCATTGCTAAAATCGGATTACTGTTCGCTATTTTTGTAACAATTGTATTTCTGTGGTATAATAAATAGTCGGTTGTCATAGCAACAAGTCTATAGCTGAGATTTCCATAAAATCTTGAATGTCTACATGTATAACACAGTGTCATTTGAAGTAAACTCAGAGTGTTAATTTATACACAATAACGTTACAGGTTTACCAGATAGATTCATTGGAGAATTTCTTTATTTGTTTGATGTTACTGCTGTTGAAACATTGTATTTGCATATTTGCTAAATAATTGCAATTAAAGTATTGATTCAAGCTCTAACCTGAAAAATACAACTTTGCTGTTAATACTAAATATTAAACGCAAACGGTAACGCAATCACTCTTACTGTGTACTTATACATACAGACTTAATGCTTGAGGAAGACACCGTCTTCCCCTCCATTTATTATTTTATGCACAAATAAGTCCGAAAACTAATGAGCGGGTGGCACGGGAGGTACTTTGATTCAACAGAATATATTCACTTTCGAATACTAGACTAAGTATAACTATTTTCCGTGTGTGACATCTAGCTGCGCGTGACGTTTTATAATTCAAATAATATTGATAATATAATTATTTATGAATTATATTGTATTATTGAAATGTACTGAAAGTTCAGCGGCGCGATATATGTAGTATGCTTAAACGTGATGCGCTTTTACTCTGTCGGTAATAACATGACAAAGACAACAAGATTTAAGCTTAAAGTATTGTACAAGATGCATTTTACATTTACTGTTTCAACTGATAACATGTCGGAAAATCAATTTGTAATTCAAGAACAATTCAGGATGATCTTTAGAATTAGTTTGAATGGATACAAAGCCGTTTAATTGAAAATTGACGCTGATTTCATCCTGTGCACTACATATTGTTTATTTGTTCAATTACAATCTAATATAAATCAGGTATAATATATAGTATATGATATATTGCAACAAATTGGACAATATGGTTTTAAAGCGTATCTAAGTCTAATTCTTTTCACTTTAATCCGTAAAGCGCTGCGTTAAGTATGAACTGTGTCTAAATATTTTATCTCATTAAATGTGTCTACTAATGATGTATAAGCCCTCATTTAGAACAATCTGTTTGGTCGTAGTCACACATATATACGGGCAATCGCACAAATACAGAAATATTAGGATATAAAGTCAATAATGCAGACCATAGTGCAGAAAGGTACTCAAAATTCCTGGATGATTGTTTTGAAAATGCCAATCGTATGTCTAAACAGTGAGAGAACAGTATGAACGCGAATACTTCTCGTTGAGGAAATGTGGTTGAATGATTAAAATTAGGAGCGTCATGTATTTGCAAATATGTTATGAACTCGGGCAGACAAATCGTTATAGAGACATGAAATCATTTTCTTTTAATGTGCGAAACATCGATCCATAAATAAACGATAATGTCTAGGACAGTTGCGTCAAAACTTTTGTAATAGATCTAAAATTGTATGTAACTGTTTCATATGAGAGAAGCTACATACAAAGCAAATCTATGTCTGCAAAATATTGAAGATACAAGTCGTATGAAACAAATGGAATATATCAGCTCTTGAATGCACTATAGGTTGTAAAAAGCATTTACCCAACTATGGATATAAAAAGAAGACTGTATCACCACTCTTGATTGATTTATTTCAGTATATAAAACACATGGAATGGTACAACACAAAATTAAAACACATTTCAAATATCACATATACAATGACTAGGAATTAAAACATATTGAAAGACAATTAAGAAACATTACTAATTTAAAATACCAAAACAACTGCAGAAAAAAATGTACCAGGACATGTATTCATATACCCAGGATGACACAAAAAAGGGGAATGTGAAACCCCTTATTTCCATTGTGGTCCTGGATGAATGATGACATGTCCTAGCAAGGCAAAACAACTTGTACTAAATGGTGGTAAATTGAACAAGTTTTTAGCAGTTTAAAAAAATATCACAGTAAAACAATCACAGTATAATTAGAAAAGACGAATGTAACAACAAGCTATGTAGGAGATGATTTTTTACTGAAACCTTGAAATGCTGCATGTTTGCAGAATTTTTAACATTATGTGGCAAATTATTCCACAAAGAACAACTATTATAGCTGAATGACTTTTTTACCAAATCCTTTGACTTTAGGAATGCTGAAGCATGACCCTTTACTAAACCTGGTATTGTAACTATGTACAGAACTGGCTTGAGTAAAATGCTCATTTATGTAAGAAGGGGCAGAACCTGAATGTATTTTAAAAACGTGATTTAGAGTTATTTGTTCTACTCTTCTTGTGACAGGTAACCAGCCCAACTGTAAGAAGTGTTCTGTGCCGAGTACTCCTTAAAGCTTTTATTTATTCATGTAGTTGAAACACGATATATCGAAATCAATTCTGGTTAACTCGAAGCCATTTTCAAGTCCGTGCCAAAACAACGTTCGTAAAAAAAACCCGTTAAATCGAATTTCGAGTTACTCGAAATTAAATGCTCGATCCCTTGCCATTCTATATACCATGTTTCCAGTTTCTTTTACTTGTTATGCAACAATGACAACACCATGTTCCTTTATAACTTTTTGTCCATTTTCTTCTTCGTCTATTTATTTTACTATAGATGTTGTTGAGCTCGACATACATGCGCATATTTCTGCTGTAGGGTTTGGTTATGGAAGGCTGCATACTTTAATGCTTGAGCCGTGGCTACTGCTACTTGACCTCTATCCTTATAGCTGTCGGTTAAAACAGAATCATTATTTGTGTCCGATAGACTATCACGGAAATAAAAACAGGTACATTTTCAAAAAGCTTTACATTGTAACTCTTTCCTTGTTTGTTATTATATATTGATACAAATATATACACTATAAAATTGGTTTCAATCTACAAATTCAGGCTTTCTGACTATTCTGATGTAAATAACGGTGATATTTCATTGCCAATAACAGATAATTGTGGTTAAATAGCTACCCAAATATTATATACTTGGACACGGAAAAACGTCTTTTACGGCATTTTACCACAGATGTTAGGTTACTGTTCCTGTTTGATACTGTGGCTGATGTCACGCTATGTGTTCTTTCTACAATTCCCGGCTGCTTGTGCCGATTTTTGAACTAACATAGAGTAAGTGGTGGTTATTTGTGTTTCTTTCGGGTTAACGTCACATAGAAACAACTAAAGGTCATGTGGCAACTTTCCAGCTTTTGATGGTATGGAAAGACATCAGGTGCCCCTTCGGGAAGTACATCATCACGGATGGGCACCTGGGTAGACCCATCGACCTCCCAAAAGCCAGCTTGACGGCTTCCTCTCTTGACGAATTCTACGCCCAAACAGAGGCTGAAACACACATTGGTGAAGCGAATTGAAGACGGCATCCTTAACCACTCGGCCTCGGAGGCCCCTGTGGCTTTTAAAGTCGCTGTACATAGGTTACAGAATAATTTATTCTATAATATCTAAAATCATCCCATAAAAGAAGAGATCTACTTTTGACAAAAATGACCCGTCATGAAAATCCTCGCTATAACGCATTTATAATACATCTTTGGTGGACAATAGATCGCACAACACGAGTCACTGCGTTTTCACAAGTAACTTTATTTGTAATTCTGTTGCTATGAATGGATATTTTTTGTGTGTATATTCTGTAGTTTTAAAAGCACCGTTAAACTAGAGATGCGTTTAAGAAAAGCGCATGTCTCCCACAACTGCCCCTATGAAAAATGTCTTGTTTCTCTAGATGGTAGCATGCATTTCCACTACCGTCCATGAACCGAGCCTGCAACATTTTCGTTTTTGTTGTGTTGAGCGACCTGTGGAGTTTCTACTTTTTCTATTTTAGACGAGTGGATCCAATTATATGGTCTGGACGAGTGGATCCAATCAGTAATTCAAGGGCCATAAATCAAAAGTGCCTAAGCGGATTTGGCTAGTTATCGAACTTGGGTAAGGTCTTATGGCCAAACACATTTCCTTCAAGTTTGGTGAAGATCGGATGAGAAATGTTCGACTTAGAGTGCGGACAAGAGTGAAAAGGCCGATTTTTCGGTAATTCAAGGGCCGTATATCCAAAATGCCTTGACCGATTTGGCTAGTTATCGCATTTTGGCCGAGGTCTCATTATCAAACACATTTTGTTCAAGTTTGGTGAAGATCGGATGAGAAATGTTCGACTTAGAGTGCGGACAAGAGTAACAAGGAGCTGCGTTCAATAAACGCTTGATGCCCCCGGTGGCATCCTTGTCGATACAAAGCAACCTAAGTCCAAAACGAGGTCAAGGTCAAACTGAGGTCAGGCGATGTTTGAAGATGAGGAATGGCCACAGGTTACTTCTGTATTAGTATCAATTCATTCTTGTAAGCGGTATTGATGCTAGACGAAACTGTCCCATTTGGTTAACCAAGTGATGGCCCATATAAAGCAACCCAAGTCCAAAATGAGGTCAAGTCAAGGTCAAACTGAGGTCAGGTGATGTCTGAAGATGAGGAATGGTCACAGGTTACATCTGCATTAGTATCAAGTCATTCCTAGTAAGGGGTATTGATGCTAGACGAAACGGTCCCATTTGGTTAACCAAGAGATGGCCCATATAAAGCAACACAAGTCCAACATGAGGTCAAGGTCAAGGTTAAACTAAGGTCAGGTGATGTCTGAAGATGAGAAATGGTTACAGGTTACATCTGCATTAGTATCAAGTCATTCTAGTAAGGGGTATTGATGCTAGACGAAACGGTCCCATTTGGTTTACCTCGTACGGACGGACGAACGGACGGACAGGACAATCAATATATGCCTCCCGCATCAGTAGATGCCGGGGGCATAAAAAGGCCAATTTTTCGGTAATTTAAGGACCGTAACTCCAAAATGCTTAAACCGATTTGGCTAGTTATAGAACTTGGCCGAGGTCTCATGATCAAACACATTTTGTTCAAGTTTGGTGAAGATCGGAAGAGAAATGTTCGACTGAGAGTGCGGACAAGAGTAAAAAAGCTTTTTTTTCTGGTAATTCAAGGGTCATAACTCCAATACGCCTTGACCGATTTGGCTATTTATCGAACTTGGCTGCGGTCTTATGGGCAAACACATTTTGTTTAAGTTTGGTGAAGATTGGATGAGAAATGTTCGACTTAGAGTGCGGACAAGCTTTGTGACACACACAACACACACTCACACACACACAGACAGACTGGAGTAAATCAATATGACTCCCACACCACTGTGTGGTTGCAGACATAATAATAGTGCAGTCTAAACGTATTGCTACATTATTTTGATAGAATGTGTAGATAGTAAACATCCAAATGATACCCCCCCTTCATGGCAATGTCATTTGTTACTGAAATAAATAATATAAGATTCCTTTACTGGTTGTAGGTGCAGATGGGAATATCCGGCCTCGACGGTAACTGTTTAAGGCGGTAACGAGGCTTTTTACCGCATAAATAGTTACCAGAGAGCCGGATATTCCCATCTGCACATATAGCCAGTGATAGAATCTTTTTCTTGCATACCTTATTCGAGTAATGATAGTAAAAATAAAGTTAAACGAACGACTATTTCCTGACAGCAGCGTATTTGAACAAAGCGCGGGAAATCAACGCCGTATACAGGAATACGTCATGACGTTTCAAAAACAAATAACAATGTTTACTTCCGGTTTATTATCACTTATAACGTTATGTATATTTTCAATAAACGTACGTTTTTTGAATCGAGAAATATACTGTAAGGGACAAAGAGGAAATATCAAGGTACTGGATTTTTTTTATATCGTTTTATGAAATAAGCTATAAATTGCTACATATATCTTCTACGTATATGTAATTCGCAACACGTCATTTACAGCCCCGGGTTGTGAGATGGAGTTTTCAAGCACCGGTGAAATCATCAGAAATTCCAGTCTAGTGTGCAAGGAAAGTATTTTTCATGTTTTCAATGTAAATTATGCATCACTACCATCAGGAAAATATAAAAAAAACACACTTCTTTCGTGACTGGTCTTTAGAATTCTTTAAGCCTTATTTCCATAAAGCAATTAAACGGTTAAACCGGCATCACATTAAACAAGAAACACACATTTTGTGACCCGATTGAACGGCTTTTCTGCTGCAATACTATTAATAATTTAAAACGAATTTTACATACAAAATACACTGCCCGTATTATGAAAAATGATTGCATTCATACTACAGATGGTGCATGAAATAAAATTGTTTAGGTGATATGGTATACTCTGTTGTATATAAAAATATGATATTGACAAAACAGTTTGAAGTAAAAATCTAATATCACGGAAAAAAAATACAATCCTTATATTTGCGATCATAATACTTTTATGTTGTTTGTATAAATATAGATAGGATACTATATACTGTTGTGAAGTTAAGACGAAATTTGGAGTATCATTTTATTAAAGTTTTGAATAGACTCGTGAACATTGACGTTCTTTCTATTGAAGCACCAACGTTCAGTATCAACATGAATGATGTATATTTACTTACTACCTAAACAATGGAAAGTACATCTTTGTAAGAACAAACACCAGTTCTTTTGTTACAGTAAACAGGTCCAATTCTCAGCAATTACTCAATTTTACCCGAGAAGTGTAATGCTTATTGAAAGTGTTTCAGCATCCATACACTGGCATATTTTCTTGACCATACTCATATACAGGAAACCCGCAATTGTATCAATGGAAAGTGTCTAGCCGTCCTGTATTCGGACACCTAGTCTGTGTTCTAGGATCTTTCCATGCGTGTGGTATTCCATATGTTTATGAAAAGCGTATTCAACAAATTCGATTTATCATATTTTGTTCGCCTAAAATAGCAATATTTACCTTTAATCAAGTACTAAGCGGAACCTCTATAATTAATTTTCTGTAAAAAAATTACTAAAACCGAAAGAATGACACGCCAGAATGAGTCAATAGTGTGCCTTATGTAATTACCATCCATTGACACAGGATGCAAACTGTGGTACACAATTAGTAACAGAATTAATCTAACAACCTGCACACCTGTTCGATATACAGGCCATCATAAGGGACGGGCTTCTTCGTAACTGCTTGTTGTACACTAAGAACAAAGGTGGAAAGCATATTGTGAAGCCATTTTGGTAATAATACAGCTACAGTAAGGAGCTACTGGTTCTGCTAACTTAGAGTTTCCTCCACCTACTCTAATACCAGAATTTTAGACCAGTCATTCATAACACTTAATGAATGTTTTGATATTTTACTTTCTTTCAAAATCTTTTTTATGGTTATTAAGGCTACCTAAAATGCCAAGAACAAGTAGCAATAACATAAATACATAAATGAATAAGGATGAACTTACCAGCTTTTTTGGTTGAATCGCGGAGAAATGTGTTCGTTAGAGGAAATCTCCAGATCACTTGATTTTCCGCATTGAATATGTTTCGTATAATATTAGTGTGTGACATGAGCCGAAGGGCAAAGCTGAAACTGAAGAATTGAAAACAATTTGATTTTTAGTGTTAATGAAGCTAAATCAGATTAAAATGAGCATCTGCTTTCTGTTCTACACTTGTGCGTTATTACTGGTCAACATTTTCAAGTTGTTGGTTTTCCCTGACTTCGGGGTTGAAATCTTCATCAGAATCTTCCGTGCTTGACACGATGTCATCAGCGGCGTGTTCTTATTAATACCTATACGGCTGCACATCGAAAACATCTTCTAATCAAAATTCCAGCTAATTTTCGTCCATTATCAGATAGTTGTGTGATATCAATGGCGATTAGGAAGTAATATTAATAGGTGGGGAAAAACCTATGTCACTTTCAGTTCAGAGGGAAATCCATATGTTAGGAAATTAATCCGTACATCGGCATGATTTATTGGTTTTTGTACGAATTCACGGTATTGTTGAGAATAATTATTAATTCAATTCATATTTATCTTTCAATAAATTGATAAAAATAATGAAATTATGCGGTTCAAAAGGCTAGCAATGATCCTTTCACAACGACGGATTTCAAGTAAAGAAATCGAAGTTTCAAAGCGTGATATACAAAGGGGAAGTTTACAATATTTGACACGATACTTGTTCAAAATTGCACTAAACATTGTATTGAACTGCCACCCATGGGACTACAAAAATGTGGTCGCTAAATAGAATGGTAAAACCATCATGATTATTGCCTGGTTACTGGACGGTTAGACCTTTGGATAACCCCTTTAACGCCGTTCGTGAAAATGCGAGATATCGTATCCAAACGAAAAAGGGAGAGGAACTATATAAGTTTTCTTTCGTTCTAATCCCTTTCATATTTGTGTTATATATGTATACCTGTAAAAGTTTGATTTGATGTTATTTTCGAAATAAATATGTTTAAACTAAACGAAAAGGGTATTTTGAGGTTATATGTTAAACAGAACCAAATTTGGGATATTAGATATTTAAAATAAATAGTTCTCAGACATACAATAAAATCGATAACTCTAAACTACTGGTAAAAGTCTGAGATAAATATTCTTTTCGAACTTGTAAAGGGATCAAAATGGAAGTGTGAACTAATAGCATTCTGCCATTATATGGAAAGCAAAAAACATTCCTGTAAATATGTGTAATTTGCTATAATTAAGCGCTGAATCGCATTATAATGTACTTTGTTTACGTTTTCTTATTTACTACTGCATATGTGCAATTACTAGGGCATGTATGTGATGCCGATTAAACGACTTGTTAGATTGCTCTTTACAAACAGGAATGTGATTTATTCACCTACCCTTTACTGATAATGCTGATTAGAAACAATTTAGTTAAATAACTTGGCACATGTTCCCAATCATTTCTCACTTACATAGTGTATTACGACTTTGTAAGATTTGACAAGTGTTTGATTAGGACCAAATTTTTCTTAACTTCACAACTGTTACCGTTTATTCCAACTACTTTTAAAGAGTTTTTCGTATTTGTCTTTGAATATTAGGCGACATTTATATTACCATTAAGGATTTAGTATGCCTTGTAATCAAGGTAGATTCAGATTTACTGAACCGTAACAATAAATTTTCAATTGTGTTATTTAATGGTTTAACTGCTATAATATCGTGTTTATTTGTGTTTGTCCCTTCTGGTAAATGTTTTGTCCAGGTTTGATGCACATAATACTCAAAAAGTAGTTTTTATTGAAAAAGAAACAGAATGTGAATATATTAAAGCTCACTTAGCTCATTTTGACATTTTTAGTCCATTGAAGTCTGCGTAATTGATAATTGCATTATTATATGCATTAGCTATCTAAAATACACCGTAAGCTGGGAATATATATATACATGTATGTCACGGGGTTCGTGTTTCTATGGTAACGCAATTTCTGCCATTTTAAGGAAGTAGAGATGATAACGTTTTCGACGGCCTCAGTTCAGTTTCAATTTATGAGCTTGACATAATACCCTATCGTATCTCAATTAATCTTGTTACCATGACAACACCGCCCAAAGTTATACCTCGCCATGTTCTGTACTTTATTTCAAGATTTAATAATTCCTTGCATCTTCAAAACATATATTTTTAAAGTAAGTAATAAAAAGAGAACATTTTCTCATGAGAAAAATTCTAAATGGCTTATTATAAAGGCACTGTGTTGCCTCTTACCTTACCGATGTAAATATCAAGGATCTTTGAAGCTACATGATGAACTTTTGATTTTTACACTTATAGTTTGTTTCTTTGTCAAGTATATTGAACGACATGTTAAATTCTTGGTATTTCATACTTGTGCTGTACTGGCATAGGAGAACTGTATCTCCAGAACGTGTACACATCTTAAGAATATATATGAGATCGAAATTGGGACCTAATTTGAAACGTCTTTACAAAAGTAATATAAAAGCTAACAGTGTGTACCTTGTACATACTAATTATGTAAATCGTATCTTTCCATTTGTAAAGATAAAAAGGTTCAACATTCATTACAAGTTCTGTGAGTTTTGAGGGGCAATTATACGAGGTATGATAAATAATTTGGTGTATGCCTTTGTAACACATTCTTCTTTTTCCCCCATCAATATGTCTGCATTTGTTCGATTGCCAGAGAATGTGTGTGATTGCGATCAAACGGCCTATCAGACTGCTGTATACAAACAGAGATGTGAATGTTCATTAAAGATTGGGTCTATCATTTACTGATTGATGAAAATTGGGAATAATTTAGATAAATTATTTGGCACAAAAATTAGCAATCATATCTCATCTACGTAGTGGCATTCGGCTTGTTAAGATCAGACGAAAGTGCTTCATTAACCTTCACAACATAGCAGGATGGTGGTGTAAAGAATGCAAGCACACTTGATTTTCTTTCAAGTCCTTTGTGAAAGTGGCGTCCTTTTATTGATTCTGTTTAAACAGCTTTGCTTAAGGTTGTGCTATTAGTAATGGACACGACACGAGAGGGGCTGCACATTTCATTACCTCTTTTTATTAGTTTGCTTTAGATGACTTGATTTGTCAAAGGAACAAGATTCTTATCTGATATTTTGTTTTTGGTAAACATATTTGTAAGATAAAATGGTATGAAGCCATTCTCTTATATTTGAAACAGACTTTGTGTTACTAGTATGTGGTTTTTGGTATAGTTTATAGCCTTTTTCACCGTACTTATGTTAACACTTGTTGATATCCTATGAGAATACAATCAAGATTGCACTTTACATTACTCGGAATTCTCTGCAGTGGACAAACCCCCTCTTGTCAATAGATTTGACAAAAGATTTGTTACTCTGAATGGATCAATGGATCAAAACAATTTAGTATGGTCATAATTCATAAGACAATATTTTCCAATACACTGAATCTATTTTACTTTTTAACAGCATTCTAATTGGTTTGACAGCTATTACTAACTGACAACTTTCCAATATTACAAATCCGACATTTTTTCTATATAGAAACTTACAAAGATATATCATATAAAAGCAGCCTATTATTACTCGAACATTAAATGTTGAGGCAGTTGTCTAGTGGTAACACTTTGTGACTATGTATCCAGTGCCCGTGAGTTTGAGCCCCAGCTCCTGCAATTAAAATAACCAGCATTCGGATAAGAGTTCCGTGTAAGAGTGTTTTACACCTGATATGCTTATGAACCAAGGAAGCCACATCTGCACCTTGCAGTAGCTAACAACTAAAATTACTAAATTGTCTTCCAAAGGACTCGCTCATATCGATTGATTTTGGCGGCATTAAGTAAGCTTAAACTTATACACACATACGAACGCGCACGCACGCATCCGCGTAGACACACCCACACACGCACACATTGGGCATCATTGAAATTTGACTTTCAGTATGAGATTTAGAACACAGTTTAACACCAAAACAAACTGAGTAAAATAGTTTAAATTCATCGTATATCTTGCAAAATATCCCTGAATATCCTTTTAAAATACAATGGCAAATATTTTGTCGTTGTCCAAAAATGTTATCTAAAATAGTAGAGATTTAACAAAAGCAACATTATAACGTATTTTAATATTCTATTGTGTGTGCTTGCGTCTGTTGTCACCAATAAAATTATGAGAATTAGAAAAAGGAGAGAAGTGTAATGTGTCTTGATACCTGCATACACAGACAATGTCGCTAACGTAACGTTTAATCATCTTGTAAATCCGTTGAAATCTTATTTATTATAGCATCTGGATTAATCCTGGAGACCGTTTCACGAATACAACTTAGGACAAAACTAGAACTTAGGTGTGAGATGTTTCACGAAATCATTTAGATAGTTTTTTTTAACTATTCGGCTTTTCCGAGAATTTATGCAGAACATAAATACAATTAAATTGCATCTTATCTAAATTCAATTTGTTGTAGTAAACAATTACATAAACGTATGATACCAAAACAATTACATTGGAACTTGTGAACTTTTGTGAAGCAAGCTCTTGCTTTACCGACATCATTATTGTTTTCAAATTGAGTCCGTTGAACAGAATTGTCAATTTATATACTGCTATTCCCTGTAACATGATTATAATTCAGAATGTAGGTCAGATGAAATTAAGGTGAACGTATTTGTTACATCAAAATGAACATTATATACAATATAAACATCATGTAAATAATATGCAAGCATCCCGCTGTGAACAAACTGTCACCTACTTATCATGCCTTTTTTATTATTGAATATGGACATTTAAAGAGGCTACACGTTTGGACAGGTAAAACAAATCTGTGAAAAGATACTTTGGGAGCATAAAATGCAACCAAGCAACATACTGGCATACTCTGTTGGAGTTTTTGCAATATACCTAACGTCCCCAGCACCAGCTTATTTAATAAAAACGAATTTCCCCATCCAGAAAATAAAATACAACTGTGTCCGAATGTTTATAAACAAAGTATTATATAAATGCGAGACATAGTTCTCTATCCTAATACGGTAACACCAGTGACGGTTTCCGAGGCATTAGATTAAGCTAAGTATATTATGTTGAGACTTTTATCGGTTTTGTTGCCATGCTTCATATTTGTTCTGTTGATTTTTTTAATTCAGTATTTGTTGTTTACGTAGAAGCGACTACATGCAGAAATTGGTTTATATTGCTTATCAGATCAACCTATTGTTTGGTACTCTATAAAAGATAATTACGTAATTACGGGATGACTAATTCTAATTAGACACCGGCGCAAGGAAGAACAATTTATGAACAGAACAGAACAAAACTTTATTCAGTAATTTGTACATATACCACCTCATTACATAATATACAGTGACATATAAGATATGATCATGTGACAAAGTTGTTGAAAATTTAAAATGGAGAACGGATCGTAACGGGCCATTTATGTATTGGACACAAATGAAAGAAATCGTCAAATTTTAATGATTTTCTTGTAGTTGGTTTGCTTTTACAGGAGTGATTGAGTTGGGTTTTACGGAACATCGACACAAAATGGTTATAGGAAAAGGGACAGAACTAAATATTATAATACTCTTTCATAACCAAATACAAACATATGTTTCTACGTTTTCCTTTATAATACGGCTGTGACGGGATGCATAATTTGTATGTCATGTAATGTGACTTTCCGTGTTGGTCCCAGAATTGAATTTTAAAACCATCTTGTTTAAATCTTACTAGATCTATATTTAGACTAGATTTACTATAAACAGAATAATTATTGTAAAAATCGATATCATTGCTAAAGACGGATTACTTATCGCTATTTGTGCAACAATTCTATTTCTCCGATATGACAGAAAATCGGTTGCCATAGCAACAAGTCTGTCACTGAAATTTCCATAAAAGCTGATTTCTGGTACAAGCATAAGCATACAATGTCATTTGTAGTAAGTTATCTCGAATACAAAACTGTTAAAGTCTGTTTTTGAATTTGTACTGCAATTGCTGGTTTTTAAATTGTTTTGCTTAAGGGGACGCATATTGCTACATTCACAGTTCATACAGAAATGCGGAAGGGGTGCATATTCAAGAAATCGATGGTGGGAAAATAAAAAACATATTCCTAAACTGATATAATACTGATGGACACCTGTAATATTCAGTATTTTGTGGATAAGGATGTGGTACTATGAATGTAACAGGAAAACAGAGGTCTTTGTGAAAGTACATTCAACACAAAACATTAAGCTTTTGTATAAGGAAAAAACAGGTTTTTTACAATAACAGTGTTCCAAATAATGTTGAAGGGATGAGATTTTCTTTCTAACACACCAGGTTTGCTTAAACATGTAAAAATTTAACGCCACGTCATTTCAGCTCGGGATGGACGCCATATTTCTCATTGATAAAAATGTAAACAAAGAAAATCAGAGTGGGATTAGCATTGCAAGGGCATAACATGACATTCTACACAATGAATACCTTAGAACAGATATCTAAGATGCTACACAGGTCAGGCGGGTTAAATGCATAATGGCGATCACTTGAAATTTTATCTTGAAAAGGTGGTTAATTTTAGTTTATTTACATGGTTTTTAATTTCCCCACGACTTCTCGGCGATTCACTGCAAATGTATTACTGCGCCGGACGAAAGGTAACTCTAATAAACAACGGGAGACAACTTAGGTGTCAGCACGTGTACGATTTTTAAAAAAAACATGTCGACGATTATAATTTCTTATCAAATAATGAATCCTATTCAGATATTCGTCTTTAATATTAGAAAATTATTAATTTCTGTGGACATTTGTCAAAAAATATTACTTACATTGGACTACTTTGCGCATCAAACTGGTTTCCGCTTCAGTTGTGAGGCACTTCCGTTATACTTTTGACAACAATAACAAAACACAAAATGAATCAATAAAGTCACTTATAAACCGACTGCTACTTAAATCAGTGTAAGTAAAGTTGTTGTTACAACATTATACATGTTCGTTACGTTATGAGATAAAGTTTATCTTGAACAGCATAATCCATTAATTACGTTTAGATGATATTGCATTTACAACTTATTTGACCCCATTTTTTTACGTGAATGACAGCATTCTCGTGCAACTCGTGCAAACAGAGTTATGAAAAGTATGGGTGAGATTCAAGGACAAATTATAAATGACATTAAAGTGAGGATAACTGTATATTCGTCCAGTTTTGATCATTGACATGCCTGCTGTGTATTAGTAACTTTGTGAACAAGATTAGAATGTTACTTTTGCACATATACACATTGATTGGACCTCTCAACCAAATTTCATACCTTATTTTAGGGATTTTTAAGACAATACATTTTCAAAAGTTTGTTGAATGTGTTTTGATATTTAAGTGCATTGTAGTTCATGAATACCAAGTTAAAAATTAATAATGGCAACATTTCTAGGCCCTTATTGTAAGCCACTAGACTTCTGTAACGATAACTTTTTAGTTTTGGAATGTGGCATTCCTTGACCACCGTATCTTTTCTTATGCACTACTTTGTAAACAAACTAAATAATGTGTTTTAGCTTACATATGCGTAATGAAAAGCAAGACAGTGACCATATTTCACATTCTTTCTTTAAATTAGAATCTGTAGGACATTGATAAATGTTTGGATAAGGTGAAGCACTATTATTTTCGCACCAAAAAGTCTTAATTGTTGACTTTGAATGTACACAAGAAGTCTTATGTAATTCAACAATAGCTTTCTTGTTTCAGTTTTCTCATTTTTATTTTAGTGAGCAATCCTTTGTGTACTTATAACAGTTGAAACAGTATCCATTTCATGTACCAAAACCTTGTACTTTTTTGCAGGTAAATTTTATCATACCCCACCCACTTTTTTCTAATTTCAAAGTATGCGTCCCCTTAATATGTACTGAGAATAAAATCTGCAAAGTAGATCCCTCGGAAGCACCGAAAACAAGGCAAACAATGAAAATTGCAGACTCGGTTTGATTGAGTCTGTTCATGAGCAGTAATGGAAAATGCAACACTGCCAACGCCCCCTAGCACCGGCTTAAGGACTATGCTATTTCGACAATGCAAAATTCCTATGTAAAACTGAGATTGTCGTAACAACGCGAGAAATGCACGGGGATCAAAAAGAAACTAATAATTATAAGAAAATGTATCTCCGAATAAATTATAAAGTATCAATGACACTCAAAAACATGTCCCAACAGTGCACTAGAAGAAAATGCATAGAAATTTTCGGGGTAAGTATTTGGTACCGTAAGTCTCTCATATATATACAATATATATATTCTTCAATCAAGGATATGTCAGTGTAAATGAGCTGAGCGTTAGCTTTCTAAGAAAACGCCGTTAAACTATGTTACACGAATCACACGTGCACCGCTCTTTTACAAAACTGTTTCCGCCATGTTTTCTTCAGTGAACGAAATAAAAGGAGTATTTTACCTTATATTTCCTTATTGTAAGAGTACGATTGACTTTCTAATCTAAATAAAACATCACTTTTTTATAACATCCCATTGTCCGATCTTTCTGATCACTTAACGATCACTCACAATTACAAAATAAAACCAACGTGTCATCAAAATTATCACTTTACACGGCTTCATGGACATCACGGCCTATTAACATTAAATTTGTAATCATGCGCCAACCAAACAAATGATGAAAGATCGGTACTTTTTCAAAGGACATGTTTAATTTCCTGTAATTTTCTGATATTCTAACCTTCAAACAACCGAATTGTATGCACAGAAATAACGAAACATTTATGCAATATAGCTTTTAGATAAAATTTGGGTCTATCTTTTTCCAGCCCAACAACAGACATGTATATGTCACAAACCCGGCCTGTCCTCGAAATCAGTGTCAAAGGTTACTAGAACATAAATACAATAAATAAACAACCGCTTACTATGTTCTTGTAAGTCCTGTAAGATGAAACGGCTCGTGTTTATACATTCATATATATTCCGTATCGGGAACATTGACAATCACAAGTCGATCCTTACCACGAACATGAAAACAGTTACTTTTATGCCTTTGTTTACATTTCAGAAGTAACTATTCACATATACGTTCAAGAACGTAAATTTCGTGCTTTCCGACCCACATGGTGTGTAAACTTCTGTATTTAAAAGTATGGTGTATTCGGCAAACCATTTGTAACTTCCGTCGTTGTAAATGTCATTGTCGGTTATGTTTACGAAATTTAATTGAATATTTATGTTTTATACTTGCAAAAGAAAAACTTGATGGTCATGGCCGCTGGCTTCGAATTCCTCGCCCATCACCGACGTGGGATCAAAAAACCACTTGAGGTGTGAAACTTTTCACGTAAGGAAGCCATCCAACTGAGGTTAGTGTCTCGATCTAGGTACTAGTCTGAGCCTCAAAAAATGTTTGGAGGGACCCCTGGAGCCTCTCACCACCAACAAAACCTGGGAAAAGTTCATTGTGTCGTTTCGGTGTTACTCGCAATCAAACAAAATAAACATTGTTCCCGTTTTTGTTTGTTTGTTTTATATAAATGAATATGCAAAAAGGGTTTGTTTGTTTCAGTGTAACGTCAAAATATAATATTACAATTATAAATCAACAGTGAACGCCACATGCATTATTTGTTCACGAGGGGTTATGCTTTAATCTTACAGGTAAAACAAATATATTCCTATTGTATAAAGGGTAAAGGTAAATATATATGTATATGTGTGTGTACTCGTGGAATTAAATGTTAAGTGTAAAAAGTATATATTTCTTTGTGTTTGCAGGTTTGTAAAATTGTATTATTTATGACGATGGGCTGTTAGGCTTAAGGCCTATGCTATTTTGAAATTATGAATTAGGTGGGTGGGGTACATGATATTATTTCTGATTAATTTCGAAGTTGCAGTAAAACAAACGTTATTCCAATGTGACAATACATCAAAACCATGAAGTGCTGAACTCTTACTTTAATTTAAAAAGTAAAGTGGGAAAAGTTATCAGTATGTTCGTGTCACAATTTTCGGGGTAAGTATTCTATGTCATCGTGCATAACTGCAAAAAACTATAACATACATAATAAAGCTAAACTATCCGTGTAAATGAGCTGAGAGCTATTTTTCTATTTCCGTTTATTACTTTTCTAAAAAAACACATTACAATTTACCAGGTGTTGGCAAAATTTGTCATTTTTGTGCACATGCCTTTACACATTAAAGAAGTCCGAACTATAGGTATGGTGTGCGAGAGGGGCCTGAGCGCTTACGTAGTGCTCATTTACAGGAATTGTACTGCTCATATACATATGAATTTTATAGGTAGATAAAATTATTTATGTCATTGTTGTACATTTGGAGCAAATCGGTCCTATTCTGAAATATGTTAATTTATATACTACGGTAAAAGCCAATCAATGAATTCCTTTTATACCGTTGAACCAATCGTGAAACGGCATCTTCCTTCTTCGTCAGCATTCAAGAGTGAATAGCACGCTTCTTTCTTTAATTTTATTTTGGCTAATTTCTGGTTTTATCTTACCACCACATGCCATTCCGCCTCCTCTTTCAAGTGACAATTTTCTAATTTTGAAAGATTTCTCTTAATATGCAAATTCATCTACATTTCTTGATATGCTTTCGGCGGTTATATCCCTAATATGTGAATATATATATTTGTTATGGTATTGGACTGTAACTCCATTCAGATATGAGAACATATCTATTTGTTAAGGACGGTATGTTTCGCCCAGATATGTGAAAATATAAATTTGTTAAGGTATTTTTCGACGGTATTTTCTGCCCAGACATGTGAATATATATATATATTTTTTAATGTATTGTTTTGCAATGGCGGTATTTTCCGCCCAGATATGTGAAAATATATATTTGTTAAGCGGTATTTTTCGCCCAGATATGTGAAAATATATATTTGTTAAGGTATTGTTCGGCAAAATAAATATTGCCCTTTTTCAGACAACACTTAGTTCACTCTTATATTTTCCCATACATAGTCCTCAGGGTGAACAGATGCACATAAATAACTTTATCATAAGTCCGCAAAGTGCAACAAAAGAAATAGCAGTATTAATTTTGTAATAATATTATTTATTTACAAGGTATGTCTGACAAATGACATCGAGAATTCTAACTTTAGAAAGCTGCATTTTCAAGTACCTGAATTTTTCCACTTTGGTTAAAAAGAGTTTTTTTTTTTACAATAGATAATGACTGACTACAGAAGGTAATAAAAATACCATTGACATAGAGAATGCTACAACCTACTAAACTTCAGAGTTTGTTTAAAATTATATTGAACACGTTTGCTTTAATTTAAGGTGAAAAATAAACTAGAACTCTATGATAAAAATCAAATAAATCATTTCGAACATGTTAGACAGTGAGAAAGCAAACATATCGTACGTATTATTTAGCATGGATGATTTGAACTGTGAATATATACTTTTTACACTTAACATTTAATTCCACGAGTACACACACATATACATATATATTTACCTTTACCCTTTATACAATAGGAATATATTTGTTTTACCTGTAAGATTAAAGCATAACCCGTCGTGAACAAATAATGCATGTGGCGTTCACTGTTGATATATAATTGTAATATTATATTTTGACGTTACACTGAAACAAACAAACCCTTTTGCATATTCATTTATATAGAACAAACAAACAAAAACGGGAACAATGTTTATTTTGTTTGATTGTGAGTAACACCGAAACGACACAATGAACTTTTCCCAGGTTTTGTTGGTGGTGAAAGGCTCCAGGGGTCCCTCCAGACATTTTTTGAGGCTCAGACTAGTACCTAGATCGAGACACTAACCTCAGTTGGATGGCTTCCTTACGTGAAAAGTTTCACACCTCAAGTGGGTTTTTGATCCCACGTCGGTGATGGGCGAGGAATTCGAAGCCAGCGGCCATGACCATCAAGTTTTTCTTTTGCAAGTATAAAATATAGATATTCAATTAAATTTCGTAAACATAACTGACAATGACATTTACCACGTCGGAAGTTACAAATGGTTTGCCTAATACACCATACTTTTAAATACAGAAGTTTACACACCATGTGGGTCGGAAAGCACGAAATTTACGTTCTTGAACGTATATGTGAATAGTTACTTTTGAAATGTAAACAAAGGCATAAAAGTAACTGTTTTCATGTTCGTGGTAAGGATCGACTTGTGATTGTCAATGTTCCCGATACGGAATATATATGAATGTATAAACACGAGCCGTTTCATCTTACAGGACTTACAAGAACATAGTAAGCGGTTGTTTATTTATTGTATTTATGTTCTAGTAACCTTTGACAACTGATTTCGAGGACAGACCGGGTTTGTGACATATACATGTCTGTTGTTGGGCTGGAAAAAGATAGATCCAAAATTTATACTAAAAGCTATATTGCATAAATGTTTCGTTATTTCTGTGCATACAATTCGGTTGTTTGAAGGTTAGAATATCAGAAAATTACAGGAAATAAAACATGTCTTTGAAAAAGTACCGATCTTTCATCATTTGTTTGGTTGGCGCATGATTACAAATTTAATGTTAGTAGGCCGTGATGTCCATGAAGCCGTGTAAAGTGATAATTTTGATGACACGTTGGTTTTATTTTGTAATTGTGAGTGATCGTTAAGTGATCAGAAAGATCGGACAGTGGGATGTTATAAAAAAGTGATGTTTTATTTAGATTAGAAAGTCAATTGTACTCTACAATAAGGAAATATAAGGTAAAATACTCCTTTTATTTCGTTCACTGAAGAAAACATGGCGGACACAGTTTTGTAAAAGAGCGGTGCACGTGTGATTCGTGTAACATAGTTTAACGGCGTTTTCTTAGAAAGCTAACGCTCAGCTCATTTACACTGATATATCCTTGATTGAAGAATATATATATTGTATAAATATGAGAGACTTACGGTACCAAATACTTACCCCGAAAATTTCTATGCATTTTCTTCTAGTGCACTGTTGGGACATGTTTTTGAGTGTCATTGATACTTTATAATTTATTCGGAGATACATTTTCTTATAATTATTAGTTTCTTTTTGATCCCCATGCATTTCTCGCGTTGTTACGACAATCTCAGTTTTACGTACGAATTTTGCATTGTCGAAATAGCATAGTCCTTAAGTCTTAATAAACTATATGTTCTGTTCTGTTCTGTTCTGTTCTGTTCTGTAAAAAGTATATATTCACAGTTCAAATCATCCATGCTAAATAATACGTACGATATGTTTGTTTTCTCACTGTCTAACATGTTCGAAATGATTTATTCGATTTTTATCATAGAGTTCTAGTTTATTTTTCACCTTAAATTAAAGCAAACGTGTTCAATATAATTTTAAACAAACTCTGAAGTTTAGTAGGTTGTAGCATTCTCTAGGTCAATGGTATTTTTATTACCTTCTGTAGTCAGTCATTATCTATTGTAAAAAAAAATTTTTTCAACCAAAGTGGAAAAATTCAGGTACTTGAAAATGCAGCTTTCTAAAGTTAGAATTCTCGATGTCATTTGTCAGACATAACTTGTAAATAAATAATATTATTACAAAATTAATACTGCTATTTCTTTTGTTGCACTTTGCGGACTTATGATAAAGTTATTTATGTGCATCTGTTCACAACGAAGCACTGACCCTGAGGACTATGTATGGGAAAATATAAGAGTGAACTAAGTGTTGACTGAAAAAAGCAGTATTTATTTTGCCGAATAATACCTTAACAAATATATATTTTCACATATCTGGGCGAAAAATACCGCTTAACAAATATATTTTCACATATCTGGGCGAAAAATACCGCCATTGCAAAACAATACATTAAAATATATATATTTTTTTTCACATGTCTGGGCAGAAAATACCGCCGAAAAATACCTTAACAAATTTATATTTTCACATATCTGGGCGAAACATACCGTCCTTAACAAATAGATATGTTCTCATATCTGAATGGAGTTACAGTCCAATACCATAACAAATATATATATTCACATATTAGGGCGGATATAACCGCCGAAAGCATATCAAGAAATGTAGATGAATTTGCATATTAAGAGAAATCTTTCAAAATTAGAAATTTGTCACTTGAAAGAGGAGGCGGAATGGCATGTGGTGGTAAGATAAAACCAGAAATTAGCCAAAATAAAATTAAAGAAAGAAGCGTGCTATTCACTCTTGAATGCTGACGAAGAAGGAAGATGCCGTTTCACGATTGGTTCAACGGTATAAAAGGAATTCATTGATTGGCTTTTACCGTAGTATATAAATAACATATTTCAGAATAGGACCGATTTGCTCCAAATGTACAACAATGACATAAATAATTTTATCTACCTATAAAATTCATATATATATGAGCAGTACAATTCCTGTAAATGAGCACTACGTAAGCGCTCAGGCCCCTCTCACACACCATACCTATAGTTCGGACTTCTTTAATGTGTAAAGGCATGTGCACAAAAATGACAAATTTTGCCAACACCTGGTAAATTGTAATGTGTTTTTTAGAAAAGTAATAAACGGAAATAGAAAAATAACTCTCAGCTCATTTACACGGATAGTTTAGCTTTATTGTGTATGTTATAGTTTTTCGCAGTTATGCACGATGGCATAGAATACTTACCCCGAAAATTGTGACACGAACATACTGATAACTTTTCCCACTTTACTTTTTAAATTAAAGTAAGAGTTCAGCACTTCATGGTTTTGATGTATTGTCACATTGGAATAACGTTTGTTTTACAGTAACTTCGAAATTAATCAGAAATAATATCATGTACCCCACCCACCTTATTCATAATTTCAAAATAGCATAGGCCTTAAGCAGTATTCAATCTTCAAATCTAAATGAGTTGAAATCAATGATCCCGAAGGACCAGAAAATATAACAACACTGAGATGAAGTCGGGGCGACTTTTTACGGCCAATTGAAACACTTTTGTCCTGATGTGTTGGCTTTGTGTGTGTGTGTGTGTGTGTGTGTGTTCCTTTGTTTGTTCGTTTTGTCCTAATGTGTTGGCTGTGTGTGTGTGTGTGTGTGTGTGTGTGTGGTGCACGCGTCTGCGTGCTGTGGGTTTCGTTTTGAGGAGACTGCGTTTTTGGTGCGTGGCATTCCCTGTTTGATATTTGTCTTTGTTTTTTAATATTTTACACTGAAAAAAAGTTTCTTGTAAATAGGAAATATTGAATCAAAACGATGAATCACTGATGATATTGTTCATACCAACAACTGAGGTCTAATGACAGCTTCTAAACTAAATTGGTTTGGAAAATACTGACTTCCTGTTCATTCGCTATATAACACACTAGTGTATTCTTTCAAGCATAGATGGTGGCACGGGTATGTACGGATATTTCCAGGTTCGAGTAGGAGTTTCTTAAAACCAGCCTTCCACAAGTCACGAGAGTGACTTTTTCAAAGATATGTCGAATACTAGTAAACGATGCGACGACTCACAATGCTCCTGTTGAATTGATATATCTTCTTGAAATATGAATTAAGATTAATTCTCGATAATTTCACTAGTACCGCAATAGACATGAACAAGAAAAAGTATGATATATAACAAATCTAAATTTAAAAATCTAATGGAAATTGAAAGGCAAGGGTAGTTTTCCCGAATGCAAAGATCACACCAAACATAGCTAGACCAAACATCGCAAGGTTGGAAAGATATAGCAGACGGGTAGCTTAAAAATCCAACAACAAATCAGACTATTTTTGCCACTTTTGTTTCATGGTCATCAAAAACGAAAGTAGACGTTTGTTTTATTTTGAATATTCTTTTGCTTCGCGAGATACATCTATGCATGCGTTATGTTTTGTCATGTATCTTATACCTTTGAATTAATTTGACTAAACCACTATATTGTACCATTATTTGGAAAGGAAATATTTTCATTTAGATTAAATTTCAACTGTTCATATTTTGAGCATATTTTTAAGTGCGTAAAGCGAAAACAATGCAATGGCATTTCTGTAACAACATGAGTGTGTATGCACCAAAACATAGGAAACAAATGTCTAATGAATACAAATTATGAAAAGTGTGTTAGCTTTTGTCTACAGTACGACCACTCTAAGCATCAGATATCACAATGTGATAGTCTCTAACATTTCTCACATAAAAACAGAAATCATGACCCCTGTTTTGTCTTTCGTAATATGTGTCCAATAGACGATCATAGGAATACAAATAATTACTTCATCTTCACAAATAAGCAAAAAATGGCTTTTCGGTTGTTTGGTATCTCGCGTTCATGTACTTGTTTACTATGACAAGATAAAATTAGGTGTAGATTAACGATAGACATTTCTGATAAATCAACTTCTCGAATATATAGCATAGTAGCATTCTTTCAAAATCAGGAAGAAATGGCACATATAATGGAAAAATTCGCAAAACACCTGATCCTATCTACCTTGTAAATATGCTTCCTCCTCAATGAACTAATTTATAACCTAAAAACATTATTTGTCCCGGTAATATGAATTTAAGGCACAGTATTGTAACCTGTGCTTAATGGAGGATGACAAATCCTGGTCAAGATGAATCAAAACCAAATACTAGCAAAGTGAAAAAAGTACACTGCGAGGTGATAAACAGCGATATGTTGCATATAATAAGGGTATCCAATTGCGTCATGGAACGCCATATCGGTCAGTCTGTCATCAAAATATGTTATTTGTACGAAAATGTACAGTACAGTTGTTGTTTAATTGTAATATATTATAAGTTTCAACGAGTGAACGCTATTCGCGAAAAAGATTATTTAGGGGTTATAAATGAACTTGGAGTTTCCACTTTCTATTTTGTTTTAATTCTTACACGTGAATCAAGTATATTTTCACTTTATACGTGTCTTTAAACGGCTTTAACTGGCCATGTCCATTTTACAGTTTAAGTTTGAATTAATGAGACACTCATATGATGGGCTTAAATTATGGAATAATAAAGTGAAACAAAATACTTTCTATGTAGCACTTTTTTTATTGTAGCAGACTTAAACTAAGTGCGGGAAATTAAAGTCTGTAGAAAGAAATGACGGCATGACGTTTCAAAGGTACAGAAAAGCAAAGTTCCTCTTTACTCTTATGTAGCCTAACGTTATGTTTATAATATTTTTTTTATGAATAAAGGAATATACTTTAAGGAAAAAAAAGTCATTTATCAAGGTTTTTTATCAAATGTTACACAAAGGTATATAATCAGTGAACGAATCTTTGGTATTTGTCTTTGAATCAGAAACAGAGTCTGCCACGAGGCAGCCAGATAGATTTTCCCAGTACCAAAACGTCATTCGGTTGTGCAAGTAATATAAGGCCATAAATTTCGTAATATTGCATTCTGATACCTTTTAAAGCATTCTGGATAGACTAGGTATGAACAAATTGGGAGGTATCATTAAAAGGGGGAGGAGTGGGGTGGTGAAAAGACGAACAAAACAATACAATTATAAATAACATTTAAAACGGTATGGACAACCGTGAGTTAAATATAGGGGCACGCCTTGAAATAGTCAGTAACCTATAAAGGAAACTGAGAATTTAAACGCGTTTGAGGCATGTCAACCTCAAGCTTATCAGGACTGTGTTAATATAATAAAAGGACTGTTAAATATGCTCTGACATGTGACAGGAAGCCAGACTGTCAAAGGTAAAACATATTAATAGGGTCAATTATTACATGAGGTTTCAGAACATCTATATATTTAATAACTTGTCTGAAGCAAGAGCATCAAGTGCATAACATTTAAGGACAGGGCTAGGCAAGTTGCATTACAAAAATCCACTCACTCCGTCCTTTTCTGTAGGATTCAATAGCAAAACATCAGTCTGACGTGTAGATAGTCTAAACAGGTGAAATATTGTCTGAAAATAAATCAAAGGCATATCTTGTTCTACCAGAAACTAAAATAAGATGTTTCAGCGTATTTATTTACCAATTTAGAATAGGCAACAAAACAGGAATTGTAAATGTTTTGGTATTTACTTTTACAATATATTTTTTTATTGTTTTCGGCCGAGTATGCATTTGTGCTACTGCCAGTGATTGTGTATGATTGTGATCAAAACGACTTGATAGATTGCTCCATGCATACTGATGGGCGGTTGCATATTAAAGATGTAATCTTTGAATTATTGATTGATGATTATCTAAACCAATATATTTAAATGATTCTGACTCGCATTCTCACCTGCGTAGTAAAATAGTTATTGTCAGGATAAGGCGAAAGTGTTTTCATTTTACCAATAAACACAGTTTTTCAACTGCATTCTTGGTGTATTAAATTCTGACCATTTTTGCAGAAATAACAAGCTTAACGGAATTGTGTTAATTCAAAATATCAGTATACTCAAAGACATGAAAGTAATATATATTTCCTGGTATAAGAAGACGATAAAATTAAGAATGTACTATACATGTACATTCATTCAGAGTGTTTTATGATTTATTATATGTATTTTGGAATGTGTCTATTTCATCCACTGCAGGAGTTCCTAACAGACAATCCAGGGTATTCATATGCAAAATATGTTTTTGTGTACGAGGTTGTGCTTCAAAACAGTTATTTCATTGTATTCAGTATACAGATTATACTATTATTTATACTAAGGCTATACAGTGCTAGATTTGTATGCAGTTAACGTCACTTAGCGATTAATTGATGCTATCATTTCTTTGACAGTTCAAACAAATAAATAGCATTTACACTACTAACATAATGTCATATGGTTTCATAAGTCCATGCAAACTGAAAAAAAGACGTCATTTGAATGAAGCGTATGCTTTGGCATCTTGAAAAAATACTTACGTATCAATTGACGCCCAATATAGTGTTTTGCAACAGCTCTGTCATCCGAAAATGTTGCTTAAAGTGACAACTTTGAAAACATGATATCATATCAATCTATTTCGTGATCTTCCATTTTTGTGCAATGTGTAAGTGCACAGGCGATGACGCAACGGGAATCAGTATGAAATATCATTTAATATATAATCTGGACTAATTCTGGCTGGCAGACATGATCATCCCATAACTTCATAATTACAGAAAAAAAGACAATACTTCCGACAAATTGTCATACTCTTAATTAGCAACAAGGTAAGCATTTTGTTAAAGCTAGTAAGCGGCCCGTTTGTTACGCTCAACTTACCTGAGACTGAATCTATGAAGCACATAATACTGGTAAACATTCGAGCAGTAACCCAAAATAGAAACAAATTTCATTTAGAAAGAATCTCTTTATGTTTTTGCTGGTTCTCAGCTTGCCAGTGCAACTGTAATTTAGTGGACTTTATTGTTTTATTAAAATCGGCTAATTATTGAGAAACTTTAAAATCATGTATATTTCGCCTCCGCTGGCCAACTGTTTTATTTAGTTAAAATCTGTTGGGCTTAACGTATTGGATCTTAACAGTTTTATTTCTGTAATTCTAGTTTAAACCCAACCAGATAATGTTTTTTTTTGGTTTGTATGTAAGCTTTCGGAACATGTTGAGCGCTTTCAGCTACTTTAAAATTTCGTATCTTTGTTGAAAGATTGTTCAAAAGTCATAATGTCTTTATCAGAAAATAAAAAGTATCATGTCGACAGACTGTAAAACATAATTATAAACAGGTCAACGACGCAGGATTTGAAAAGTGAATAACATGAAAGCTCAAAACGACACTGGTACTCAGATTGCCAAAGCAATCGCATTAAATTATAATTGCTCGCACAGAAAGCAAGGTAAAGTCTGCCTCAATGGGGCTCAATGGCTTCGGTTTTTAATAATTTTGTTAATCCTATCGTAATACCGTCCCGTCGAGACAGGCGAGAATAAGATTGAATTCTGCTATAATTCTAAACACAGTCAATCTGTTTAATACGTTGGCTGATTTATGCCATTTTGTCTTTTTGCCCCGCAGCCCACCAAGAACGAGATTTCATAAGTTTTAATGGTGAGGTCCCGGAGCGAAATCTTGCTTAAAAGCGGAGGCAGGATAGTTTGTTTGTTGTTTGCTTTGGGTTTAACGCCGTTTCTCAACAGTTTCAGTTATGTAACGGCGGGCAGTTAACCTAACCCGTGCTCCTGGATTCTGTACCAGTACAAACCTGTTCTCCGCAAGTAACTGCCAACTTCGCTACATGAATCAGAGGTGGAGGACGAATGATTTCAGACACAATGTCTTTTATCAAATCGTCACGGAGAACATACGGCCCGCCCGAGGATCGCACTCATGACCCCGCGATCCGTAGATCTGCGCTCTTCCTATTGAGCTAAGTTGGCGGGTTTTGGAGGCAGGGTAGGAGGCAGGATAGGAAAACCCGCTGAGATTTAAGAACTCAAACAGCGGGGTCGCGGGACGAAAACTCGACGTAGGCAGAACTCTAAATACCGTTTTGTCTCTCCAGAATCCCATCATTTTATCTCTTAAATATTGTCTTTTCCCCCGCTCTGCCGCTAATAAGCGTATTTTTGTCCCGCACACCCTCTGTTAAGATTGACTTCGTCCTACAACTCAGCCGTTTTATTTCATAAATCTCTTTCGCCTAGAAGCCCCGTCCTTCAAGTATCTTACATTTCGTGTTTTCGCTTCGCAACCCAAACAGTGAAAACATGACAGTTAAATGGTTAAATAGGCGCATCGATTAATGCAGCCGCGAGGTGAAAGCGCGACGAGAAGATAGCGATTGTTAGGGTCTTTTCGCCGTTTTCCTTCTTTTCTAGTAAATAAAAATCTAGAAAGCTGCCGAACCTCCTTATTCTACTCAGATTTGGTAACATACACTTGAGAGACTATTTGTTTTATGTTTCTGCTTCTTTAACTGTTCTTGTTTGCTGAAAAACTTACTATACAGATAAATTGTACCCCCAAGCGAAATCACAAGAAACCAGACAGAAGAAGAGATAGACATACCTCACTTAAGACATTGGTGTGAAACTATTATTGTAAATAGAAATAAATCAACTTAACAAGTGCACTAGACATTGAATTTTCCCCGTCAGTACCTGATGTTAATGTTCTTGAAAACAGTAAAAAAAAACGAAGACAAATATCAAACAGGGAATGCCAAGGACAAAAATCGCAGCCTCCCCAAAACGAAACCTACAGCACGCAGACGTGCACACCACAAACACACACACACATACACGCGCACGCACACAAAGCCAACACACGAGGACAAAACGAACAAACAAAGGAACACACACACATATACGCGCACACACACAAAGCCTACACAAGAGGACAAAACGAAAAAACAAAGGAACACAGTGGGGCACCGCCTTGGAACGGTCAGTGGCAAAAACACCACTGGGGAGCTTAAACCGGTTTATGATGCGCACCCAACCTCACTCTTACCCCCACCATGTTCCAAAGACACGGGACAGTGTAAATAAAAGTAATCATAGAGGCCTCCCCCTCTTCCGTCAGACACAATCAAAGAGGGAAGCGTAGTGTCCAACTGTAAACAGGTTGAACACTAAACATGCGGTATGTCTAAAACATTTAGCAGGGCATTACTAATATTTTTACGCAACATAATGAGTATTCATATTACTGTTATTTGTTATTATTATTATCATTATTGTTATCATCATTATCATTCTATATATATATATATATATATAAGTGAGATATTAAAGAAAAAACATCAACGAAATGCCTTTTAAACACACTGGATCCCGGAAGGATACAAGAACATAAAGATAAAATTATAGAGTATGAGAAAAAATATATGTTCAAACAGTGTCAAAAGTTTAATTATAAACCCGAGCGCTTTCGGCTTTTTAAAAAAGCGCTTTTCAAGGGTAGCATAAATCAAAACAACACAGCAACGGCGTAAATACCTATATATATATACAGTTGCAACTTCATTTCTTGAACTCGCTTATCTCAAAATTCCGGCTATCTCGTAGACATTTTCAAGTGCGTCCCGAAAACACCCAAAAATATCACTTTACGTCGAATTTCAGTTGTCTCGATGTAAACCGCCGGATCTCTTTGAATTCGAGATACCACATTTTAACAGTGTATATCATCCAGAAAGTAGGATATCGTTTGGATTGCTCATTAGTTTGGACAGAAAAGAGTTTTTCAAACACATTTTCATTTTAGGGGAAAATACAGAGAAACATCGCTATACAATCGAGAAGTGGAAACTCTACAGGTCGCTCAACTCGACAGAAATGAAAGTTTGTAGGCTCGGTTTCACACATCACAAACCTAAGATGTTTGGTAGGGATCAGATTCGACAGTTTCTTAATATGTTTTCTAATACTTTATGTATGTCAGCTAGGTATAGCCATCCGGAATGGTGTCTTTAAAGGGTTTTTGTGTCAGTTGTAAACTCTTATACATTACAAGCATTAAACATGTAGAATTCTAGAACAATTTTTGAAAAGCATTTAGTATATAGCATTTGATACAGCGTAACCTCATATAAAATGTATCTAAGACCTACAGATTTGTGAATGATCAAATGAGCCGTGCCATGAGAAAACCAACATAGTGGGTATGTGACCAGCATGGATCCAGACCAGCCTGCGCATCCGCGCAGTCTGGTCAGGATCCATGCTGTTCGCTAATAGTTTCTTCAATTCCAATAGGCTTTAAAAGCGAACAGCATGGTCTGGATCCATGCTGGTCGCATACCCACTATGTTGGTTTTCCCATGGCACGGCTCAAATGATGTTTCTGTACGATTTCGTCATTGCTGATAGAATGAACCATATAAGTTTGTTATTAAATGCGGACTATTGAACTCAAATGTATCTATAAAAGTGGCAGTCTTCAATAGTCAAAAGAGAATGCTGTCAGTGTAATTTTACTGTATCAACAATAAAACAACCTTGAAACTCAACTCTGGAACAGTGAAATGTAACTATGGTTAGAGCAATACTCTCAAGGAGGATCGGGCCTTCGACCTCAGTCCATCATGGGGAATGTCTTATCCGTTGGTCCATCCAAATATTTTCTTGATTTTGAATAGAAAGCAGAATCAGAAACATGTTTTGATGACAGACTGATTAAAGAAAGAAAAATTGTCTTGTTATAAGGTGATTGGAAACAATAAATACCTAGTAAACAGATGATATTTCTCACATTAGCTATTTCAATAATTTGACCTCTAGAACTTGCTGTCAGAACAGCATCAAAATTCAGTGAGAAAAGGTGCTGTTGTATTTGTCAAGCTCTTCATGATTAAGTTTATATTTAGGAGGTTTTGTTTGTTTGTTTGTTTTTGGTTTAACGCCGTTTTTCAACAGTATTTCAGTTATGTAACGGCGGCCAGTACAAAAAACAAAGAAAAATATCAAACAGGGAATGCCACGCACCAAAAGCGCAGCCTCCTCAAAACGAACCCCCCAGCACGCAAACGCGTGCACCACACACACACACACGCACACACACACACACACACACACACACACACACACACACACGCACACACACACTCAAAGCTTACACATCAGGACAAAACGAACAACACACACACACACTCAAAGCCAACACATAAGGACAAGACGAATAATAAGCATACACACACGCGCGCACACAAAGTCAACACACAAGGACAAAACGAACAAACAAAGGAACACAGTGGGGCCTGTTCTCCGCAAGTAACTGCCAACTTCCCTAAATGAATTATCAGAGGTGGAGGACGAATGATTTCAGACACAACGTCTTTTATCAAATCGTCACGGAGAACATACGCCCCGCCCGGGGATCGAACTCGCGACCCCGCGATCCGTAGATCAACGCTCTTCCTACTGAGCTAAGCGGGCGTGCTATATTTAGGAGGTATATTGATTGGACAGTACATAATTGGTCGTTCTGTAGTAGTATGTAATACAACCGTTTAATTATAGTATGCAAAACAGTTTGTCTGTACCGGCATGCATTATTATGATTTTTAAGGATGTGCTGTAAATTTCTATAAAAAAGTTTTCACGTAGTTGCATTATTATCTTGAAACACGGTTAGCGCGTTAATCAGTATTCTTAGGAGAAATGCCAGGTTTTCGTCAAATGTTTAATGTGAATGAGAGTAGGTTACAAATAATTGTATTTTCTGCTTCCATTACCTAGTTTTGTTTTGATGTGTCTTGCAGAAGTTACTTTTTATTCATCACGGCCATGTATAATGTCCATCTACGATACAACATTAAGATTAGGACAACGAATTACCCCCTTGAGAAATTCAAAGTATTTAGAAGTGCAGCGCGTTTGCCTGAAAGCTTAAAGAAGGATGTTATGACAAATAGATTGCGAGCTTGTGTTGCCTTTACTAATGCAATGAATGGATCCACTGATCGTTGTTTCATGACAGAATCCAGTAGGACAGCTAAACTCTCGAGTGTATATGTCCATCACAAAAGGAGAGAAGTTTTTCTTTTAAAGTTTGAATTAGATCTAATCTAGTACGTGACCAGCCCGTAGTGCTTTACCAAAAAAAAAAAACAAAGACAAATATCAAACAGGGAATGCCACGTACCAAAATCGCAGCCTCCCCAAAACGAAACCTGCAGCACGCAGACGTGCACACCACAAACACACACACATATACACAAAGCCAACACATGAGGACAAAACGAACAAACAAAGGAACACACACACATACACGCGCACACACGCAAAGCCTACACAAGAGGACAAAACGAACAAACAAAGGAACACAGTGGGGCACCGCCTTGGAACGGTCAGTGGCAAAAACACCACTGGGTTGCTTAAACCGGTTTATGGTGCGCACCCAACCTCACTCTTACCCCCACCATGTTCCAAAGACACGGGACAGTGTAAATAAAAGTAATCCCCTCCAGGTGGATCTCTAACACACGTTATGGAAAAAAAGGCATGGCATGTAAAACACAAAAATAATGCAATCTTAGGCCTCACCAAATTAAAAAGTTGTTCATCGGATTTGCCGCTCGTATACTTTCAGAAACACAAAAAAAATATTTTTTTTTGTTTTTGGCTTGCGCTCGCCCCATTGAAAAAAATCGATCCAAAATGTTTTGGTGCGCTACTTTTTACGGACGTAAAAGTGTATAAATGCTTATAATTCCAGTCCCAGATTGTTCTCAAATGGATTTTAATCAAAATAATAAATACATACTACGCCACATCGTCTATAATAAATCATAACACTTATATTTAGTTGCATTAAAGTTATTTCCCCTTGATGCAGTTACGCCATTTTCTTCAAATGTTTACCAAATTACATTCTCCAAAAATCGATTTATTTCATTGAAAACTGGATGAAGAAAAACATACTAATTTGTTTGATAACATCAATCTACATTGTTTTGGTAAGGGTAAATACTTATTGATGCATGTCACTTATCTGATTTCTGTTTTTTCATGTCCAAATGATCAGCATTTGCATACGAAAGTTGGTGGAGTAAGGAATTTACATTACGAGTTGTTTTCATAACAGTTTTGATTTTCAAATTTTCCAGTCATTTAGTAGACTAATGTTAATGCACGTTAATCTCCATTTCAGACTTTAGTTGAGACTTTGTTTCAACAAATGTAAATATGTTATGAAAGTTTAAAGTTAGAAAAAGAGCTGTACATAGGACGATTTACAGTCAACTCGTCCCCTAGTCAACTCGTCCCCCAGTCAACTCGTCCCTGATTTGGTCATTTCGTCCCCCTCGGCGATTTCAAATTGGTCATTTCGTCCCCCACCCCCCCCTTTTCGGCCCCATTTTTAAAACGTATTTTGAAAACAAATAATCAAAGTATGATAAATTCAATCGGTTTAAGTATATTTAATGCTAAAAATATACATAAGTTTTCGTTTGTTTTAAGAACGTTTTGCTTTAAAAGTGATCGATTTAACAAGGAGGATTTTCTTTTTTTCTTTTTGTTTTTGTAAGTCTACTTTATTGGACAACATGATTACTGTTTGAATGTCCGTATTTGATGCTGCTTTCAAACTCTTGACTAAGATTAAAACTTTTTATTAAACTTTTTTATAACAAATAATTTCCTCACTCCAATCAACTACTAACACATTTAATTCTACTTGTGGAAATTTTTCACACATTTCATTCGGGTCAATCAAGTGTGTGTTGAGGTTATTTAACGTCGCCACCGGTTAAGACCATATGGGCGACTGTTGCTACAATTATGCTCCTCCTCCTCTTCATACATTGTCTTTACTTCACTCCCATTAGTATACATCAATTATTACATCGTAGTTATGTATCATCGTAGTTATATCGTCTATTGTGTGTGTCGTCATGTTTCTGTGACATCTGTTATGTATGTATGTATCCTCTTAAGTGTTGTTGACATCGTTGTTATTGCATCATTTTTAACGGTCTGATTGCCTGTCCTTCATCCAGCCCCCCCCCCCCCCCCCCCCCCATTGTGTTGTACGTCGCCTCCACCAACTGTCTTGTCCGAAGTGCCGCATCCGGAAGCCTGGCTCCGATATCCCACCTTGTCGATGAACCAGCTGGAGTAAAACAATATAAACATCCCCAGAGATGATAATCCGGCATCGACATCATGCTCGACTTTTCTGAATCAGAGCTTTGCCAGTAAAAGGGGCATAATAGTCAGAAGCTATTAAAGTACAGAGCTATTGGTCATTATATAAAACTTAATTAAAAATATTCTATGTTAAAAAGGGGCATAACTCTGTCTAGATTCAGAATTAAGAGTATTGTTTCTCCTGGTGTAGACTTTGACAGTAAATAACTGTTCTAAGTTTCAAATCAGAAGCTTTGATAGATCTAGTAACACTCACATAGATATTTGATGTATCAAAAACTTTGTAAAGTTAGCTAAGAATGCTACATTTTCATAGCAGTAAATATTCAAGTCACATATGTATGTGATAAGTATGGTGTAAGGTTATGCATTGTTGTTTATTACATATTTTCTAACAGCATTTTCAAAAGCATGCATTATTTGATTACAGTGTACTGTATGACAATGTTATTACCTTTTTTCCCCCGAGTTCGCTTTTTTGTGCGTCTGCATGTCAGATTTTCTCAACCCCTGGGGACTTACTTTTTAATTTAAAAGGGCTATACATTCTATTTTAAGGTTTTTATTAGTCAGTCGAGAGACAAATGAAGACAAATATATTTCTTCGCTCTTCGCTCGCTCCTGATTTTCTCAAAAACCAAAAAAATATTTAAATTATTTTTTCGCTCGCCGCCTCAAATTTTTCAGAAAAAAATCCGATGAATAACTTATCAATTTGGTGTGGCCTTACGGACCTCATATTGAAATACGTATTAAGATGAAGTGAAAAATGTTTGTGTGAATTTAATGTACGTTTGTTGAACGCATTACATTATGACCATTGTGACATTGGATTTAGTGTAAAGAGATGCATACGTTGAGAGAGAGCGATATAAAATGAAACAACAGAAGATATAGACCTAAAGGTGAGATTTCACTACAGAGCTTGGCGATTGATCATATCGGGCCAACACGACCGCGAAGAATGTCAACGCCGAATTAGAGGCTAAAGATGTGTACTGGTACCAACACCCTTAAGTGGTATGCATACATGCAAGTAAATATGCACCACCTCCTCTCTGACTTACGGGTCACATCCCACGACAGACGGATAACTACTTTTACAGGAGAGTCGTATCCCGCTGCAGGGAGGAAAGATACAGCCAGCATTTAATATACCACAGCCTGCATGAGAAGTGTCATGCAGTTACAATGTATTAACTCAGTTCATGATGTATATACTACTTTAAAATATACGCAGCCCTTTACATAGCCTTGATAACGCATTGCAAGGGAACCTTTGTATGATTTATATCTGTTGGGCGTATACTCGTATGTCGTAATAGAATTCTAAAATGTATTTGCTCTCTAAAATATATGTTTCTCTTTTCTTGTTTGTGTTTGCATAAACACGCTTTCCCTGTGTGCAACGACGATCGAACTACCATTAAGATTGGTTTGTGCCAGTTCATCGATCATTTCTGATTAACGATAAACACTTGGCTCGTAAGCTGCTAATAATCTCTTACCTACAATGTTCTAAACGATCTTGTAGGAGGAAACAAAAGCTGTATCAATTAGGAACACTGTTTTCTAGTATGAACATTAACATGTTGCTGTTTTGATCCAACTATGCCGTAATATGGTTTCTTTATAAATTCTCTTTGAATATTAGGTAAAATTGTGCATAGCATTTACGTCCTGGGCGACAGGGCTAAGACGCTTTCCTGTGGAGTGAAGGCCTCGCGTTTATATCCTATCTACTCCCAATGCACAAATAATTTTATCTCGATGTCCTCAGTCCATCCAATGCCCTGTCAATGGTTACAACCAAATTACTTTGGAGTAAGCTATAATTGGTTCAAATGTTCCGTCATAAAGAACTCAAATAATAGAATTATCACATACATTAACATATCACTAAGTTTTTAAATCATAGTCAAAATCTATTTAAACAAAGTCTCAGCTCTTAGAGACCTATAAAACAATACCATCATAAAGTAATATTTACTAAAACCTCTTCTCAAATGTTTAAGAATTTGTAAAACAGAATTTGTATCCCATCCACTAGTAAAACAAAATAGAAAGGCATAAATACCAACATTAACAATTTTTTCAGGCAATTTAAAATGTGAGTTTACACAAAGATACTTTGTCTCTCTCTTTAGCATAGATTAGATCTAGAACCTGAATTTAAAACGAAAGTAATATTTAATGTATATAGAATTTACTGGAGCTCGTAATGATAAAAATACAATTTATAAGGTATATTAGAACAAATGCAAAACCTTGAGCTTCCATATTCTGATTACTGCCTATGAAAATAACATGTATATTCCTGGTTGTAATGATAAGAATATCCAGCTTTATATATGCATTTTGAATAGGTAATGATCTTAGGTAAGACAAATGATTTTGTATTTGCCATCGCTGTCTATTCTTTTGTTTTCTATCAGTTATTTATGCATTTGTGCACTTGCCAGTGAATGTGTGCAATTGCAATAAAACTTTTAAACTGCTCTATACAAACAAGAATGTGAGTGTTCATTAACAATAGAGCCTATCTTTTATTGATTGATGTTAATTGGAAACAATTGATATAATTAAGGTACTCAGGATAGGTTACAAGTTAGAAATAATTTCTCATCCACATTGTGCCAAAACCAGTTGCCGTGATAAGATGAAAAACCTTCGTTATAGACTTGACTTACTTTAGTGAAAAAGTAAAAGCCGCCTCGCATTTGGACTTTTTGGTATTTTAGTCAGTATAGTGGTTCTGTAAAATAGCAGTGTTTTGCTTAATACAGTCTAAGATGTGAGAGGTGTTGCATAGTCCATTCCCTCTAATGAACAGACGCTGTCAAACCTATATATGCTACTATTATGCTAGTTAGCATCCCATGACTTAACTTTACTTAGAAACATGTTTATCTAACAACAGCATAGAATTACCACAGAAATTATCTTACAGAAATATATTATTTCGAGAGCTATTTAAATAACTGACAAAGACGAAAAAAAAAAGAAAAGAAAATAAATATCTTTACTTCCATATTTAAATAATTGTTAGTGTTCTGAGATTTTATTTTTATTTCTTGAGTATCTATTTTTTCGTTTTTCTGTTTTCTTTGTAACCACTAATGTTTGTTTTATGAATGTTTCACGGAAATTGTTTACTACTTTGTTTATTTACTATGTTCGGATACCTTCAGACAATGTAATCAAGATTGTACATGATTAGGATTTCTCGGGCAATAATCTTGCTATTGTCAGATGTCTCAGTTGGTTTGAAAGAATCAATGGATGTCACCATGATCTTAATGTATCAGACACTATTCATTTCGAAATATGCCTGTTACATATATTGCAACTACATTCTTGGGTCGTCTGCTCGAACGATTCAGAGTAATGGCGTATTTTTTGCAAAATGTGTTATATTAAACGATGCTGTGCATAACACATGTGTATCAGTATATCGTTTATAAAAATAAAGATGGTGTTTGTTGGTATGTATGCTTTTAAAATCATTTCTATTTTATTTTTGTAACTGATTTTTTTTTACAAACAGCTTAATACAAAAGTTTAGTGCAGATGGCAAATAATTTTGCAATGAGACAAGGTTTGAGGAAAATAGAATCCGTCAACATGATTACACTCCATTTCAGTAAGCAGGAGTTTATATTTAAGAACATCTTCGTGCATACCTCTACTGGAGAGAGTGTCTTGCGAGCCCTCTTAAAGATCAATTTCTTCATGACAGTGCAAAAATATATACCCATTTCGGACTGGCGACAAAAACACAAAACACTAAAAAACCGTCATAGTTTCTTAATCAAAATAAGGTAATGTCTCTTGTTTTATGAGCTGCTTATATTAGCATAGCTTCATGGTACATATTTCTACACTTCGCAATTAGCAATAAATTAGCGCTCTTATTTATTTCGCTGTTCAAACAAATTGGGCGCATTTACACTTCTTTAATAATGCCACCTGATCTCTAAATCACACACAAACTGGCAAATATATGTAATTTCAAAGATATATGGAAGGTCATTCCTACATGCTAATTTCCAAATGTTAATTGAAAAGTATTTACTGCTAAATGCCAATTTTTTAAAGCTAAATGTCGAATACCTATTCTAAATGCTACATACCATATGCTGTATACCATAGACCTGATGCTAAATAGTGCTAAATGTCAGTCAAAATACTACTTTACATGATCAAGAACTTAGCGATAAGCATTTGGCACACATTTTGTTAGCGATAAGTATTTTGCATATACATTTTTTTCCGCAGTTTTCAGTTAGCAATAATTGACAATTACCTTTTGACAGTCAATATTTTAACAGAACAGAACAGAACATATAGTTCACAATACTCATCGTCATATCAACATGTTTATACATGTAAATAACAATGCATACGTTGAGAGAGAGCGAATACATAATAATAAAAGGAATAAAGGGACCTGAGCATGTCAATAACACAATATAACAAAGTCATACAGTAATAAGGAAACATTAATCTAATTCATTGTCGCGTCTTTCAAAGGCTCTAATACAAAATAGTGCTAACTTTTGCAGTACTGATTTTTTGTCTTCGTTTAACAATTGTATAAATTTATAAACACTAAGGTTAGTAGTAAAGTACCTTGAAATATACATATTTCTCAAATCTCTATACAACGGGCATATCAATATAAAATGAAATTCATCCTCTATGTCACCCATATTACATAATGTGCATATTCTTTGGCTTCTTTCTATACCTCTGTGTCTTCCTGTTTCAATAAATAGCTTATGAGAACTCAATCGTATTTTGACTGACATATTTCGATGTTTAACATTTTCTAATACACTAAAATACTTCGATTTTTCATAACAACTTTTCAATTCTCTATATACTTGTAGTGATGAACATAGTTCCATACCAGCACGCCACTGTGCAATATAAATATCACGAAGTCGTAATCTAAACAATGGTATGAATTGATTTATGATAACTGATTCTGGAAACAACCATACATCTAGGAAACCTGCATTTTGTAACATATCCCGAACTTTGGAAGTCCAATTTACAACAGCTTGGTTACTTATAATATCATTTCTTTGACTTTGTACAATCGATGACAAAATACAATTTTGACTCTTATTTCCATGTAATTTTAACCAGTATTTAGCTATCCTTACATACCTTTCAATATACAGTGGAAATCTACCTAGTTCTGAGTACAATGATAATGTGTTCGTAGACAATTTAACATTCAGTAACCATTTACAAAATTTTTTATGCACACGTTCAATATTTTCTGCTTTCGCAAAACCCCATACTTCACAGCTATAACTTAAAATTGATAAGACATAAGCATCAAAAAGATTTAACATTATTTCTACGTTGGCATCTAACTCTTTTGTAATGTTAAACAATGAATTCATTGCCCTTAGGCCTTTACCACTAAGGGTATTCGTTGCTGGTATAAACGAACCACCACTTGAAAAAACAATACCCAAATAATTAAAGTTCTGAACTATTTCAATATCTTTACCATCATATGTCCATTTGAATTCTCTATTTAGTTTCCCACCTTTTCTGAAAACAACTACGTTTGTTTTGTCAATATTAACTGTGAGATTCCACTTTTTACAATATGTTTCTAGGTTGTCAAGAGCATTTTGTAACCCTTCTTTTGTTTCGGAAAACAAGACAGCATCATCAGCAAATAACAACAGATAAATAGATATTTGAGCAAGCGTTATACCACCATTCAAATCTTCTTGTAAATACAATTCGATATCATTCAAAAACAAAGAAAACATAGGCGAAGTTATTTCCCCTTGAAAAAGACCAATATCACAGCTGAAAAAAATCTGATAAGCTATTTATATGTCTTACACAAAGTTTTACATCATCGTACATAGAGCGTATAATCGACAACAATTTCCCATCTATACCAGACTTTATCAATTTGTACCGTAAACAATTTCTGTCTATAAAATCATAAGCTTTTTTATAATCCACAAAGTAACACATCAACTTGTTCTTATTTCTGATTTGCTTTTCAATTAAAGCATTCAATATAAAAATAGGATAGACAGTACCATAGTTCTGTTTGAACCCGAACTGTGCATCAGTCAAACTATCAGTTTTCTCAGCCCAGCGTTTCAGTCGCTCATTTATAATGACAGTGAATAATTTAGCAAAACAACTTGTCAGTGTAATTCCTCTGTAATTATTTGGGTCCGCAGAATCGCCTTTTTTGTACAATGGAATAAATAATCCTGTCGACAAGCTACGTGGATACACCTTTGTATCCAAAATACAATGTATGATTAAACAATAATTCAATAGAATGTACAGTTATGTTGATGCTTTCTTTAAAATATTCATATAAAACATTATCAAGTGAACAAGACTTATTACAACCTAACCGCTTAGTTGCTGAGAATATTTCCTCTCTCGTGATTGGTTGATCAAGTTCAACAAACGAACTTCCATGGTCTTCACTATTAAACTGCGATAAAAATTCGCTACACTCCGCATTTTCATTCATTTACAGTTTTATTACTGGACAAATTTTTGTAGTGTTCATAGAATTCATCGATGCTTATATTTTTACCATTTGGGCTACCTGGTTTCTTTTTAAATATTTTCCAAAATTCCCGCGGGCTCTTTCTTCTCATTTCATTCATTTTCCTACCAAGGTTTCTATGATAATTTCGTTTACATTTTTTGCACGTACTTATATAATCTCGTTTCTTTCCATATAGGTTACTCCTAGTAATGTCAGTTTTATTTAAATTAAAATCATACAATGCGTTTAAATACACCTTATGCTTCATTCTACATTCATCACTAAACCATTTTTTAATATGCGTATCATTATGCAAAAAATAGCTGCCACGTGCAGCAGACCTTTTTTCGAAGTAAGGCCTACTTTTATCATTTAAGAAGTCTGTAAATGTCTTTGTTATATTGTCTGAGCTCTCACCATTATTTATTTGATCAATTAAAGTTGATTCAAAATTTTGTATACTAGAGGATATGCTATCTATGTGCCATATACCTTATGTCAATATTTTAACATAAGGTATATGGCACATAGATAGCATTTTGCATTTGGCGATTTCGCATTTAGCATTTGGCAAATAGCGTGGCCCTCCGGCTTTCAATAAAAAGAACATGTACTTTGGTATCATTAAATGTTAATGTCTCGAATTATGTCTTTCATTTATGAAATTTACAACTAATAAAAAATGAAAATACCCATGAACCTCTCAGAAAGAAAATACAGGGATATCTTTTAAATGAGGTATTGGTTTGCTTTTACTTAAAGTTGTAACATAGAAACTGATCTTCCGTCACTTCTGTCTTTGTCCATTGCCGCAAGTAAATTCATACCGGCATGGTCATATCTATATGTGGAGAATAAAGTCTCGTGTTTTCATGTCTAAGTAAGGTAATGATGACGCCGAGCTGACAGAAATATCTCGTGCTTTTGATACCTAAGTAACAAATAGAGAAAAAATGTCCCATGTTTTGATATCTTATTATGCAGACAATGATACCAAGCTAAGAAAAACAAACGTATTCCGTACTTTGATAGTTAATTAGTCAAGCGACCATGACAAGTCGTGCTTTGATATCTTAGTAAGCCGACGATAATGAAAAGTTTAATTATTTGATACATCCATGTGGAATCGTTAATACATAGACGGGCATACGTTTGGCAAGCAGCATTATTCAAATAGTGCAATGTTTGCAGGAAATAGGAAATGACATCTTGGAATTACTGTTTATAATCAATCAGACTAATTATTGCTGTTCTAGACACAATCAGTCTGTTTTATCATATAAATGTAAATTATATCGTAGAATATAAGCAAATTGTGTACCCTTTGCTGCTAGAAAGTACTTTTAGGGTTTCTTCTTCTTTCCAACGCCATCGATTGCCTTTTGTCAATAATCGGAAGCATTGTATTTGTTCTTCCCGCCTTTGAAATTAGTTTGGCCGAATGACATCATTTGAATAAGAAAGTGCATATAATCTCTTGAGCGGAAATTGTTCCTATTTTAGTGCATGTTAATCTTCGTGGGTGGATTTGGTAGAGAATCATCAAAACGTTTTTGGCGTTTCTAAAACTTAACAAACCTCCACTGATAACATTTTTGCACGTGTTTGAATGTGTTATCATATTTCCTTTACCTGATTCTGGGCGTCTTCATCATCTCCCACTGAGCATTTCTTCCCAGTTTCCTGAGGTGATATTTTTTCTGTGGGAAACAATTGCCGCTTGTAAACAAGGTACTGTCATTCTATTTGTGAAAACTTCTGGCTGATTTATCCAGTTTTGAAAATAAAAAAAATAAAATCACAGCTATGATTTGAACCTACAGCTATACTATGTCTACAATCGCTCAACCACCTGTGCAACTTACTACATCATATTCAAATAAGTAAATTGTCGGCAATTTTTGATGACAACAGATTACGCTTGATTTACCTCTGAAAATAAATTATTTCTGATGACGCGCATTCAAGTTATCGTTTATACTAGAATAATTTCACGATGAGCCGAGGTAGTTAGTTTTTTAAAGATATTCAGTGCACATATTGCACTCAAATAACTAAAACCTTTAGCATGCTTAATTTCTAAAATGGATTTGTCCATCTTCCAATTTAGACAGTACCATAAACTGTCAAAAGGGCTGCTTACCAAACCGATACTGACTGAATAGCGTGCAGATCATGATCAGACTGCACGGATGTGCAGGCTGATCATGATCTACACTGGTCGCAAAGGCAGAACCAATCGTGTCCAGCATGGTAAGGGTAAAACTTTCGATACTAACTTAAGTTATAGCTAAGGACATTCTCGTGACAGGAATTGAACATATAAACTAACTTTGTTTGTAGAGCTACACATAAAAACAAATGTTATACACAACAGTCATTTGTAAGAAAACTTCTCTACATTTTAGTGGAAGTATACATTTGTACTGTTTTAGCTATTCACGTATTAAGTGTGTACCAGTACTATTATTGCACAGAAACAGGCTGATTAACATTTACATAGACACTATGACATTACTGTTTATATATTCAAATATGATTTTTTGGGGTGGGGGTCCAGTGTATCTTTATCAAAATTCAATATAAGTCTTCATTTCATTCAGTTGTCAACATAAACACGTTGCAATCAAGTGCATGAGATAAGACAGTATAGACAGAATCACGAATTTCAGTACTATTATTATTAATCTTAGAAAACATTGAGACAAAGCGATGAAACAAGGAATATTTATTATCAAAGTTTAAACTTAAGTATTTATCAGGCATTCATGCATATTCTGCATGTTTACAAAAAGAATCGTGGCACACGCTCTTATAGTTACAACAGGAACTGCATTGCTTTCAAAAGGGGTTAAAGGCCAAAGAACAGGAAGGGACAGCGATACGTTAAAAGTGTCTGGACTACTTTGACAGAGTAGTAATAAAAAATTGAGGATTAAAGAAGATTTGAAAATAAAACATAGAATCACAGCCATGATTTGAACCTACAGCTATACTCATGTCTACAATCGCTCAACCATCTGTGCAACTTACTATCATGATTATATTTAAATAAGTAAATTGTCAGCAATGTTTTAATGACAGCAGATTACGCCTTATTTACCTTTGAAAATAAATTATTTCTGATGACGCGCATTCAAGTTTTCATAATGGAACATATGTTTATACTAAAATGACATCATGCAACTGTGAGGACAAAACGTTCAGTAACACACTTGGGGTTATGAATTCTAGTCTTAATGTCCGACCTGTGATATTTCATTTTTAGTTTTATTTTAATCGGGTAACTCGATAGGCGGAATAAAATGCCATACTTTTCGTAATGTTTCAAAGAAATACACTAAAATTCAGCATGTTTACTGACATGTCAATAACCCGTTGTAGCAAATGTTGTTTATATGCATTAATACGAGGGACTTTTGAAAGGAAATGCAAGCAATCTTCATACTGTTCAACTTTTTAATTAGACAAAGGAATACAGTAACAGAGAATGATATCCTAATTATATGCAGGAAGCAAATAATACATAGCTTTGCTAATATGTTAGTTTGATAAGAATACTGACGTATCCGTAGAAATACGAGGAAGTGTGATTTTGCAGCTAATTTCGCCCAGACACTTTATTTGGGCGGACGAGATCCATATTTTAACATCCAAAAGTAAAATTCCGTAAGTATGTCTCTGCAAATGATATCAAGCTTTAAATGTTGGAATTGTCTCTACGTTATTGAAGAAATAAACCCACATGACTGACATTTTCATTAACCTCGGTTATACCCGAATAGTAGTTTTCACTGGAAAAACTCTTTGTAATGAAACAACAGTCATAATTACAGGATATGAAAAGGAAACTGCTGCTATATTTCGATTTATGTTGTTTTTTACATTCTGTGAAGACTGGAGTTTGTAAGGAGTGAAAAATTAAGATTAAAATTCGTGTACTGACAACGTTGAAATGCAAATTAATGCAAGAAATAATGTAAAAAATAACAACTCAAAAATCAATATTCTCGACAGAAGAAAGATGTTTAATCGGTTTCAAAGTCCTACCACTCCTTAAAATTTGAAATGAAACAAAGCATTTGTCCTTTTCTGAGTATGTAATGTAACCACATTTAAATATATTCAAAATAGAGGTCAAAATTTCGCCTCTGAGTAGTTGCTATAGAGAAGACAAGAAATCATTTAGTCATATTAAACAGGAATTTTTAACAAAATGACTAAAGTTTACAGTATACAGGCCCAGTTGTATTACTTTTCGAACACCCCTTATAATTTGTAACTATGTCTTAGACTTGTAATATGATGTAAATAAGATGGTTGAAAAAGGAAACACTCAGATAATAATATAAAAAACAACAACTTAACATAATAAAAATGTGAACTATGTTGCATAAGATAATGTGAAAATATAAGCGATATCGATAAAAATTGCTTTACATTAAAAATGTTCTGAACTGAATTCAAACTTACAGCATCCTGCGTAGGAGTCAGAGCTTTACCATTACGCCACCATGACATCAGTGGACTCTACAGATTATTTTAGTTAGTATTATAGTTATCGTTATCGCGCAGAATAATGAAAAGGGCCAAAATTATCGGCGACTATAAATGAGTGTCAGATAAATACTTTCGAACAATACGTCACAATCTTTTGCATTAAAACTGACAAAACCTTTCCTAATAAAGATAGGAAAAACTGTAATTATGTTAGCATGATTTAACTTCGATCTTTTGACACTTATTAAATAGACAATAGACAACAGACAATATTTTATTAAATTTTGGACTTAAACATAGTTTATCATCCATATAAACATATCCACAAAATGTCAAGATCATATATAACAGTAAATAGCATTTGTATATACAAAAAGAGTATGCAATTTGGTTAACATAGTCTATCAGATGGTAATTTACATAATACTATTTTCTTCATACGTACACTATGAAATACTGAGAAGTAATATCGCTTGAGCACAGTTTATATAACACGCAAGTTTTGACAACACATTTTCATCTTTAGAATTTAACAATTGTAACAGTTTAAACATACTTGGACGGCATATATAATATGTGTCTATATATCGTTTTCTCATAAAATTATATCTTGAGAAGGTCAAAATAAAATGGAATTCATCTTCCAACTCTCCACTAGAACACACCTGGCACAGTCTTGCATTCCTTTCAATTCTATTTTGTTCGTGTCTACCTGTTTCAATTCTAAGCCTGTGAACAGACATTCTAATTCTAGTTAAAAGAATTCTTTGATACTTGGGCAACAAATCGAGATAAAGTTATATCAAAAGACATTTTCAGATGTTTATAAACAAATAACACACCATTTTCATTAACATTCTGACTCCAATCCTGCATATAGCAATCAATATCAGATATATGTAATGTTTTACTGTATACTCTTGTGTCACTTTGTGATTTGAGTTTAATAAAGGTAATGTTGTTGATGTTGTAATAAGTCGTTGTTTAAAATGTAATATAAACCATTTATCATCAGTAAAGCTCTGCTGATTTTCCCATATGTAACCAAAACCAAAAGAATATAGTAAACTTTTAACTTGATAAGCCCAATTCTTCTTACCATTAATAACGTCTGTACATAAAACGTAATACAACTGTTTGATTATACAGTTATTGGTGTTTAATATCTTAAACCAGTATTTAATGATATTTGTAAAATGATTAATATATAACGGGTAACGATCCAATTCGCCATATACAGACACATTACTGGTAGACATTTTTACACATAAAAGTATTTTGCAAAATTGTAACTGTATTCGTTCAAGCTCTTTTGATTTCGCGTACCCGCATACTTCAGCACCATAATTCAACATTGACGTTACGAAAGAATCAAACAATTGGCGCATAAGTTTAGATTTCAGATCTAGTTCTTTCGTATTAAATAATAAAACATTCATTGCTTTTAGAGCTTTTCCAGTCATTAGCTGCTGGTTATGGCTAAAATTACCATTTTTACCAAAAACAGCGCCTAGGTAATTAAACTGGTCGGCAATTTCCAACACGGAGCCATTATACGTCCATGACTCATTCCTACGAACTGGACCTCTCTGTCTAAAAACCATTACCTTTGTCTTTTTTCATTTACTTTAAGGCCCCAACGATCACAGTATGTCTTAAGAGTATCTAAGTTTATCTGTAGATCGCTCACGGTTTCAGCAAGTATCACCATGTCGTCTGCATATAACAACAAAATGATCGTTAACTGGTTGACATCTAGACCACTACCGGAACTTGAACTAAGGTAGAGTTCCAAATCTTCAATAAAAATTGACAATAACAAAGGCGAACATATTTCACCTTGTTTTAAGCCCACAAATATTTCAATAAAATCTGAGTAGGTATTGCAATGTCTGACACGACTCTTGACATGTTCATACATAGATCTAACAATCCTTAACATTTTTCCAGAAATCCCTAACTTGTTCATCTTGTACCATAGTGCATTTCTGTAAACACTGTCAAAGCACTTACTCGTGTCTACAAAAGCAGCATAAAGGCGTTTACCATTACAGGGAAAATTTTGAACAATAGCATTTAAACAAAAAATTGCATCAGTAGTTGAAAGCCCTTTCCCAAACCCAAACTGGGCGTCTGAAATAATATCATTGTTATCACACCATATCTGTTAAACGTTTATTAATGACCGCGGTAAACAACTTTGCCAACACACTTATAAGAGTAATCCTACGATAGTTATTTACATCATTTTCTGTACCTTTCTTATACCTTCCGTCCACGAGTCCGAGAAACAACCAGTTTCAAACATTAAATTAAACAAGTCTACTAAGTGACCAATAAGGAGATCACCAGTTTCAATCAAAAATTCGTTTAGTAAGCCATCGCTTCCGCCTGCTTTCCGCGCTTAAGATTTTTCAAAGCTCCATAAACCTCTGTCGCAGTAATTTCACGGTCTAGTTCTTCGAAAAAGGGGTCATTTGTTTCAACAGTTCCGTTACAAAAACTCTCACTTTCTTCATCAACGCATATATTAATTTCGTCACAGAGTTTCTTAAAATAGTCATAGAAATCTGTAACGGACAAATTTGTGCCTACACGTCGCCTTTTCTTGGGAAAATAGTTCCAAAAATCACGAGGCTGTTTTCTACGAAGCTGTTCAATCTCACTACGTTTCGTAAACTTCTTTCGAGACTTTTTGCGTTTTTCAGTTAATTTATATGGTTTCTTCTTCAAAAGCAGTTGCTGTCTATTTTCAGCACATTTCTTGTTATTAAATATATCAAGTGCTTGTCTCTATTCGTTCAGTTTTTCTACACAATTTTGATCAAACCATTCAGATGATTTAATACCGGAGCTACTCGAAAATTTAACATCTTTATTGTTTGTAACGTATACATCTTTGCTAAGCAAAGGATGTGTAGCATTTTCTATTAAACGCGAAAATTCTAACACAGTTTCATTGACGCATTTTCTATTTTTAACATGTGAAACGTTGAATAACGAGTAAAAAATTGGGTAATTGTGCAATAATACTTTTACGAAAATCCTCCCTTTTCTCTGCACACCACTTTATCTGGCAGAAATGGTTCGACGTATCCGGTTCAGCAAAATTATATCCTGCAGCAATACTAAAATGTAACATTGCATGGTCCGAAAACATTGAAAAATCATCAATTGCAAAGTTATTCAGATGCGAAGTCACTCTGTCTGCTTAACAAATAATCAATTGTTGAACATCCGTTAATGTTATAAAATGTATATGATCCTTGGTTATCTAATCGCCTGTTGCATATTCGCAGCCCTGTCGCTTTACAAAGGTCCAGTAACTGTAAACCGTAAGTATTGCATCGGCGATCAGAAGTTAATCTTTGTATTGGTAAGTCCGGCACGTAATCGTCTTCATCGATGATCGAATTTGTATTGTCATTTTCATGATGTAATCTGGCCTCGAGCCTACACGAGCATTAAAATCTCCAGCAACATATAACGGCCCAAGATTTTGAAATTTATTAATATCCATTTGAAGAAATTCAAACAGATTACAGTTTACGACATCATATGCTGGTGACTCCTCGCCCCACAAGTAAATCGCACATAAATAAATATCAGAATCTGTACAGAAAAAGTTATGACGGAGTTTAATCCATATAATTGTATCGTGGTGATTTCGTATCAATTCTATACCCGGAGATATAGAATCTCTGTAATACAGAACAATGCCCCCGCTGTTCCGCTTTGCGCGCCTATGTTGAAATTTTCGATAAAAGTTCAATGCTTTGTAGCCTTCTAAATTAACAGCGCTCTCCTTACTAGTCCAATACTCCAGCAGAAATAATATATAAAAATTAGACAATATTTCACAAAATTGTCCATTTTCCAGTTTATCTTCTGAAAGGCCATTGCAGTTCCAAACGCAAACTTTAACATCACCCTCTGCAACCTGCTACTGCTCGACTTTCCCGTAATCACCATCAGTGTACAGCCGCCCGTTAACAAAAAATTTGTTGTATTTTATGTAAGCATCTTTTTTATCTTTTCTAGCTTTTAGCATTATGGGAATCAACATTTTACTTTGTTGCACCACATACGCCGGAAACTGGTCGTGCATGAATTTATCGGTTGTTTTTGAGTCTATGTTACCTTTATGCGATTTTACATATTCCTTGGCCTTATCATCATTGAAAACAATCAGGACATTCCTTGGCTTTTTAGTCCCGATGTGTTGCACCCTGTCTATCTTGATATTTGGTAATTCTGTCTCCGGGATTTTCAAGTCATCTTTTAAATAATGTTCCACTATCTCTCGCGTCTGAGCAACCGTTTCATTCGGTTTTTCGTCATGCCCACCTATTATAAGATTCTTCAACATGCTTTTTGACTGGAGTTCAGCAAGACTTTCTTTCAATTCTTTATTTTGTTTTTGAATCTCACGCACTTCATCCCTTGTCTGATCTAGATTGAAATCGTGCAACTTTACAGTCTCTTCTACATTCATGATTTTCTCGGCATTACTAGAGACCCTTTCGTCCAGATCCAACCACAGTTTCGACAACTTTTCGTCAATGTCTGACACTTTTTTGTCTAACGATTCTAATTTGGCAAGTTTACTGGAGATCGAGTCAAATCTAGAATTAAAGGAGTCGAACTTTGAGTTTATGAACTGCATTAAATCTGCACAATTTACATTTTTGTTCTGCGGACTGGAAACAATAGGCGTCGAAGTGTTTTGAATATATCCCGTTTGTTGTCCATTTAAAGATGGCGACGGCATATTTGTCATCATCATTGATAATACCCCGAGATCTGAAGGACCGAGGGCAACTAGATTTGACTTTTGACCAGCAAGCCGTTCAATAAGTGTTTTATTACTTTATTAAGTGAATCAGAACTAAATTTCCTGACCTATGTCCGCAAGGTTGACTGTCAAGTGCTGAGCGATAGTCAACTATGAAAGAAGTCTTTGTTACAGAAATATCCATATTTCAAATGTGGAGAGTTTTCAACGTATCTGAATTGTTACAGCTGTGTAACATTTGCTTACTTTCTGTCTGTGTTACTGTCATATTAAAACCAAGTATAGGTATTATTTAGTTTAAACATATTTATTTCGAAAATACATCAATTTAAATTTTTACAGGTATACATATTTAACACAAATACGAAAGGGATAAGAACGAAAGAGAACTTATATAGTTCCTCTCCCTAGGTATTATTTGAAATTGCAGTAAGGACACACTATTACTTGGAAATTCGTTTGCTAAGCTTTCCGTCTCATAATCTGCATATATACAAAGTAAAATTTCTTTAGCATACAAAACACAAAATTCCGCTCTGTTCAATAGATGGAATCTTATTATTTAAACAGAGGGTGGATACTTATCATTGTTAATAGCCAATACACTTCATATTTTTATCATACAGGTTCACTTTATTTTGTTGCCGTATAATAGACAATAGAGAGATATAGACTTTATTTCCTTATGTACATGAAATATGAACTTATTTACTATGGAATATTTTATTCTTTATCTACAAAAATCATAAAATATATAGGTTGTATATACTCCAATGTACTTGTGCGGTTATAATATATTTTTATAGATTTTTGTTTTCAAATATAGTGTGGAGCATAGCCTGTACATTGTATTGTGTTAATCCAAAAGGAAAGAAAAAGACACGAGAGAAAAAAGAACAGAAAGAAACTCACGAAACGTTAAGGTTTTATTGTTGTTGACTCCATAAAATGTAGTTCAGTCATAAGTATTCAAGTCCATTTTGAGCGTGCTTCATTTTGAGCGTGCTTGCTCAAACCCAATGTTTGCGTCTGTTACCATTTCCTTAACACACTTTTCATTTCTCTTCTTCCTAATTAGCAGTTTATTAGCAGTGAAAGTTGAAAATGATTGCTTGTGTTTAATAGATTTTTGAAGATATTTTGATTAAAGCAATTGCTATATTTAGACTAAATTTTCTACAAACAGAATAAAACTGAAGTATCGCTTTACATGCTAAAATTGGATCACTAGTCTCCATTTGTGTAACAACACTATGTCTTCGATATGATTGGAAATTCGTTGCCATAGCAACAAGTCCGTAGCTGAGATTTCCGTAACATGTAATTGCTGGCAAAAGTATAAAAATACACGGATTTGTAAAAAGATCATAGTTTCTATCCAGTGACATTACAGATTCGTCGTTTGTTGTTTGTCTGAGATAAAGCTACAGCTACAAGGTTTAAATGTCCTGAAAAAAGAGTTAACTATTGATTTTCTTTGACATAAACATTTTGTTACATACCAAACTCGACCGCTTAGCTCAATAGGGAGAGTATAGATGTATGAATGGCGGGGTCGTGAATTCGATCCCCAGACAAGACGTATGCTCTCCGTCTCGATTTGAGAAAAGCCAGTATGTCTAAAATCATTCGTCCTCCACCTCTGATTCATGTTGGTAAGTTGGCAGTTACTTGCAGAGAACAGGTTTGTACTGGTACAGAATCCAAATTAACTGCCCTCCGTTAGTACATAACTGAAATACTCTGGAAAAACGGTGTTTAACTCAAACCAAACACACAAACACATACCAGTCTATTACATGGGAGGTGTGTGTGTGTGTGGTGGTGGGAGAGGGGGGGGGGCGGAATGAGGAAAGCATATGCTGCCCCAAATCTCAAGGTTTCCCCTCCAACAATTTCAATTTTTGGGAGGCCAGCCCCTCTTCCCAACCCTACCATGCCCCTACACCTAAACTTCTTTTCAGTATATTATTATTGAGAAAAAATACAAACCAACTATTCTATGTTAACTGCAAATGAGGGAATATACATTTTAGAGCATGAGGCTGGGTGTAAGAAATCGTTTTGAAGTGAATCCTCACGTATGGAGAACGGTTTCTGATTTGACCGACTTTCTACATTAGGCCTAAAAAATTCTTTGTTTCCGGTAACATGCTAAAATAATAGGGTAGGTAGGTCGGATTTTCTTTTTCTGGATTTTTTTTTATTAAGTGAGACTTTTCGGAAATTATTTTTGTGTTAAAAAATGAATGGAAATAAGGGGATTATGCCTTTAGAGCATCAGTAGGTTGATTTCTAACATCACTGACCATATTTAAAGCATAAAAAGTGCAGTTTTGCATCTTTTTGTTAAAAAGTTGAAAAAAATATTCTCCAAGGATATAAAAACATTTAGGGTTGGGCCAAAAATTTAGGGTAGGTCGGGATACCGGAAACAAACAATTTTTTACGCCTTAGGCCATGTCTTCTCTGAGGAGCCAGAGAATTCAATTTATTCATTATTTTTACAAACAATTCCTATAGAATCTTATGTTTGTTGGATTTAACGTCACACTGCCCTAACCATGCAAACATAACCACCTAATGCCTTTAAGGTACATCTACAGTAACTCATGTCTGCGCTAAAACTTTCATATAATAGAAAATAACTGTATCAATATCAATGAAAGATGATCGTTATTATTCAACCGACATTACCTTTACTACCAGTTGTGTCCCTTTGTAAAGATACAGCGGGGCATGGAAAAATAATCTTTTTTGACAGATTTTATCTATTTCGACATACTGTCTGTGGTGGCTGATACTTGTTTGATACATCTATATAATCATAAACGGATTGATGTGTAGAAATCTAGCACAGAAAAAAAAAGGCGAAACACCGATATTGCGTAAAATAATTTAAACATTGAAACACCATCATTGGTTAATTTCAAACATATCACAAGATAGATTAAACACACATAAAGACAGGAAAGTACAATACGAATAGAAAAATAAGTTGCAAAAATTTCAATCTGTTCTGATAGGAAAATACCAATATTGGTATTTGTACATATATCTTGTTTCATAATCTCATGCAGCAAGGGACGCAAATCCCCTTCAATTACAGCGGAGTTCGTACAGGATAATGAATCCTTATAATATTAAAATCTTTAAATATAATGGTAAATGCATACTGAAGTAAACAAAATGATATTGCCATATGTGAAGAAACTGCCTAAGACTTAAAACAACATAGAAACAATTCATAGAAAAATATATGTCAATACTTTAAGACATACATGCATATGAAGATTACAAATGCAGAAACAAAGAGTACACCCGGAATGAAACGCGTTAAATGGCTGCACACTTTGCAATCCATCCTGACAGGAAAAGACAGGAATGGTTTGAAAATATGGGCGCCGCCTTAGAACCATCAGTAAAATATATAAAGGAAACTAAGGATTTAAACGCATTTAGGGCATGCACGCTCATATCGTACTTACCCTACTGTAAAAAGGTTAGGGAAGACGGTGTAAATAGAATAACTCCCCGCTTAGAAAGACTCTAACATTAGTGACAAAATACTAGAGCATATAAAGTAAAACGAAATCAACATTTCTACAGTGTTAAATATATAGTCAATAATTTGTGCACAAATATGAAGAAACTGAATAGCTGGGAAAAACGCTCCAGTGGGTCCAAACTGGTTTAAAAAGACGCGATCTGAAAAATAACTGACACACCATCATTAGTAAATTTAAAACAAATCACAAACGCAAAAGACTGATAGAAAACTACGGGTCGGAAAGAAATCTCGTCTTATACCCCAGTCACACATACGGCGCGGATAGCTATGTCTATCCATGGAGGATAGAGACGTAATAATCCGTATCGATCCGTACCTGAGCCGTAACTTAAAGTAGTAATCCGTATCAATCCGTACGGCTCAGGTACGGATCGATACGGATTACTACGTTTCTATCCGTAGCTAGGCGTAGCTATCCGCGCCGTATGTGTGACTTGGGTATTGGGATGCAAATTTCCATTCTTTCCCGACAGGAAAACACAGACAGTGCGATCTGACAATATAACTTGTTTCGTGTCTGATTTAAATAATAGCTCAAGAGAAAGGGGAAGTAAATCCCTTCCATCTTCTTCTGAATTTGTTTAAAGAAGAAATCAACCTTACATATTAAATGTAAACAAATAAAGTCAATAACTTGTACGCATTGCCAAATATGAGTAATTGTATTAGCCTTAAAACAACACAGAAAAAATTAATATTAGTCATTTTAAAACATAAAATGCAAAGACAGAGAGAAACCAAACACTTGGAAAAATGGGTGTAAAATTTGCAGTGCAGTGCATTACAGTGTGTCGTGTTGTCTTCTCGCGTGTCGTAGCGGATGTCGTGTTGCTATATTGTGCATCGGCCTAAAATGGTAATGCGATGCGACACACGAAACGATGCATGATATACTGGCACGACATAAGATAGGACACACGACACTTATGCCGCGATGTCGTGTCGCATTGTCAAGTGTCGTGTCACGTCGTGTGTCGAGCATCGTATGGCATTGTCGTGTGTCCTGTCGCATTTTCGTATGTCCCATCGCATGTCCTGTCGCTATGTCGTGCACCGTGTTGCATGTCGCATCGCATTATCCTTTTACGCACGACAACGCCAGACACACGCCACGACACTCGACCATGCAACACGACATTTCGATATTAGTTTGTTCAAATGTCTGGCGTCGTGTCGCATGTCGCAATGTGGTATCGCACTCTCGAACGTTGTGTCTCAATATAAATGCCGCATGTCAAGCGTCGACCTTGAAGTTCAAAGACGACACGCGATATATCGATGGCTCTAACAGGATTCCATATTCAAGAATTCTTTTTAAATGGTGTATTGTCATTAATTTAGAAAATAAAAATAAAACAAAAACCTCTAAACAGAAGGCCATTTCACTTCATGCAACTAATCAGCTTTCTAGGTATACTCGATGTTAATAGTATGTAAATGACTAAACATTTGAAAATTTGATAGTCATCAGCCATCCCTTTCCAGACAAAAATGAATAGGGTCTGTTTTGAAAAATAAATAGATATTATTGTGACTACTGTATACTTTGTTGTATAATGACTTTAAGAATTCATTATACTTATTAGATAAGCATTATTCATCTTGTTTTTCGGTCAGTTATAAGTCACACACAAAAGAAAGAATTCGGAATGCCACTTAAAATATCTTCAGTGCTTGGTCATATGAGAAAAGTGACAGGTCATGATATCTCACCCAGGTTAATTACCCTCTGGCCGAGTTATTGGCCGCGTTATGATTGTTGTTTTGTTACTAACTAATTGCTTTGACAGATGACTAAATGAAATAATGACATGTTTATATTATTATGGTCAATTTGCATCCCCCTTTTGGAGAAACAATTTAGTCACTCCTATGAAGTTTTCCATAAATACCGCTTATTTCTAGGTAGAACTTCAGTATCAAACTTGCTCCTCCGAATGTTAGTTACGTATGCTGATACTCCATACGATATAAGTTAGATTAGGACCGAGGCAATTAATGGTGAAATATTATTGTTAAAGTTAGAGATTATTGAAATAATAGAGATTATGTTAGAGAATTGTGAAGAATTACATTCATGTATTGTTAGCTCAGAACTTAGTAAAACATTAAATAGTAGTTATTATAGTGAACTGAACAGTAGTTGTTGTTGTTGCTGATATTTAGTAGAGTGAACTTTAGACCCTGTTACACCACACGGGTTGAATTGGTGCCGTTAAAAGCACCAGGATTTGAACGAACCTTCGAAATTTCGCGGACATAACACAAAAGAAGTACTACCAACTACGGTCTGGTTACCCGGGAGAAACTGAGACGATCATATCCTCTGCACTGGTGAGTGAAAATTTCTTTGCTTGTTTTTTGTTGGCTTAATCATGGCAGATCAAGATATTGCAGCAATTTTCGAAAATTTGAGGCGTGCATTGTCTAACGTTTCAGCTGTCGTAGGTATATCTCAGGTTATTCCACAATTTGATGGGGACCCGAAACAATTTAAACTTTGGCTGAAAAATATTGAAAAATACGGCGTCCTTATGGGTTTAACTGGGGATAAATTAAAACCTGTCGATTATCAATCAAGCAGAGCGGCCGTAAGTGATTTTATACAAAGATATTTATCGGAAAATGTTGATAAGGACTGGAACCATTTAAAAACAGACTTGTCCTCGAGGTTCGCTGAAATACAAGATCCTCAGCATGCATTTTGTTTACTTAGAACAATCAAACAGGCTCCAGGCGAAAACGTTCAAATTTATGTCGAAAGACTTCTTACTTTGGCAGAAGAAGCCTTCGTAGGTCACAATGGTGATTTAAATTTAATTAAAAGACAAATGATTGAATTTTTGTAGACTGTTTGGCACACGATTTTCTTAAAATGAAAGTTATGAGAGATAATCCTCAAACTCTTCAGGCCGCTGTACGGTCCGCCATGAATGAACAAAATTTGAGAACTAGATTTAATCTACGGCTAGGACGGAGTGTGGATTCGTCCTCACGTAATTCCGTTCAAGAAAATGAACCTATGGAAGTAGATCATTTAAGACCACGCAGACCTTGCACTTACTGTTAGAAACCAGACACAGGCTTCAACCGATTCACGAGCATGGACCTTTAAACGTTGATCCACGTATTCCACCTAGATTTAAAGATCAAGGTCAAAATAAAATCGAACAAGGATATAATTCTCATAGATATCAAAACTCATCTAACTCTGATTGGAAATCTAAGATTACTTGCTGGAACTGTGGTAAGTTAGGACACCTTGCCAGAGAATGTAGAAGTAATCCAAACCGTTACGCTAATCATCAATATCCTAATCATTAATGTACATATAGCAATCAGGGAAATTAACAACCTCCTATCACAATGAAGTCGGTGATAGGAGAAATCGTATGTCAACTTTTAATATAGCACTTTGTGGTAACCCAAACTCATGTATAATAAAAATTAGAGAAAAACTTTTAAGATGCCTTGTAGATACCGGAGCTGAGGTTTCGCTTATATCATATAGAACATATGCGTCCCTGCGACGTAAGCCAAAACTTTTAAATAATAAGGCAAATCTTCAGTCTGTAAATGGACAATCTTTGGTCGTTAAGGGTAGTGTAAATTTAACATTTAAAATAGGTTCAATTAAAAAGACTCATTTATTTTATGTGGTAAGCAACATAAACAGAAACGGTATATTGGGCCGAGATTTCTTATCGCAAAATGGTGTTAGATTATATTTCGATTTAAATTGTTTAAAAATAGATGATGAAAATATTGCTTTAGAGGAGGACATACATGTAGCTTCCGTGGTTAGACTTCGCCAAACTACGGTCCTGAGACCTAATACTGTAAATATTATAAAAGTAAAAGTCAGATATACTAATGGCTTAAAACATAACAGAGTTTATGACCTTATCGGGATGGACAACTCCTATTTGAATTATGAGCCGGGCTTGCAAATTGTAGACTCTGTAATTAGATTACATGGCCACAGGCAATTACCAGTGATGGTTATCAATAAAACACACAAAACCATAACGTTAAGAGAAGGTTTCCCAATTGCTATGTTAGGTGATTTAAGCCTAAGGGACATCTCGTCCGTAAAATTAGATACTAGCAATCCATCCAGTGAAGAGGACATTTTTTCAAAAATTAATGTGCCCGAGGAACATTACGACTTGATACATAATTTACTTAAAAACAATAGAGAGGTTTTCGCGAAAGATGACTCAGAACTTACATTGACTGACACTGTAACGTTGAACACTGACACCGCGTCACACCCACCAATTAGGCTCAGACCTTATCGCATTCCTATAAATCAACGTCAAGCATCGGATGACGCAATAAAAAAAAGTTAGATGCAAACATCGTTCGTCCCTCACACAGTCCTTGGCGGTTCCCTGTCGTTATTGTCCCCAAGAAGGCTTTGTCTGGATTTTAGGTCTTTAAATAGAATTAGTAGACAGACTTCATATCCGCTTCCACGTATAGATGATATCTTACCATTATTAGAAAAAAGTTGCTGGTTTTCCAATCTAGATTTAGCTAGCGCTTTCCACCAAATACCTATTCAAGAACAAGATAAAGAAAAGACCGCCTTTGCCACGTCATTTCATGGACTAATGGAATTTAACTCCATGGCCTTCGGGCTTCCGAACACCCCAGGTTATTTCCAATCCTTAATGAGAGAAGTCTTAAAGGACTGTCAATCTTTAGCTATCGCATATATCGATGACGTCATTTTGTTTAGTAAATCTTTTCAGGAACACTTTGATCATATTAAGATTGGTTTCCAAAGGTTAAGACAACTTAAGCTTAAACTTAAATTAAATAAATGTCAGTTGCTACAACAAGAAACAACTTATCTTGGATTCACAATTGATGAAAATGGTATCCGCCCGGATCCGAAAAAGTAGAAGCAATCCGAAATTTGCCACGCCCACAATATGCGCGCGACATAAGAAGCTTATTAGGTATGGTTAATTTTTTCCTTCACATGATACATTATCATGGTAAACAATCATACACTGAAATTGTCGAGCCGCTTATCGATCTTACAAGAAAAAAACGTCACATTTAATTGGTCAGTAGCTTGTCAGGAAAGTTTTGATAAATTAAAAGATAGCTTGTCCATTATTCCGCATTTATCGTTCCCAGATTCAAGTCGGCCATATAGGTTATATTGTGACGCTAGCGATTCGGTGATTTCCGCCATACTCACACAAAAATACGATGATAAAGATTCAGGTCATTATTGTAACGAAAAACCAATTTATTTCATTTCACATAGACTCAGCAGGACACAAAGGAAATGGCCGATAGTAGAAAAAGAAATGTACAGTATCTATTACGCAATTTCAAAACTTTCTGTCTATCTGACGGGTGCCGAATTCGTTATATATACGGACCAAATCACTCATTTACCTATTTAACTCCCCCATGCAAAATAGAAAGATTCAAACATGGGCACTAAGTATTTCTAGTTATAACTACAAACTCGAGCATATACCTAGTCGACTTAATGTCATAGCGGATTTTCTCAGTAGGCCGCCGGCGCTTAAAACCAACAATACAATTAATTCTGATGTCGAAAGCGACCCTGTCCCTGATGTCAAAGATAACATGTATAACTGTCAACCTAACAGCTCTAATTCAGCGGACATACCGGTCAAAACAATTAACGCAATTAATTCACATCAGTTAGATCTTAATGACCTAGCCGATAAACAGTTTGTCCCGCAACAATCACACATAAAGCCGGTTCCTACCTTTTCGGATTTAAATTTGGTTATGGAACAAGATAAAGATCAAACTATTCTAGAACTTAAAATGAGGTTAAGGCATGGAAAACCATCTAAAACTGAAGGTACCAAGTATATTGAACTTGATTAAACACTATATGACGTCTCAAATGTCGATGAAGTGCCGAAGTTTCGATTATACGTACCCAGTCACCTTAAACATTTGGCTATTAAACAATACCATAATGATAACGGTCATCAGGGGTGTCAAAGGTTATTCGCAACAATTAAACAACACTATTTATGGCCCAAAATGTTCAAGGATTTGTATGATTATGTTTCTCCATGTGTTGTATGTCAGACAAGAAATCTTACTACAATTAAAACTCCTAGTAAGGAAACAGGTATACCTCCGTTTCTATTTTCTATTGTTTCAATTGACGTTTGAGGGCCATATCCTCAAACTTTATCGAGAAGTAGTATAGAAGTATCAGTTGGGGAGAGTTGATGGAGTCTAGAGCCAGTGGATCGGTAGATCAGGTGGATCCTAGGGGTAACGTAACGGGTCAAAGTTATGACTCGCCCGGGGTCATTACGCGAGCATCACGTCATCTAACGGGACTGACTCATTATTTCCTAAGACCGTTCTTATTAGATAACGGTAAACTCATTAATTTCTCTTTATAATTTAACGACCGGATATTTACGGCCTAATTATCGATTGCAGTAGGTAATTCCCATGACGTCATAGGTCGCGCCCAACATTCCAAATAACAATAGAAGGTAATTAATTTCCATGACGTCATAGGCCGCACCTAACATTCCAAAACAATAGAGACTAGGTGAGTCAATCGGAAAGTCCCATGACGTCACTTTCCCATGATTCATGTCACTACTATATAAGAAAGAGTCAGGACCAATCCCTTATTAGTTTTAAAAACTTTAGAGATAAACCAGCAAAGCGTCGTGTTCTCAGATAGATTAATCTAATATGACGTCACACAGTTTAGAAGCCATGGTGTGTACCGACTCCGTTTGCTCTGTAACCGTGGGAATGGACTTTTATGAGAATAGACCTAAAACTTCCGAAACATATCCTAAACAAATGTTTCCAGATAAATACCAGTTAGCCAGAGCCGGATTTTACTATACCAAAGAGGGAGATACCGTTATTTGCTTTCGATGTCGCGTTAAAGTGAATCAGTGGGAACGATATGATAATGCTACCGCGGAGCATTGCAAATGGTCTCCCAACTGCGAGTACTTAAAAATGGTGGGAATAGAAAAACCTCAACCCAACTCCCACGGATTTGGAGCATTCACTTCCGAGACTCCTTCATTCGGATTTAGAGGGATTAAAAGTAGCGATAAACCTTCCTTCGGATTCGGCTCCACTACCGGCGCAAACTTATTCTGTATTATACCTATTCAGTAAATAAAACGTAAAAAATGAAAACAAGCATTGAGGAAATAAAACATATTAAAACCCCAGAAACACATTTGAAAAGGCATTCATTCAAAAGACACGAGATGAATCGGTCCAGGATTTATCTACGAATACATTATCTACTTGCCCTTGGGAGGGAAACGACTCGTCATAGGCGTTCTATGATAGAAACGATGACCACGGACCAGATGGAGTGCTTACAAATCATAGCTAAACAGATCGTAGAAGGACAAATACCTATTTTGGATAGGGACTCCAATTACTTCCATCGTTATCAACGTTTACTCAAAACATTAAAGAGCGGTTGGGTGTCAGTTGCTCGCAAGAAACGTTTACTATTAAGGAGACATACCGTCGTTCCGAGACTTTTGCGACTTACGCTATACGAAACGAAATAAGATCTGATGAGTCACCAAAAGTAGGTCAGCCCATCCCTAATAAGCGAATGAGTCATCCTTACGTCATCACCCACGCCAATCCTCAACCAGTCAGTGAGAAGGAACCACGCCCACGATATCTTTCAACCAATGAAAACATAACACTCCATTCCATATTATCTCAGGACGGTATTAAAAATCTCACTTCAGTTTAATTCTTCCAAGGAGATACACGTCGCGAAAATATTACAAAAATACAAATATTTTTTGTTCAATACTTGTCAAGAAAATATGGCTGCCAGCGTTCCCGAGAATAGCGGTATACAGGTCCGCTACTACCGACCGATCGGAAAAGGACTTTATTTGTTTGACAGTTCATTTAATGGCCAAACTTACATTCACATCAGAAAAGTAGTGAATGACAAAATACCAAGCAAGGACGGAGTGTCTCTGACTTTACAGAGGTGTAACGAGCTGTTCACGAGTTTGACTGAAAACGCTGTGCATATGATGAAATTAAAACAGGATACGTTCTTTCAACGTCATCTTGGCGGAAACTGGCACGTAACTGTACAGAGCGGATTCGATCGTATTGATATCCGAAAGTTCTGGTATCCCAACGACTCTACAGAAATACAGGCTAGCCGAAAAGGAATTTCATTGACTTTTGAGCAGTTCAAAGAGTTGAGAAACGGACTGTCATTTTGGATACTTTCGTGCCTGAACTACGAGACGTGATCCCTTGTTATTCCCACACTCTTCACAACGTGTGAAGAATTGTTCCGACTGACGCCCGTCTGAAACGTGTTATCCCAAAGACAATGCGAGATGATCTATCACGAGTTAGTGGAGAGACCATATGTGTCTTTAAAGCACATTATAGACTACGATCTCTATTAACTGGCATTGTTCAAATCATGCTCACACACGCATACTTTATCAAATATCAGACAGTGGTTAGTTAAGGAGGAATCTTTCAGCGTATTCAAACAGTGCTTAAAAAGATTACTAACACAAAAATACGATATAAACTTAAACATTAACGCCTTGGATCGTAATGCTTGGAACCAATTTGTCTTGCATAATGAAAGAGTCGTAGAGCTCGTTGATGACTGGATTCAAGGCGGATGTATTTGTTACAGTTTGGGATGTAACGATCCCTATATAGATTATCATTTTCTTTTATTAATGTGCGATGCATGATATTTTATTTATGTCTATATGTTTGCATGTATAAAAATAGTCCTTCAAAAAATAAATGAGTGAAAACGAATCAGATATTTATGTATATAAACTAACTAGAAAATCATTTCTTATTATTTTCCTCTCTTGTATTAACCTTTTCCTATGGGACATCCAAATAATTGAACAACACTATGACCAGCTTACTTTAAGTTAACGCCTTATTTTTCTGATAGTTTTTGACTGTCAATCATTGTATCACGTGATATTTATTGTCCATATATTGTAACTACCGTAAGTATTACTATCATTTAGAGCAGAGTACTCATACAGTTAACGTCATTATGTTAAACATTTAATATGACGCAAAGACAGTTAGACCTTTCCCAATATCTATTAAACAACGACGAATTTCAACGCCTTGTGTTTTCAAATAATGATGATTTGTGAAATGAATGACAGATTTTCGATCGTTGTGAAACGTCAAAGGCATTCCATTCAACTGTTTCTAAAAAGCGAAAGGAGGCGCTTAAAAAACTTCCTTTCGATATTTTTGAGGAACTTTGTCTCTCTCAGGTCAGTGTGACTTTTCTAAAACATTACTTGGAAGAGAACCAAGGTTAGGATAGCTAACGTTATGGACGAAGTTAAATTGCTAGAGTCTTATTTCGAGTCTTTCTACGCCAAGGAAATTATGAACAAAATGTACGCGGTGTTTAAAAAGAATTGTTCCGGATGCCAAGAAGGGAAATTATCTCAGTTAAGTCACACGTGTTTAAGCTTAACTGAATACGAACAGCTTAAACCGTATTTGGAAGAGATTCTTCGCGAAGCGAATGAATCAGAGATTTTAAGGAACTGGAATTCTGCCGTTTCTGTCATGCGGGACGTTGCACCCGAGCTCGTGGACATGTACAAATTAAAGATTCACTGTCGTGACTGGAGGGAAACGGATATGAAAATATTTGCCTGGAAAACCAAACTGTATAAACTAACTTCCGAATTAATTCGTTTAAAAAACAGTTGACTGAGTTTGTAAATATTTTCAAAAGATATAGTGTGCCAACTTATTGTTATATTTGAAAAAGTGTGAAAACTTTTACTGAATAAAATCGTGAAATATTCCTTGATTTTGTTTGAATCTATTGTTATTAGTTAAACATACAACCACACACACACTGGCAAATATTTAAACGTCTATAACATTTTTAAAACAGGTTTTTACATTTCTTTAAACAGCATTGACAAAAACGTAAACGGACCCTACGGAAAATTACATGTTAAAGTAAAAAACCGAATCGACTTTGACAAATATCTAAACGTCTATTACAATTTTGAAAACAGCTTTTACATTTTTTGAAACAGCATTGACAAAAACGTAAACGGACCCTACGGAAAATTACATGTTAAAGTACAAAAACCGAATCGACTTTGACAAATATCTAAACGTCTATAACATTTTTTAAAACAGCTTTTACATTTTTTTTAAACAGCATTGACAAAAACGTAAACGGACCCTACGGAAAATTATATGTTAAAGTACAAAAACCGAATCGACTTTGACAAATATCTAAACGCCTATAACATATTTTAAAACAGCTTTTACATTTTTTTAAACAGCATTGACAAAAACGTAAACGGACCCTACGGAAAATTACATGTTAAAGTATAAAAACCAAATCGCCTTTGACAAATATCTAAACGTCTATAACATTTTTTAAAAAAGCTTTTACATTTTTTTAAACAGCATTGACAAAAACGTAAACGGACCCTATGGAAAATTACATGTTAAAGTACAAAAACCGGATCGACTTTGACAAATATCTAAACGTCTATAACATTTTTTAAAACAGCTTTTACATTTTTTAAACAGCATTTACATAAACGTAAACGGACCCTTCGGAAAATTACATGTTAAAGTAAAAAACCGAATCGACTTTGACAAATATCTAAACGTCTATAACATTTTTTAAAACAGCTTTTACATTTTTTGAAACAGCATTGACAAAAACGTAAACGGACCCTACGGAAAATTACATGTTAAAGTATAAAAACCGAATCGACTTTGACAAATATCTAAACGTCTATAACATTTTTTAAAACAGCTTTTACATTTTTTTAAACAGCATTGACAAAAGCGTAAACGGATCCTACGGAAAATTATATGTTAAAGTACAAAAACCAAATCGACTTTGACAAATATCTAAACGTCTATAACATTTTTTAAAACAGCTATTTTTTTTTTAAACAGCATTGACAAAAACGTAAACGGATCCTACGGAAAATTATATGTTAAAGTACAAAAACCGAATCGACTTTGACAAATATCTAAACGTCTATAACATTTTTAAAACAGCTTTTACATTTTTTAAACAGCATTGAAAAATCGTAAACGGACCCTATGGAAAATTACATGTTAAAGTACGAAAACCGAATCGACTTTGGCAAATATCTAAACGTCTGTCTTAAAATCTGAAACGCAAGTAACAAGAACCCGAAACGTTTATGATATTCTTAAAATTGTACTGACAAATAACAACGAAACATTTTAAAATGCATTAACGCTGAAACACATGTGTCGTTTATTTTATACTTGCGTTATTGTTTGTTTTCTTAAATGCAAGCGACACTGTTATGGTTAATAACGGTAATCATGAGCGAAAAGTCCAATCTTACAAAGATAATCATGATCAATATGTTATATTATGATACCTTTTATTTTTAATATAGAGTACAGTCCGCAATCACTTCGGCTTTTTAAAAAGATGACTAATTTATTAAGTGTGTGTTTCGTGGATAAATGCAAACGCCTAAATATAGGAAAAAGACAATAGAGTTCTTCCGAAATTTCCATTAGCTTTTCAGAAGTTAGTGCACATTACACTTTCTACTTTGAACGGTCATCGAAGTAGTCATTCATTCTTTACACACATTAAAAAATGTAGCGAAAATGTATTTCACGGAGAAAACGTGACATGATTTTCATAAAAATATATCCGTAATAGTTAAAATAACGCTAATTCATTGTACAATACGCATATTTTCATACATGGTCGACAGATATCGGCAAAAAGAAATAATAAGTCTAAATGATAGTTAAAAACATCCATTTAAAAATTAGTTAAATATACACAAATTAACGCAGCTATTTCAATCACGCGACATGCGTTCTAATACGTCCGTACTTTGATTTATAAATATACAGCGAGTATCGGATTTTCTCATTCAGTGGCAATATGTTTACCCGATGTTTACTTCATTAGCGTGCGGACAAGTTTAGTCTTGTTTCAGTGGATTTCGCATGGTACTTTTCAAAAATCTTTAAAAAACTAGGATGCCATTGGTATCCTGAACATCCGCCGACAATGTAATATGTAGTACTTTTTGATCTAACATACCAACAATATATCGATATCGTGACATGCATTCTAAAGCCTACATAAAAGTTGTGAATAACAGCAGCAAGAGGGCTTGAAGCTCGTTTCCTCAAAAATAAAAGGACAATTTTAACATTATACATTTGTAAAAAGAACAATTTCGACATTTTTTCGATGGCTAATAATGCATAAATTGATAGAATTAATTTCATATTGTATTTTGCGCAACTTCCATCTTACCCATTTACTGTTCATATTTTCACACCTTATTAATTGCAGTTGCGATTATATATTGGTTTCAGTTGTTTTAAATTCTAGAAAATATAGTCTTGTATGCGACACATCGTCGCATTCCGGTCTCATGATGGTGAACATTTGTGCCAAGTTATTTCGAATCCCTTAATGCATAAAGAAGTTATGGCACTGACACGAAAAACAGACCATATTTCACCTTTAAGTGTCACTTTAAAAAGGAAAAGGAAAATAATAACATGGACATTAACTACATATGGCCGATGTTTGTATGTAAACTTTGAGAGAGGTAGGTGCAATAGCATTGAAGTAATTGCACGATCAAATAAATGAGGACACATATACAAACATCCAGAACAGACAGACCGCATGGTGACTGCTTTATACCACCCTCCTTCAAAGATTGTTTGCGGGTTCTAAATAAGAAGAAATACTATAGGAGCATAGGAAACGCCGATATTTTAAAAAGAAGTCACTCACAAACAGGCATACAGTCTTTTTACCAAACACGCAAGCACTTGTACAGTAATTAAGCAAGCGTGCATACAGTCAGGAAAAAACACCGACTCTTCTTTCATTTATGGTTATAAACAAATTGGGGAATTTATCAATGATTTGATTTCATTTTACCAAACTAGTATTCAAAAATTTGTTTCTTTATCCATGAAACATTGGAATTTACATGTAAGTCATTCTTCAAGCAAGAAAATAAGTACTTTTGACGCCGACAATGTACAATTTCTGGACGAAATCAGAGATCAATCGAGTTTTTTTGCTATAATTCTACCTGTCATCAGACTAACACGTTATATACAAAAACAAATCATGTTTAGCTTCCAATAAAATGTAAATATATATATACCTTCAAAGCAAATCAGTCACTTTAAAATGCTGTTTTTTTAAATTTTAGCTGTCAGTTTATTGTTTTGATCACTCGCAAGAGGAAGAGAGGGAAAACAGTCGTTTATAGGGTGTGTTTTGGTCCTTCAAAGTTTTGACGTTTCGATTGCCCCTTCGCAAATTATTAAACAATCTGAACGTCGAATTATTTTGACTAATATCGTCAGGAAATTTGGCATTGTTCCGACATAAATATTTGTATAGAATCATTCAACATGAAAATAAGCCAGGCACTGGATACACCAGTCTAAAAGTGTTTAAATGCTGGAATCTGGAATAAAAGTTCCTACTACCTCAACTCAAGAATTTTAAAATGATGTGTAATACTTGAAAGGTAAAGAAATTATAAACCGACAAATCTAACAGAATCTTGAAAACATCAATACCTGAATTACATACTCATATTTATACTCTTCACAGTGGCACGAGAGAATTACATACATCAACATTTTTCCATACAGTAAAACCGGTCTTAAACAGCCAGCCAAGGGCGTTGGGAAAAGTGGCTGTTTACAGCAGGTGACTGCTTAATGCAGGTAATTTATAGAATAAATGACCATTTTGGGAAATGAGACACAGGCTGCTAATTAGAGGTGACCGCTTAAGCAGGTTTTACTGTACTGGCAATGCCAGTGTATCGGGTACGTGACGTCATTTGTAACAACTCTGTTTCGATCTTTTAATATCAAATTTTTCAATTTTACTTTGGTTAAAGAACTTACTTATTTCATCTACCAGAATAATTCTAAGGTTAGATCTAACTATGTGTATGTAATGAAAATTAGCTTTGCATCCAGAAATATGAATTTGTTCTTTCTCAGAATAATACTGCGGGAGTCTAGGCTCTACTGCAGAAATTATGCATATTTTTCGACAAAAATCATAAAGTCAATGCAATAAATGTATTTGTGTACAAGTGTTAATAATGACTTAGCAGGGCTTATGTCATATGACAAAGTAACTGTCCTGTAAGTGACTTCATGAAATACATTTATTAAATCCAAACTCTGACCGGCTGCAGCAATACCGAAGACAAGTTTTTTAACATGGTGTAATTTATGATACCATTATTGTCTTACTGGTCGTAATGTACGGTCGGTGTCAGAGTTTATGTTGCGTCCTGGCAAAAATGTTCCATCCCATATGTTTGAAAGGTGCCATATTCTCGGTGTCAGAGTTTATGTAGCGTCTTGGCAAAAATGTTCCATTCCATATGTGTGAAAGGTGCCATATTGCTGTGAATAGGTTATTCTTTGGCAGTTATTGGCCAGAGGGTATCATCATCATTGGCTATACATACTATCGATTAAATATAAAAAGAATATTTTATTTCAAAGACCACAAAATGTATTTTTTCCAAAATTACTTTTAAATGCGACTGAAGTGCATAGATATTCTATAAAATAAGTAATATTTTACAGGTGTTGGCCTGAACCTTTACATTATTTTGAACCTTGTATTTGTCAAATTATAACAACAACAGCACAATGGAACGCTTTTAATCAATGACAGAAATTTATGAGCAGCACCGTTTTTACACAAATATTGGTTAGATGAAGGTATCACATTATTATCTAAATTAATTTTAATTATCATAGTAAAATATTTTAACAGAATAATACAAAAGTCATCAATAAATTTGTTATCCGACGGGTAGAAAATCCCTATAGGTCAGGCTATGTGTCCGGTTAATGGACGGCTAGAATACAGGCTAAACTTCCAGTTAACGGACGGCTAGACACAGTTCTTTATGGTACCAACAGCATGACATATACATATAGTAACATGGTGTAACTCCAGCACCACATATATAGTAATATATGGTATACCCCCAGCATCACACAGAGTAATATGGTGTACCTCCAGCATCATCTATAGTAATATGGTATACCCCCAGCATCACACAGAGTAATATGGTGTACCTCCAGCATCACCTATAGTAATATGGTATACCACCAGCATCACACAGAGTAATATGGTGTACCCCCAGCATCACCTACAGTAATATGGTATACACCCAGCATCACACATAGTAATATGGTGTACCCTCAGCATCACCTACAGTTCTATGGTATACCCCCAGCATCACACAGAGTAATATGGTGTACCTCCAGCATCACACAGAGTAATATGGTGTACCTCCAGCATCACATATAGTAATATGGTGTACCTCCAACATCACATATAGTAATATGGTATACCCCCATCATCACATACTAATACGGTGTACCTCCAGCATCACATGTAGTAATATGGTGTACCTGCAACATCACATATAGTAATATGGTATACCCCCAGCTCACATAGAGTAATATGATGTACCTCCAACATCACATATAGTAATATTGTATACTCCCAGCATCACACAGAGTAAAATGGTGTACCCCCAGCACCACGCAGAGTAATTTGGTATACCTCCAGCATCACATATAGTAATATGGTGTACCTCCAACATCACATATCGTAATATGGTATACCCCCAGCAACACACAGAGTAATATGGTGTACCTCCAGCATCACATATATAGTAATATGGTATACACCCAGCATCACACAGAGTAATATGGTATACCTCCAACATCACACAGAGTAATATGGTATACCTCCAACATCACACAGAGTAATATGGTGTACCCCCAGCATCACATATAGTAATATGGTATACCCCCAACATCACACAGAGTAATATGGTATACCTCCAACATCACACAGAGTAATACAGAGTAATATGGTATACCTCCAACATCACACAGAGTAATATGGTATACCCCCAGCATCATACAGAGTAATATGGTATACCCCAGCATCACACAGGGTAATAAGTTATACCTCCAACATCACACAGAGTAATATGGTATACCCCCAGCATCACACAGAGTAATATGTTATACCTCCAACATCACACAGAGTAATATGGTATACCCCCAGCATCACACAGAGTAATATGGTATACATCCAACATCACACAGAGTAATATGGTGTACCCTCAGCATCACACAGAGCATCAACTTTGTTACAACACCGAGCAGTCTTGAACAAACCTGGCAAGAATCCGCTTATACTTAAAAAGACGTAAAGATTTTGTTTTATTTTTATTGGATTTTATTCGAGTATCCTATATGGGTACTGAAAAATAGTGAACAATTTGTACACATTCTTTAGCAACCCGATTATTTTCACTTAAGACAGAAAACATATTATTACCCTGCCTCTCCCTTTTTCCGTTTTTTTTCTCAATTCCTCCAACACATTTTAATGAATTCCCACAAGTATAAAATCTACCGTAGCTGATTGAATAGACGTCTAAACAAGAATATTTTTAAAAAAGATGGTCGGCGAATTGTAATAAGGAAAGAAGTTTATGAAATTTTCAACTAACATTCATCTTTCATCTAACATTTTTCAAATTGCAAACCTAAACACCGCACTTTAACAATTTAAACGGTTCTCTTTTACTTTTTCACAAAGGTTTCGTAGGGTTGCTATTTTGTTTCGTTTATCCTTAGACGAATAATTACAGCAGTAGTTTGATGAAGATTTATCAAGCGGTCCATAAGAAGAGGTCATTTAAATATGGTATACCTCCAACATCACACAGAGTAATATGGTATACCTCCAACATCAAACAGAGTAATATGGTGTACCCCCAGCATCACATATAGTAATATGGTATACCCCCAGCATCACACAGAGTAATATATCGTATACCCCCAACCTCACACAGAGTAATATGGTATACTTCCAGCATCACACAGAGTAATATGGTATACCTCCAGCATCACACAGAGTAATATGGTATACCTCCAGCATCACACAGAGTAATATGGTACACCTCCAACATCACATATAGTAATATGGTATACCCCCAGCATCACATAGAGTATTATGATATACCTCCAGCATCACACAGAGTAATATGGTATACCTCCAACATCACACAGAGTAAAATGGTGTACCCCCAGCATCACATATAGTAATATGGTATACCCCCAACATCACACAGAGTAATATGGTATACCCCCAGCATCGCACAGAGTAATATGGTATACCTCCAACATCACACAGAGTAATATGGTATACCTCCAACATCACACAGAGTAATATGGTATACCTCCAACATCACACTGAGTAATATGGTATACCTCCAGCATCACATATAGTAATATGGTATACCTCCAGCATCACACAGAGTAATATGGTGTACCTCCAACATCACATATAGTAATATGGTATACCCCATGCATCACACAGAGTAATATGGTATAACTCCAACATCACACAGAGTAATATGGTATACCTCCAACATCACATATAGTAATATGGTATACCCCCAGCATCACACAGAGTAATATGGTATACCTCCAATATCACATAGAGTAATATGGTGTACATATAGTAATATGGTATACCTCCAGCATAACATACAGTAATATGGTGTACCTGCAGCATCACATATGGTAATATGGTGTACCTCCAGCATCACATATAGTAATATGGTATACCTCCAACATCCCACAGAGTAGTATGGGATACCCCCAGCATCACACAGAGTAATATGGTATACCTCCAACATCACACAGAGTAATATCGTATACCTCCAACATCACACAGAGTAATATGGTGTACTCTCATCATCACACAAAGTAATATGGTATACCTCCAACATCACACAGAGTAATATGGTGTACCACCAGCATCACATATAGTAATATGGTATACCCCCAGCATCACACAGAGTAATATATCGTATACCCCCAACATCACACAGAGTAATATGGTATACCTCCCGCATCACACAGAGTAATATGGTATACCTCCAGCATCACACAGAGTAATATGGTATACCTCCAGCATCACACAGAGTAATATGGTATACCTCCAACATCACACAGAGTAATATGGTATACCTCCAGCATCACACAGAGTAATATGGTATACCTCCAACATCACACAGAGTAATATGGTGTACCTCCAACATCACACAGAGTAGTATGGTGTACCTCAAGCATCACACAGAGTAATATGGTATACCTCCAACATCACACAGAGTAATATGGTATACCCCCAGCATCGCACAGAGTAATATAGTATACCTCCAACATCACAGAGTAATATGGTGTTCCCCCAGCATCACATATAGTAATATGGTATACCCCAAGCATCACGCAGAGTAATATGGTATACCTCCAACATCACACAGAGTAATATGGTATTCCTCCAACATCACACAGAGTAATATGGTATACCTCCAGCATCACATATAGTAATACGGTATACCTCCAGCATCACACTGAGTAATATGGTGTACCTCCAACATCACATATAGTAATATGGTATACCCCCAGCATCACACAGAGTAATATGGTGTACCTCCAACATCACATATAGTAATATGGTATACCCCCTGCATCACACAGAGTAATATGGTATACCTCCAACATCACACAGAGTAATATGGTATACCTCCAACATCACATATAGTAATATGGTATACCCCCAGCATCACACAGAGTAATATGGTATACCTCCAACATCACATAGAGTAATATGGTGTACATATAGTAATATGGTATACCTCCAGCATAACATACAGTAATATGGTGTACCTGCAGCATCACATATGGTAATATGGTATACCTCCAGCAGCAAAAATAGGGTTATTATAACAGTAGTTCGGTCTGGTATGCTGTATTCGGCTCGTGTGGATTTTGTCAGATCGGACCTCACGAGGCGCGCATGCTCCGAGTGTGATCCGTCCTTGCAAACGCTACGAGAGTCGAATACAAATTCCCAAATCTAGCTACTCTTGTAATGACCCTTTTATTATACACCTCCATCTTTTCATTTGTTTATATGTAATTGAACGAAATCTTAAATGTTTGTTGGTGTTGAAATGAAATGAGTGATGCTTGTTGTGTGTGCTATTTATATAACGGTGTCAGCTCATGCATATACGGAATGTACAATACGGGATTTTGGAAGGTACATTATTGGATTTTTTCAGCCTGTTCGTATTTCCTTGTGAAATGCAAGCTGTATTTTAGACAGCATTTATACAGGTATACAATAAATAGCTCCAGCATTACATATAGTAGAATAGAATGGAATAGAATAGAATAGAATAGAATAGAATAGAATAGAATAGAATAGAATAGAATAGAACAGAATAGAATAGAATAGAACAGAATAGAATAGAATAGAATAAAAGAATAGAATAGAATATTATTTTTTACCAATTATGGGTCACTTTACCAGGGGCGTCGGAAAGTGTTTGATATTGGGACCGCGAAGGGGGGTAGGTACGGGAGGGGGATACCCACTCCCGTAAGGGAGGTACGGGGGTCGCCCCCGGAAAATTAAAAAAATATAAATAAAATAAACAGGATCACAAATGGTGCATTTTAGGGGTACTGAATCGCATCTCAAGTCTCCAGTATTTTCTTACTATTTACATGATTATAAGCAAAATAAACTCTTATCATAATTAAAAATGTGTAACGCAATACAAAAAATACATGTACGTTTTTTTTTATTTAATATAATGAACAATAATCATTCATGTTACATTCAATAAACGTAATGAAGCTTAAGTAATTTCCTTTAAAACCGTTTTAAACATTCTAGTCTCTTTAAACTTTCAAAAAAAAAATGAAAGACGTAAGTCTCTGTTGTTATAACTCTGCAGATATGACATAAGTTAAACTTCATTTCTTGTTTTGTTTAAAATATCATTTTCTGAGTAAAAGCAACTTATACAATTAATTCCTTACATCTTAGCGGTGTGATAAATCTTAATACTTACCTCTTTCATTAAAGAAAAAAAAATGATAATTATTTTTCTTAACTTTCTAAGTTAATTCCTTATATCTAAGCAACATTTACTCTAAACTTTGTAATGTCGAAAGTATGATCCAATCACTGAAAACGATGTCAACAGTGTTGTAGAAGAATTATAAGAATTATCGACTTTATACATCGAATATGCCGGTAAAACTTTTGGATATAGTAAACCAAATTCAGAAAATCCATTTAACCCTAGTAATAATAAAAAATGGTTAAATTCTGCTTGTAAAAACGCACGAAAAAACTTTCATCGAGCGAAGCATTTATATAAGCTGAGAAAAACTGATGGAATGAAAAGAAATCTGAAAATGCATAGTAAAACATATAAGGCTACATTAAATTCTAATTTTAAAAATTTTCAAGGAGAAAATGCACGGAAACTCTCTAAAATTAAAAGTACAAAACCTAGAGAGTTTTAGAGAATCTTAAATGGGAAAAGGGTTAACAGAACTAATGCCAAGCTTGACGATTTGTATGAATACTTTAAAGAAATGAATTTTGTACAAGACACCGATGATAATGATAATGTTGATGCTGTATTTGTTGATGTAAACAATGTATTGAATCAACCAATTACTTTGTTTGAAATTGACAAGGCAGTTAGAAATCTTCAGAACAATAAATCCAGTGGTACTGATAGTCTTTTGAATGAACATATCAAGTATTTTTTTCCAAAGTTAAAATATGTGTTGCTTAGATTATTCAGTATCATTTTTATTACCGGCATTGTTCCAAACTCCTGGACTGTAGAGAAAATTATACCAATTTTTAAAAATAAGGGAGATAGTTCTTATCCATGCAATTATAGACCAATAACACTGTTAAGCTGTTTGGGGAAAGTTTTTACACTTATTTTAAACACTAGGTTAGAAACATTTACAGCAGAAAACAATATAATAATCAATTTCAAGCAGGATTCAGAAAGAACTACTCGACAGTTGATCTATTTAGTACCATTGTTAAACCTATATTGTTGTATGGTTGTGAAATATGGGGATATGGAAATATTGAAGTTATAGAACGTGTTCAACTTAAGTTTTTAAAAACTGTTTTAAAGGTTAAATCTAGTACGCCAGATAGTATTTTGTATGGTGAAACAGGTGTAAAACCTATTGCAATTGATATTAAGACAAGAATTATTTCATTTTGGGCAAAAACTGTATCATGCAACGATGTAAAACTCACCAGGGATATGTATTTATTACTGTTCAGTCATTATAAGTATTCAAATCCAGTTGCAAACAATTCAAGAAACTTTCTTTGGATTAGAAATGTACAGAATATATTTATAAGCTGTGGAATGTCGAACATTCTTGAGTCCCAGTCTTTTCCGAATTCTAAATGGTTGGTTATGTCTGTCAAGCAAACGCTATTTGATCTTTTTTTGAACGAGTGGCATTCAAATTTTGAAAATTCACCTATTTGTAGAACATATAAACTTTTCAAACATGAATTTTGTTTTGAAAAATATCTTGTCTGTACAGATCATAGATATCTTAATTATATCATAAAATTCAGAACAACAAACCATAATTTTCCTGTTGAGACAGGAAGCTGGAATAGAACTCCATATGATGAGAAAATGTACCCTATGTAATTCAAATATTGGTGACGAATTTCATTACTTACTTGAATGTTCTATATTAAATAATATTACGTTAAGGAAAAATATATTAAACCGCAATTTATTCGTTGTCCAAATATTATTACATTCTGTAGAATTATGAATACAGATACCAATAATCATGTTCTTTATTGAAAGTTTTGCCTGTTTGTAAAAGAGATTATACAGATATTTCAACACTGACATTTCATATGTACAAATATTCAGATTCGGGTCTTACTCCCGCTTTGTAACGATTTACTATATTTAAACATTCAATTTGAATAACACATGCCTCACTATGTATTTGTTTAATTGGGTGCCTCATATTGCCATGTATACCATGAAATGAGAGAAATAAATATTGTATTGTATTGTATTGTATAGCGGCGGGGTATAGCTTAAACGTACCTTTCACAAAAAACATGCTGATTTGTTCGCGCGTAATTAAGTCCAATAACGGACATGTGTGTATGACTCCAAACACTAATCTGGACAGCTTCTATTGTTTAACGCAAAGCAAAATTTAATATACTGTAAAGATCTGCGGCTCCAACTTATAAGTTTACAAAAAAATCGTTTTGGGGCAAAGTATTGGGTCCACGATCGCGGCCCCTGCGGCTCCAGTTCCGACGCCCCTGATTACCTGACATTATAATCACATAATTAAAGTATTTGAAGGAAATGATATTAGTAACACAAATAAAGCATGATTCGTATTAGTGTGAAAACAACTAAGGTTTAATAATTTGAACTGTGCCTACTACAAGGCTACTCCACCCAACAAAATAGTATACCCAATAGGGCTTAATACCTATATAATGCAAATATACCACAAATGGTGTAAGTTACAGATGAAACAGTCTGTTGGAAGTATACAATATTACTATATGTGATGCTGGAGGTAGATACCACTTTACTCTATGTGATGCTGGATGTATACCATATTACTCTGTATGATGATGGAGGTACACTATATTACTATATGTGATAATAGGGAATACTATTTAGGCGTATGTGACCTAAATCTCTAATCGGTAGTGTACGGTACGGTACGGGATTAGGGAAAACCCATTTGGTACGCAGAATGAGATAATGTCGAGTTACAAACGGAAAACAAAAAGATCTTTATTATATCGAAAGCGTTTATGAAAGAAAAACGTACGGTAGATATCTTGCTGTCTCTATTCTAAAGGTTTACACGGCAAATTTTCAGACAACGGCTGAGGGTTGTTCCAGTGATGGCGAGCCTTCAAAGAAACGGAAGAAACATGTTAAAATCGAAAGTATTCTCTAAAAACACCCAACTTGCTGAGGAAATACTTTTTGCCTTAAATCATTTTGAATTGCGCTTAAATGCAATGACTCTGTAAATTGGAGATGATCAACACAGCCTATAGTGTAGAATTTAAAAATGCAAACTGCGGGTACAAAGAAAGGGTGGGACCACAGTGTGTTTTCCCACTGATTTGGAAATGGGGCCGGGGCCTTTACAACTGGGAAAAATGCGTCGTAAAATGCCTAAATTGGGAATTGTCACTGGCACTATAACCGCAAACTTAGCTTTGAGTGGCTTATTTTCATAAAAAATATGCCTTATTTTTCAGTTTATAAAGAAATATAAAAAGAAATGGTGCCTTCTTATTTGTTACGTCCCATCCTCTGTTCTTATATTAAAACATGGTAACGAACGGAATCCGAGATCGCCCCGTTTCGCCGGTCATAACTTTCCATAGAAATAAGCTATTCCTGGCACTCATGTACTGATCGGAAGGTCTTACATTATTTTAACAACGACAACAAGAAATCCCCAACAAAGAAAGTTATTTTGCAGAAATTAAGCGAATTTGATCGCTTTCGGAAATTTTTAAACTCGAAAACCCACCAACTTCCGCTTCTACCCAAAGGTTTTGTATTGGGCGATCTCATTGGACGGAACAAAAAGCATCAAATTGTAAATATTTGAATGTAAAAAATGTGAACAAACCAGAAAAGAATATTTTTCTGTATGACTCCTTCTGGAAAATGTCATGAATGAAAAAATATCCAAAACGACTTGTCCAACAGAAATAGTACAGTGGTATTCTGCTTTCATGCATAAAATAAGATAAATTTTCCATTTTATTTGCCCAATCAAATACATCTGAGTGGCTGAGAAATAAATTCAATAGTTCCATATACATAGAAAAATTTACATTTAATAACTGACATAAGTGTTTTTATGTTCCACTTCAAATGTGGTACGGGCAGAATGAAGGTGGGAGGAGGTTTCCTTAGTGACCCCTTATTTCACAGCCACTCAGATGTATTTGACTGGGAAATTAAAGGCACTCGCTACAGTTTTTCCGGACGGGTCGATATTTACCCCAACACCGTGCCAATTTGGTTTCCATGTAGCTCACTGCAGACTTAGTGCGGTCTTCTGCGCATGCCCGGAAGTGATTATCTAATGTCGCGTACGGCAAAAATTCGCACATTATTTTATGTTCGCATGCATTTAATGTACAAAATGTATAATATACTGACTAAAGGGAAGGGTAAGTATCACCATGGTTACAAAATATATACATTTAAAGTACTTTTAGTTCAAATTGCTTCAATCCGACATATACTGGAGTCTGTTATTTATACCAGCGCTCAAACTCTGCATTGAGTCACAGCTGTTTCTAATCCCGTACCGTACCCGTACCGTACATTCGTAAACTATAGGTTTTGTTAAAAAAAGGGCGGAAACTTTCATCGTTCTATGCCATCAAAATGCTTCAGAAACACCTTAAAATCCGCTTGTTAAGAAATCTGCCGTTTGATAATTTTTTATATATATATATATTTCTAAGTCATTTGCTCAAACACTGAATGAGTATTTCGTACCAACCTGCATTGTATAAATGCCCGCCACACCCCACCTCGTTGTAATTTGATTTAAGCGAAATCTAATATGGTGACCTATCAATTTTCTTTTTGTTTTAGATTAGGTAGACATAATCAAAGGTATGTGCAGAGTTTGATTAAATTCTATTATGTGAAACTCGATAAAATAGCAGAAGTACCAACTTAAAATTGACACAAATATGCAAAAATAGCCATTGGGTCTGCTGAACAAGTATTCCTTTCTTAACAAAATCATGTTGTTTTGATTTCTCTGAGCATGTTTCAAATAGATATATTGTTTTCCTTTATAAAAACGCTTAGATAATCAAATTTATGCTAATTATTGTACTTTACTGAAATATATTTTAGGATTACAGAAATTTTGAAAAATGTTTAAAATAGCACCATATCTTGGGGCAAATTAAATTGAAACAAAGCTGGTGACCAAGTATTTTTATTTCATTTTTCATTACATCATAACAGGATCTTTTAATACAAAACATTTCATCAAAATCTATTATTGACAAAAAAATTACGAAACTGTAGCGAGCGTCCTTAAATTGAAAATTTATCTTATTTTATACATACAGTTCATTGAACATTTTGGTCGTTTTGGTTAGAAATAGGTTTTCAGCTATCAGACTTTAAAAATCTTTAACTCTAGAGCTTTGATATTTGGCATGTGATATAAGTGAGCGACTCTACCATAATTGCCCAAATTATTGCCCTGAGGTCAAAAATGGCCATGCGTGTGACATGTGCTTATATTAAAGAAACTTTAAAAAATCTTCTTCTCTGAATCTCTAGTAGTTAGAGCCTTGAAGTTTGGCATGTGATAGAGTTGTACTGTCTACCAGAATTGCTCGAATTATTGTCCTAAGTTCAAAATGTGTGTGACATGTATATAATATAGGCTAACATAGAAGAAATCATTACGTTACACAAACACACTTGAAGCTCTGTATACAGGTGAGTCAATGACCCTCTTGTTAATGATAAAAGGTTCACGCGTCCATATCAAATGAACACTTTGTTCCAACACCGAGCAGTCTTGAACAAACTTGGCAAGAATCCGCTTATACTTAAAAAGACGTAAAGATTTTGTTTTATTTTTATTGGATTTTATTCGAGTATCCTATTTGGGTACTGAAAAATAGTGAACAATTTGTACACATTCTTTAGAAACCCGATTATTTTCACTTTAGACAGAAAACATTATTACCCTGCCTCTCCCTTTTTCCGTTTTTTTTTCTCAATTCCTCCAACACATTTTAATGAATTCCCACAAGTATAAAATCTACCGTAGCTGATTGAATAAACGTCTAAACAAGAATATCTTTAAAAAAGATGGTCGGCGAATTGTAATAAGGAAAGAAGTTTATGAAATGTTCAACTAACATTCATCTTTCATCTAACATTTTTCAAATTGCAAAACTAAACACCGCACTTTAGCAATTTAAATGGTTCTCTTTTAATTTTTCACAAAGGTTTCGTAGGGTTGCAATATTGTTTCGTTTATCCTTAGACGAATAATTACAGCAGTAGTTTGATGAAGATTCATCAAGCGGTCCATAAGAAGAGGTCATTAAAAGTGTTTATATTTTTAGCTAAATTGGTCCCTATCCCCATTTGTAACAAAATAGCAGGAGACCTTACGATATTGTTACACATCGAGTTTGATAAAAATCCATTACATTTTAGTGGTTAATGCGAAGAAAGGCATATCTACTTTTAGCTATAATGGTCCCTAATAGGGCCCAAGTTCCTATATAAATAAATTTGGAAGAGAACCTTATAATGATGCTCCAGACCAAGTATGACAAAGATCCACCAAGCTGTTCATGAGACGCTGTCTAAAGGCATTTCTAGTTTTAGCTCTAGCAGCCCCTAAAAGGGGTCAAATGTCCCAACTGAACAAAGTTGGCTGCGGGCCTAATAAAGATGCTACAAATCAAGTTTGATGAGAATACATGAAAAAAAATCAATTAAAGGATTTATTATTTTTTTAGCTTTAGCGGCCCCTAAAATAGGCCATCTGAACCCGCTTTAACAAATGCATATTCGCTATTCATCTTTAGACAACTTTTTGACGTCACACCTATAAAAAAGTGAAGGTCAATGGACACATACAACTGTAATTATTTCATTATTTCTGTTTTATAAGCAAAGTTTGACCGTAGTCATATCACGTAGATAAACTGTAGGCAGTGTACCTTCATTTCAATGTAATGAGATTCAGTCATTATATAGCATATACATAATAAAACAGATTTCAACTGAGGTCAATGTTTGCATACTATACTAAAGAAAAATATTCATATATAATAAATCAGTTAAATAATTTATAACAAATATGTCAAAGCTAACAAGTACTCATTTTAATATGCAATCTGAATAAGTCACAAAAGCAAGAAACCTTTTCATATACAGACGACAATAATATATTATTTATTATTATTGTAACAAGGAAAATCTTTTAAAAAGCACTTCTCTACATAGAAGACTCTTATCACACCTTTATTCATATGATACGCAGAACGTATTCAGCTCTTTCTTTAATTTGATATATGTTGGTATTTGAACTGGTTTTTATCATATTTATTAAACTTACTTATCATTTTGAGATATATAAATATTCTTGCTAAATATACTGAGCGAAAGTTAGCTTTAAAACTGTGAACAGCGTCGTTTGGGATAAACGCTTTGTCTACATTTCACTCAGCGTAGCACAATCAGCAGAGTGAAACAAATTGACACTCTCGTCCAATCAGGCAGAGTGTTGCATAAATCTTTCATTTTGATACATTATCTATAATGCGTTATCAAGTAGTTTGATTTGCAAACTGAAGTCACGTGGCATGGGTCGGTCAAGGTCACGAATTCGTTCTATAACGGAATTCGCCGAAAAATAAATCCACAATATAAACTTTTAATCAAAGAAGTTGAGGTGCAGTTACTTGATAAACTTCATGAAACTGAAATATATATATGCAGCTAAACTTCAAGCTGGTCCGATGACGTTTGGTGAAATTTCCACCCGTGCTTCAGAAGATCGGGTAATCCAAGGACAATAATACCATGAATGATGGACAGATGCAGTCATTGCCGCTCTATTCAGAACTGCACTACGTACCTTTAATTGTTGTTTCGCCTTATTTGGTCACTAGCTGCTTTATTACGACGTAGTTTTCATTATCCAATCAAAATATGTCACGATGATTGCAAACATGCAGGGTGGAGTGCAATTCCTATTGCAGATTCGCGTATAGTTGTTACTCAGCTGTTCAGAAAGGAAAACGCCACAGTACGAGTAACATTGATTCTTGAGTTACACACAAAATGCGGAGAACCTATACGTTGTTTATTCTGTTGTTTCTTGGCTTAATATTTCCAGAAGCAGATTTACAAAGGCAAAACACAGAAGGTTTGTGTTATTTTATTTCCTGTTGTAAATATTATTATATTTTCCAATGCTTTCCACAATTTATCTAGAAAATTGTCTAATAACATGTCAAACATAGTCTGTAAACTACGTACCGTAGTAAAACATCAAATTCGTTAAATGGCTGAAACATTTTAAAATTCTGTAACTTACATTTTCTTACATTGCTAATGTTGAATATTAGTGAAAAAGAAAGTGTTGGGAACCATGTTTGATGCAAAAAAAAAAAAGACCCGCAGAATCAGCAAATCAGCTCAAAACTGACGCCAACATTTAATGTTGTGGTGTTAATTTTAAGCTAATTTTATTCTATTTTATCTATTTATTTATTTATTTTTGATTTTCTGATACTCGTAGAAGCCCAACCACTAACTTCTATAGCAAGTTTCTGTAAAAATACAAATATAAGAACTGAATTGTTTAGACTGGTATAAATCACAAAGAAGCTTCCTGCTCGCCAGCACATTTAGTTTGTCGTAACCGTTCATTTGCTCTATTGGACATGCGCACATTCAGATTTGAGCATATATAGGTTTTGTTTAACAAAACCAAAGAGCGATTTTGTCCGCATAGGGGGAATTTTGTCTGAGAGGAATTTTCTCCTACATTTGAAAATTTCTCCACAATAGTCTCCGGTTTAGGGTGGGATGGGTGTGCGGGGGTATAGGGGGGTGGGGTAATCGCATTTGGAGCCCCCACTGAATACTAGTAAGCTTATGAATATTCAGTAAATTTGTATATATGTTTACCATGGGTGAAAAAGCATTTTAAAATTTGAGGGGCCAGGATTGGGTGATATTATGGGCGTGGGGATTCCCAAATCGCAGGTGGGGATAATGGGGGTCATCCACCGGATTATTTTAATTTTTTTTACCATTTAAACATTTCATTGGAGTTTTCTTCTTTTTTTTTGTCGTGTTTACTGAAAACAATTATATTCTACGGAAATGTTCTAACTCAAATTTTCCGTGGTATAGATTTAAAAGTTAGAAATATGGTTAATTACAGTTTGCTGTTTGAGATGTTGTATTTTCTTCAATGAAATGGTCATTCCACTTTAGAAAGTTTATGGACCTTGACTTTTCCAAATCGATATTTATTCTTTTTATAACATTTCAAGAGGAATGTGGGATGTAATGGTGGAGGATTCTCCCCCGCAAAAAATTATGTGGTCGTCAGTTACTCTAGGTTTATGCTACTAATTATTGACGAATTAGCGTTGGAAAAAAAGAGAGCAGAAATATTTTAGTGCGCGAGAGCCTTGTAGGAAGTGGTTCCATAGATAATTTTGAATATTCAGAAACAAAATGTTAAGTTATAGTAAGTTCTCAGGATAAAATTATCGTATGTTTTTTTTACAAAACAGGCCAAAAGATGGTGTCACCGTTATTCTTCATATATTGAAGCGATTGATATATAGCATAATGCAGTCCAAATAACATCATGGTGGTCTAATATTTCAAAAAGTAAAGAATGTTATGTAATGAGTTTTGTTCAGTGCTTTTGGAGTCAGAAACGTTTCTTTTCCAATCTGTTGAAGCCAGGATATTTTTCCCGCAAGTCCAAAATCAGACTTTTTGTAAAATGGAAATCCAAGACAAACCTCTCTATCTCCAGAATATGAAGTTACTGGCCCTTGACTAAGTCCTGCTTATGAGTGTAGGAATAACTAAATCTAAACATAAAGTTGTAGTAATGAGTACCATAATTTGACCGAGTTTTGTTAGTCACAACCAAAATATGTTGGACACAACGTGTTCTCAAACGTCACTGACATATAACATAAAAAGGTAATTTAATATTTATGTAAAATTAGCCAGTGATTCGAACGGCAACAAGTAAACATCATGTGCCAAGGTGCACCAAAACGACTGTTAATGTACTTAGTACTTAACTCGGCGGAAGTAAAGTACTAAGTACAAAAGTACGTTAGTACCATTTTCGGCATAACAATGCTTCGTTAGCTTTTGTGAGGTACGGAAAACGCAAAGAAATGTTTGACAGTGCAATTTTTTTTCTTCTTAGCTGTCAATCTTCTATCCAAATGTATATATCAAAAGACACGCGAATATCGTATTTCTGACTTATAACAAAGGAAAATGTTAATCAAAGGAAAGTGCGTGATTTATTTTCCTTTCAATTTCTTACTTTCTGTTGTTGAAACTCAATATAACAGAAACAAGTATAGCTTTTAGAGTCGATCAAACATATATATTACATGAACAAATGTACATCAAAGGCAATAATTCCTATGACATGCAGAAAATTTGTCATTTCGATATTTACCGTAACAAAAAGGAAATCAAAGTAGCTTCGTCATTTTAACTTATCCCTGTATCTCAAAAGGATTTCTCTCTCTCTCTCTATCTCTTCTCGGGGCTTTATCTCACTCTATCTCTCTGGTCAGATAGCTCTGTGTCTGTTCTAGAAGAGGATGAACGGCTGTATTTGCTTTATGTAAAGCGCATTTGAACGTGTTTATCACGAAAAGTGCGCTATATAAATCTGGTATAATAATAATAATAATAATAATAATAATAATAATAATACTGTGAAATTATCTAGGAATAAGATATATTTTATTTAACCTAAATTAGTCCATGGAACGGGTCTGTTTAATATAATAGGGTAATTATAACAGAAGCGAAATTTGGGATGCTGTATTTGGTTCGAATGGATTTTGCCAGATCTCCCTTTTTAACTAGCCTAGTCAGACCTTTTGGTCATAAATGTATCATGTAGTTTCCAATGATCATTTATAGGTAAAATGAGCCTGATGGCTTTAAAAAGTCCAATATGTGAGCTTATTAAAAAAGCTTATGAGTTTTGTTGGAAAGAATATTACACTCAAATCTTACAGTTGAAAGTCATTTAGTGCACTCTGTACATAACAAGTGCGCACCATGGCCATTTACACTGTACAAATTGTTAAATTGTGTACCACAGCTGACTTTCCTGGCAAAAACAGTCCCTCTCTACATCAACAATGATTTAATTGTTCAACACTGCCTACTGGACAAATTTCAGTACAACCTGAAAAATATCAACCTGAGAAACCACAACTGTTTCTCCTGATTTTTCCAGTGACCAGTATGAATTTCAGTAACCATTCGTGCGATTGGCCAACAACTTGAGTGACGGCAGTACAACATCTGAAAATGATTCAAGTTAGTCATAATATCTCTGATTATATACCCAAACAATTTAAACGATTGCATGTACATGTATGTGCAAAATATGTCTCGAAACAATCTGACTGCCAAGAAAGTGTGACGTATAAAAAAGCCCCTCTTAGAAAAGTTTCCATGAACGTTTATCTCACTACAATGAAAGTGTCAAAATGTGAAACAAAAATTCAAAACCAAGTCTTAGATATCCTTTCCGCGGCCGTAACGTAATAAAACGTATTAGCGTCTGATGGCCCTTTTACGCTTCCGTAGAATCAACATTTATTACAGAAATATTTCTGAAATGTCTAGGTCTGCAGCTCACAATTACGGAAATAGCTGACATCCGAGGCATATACTGACACTTTTAGACAACATCAAAAAGGGCTTTTTGAACGATTTGAGGAATTCCAAAAATTTCCATATACCCTTGCTCCGTTACGGACCCCTGTGGGATTTGTATGCTGACATGTCGTGCTGAATCCCAGGTATTTTCAAATTGTTAGAAAGTGCTGAAAATTGATTCTTCATTAGCAAAAAAGAAACAAAAAGAAGAAGAAGTCCACGCGCATACATTTAGGCAGGGTGACCCCTGCGCGTGTACCCTGGCTATTGACCAGAGCAAATACGACTTTCATTTTCAAGTTTAGCCTGTGTAATTTCATTTTCTTTACTCCTGTGAAAAGCTGAAGGTTATCTGACGTCATTTTCTGCGTTGTCAAAAACATACGTATGCCTGGCGAGATTGTATACAAATGTGCTGGCCGTCCTAAGGATATGTACATTGTGCTATAACACACATTTTTAATAACAAAAATATCAATCACAAAGAAGTCTTTTCATATTTCTTGCCAATAGATCTGAAGAAATATGTACTGTTATCACGTAAAATTAGCTATAATCGGAATTGAATATCCTTACAAGGAATACAGCTTTGTGCACCGACTAATATCAACAAAATCCTGTCCAATTTGATTGTAATTGTTTATAAATGCAATCTCACTTCCGGACTTGTTTCAAAAGGCAGTTATTATGGCAAAGCTGCCTGAAATAATGTTATTCTACTATAATTCTATTTTCATGCTATTTTGGCCTGCTGTTGTAATTTAACCAATTCTTTTAAGTTTTACAGTATGATAGAAAAAAGGTACTTAATTTTGATTTAAAACATCTACAAGCAATTATATACCCATTTACAACACCGAAGAATCGTCTTCGGTCGAATTTGAGAAGTGGTGGACTTATATATACATATGTGGTCAATTCCCATCTATGCGGCAAACTCCTCATTGATCGAGCGCTCATTTCAGGCTTTTAGATAATAGATGTAAGAAATCCAACAGAATAAGTAATTATAAAATTCAGACTTCATTTATGATGATTTACATTCGATTATGGGTAAAAGCAGCCAATATGCAAGTCTAGTATGTGATCTTCTGCCTGTTTTCCTTCAAAATCAATTACAACAATATGCCAATTTTAGGCCCAATCTGCTCAGTTTTTAAGTCCTTGATTTTTTTGCATAGACTATGATAATATAATATTATATTCCTCTATTCAGACTTTATGTATTGTGTAAAATCAATTAACCAAAAGAGCAATTAATTGTAAAGAAGGATAAAAAACAAGAGCTCCGCCAAGCGGGGCAATATATTTCGGAATGGTAATATCAGAAGAGGGTGGAAGCAAATTTAAAGAAAAAGTAAAATTTAAAGATTTTTAAAAAATATTTTAGGGGAGGTGTGAGAGGAGGAGGGACAGTGCGTGCGTGTGTTGAAAGAAATATTGAAATACCGCCGAATGAGGCATCAACTCGAACTCGGGCTATTTGTTTACTTCATGATTTACTTACATATTATTTATGATGATGATAATGATAATTCACACATAAAACAAATACAATTATATATTTATGATGATGATGATGATGATGATGAAGGTTTTACATATATTTTACTCATCAGTTTGTGCCTCCCTACCTCCCTTTCAACTAACATTGAAAACATGAATTTTGTTTTTCATTTCATGAATTTTTCGAAATTGGAAGCAACTTTTCAAACTCCTTTTATTAAACAATTCCGATAAATAAACTGGTACACATAGATTTGTAATTTATAACATATTCATGTAACAAAACAAACAATTTTGGTAATTGACAAACTCTCCTATCGCACATTTTTATTGCACTTGCAATTGCAATATACCATCCTTACGATTCGGAGGAAAGATCAATTATCAGTTATATTTAGTTAATTCTCAATTAATTACGGCCTTTTCACTCTGCAAAAGTATTATTCCGTTCTACAAATAATTCTTTAAAGACTTTATTTTTTTACAGTTCTATGTATTTACTGAAAGATTAAGGATACAGTTAATTAAATCCGTATTAATTGACAAATTTAGTTTTAACTAATACAACAAATTCATAAGTTACTTTTGCTTTTTAAAGTACCCAGAGTTCAATCCGTTTGTTAATTATACTTTCTTGTATGATAGAAAGGCGATGTAGATGATGGTGATGATGAAGATGATAATAAAGGTAATAATGATGATAATGAAGATTATAATAAAGGTAATAATGATGATGATGATGATGACGATGACGACGACGATGATGATGATGATGATGATGGTGATAGAATAGAAAATTATTTGCAAAGATATAATGATGAAGATATGATGATGATTATATAATATTGCCATTTGTATTTCGAAACATATCACGTAACAGGCTTATCATTCTAGAGCAGAGCATGTCAGACAAAAAGCATTGATTAAAAGTTCTTTATGAAACTTTCTTGTATCTGTTGTCAGACATATTGATATTTTGTTAGAAAAGTACTGATGGCAATCTTCTTCAAATGTAAACTTTTACATATAGAAGATTTTGAAAATGACTTGTCATAAAATATCTAGCAGTATTGGTTTGGGTTTAACGCCGTTTTTCAACAGTATTTCAGTTATGTAACGGCGGGTATTGGTTAAGTTATGGCAGTTGCATCACACAGGTGAACCATTGATTTACCTTGTATTTTCCAAAAGGCAGGCATGTTGAAATGTTTTGTATTGTGTTTTTTTTCTAAGATGATACACGGTCTTGAAATTTATGTAAGAAATACGAAATATACCAAATCTGGAAAGTATGCAATACTTAGACTGTATTAAGTTACATGTTTGAACCATATCTAGTAACAACGTGAGAAAAATTGTTGGACCATGTTTCGTTCTATGCTTCCAAAATGATCTTTTGGTTGATTTAACCCTTACCCTGCTATATTTCTAAAATGGACTGGTCCATCATAACATTTGGGCAGTACCATTTTCTATTAAAAGGTGTGTTCACTGAAAATTTGCTGACTGAATAGCGAACAGTGAAGACCATGCACTGGTCGCAAAGGCAGAATCGCTTGCCGCAAGCAGGCTAAAAGGTTAAAAACATTTTCTATAATAAATTTATGATGTTCACATGGACTTCCATTATGAAGCTTGATTAACCTCCAGATTTTTCAAAAACAATTACACGACCAATGTTTCGTTTTTATTGCATAACTTTTCTAGACCTTTGTTGGTGTTATCAAATGCCAAATTGTAGAAATCATTTTATAATAAAACAAACATGTAGAACTACCTTACCCACGCGGCCAAACGTATTTCTGCGGAGTGTAATTTACGTCATTGTAGACAAGGTGAAGTTGGTGCAAAAATATTAGAAATACTAATCATTCATGATCTATAGATGGTATGATGAATTCATTGTGATTTCATATGGGAACATAAATCTTATCAAAATTCCCCAAGAGACCATTTTGGTTCTGTGTTTTAAATTACTTTTTCCACTCGCGATCTATTCCGCGCCATGTAGCTGCAGATGTTCGGAGCCAATGGGTATTTCATCCGTATCGTTAGATCAATTACCAGATATTTAATAAATGTAATTTCATGATAAACACAATTATTTTCCTGAGACAGGTGTATTGTCGTTAATATAGCTTCACACGATTTCTGAAAACAGAAATCTTCTTTTGTGTCATATATCAAATGGATAGAAAATCCAAGTATATTGGCCACGCTCTATTCGAATGCTTTAAAAGTATGACTATTTCATAACCAGATAACAAATTTCATTTACACGGTATTGTCCGTAAGTATTGGCCTGGTACTCATTGATTTTCGCCAATCTTTGGGGGCGTTTTCGTTACTTTACGCGATACTTGTATCCTGAAAACATCTAAAAAAATTGAAATGACCGATATATTTAACCAACGGCCCGGTGGTAGTAAGCTTTCTAACTTCTAAGCACGTTACTATGGCTTCGAATTCAGTTGAGACAACTTTCGCTATTACATTTATTCTTACAATATCTTATTAAGCATTGTCATTTTTCTCGCGTACTGAGGCAGTTCCTTCTTCGTAGAAGAATGTTGAACAGTAGAGTGTTGTTGTCAATACATGCATGATAAATCATGATATGAGTGACAACTTTCCCGTCTGTTAAGTTTACAGATGAAATAAAAAGAAAGTGTATGATCAAACAGAGGACTTAAACCCACAACCCCGAAACTTGTAGTTGAACGCTTTTTTCCGCACGATGCGACATGATCATCGGATAATTAAGAAATGCGTACTTTTTTAGAATTGGACACCAGTAATCAATTTATAACATATTCACGATTTCCGGGTCAATACTAGCGGATATGTCTATATCATATGACTTGTACCGTTTTGTGTACATCGGAAATGTATATTTCATATGACTTGTATCGTTTTGTGTACAACAATAAAGTCGTCAATCCGTGTAAAAAGAACCATCCGTGAAGCTATTTTGCTTTTCAAGTACCTACGACTGGCAGTGTCACATGTTGTGATGGCGTGATTCCTTCAAGAGAAGCGTGTGTACTGCGCCGGTGTAATGAAGTATTTCGACCCCCATAGAATAACGATCCCCCCCGGTCATTATTCTATAGAAAATGTGACTCCTTTCCTGTAAAATATTGACTCCCCTTATAAAAAACTGACTCCCTTTGAAAACTCTATAGAATAACGACCCCCGGTCATTATTCTATAGAAAAACTGACCCCTCCAAGTAAAATACTGACTCCCTAAAGATGACTCCCTTCTAATCTCATAGAATAACGACCCCGGTTATTATTCTATAGAAAAAGTGACTCCTTCCATGTAAAGTACTCACTGCCGAAATTACTACATTCGAACTCTCATACAATATCGATTCCCGGACATTATTCTATTTAAAAAAGTTACTCTTTCCGTGTAAAACACCGGCTCCTAAAAAGACTTCCGACGATAATATCTATTAAAAAGTGATCCCCACCAAACCTAACGGACACTTTTACTAGATCTACAACTCTAGTACCCTCCATTGCCAATAGTTAACATTTTGATTGTACTACTACTACTGGTGCCGCTACTTCTATTGCTATTACTGCATGTACTTCTTCTTCTTCTACTACTTCTACTACTACTACAACTGCTACTACTGATACTACTATACCTGCTTCCACTAATAAGTCTTGTACATCTACCTCTTCTTCTCCTGCTGCTGTTGTTGCTGTCACTTATTCCTCTGCTGCTGCTGCTGCTGTCACTGCCACTGCCACTGCCACTACCACTACTACTACTACTACTACTACTACTACTTCCTATTGTTGCCGCTACCGTACTTTACTGCCACTGCTAAGTATTGCAACTTCTATTAATACTAAGTTCTATGCTAGCAGTTTCTTGTGCAGTTTTCTTCTGAAGAATTACTTCATACCGAAGTTTGCAGGGATTATTGACACTGGTGTGTTTTGTGAACGTATTGTGAATTGTTATTTTCCTGAAAAAAATGAATACACCAAGACACAGCGTCTAGAAATAGAATTTCTTTTCCCGTTGCGGAATGCTCTGATTTCTGTGTCAAGTGATGGTATCCGGGGCTAATGGTCAAACGGAAGGACGGACGGACGGACAAGGGCAAATCTATATGCCCCCCCCCCCCCCCGAGTGGGGGCATAAAATGCAGCAATTAGGCCTTAGATAACATAGATAACATGAGTTATCGCTAAATTTGACCAAATGACCGGGGGTCGTTCTTTTATGGGAGTCAATATTCTTCGTGAGGTTCAGTTTACTTCACGTGGGGGAGTCATAGTACTATGATCCGGAGGTCATAATACTATGACCGGGGGGTCACTTTTTCTATAGAATAATGACCGGGGGTCATTGTTCTATGGGGGTCGAAATACTTCATTACACCGGCTTGTGGTGATAGCAGAATGCAGTTGCTATTATTCATAATATTGCACTGTGATCGACTGGCGGAACATGCTCTAAGCTAGTATGTTTGTTACCCCACTTTAACCAAAATTACATTCAAAATAGACATGATTCTTATAAAGTCACAAGGTCTTAGACACAAGAATTAAGGACAGGTTTTAAGTAGGCAAAATCGTTTATCTAAAAGATTTTGTCAGGCAATATAGCGGTATATAAGGAGTCAAAGTATCGGTACAGTAAAAGCTATCCACCATCAATAGTCACTGTTTCAATAAATTGTCCATACTGTTGTATACTCTAGTTTTGGCTGTTCCACGATTCTGAATCTGACTTTATTTGCCTTGAGATCGGAACATATGCCTGTAACTCCGTAGATTATAAAGATATGATTTTATCGTAACTTTCTTTTTCCGCGTATTGATAGTTATCTGTGACTGTTTCACATTTCATCTGAATGAAATCTATCTATTACTCTTATATTAAATTGCTAGAAAATAGTTAGATCGAGATTAACGTACTGTACGTTACACGGGAGGACTTAGCAATGTTAAGTTGCAATAATAGCTGGTTTTTCTTGGTGTCTTTTCGTTTTTGCCATGTGGTTAGAGGTGTTTAGATTTTAATAAGCCAATGCTGCTAAAAATTACTGTTAAGTTCCGTTTGCTTTAGGCTGTTTTAGGACTGTTAGGTTATAATGCAGCACTCTAGTTGGACTCAGTTATTTCAATGTAATGGAGTCTGATGCATTTGTATTGTTGTAAAATGTATAATATCTACATATAATACTTCTATGGGCCAATAACTAAATGCCCTCTTTTGCAAAATGCTTATGTAGCTACAAAATGGAATTTTGAGTGTCTACAAATTACTAATTGAGGTAGAAGAGGTGCAAACATAGCACTTTAATATTAAATGGTTTAATATCTCTTTTTTAGTTTAAACATATTTTATTTCAAACATATGTGCATACTACAATTTACAATATTGTTATCATACATGCTGAAAAAGGATTAGATCAGAAAGCTAAGCTTATAATGGTCTTCTCCTATATATCTCTTTTTTGTATGTCATAACAATATTTGTTCTTTCGTTATCTTAAGAAACATAAATACTCAAAGTGGCAAAATGATATGGTTAAGTCAGATTTTATAGATATGCATGTTCTTCCAGAAAGGTAAATTCTCAATAAAAAAACACCCAACTAGATCTGATTCGACCTATATGTAGCTAGACATTTCTTTGTCCTTCAGCATTTGACATTGCCGTGCCATGTTCTGCAATGAGTAAACTAAATGTATTTGACGTTAATTTTGCAAGTAAGAAATTTCTAGACTCATCTATATGCCTGTCTGTCTCTCATATAAAACGTCCAAGTTAATCGGATATAATTATTTCTACAGTTGTCTTGGTTTTTTTTATTTAAAAACAAATTAGAAAAATGTGAGTATCTGCTCAAATTTGATATTCATTTCAGGTATTACTAAAAAGTAAAATTATCATAGACAGTTTGTTGTCCCTTTAGTTATAGTTACATAAAATACAACAGTTACCATGCATATAAATATATGTTTGATTCAGATACACATTATTAAAATGGAACTATACAGTTATCTAATAAGGAACTAACCAACAGATATTCCACATATTCAAATTCAACCTTCTAGTGTGTTATTAAGCTGTGTCAGCTATATATAAACAGTTGTCTTTACTGTTGTGGTGTAACAGTAAATAAAGGGTTCACGCTACTAAAATACAGCCACCAACAACAACAACAGTTCTTTATGATAACTACTATTTAATATTGACTATATTCTACGATGATAATATAAACATCACTGTCTTTCTTCATAATTCTCTAACATAAACTCTGTTATTTCAAATAATCTCTAAACTTTAATATTAATACTTCATCGTTAATTGCCTCGGCCTTAATCTAACTAACTCATTTTGCGAGTATCGAACATACGCATCTAACCTAACTGAGTACCAGAATGATACTGAAGTTTTGTCTCAAAACTTCTGCTTATGAATGAAATGATTCGTGACTTGAGTCATGCGGCGTGATCAAAAGACCGGGTGTTTATAACTGCCTTGTCATTTATCCAGTTAGTCAGTTGTCAAAACGATAAGTAATTTTGAAACATGCATTGCTGGACAATGCATTAATTGGGAGATATAATGTAACCTGTCATTTAATGCACACGACTAATTTCTAGACCGTTAAGGTAAGTGTGAAAAGGGATGCGAAATATATTCTTAAAGTACATGACTTATTATTGACCGAAAAGCTATCTGAAGTATTTGGTATAATGGATTCTTTAAACCATTATACCACACTGTCACACACTATTTCTTTCCTGTAACAACAAAACTAAATACAGGACGCTAAAATTAAATATGGTAGCATTATGATAGCATTATACTGTCTGATGTATGTTTTATCCTGATAACGAAATAACTTAAACAATGTAAGAAAAATCTACATTTCATTCGCTGTTTTGCCTGTAACAGTTTGCGTCTTCACTGTAAACACAAATGAGCCGCGCCATGAGAAAACTAACATAGTGGCTTTGCGCAGTCTTGTCAGGATCCATGCTGTTTGCCAACAGTTTCTCTAATCGCAATAGGCTTTGAAAGCGAACAACATGGATCCTGACCAGACTGACAAACTTTGGTATTAAATCAAATAATGAACTATTACCGATTTTCCAACTTTTTTATACACTAGCATTCAGGCCAAATGCCAAATAATATTGATGATACTTTTTTTAGGTATAGAACTTCTACAGCATTACTTCAAACATCTACACAATTTCTCGCGGGCATGAAAATGTTTATAAGGTACACAAAACTATTTTTAGAACGTTAATAAAGTACAAAAACGCAACTGTTTGCGAAATTTGTCAGTTTTCTAGATTCTAATGTAAAACGTAGAGTGTACTTTTGCATATTTTTTCTGTGACGTCTGGGACAGAAAATGCTGCAAAACCATATAATTACTCTGGTAAGTTTGCCAAGAGAACCTAGTTTAAAATTTTATACCAAAACAATAAGTTGTCTGTTAGATTTAACAATTGAAACCATGTATGTCCTATTTTTTCAGGTCAGTTTTGGACAAATGGAAATATTGGAAAGTTCGACCAAAAGAAATGCACTCAAAGAGACATTAATGATCCAATTGAATGTGAGGACGTCGAGGAAGGTAAACATCTGGTGCACACTCTTTATAATTGATGTATAAATACTAATCGAAATGATACTTCTTCCAATATATTTCATACTACATGTGGTACACATATGAAGTCGCATATACATTTAGGCAAATAATCATAATAGCGTATATGATTTCAACAAAATCAAAATTGAAATGTTTGAATTTTATTCATTTAACGAGTGCATTCCATTTCGAAAATGTTACGTTATCGAAAAATACCTGAATATTTGTTTTTAAATGAATATGCAAATATCTTTAATAAGGATACTAAGTGGTAATACTAGTACAATTTCAGGTATAGCAAAAGTTCCATGTATATAATGATTGTAGTGTATGTTTTAAATATTGGTCATCAATGTGTGAAACCCTAGGATCGAAATCAAGGATAAGACCATTCTACCTTATTGACATTACGTATCTCTCCGTTTAAGCGCCTCCGGGGCCGTTAAATTTTGCACCAAGGATGCGTCTTATTTCTGTACAAAAAAACCCCAACAAAAATAACCCTAAAATTTTGAAAAAGAACTGTTGTTTTCCAATGCTTTAAATGTCAAGACCGCTATTTACGCTTACATAAATTGTTTAATCCAACAACAAAGTAAATCCGTTACCACATTCAGTTGAGTAAATACGGAAATTAAGAAACACTGGCTTTACACATTGACCCGGTCAGTCCATTTAGAGTACCATTCGATGCGTGAATTTGTTGCGCACAATTAGAGGGTCGCAATGGGGTTTCTCACACATACTGACCATGCATTCGAAAGTAACGACGTATGTTAAGTTTTGTGACAAACAAGGTTTTTGGCATGTTTCAACAAACTTATTAATATGTTATCCTCAGAGCGCGTTCAGCCAGACAGTCGCCTCAATTAGGAAATAATGATTTTAACGTCTGAGATTATTTCTAAGGTCAGTGAGTTTGATTGGCAAGCCTGTAATAACAACAACTTTTGAGGTCAGTTGCTCAGTTAGGTGTGACTTACCAATTCTAAGTGTTCCTTCTCAAGAGAATGGTCTGGATCCATGCTGGTTGCAAATGCACTATTTTGGTTTTCTCATGGTGCAGCTTAAATTTACATATTGTTTGAAATATATGAGAAATTTCATAAATATGCTACAATGTAAAAGTAAATTAAATGTATTTCTAAATATCAGATTCGTTAAGTGGATAATATTCCCAATGTTCACCGACACTGGGATCTAATATCTATTTCAGTAGGGTGATATATATACTTAAAGGGACTCGCTACAGTACAACATGAACTAGTCATAACGTTTATAAAGGAAGAAATTTCTTGAGGTTACTGAAGTAATGGATAAAGATTAAAGCTACTTTCCATGGAATCGCAAGCAATCTTATCATTTGTCTATAATTTCTTAATGGTTTCAGATTATGCAAATAGTAATTATTTTATTTAAATTCCATTTTGTTACTTTGTAATCGCTTATTTTCCTGGGAGTACCGAAATCTATTTTTAGAACGTGAAATTGAAAGTACTAGCTACTAGCTTTTATTTTTAGATTTGGATTTTCTAGACTGAGATTGTTCCATTCATTAAATAAGGGTGATTTTGAAGAACACTGATAAATCGAACTCTCCAAAGTCACGCGAGGAACTGAAGTCTGCCATTAGGAATAAGATATACTCTCGTAATTCTATTTATCGTTCGTTTGTAGAGAGAGTTGAGTGTCATGTATATTAGCAAAATATAAAATGAAAAAAAAATCAAATGAAACAACATATTGATCTCCGTTGGAATTTGAACTCACAAAAGTTAGATTCTAGAGCCGTCACGCTTACCACTGCACCATGGCGTCTTGTTACCGAAAGAGGCAGTCATTTAAATATTTATTATAAAAATAAGTTATAAAAAGTTAGGGTACCCCTATACTGAAGTGGTTTATGCCAGTAACCTTTCAAATCTATAAATAAAAGCCACAGCTAGTAATTGTTTTGCTATTTTTATAACTGCTAAGTGTCGTCGACGACAGGAACGTCCAGTTGCATGATAATGCCAAAAAGAAAGTTCATACTATACATTCTATTGTTTAAAAGCAGGGGAACGATTCAAATGAAGGTTTTAGAACACAAGTGAGATGATATGCAGTTCGTTCAAAGATGTAAATGCTAAGGTCACTTTTCAAACGGGTGTGCCGATCCATGTGCGGCATATAAGGTCGGGCGGGCACCGGTCTTTTCAGCATGATAAAAACTGCCTATTTATCGTGCCAAGGCGGGTACCGACGGGGCTCGGGTGGCTTCCTTTTAAAATAAACGACAGTTCTTGTGTATTTCGTACAAGTAAGAAAATGTTGATATCGACCCTATTACCAATAAAACAACTTACTGTTTTCAAAACCTGCACAGTCTATTTTATCTGAAAGGGGAAAAAAAAAACATAAGACAGATAAAAATAACCCGACAAAACCGAATGTAAGGGGTTTTGAATAATTTCATTAACATTTCGGCCTATTTGTCAGTATTGATTGGAAAAATATTGAAAAATGAATACAAATTGTGCGCTTGATATGTATGATATCAAAGCAAAAACTCGTTAAAGACTGTGGAAAAGGTCGGGCTGGTGTTCCATGTCAGTACACCATCAACTACCGTATAACGAGTATTTTTACCTGCTGCTAATTTTTACTATTTTTACGACCAAATCAGATTCGTAAATATTGGCCTCGTATAAATTTGCCGTGTAAAGACAAGTAAACCGGTAGACCTTGTGATTTCGTAAATTTCAAAATTGTATAAAATGAAATAATGTGTTTTTACCCCAATCCGTAAACTTAAACAGCAGTAAAAATAACCCTTTATACGGTAATTAAATCGAGTTTGCGAGCAAATTGCCTGATAATTAAAAAGTAAACACTACAATACATAGTAAAGACATTCTAATGTTCATGGATGGCAGCTCGATTTTTCGACTCCTTTACCGACCTGCACAATTTTTTAACAAAGAATAGCCGGTTTCGACGCAAAGAAATCGTCGATAAAGCAGATTCGCAAAGAGTCCGCCGGTATGGATATGCACCGTGTTTCCTGTCTTCGGAACTTTTAGGCTGAAGACTCGTTTATTTTGGATGGATAGTTTTATATTGTACGATATGTTAATGACTTGCTCTGGGTTGGATATTTTATTGTTTTGAGCTGACTACTTTCTAGTTTCTTTTACGGTTATTTTCTTGCATTGAGATTAAGATGTCTGAAATATGATCTAGTCGTTTGGTAGTAATTAAGCAATTGATAAAGAATATATTATCAAAAATGTTTTATTATCATTTTTGAGATGTTGAGCGTTTTCCTGTTTTAGATATTCTTATTTTTATTGTGCCACTGTAAATGCAATACATGTTTTCAACAAGTGAAAGAAAATAGCTTATTGTTCATTCTCAAGGGAAGGAACACTTAAGGTGAACATGTCACGCTTGACTGAGCAGATAATGGAGACATGGATATCGTCAAATGCATCCGAACTCAATGGTGCCGCCATCTTGCACTCATGCATATTCATTACAAACAACCTCTATGCCAGTGTGTATTTACGCATCTAAAAGTCAAACTTTACAACTACCACTACGTAATAACAGACCTACAAGAACCAATAATATAGTTTAAACAATCTTCTAAATCTAACAATCTAACATAAAGGAGAGAGTTTCAAATAAGCTTTCCTATTTGATATGTGTACATGTTGTAAATGAATTGTGATTAACAGAATATTGTTTCGATCAAATCTAACATCTCATAACGTGGAATCGAGATTAATGAAATGAATATGCATCATCTAAAAATAGACTACAGCCTAAAACCACGATCTTACTTCCCCTTAAATGGTACAGTAGGCCGATTGTGCGCGGAGGTTGCTAAAATATTGTAGCGCTTTTGTCTTTTTATTCACTGTATAAAATCAACTATTTTATTTATTATCAAAACATACATTCGAAATTTTCTCGCTTGTAAACTTCAAGTCGTCTGTTACTGCTATTTGCACGCTACGCCCTGTCATTGTAATCATGACGTTTTTTTTATACCGTACTGCATTAAGGCAATTTCAATTACTTCCCTTGTTTTTATCCTGAACTATAAACGCCATTTCTTTATTTTACTGGGCTAATTTTATGTCCTTGCATAAGTTGTTATGTGTGATTCAAGTTGTGGACTTTTATAAGCATATTCCCAAACCTATTATTATAAATTAATGTTGCTGACTTATATATATGTATTCCGTTCTTAAGCTGGTTGTAACAATCATTCGCTGCACTTGAGGGTGTTTCACAATTCTGGAAGCACTTTCCTGTCCAGTGCATTGCATATATGTGAAACTTTAACTTTTCTCTATTTAGCTGGTTATTGCTTTTGTAGGTTCTGATATCTTCTTATATACATGTGTTAATGTTTTAGGGTTACATTTCATACTTTTATTTGATTATGTATACGAAGGCATGGATAAGAGTTTAGGTCTGAAATTATTAAGGCCGCTATAATAACGACAGGTTGATCTATCAATTTTTAAGGATTACATTGTAGGTTCGCTACTAGTGAAATTCTCATTTGCATTTATAACTGAAACTTTCCTACTGTTGAATAAAATTCATAAACTGAACTGTTTATCAGCTTGGTTCTTTCTTTATTGGCTGGTTTTTACTTTAGAAGTTTGTTTCTTTCTTTATTGGTTGGATATACCCAGAGTCAAACCTAGGGGACAGTAACCGCCCCTTTATATCACAGCGGGTCATACAAAGTTCGAATCCTAGTGGGACAAGGTTCACATATCGAACACAGGTATAATCATTCTGTCTTGAGGGATCGGCTGACATGGGGTCATGTATCCATTCAGCCTTGACCGGTGTGTCCTACATACCACGCACGGACTAAGGCACTTACTTGACCTTTGACAATAAATAAATCAAAACGGTTACAATATCACGTAATGAAATTGTCGCTGGTCGCGAGATTTTTTTTTACTTTTAAGTATTTTAATGGTCAGAGACCACCATTTCAAAAAAGTGCAGGGAACTTACTGGGAATAAGGTAACGTCTGTGCGTTCTGATTGGTCAGTCATGTAAACAAACCCAGGAAGTGATTATTTTTTAAAAATTGATATTTTTTCACTGCATTTAAAGTATTTTATTATACATTTTGACAAAATTTGCTACATTTCATGTGTATTGAAAAAAAGTTTTATCAAACGAATTTCTCCCGCCATGTCAATGATGTTAACAGGGGGTCATCTCATTCACACGAAAATTACTTAAATAAAGTATCACTATTCATATGTTTTTCGTCCGATATTTTGGTAGAACTAAGATAGTTCTTGAAAAACTTGTACTTAAATATACATGTTTCGATGTATGGAAGGCCGTACACGCCATAATGTTACAATGTAAGTCTATGGGAAAACAATTGGTGGTCTCTAACCTAATACACAATTTGTAAATGTTGAATTTCATGTTTGCAATTTTTTCCTTTTCCGTACTTATTTACCCGTTCAGATCGTAATGTACATGGATTTTTTGTGTGTATATGTGTGCAATTTTTCTCACGTGTACGTCACGTGACGAAAACACACAGCATTAATTCAGACTTCAAATCATACATGATACACAATCTATTAAGTGTAATATTCATCAAGGCCATCTTAAAAGTATCAGTCAGGGAATATACAATTATTGCAGTCGCTGCGATTGTTTGTGGTTGTGTTTCTATCCTATCCTGAATTCCTTTCTCTTTCAAAGTAATGAAGGTTTCCTCGGCCAAGCCGTTAAATTCGCTGACTTTGAATTACCTGCTCCTCCCTGGAACTGGTTCCTAACTTGCTTCGGGCGTAGTTTTCTTCATGTGAAGAGGCCATCGATTTGGCTTACAGAAGATAGGTGGTACTACTAATATGCTTGCTCATCACAAAATGCTTGGACAGGCATTTGCAGTCCCTTCATCCGACCATAAAAATGGATATATTCCATACAACGTATACTTCAGATGTTGTAACCCAATAACAATGAATAAAATGAAAGTGTAACCAGTAAAAAAGCACGCACAAAATTGTAGCAGTTTCATGAAGAAAAATACACACAATATCTGACTACTGAAGTGTGCAAAAATGGATTTGAGCACTTCTGTTAAAGGCCATTAGACCTAAAGAAGTTTTATTTCGGGAAACATGCTCAAAAAGTTAGGGTAGGTAGGGGCCGAATTTTTTTTTTTTTTTTTGGGGGGGGGGGGGGGGGGGGGAGGGTCTCTTTTTTTAATTAAGTGAGACTTTTCGGAAATTATTTTTATGTCAACGAAATGAATACAAATAACAGGGTAAATGCCTTTAGAGCAACAGAAAAAAATATGAATACCAACCTCTGTTATGTTCAATTGATATTTGTGAAAACTAACTGTAAATATTTAGTTACGAATGCTCCTAAACTAACAAAACATATTTTTCATTATGTTTTATTAAACATCTGTAACATGATGCTAAAAACAGATCCCTTAAAAAGAATATCAAATATGCGCTAGAAGGAATTTTGGTCGGCTAAATCTCGTTTTAAGATATAATGAATAATAGTTTATGTCATATGTTTTTTTTTACAGAAACAATGCAAAGTAAATGGCCGGGCGGCACATATGCAATTCCCATGTCACGCTATGGCTGTCCGGAATCATACGTGCAAGGATGGCGCAAAGGTCATCTGACATTGATATGGAACAGTCCGCGTACAGTCTACATAGAAAGAAAAACCTACTACAGATTTTTTAAAGACCTATCAAAAATATCATTGAATGGTGAAAGGAGCATGGTATTCGGACAAGCAACGAAATACAGCTTTAAGATTAATTTTTGTTACAAATACAGAAACGAATCTTTGTTAGATGTAGGTATATGGCCAGAAGGGAACTACAGTATATACGGAACCAGCAATTCGTGTCCAGATGGTAAGATACTTGTTATATTACAAAGTACTGTTACATCTTTTTTAAAAAAATCACATTTTCAAATGTAGTCACGTTTCATAAGAAGTCAATGTTTGTGCCAAACGCATTATCAAACAAGAAAAGTTTCCTTTGTTTGCTTGTTTTGGGTTTAACGCCGTTTTTCAACTGTATCTCAGTCATGTAACGGCGGGTAGTTAACCTAACTAGTGTTCCTGGATTCTGAACCAGTACAAACCTGGTCTCCTCAAATAACTGCCAACTTTCCCACATGAATTATCAGAGGGGAAATGTTTCCTTTTAAAAAGAGTGGCTTGCATGGTTTTGTAATCTAAGAATTGTATCAGAGACGGCACATATAGCATCTTATGATCAAAACAAAAACAGTTCGCATGAAACCGGAAACATCGTGCAAAAGCATCCGTATCGTCCATTTGTTCAATTTATAGTAAAAATGAGGTTTTACCTTTGTTACTATTTAAATCCGACGAAACCGGGAGAAGTCGGCTTCTCTGTCTTTTTTCCGCAAACATGACTAAGCAGTGAAATCATGCACAGAAGAAGTCTAAAACCAGGTACCCCTTAACTAAAATAACTGAAATAGGTAAAGTCAGACTGATATGAAACGATCTTCATTTTCAGTAAAATCATATTATATGTAATTAATTTAAATATTGTTATCATATTACTGTTTGTGAAACACCTTCGAATTAATAATAGTGTCATAAAACGCAAACACCCGTTTGACCGAAGAATGTTGGTGTAACCAATCGGTAGACTCCTTACATCCTGCTGCTTGGAAAATTTCTGCTTCCCGGTTCTTGTAGTAGAAACGACTACATTTGGGGAAGAAAAATAACCGAAAAAAAATATAGTCCAAACCAACAATGATAAGCTTCATTTCCAATTTCTTTTAAAAGATTGAACAGTGAAGACATAAAGCTTTATATTTTTCCAGCATACAACTCGAGTTGCACGATTCGTCCTGTTTTAGATCTTTCCGGTATTGGTACTGTTAAACTCATATTGAAATGTTATATCCCCTTACACTCAGTGGCCGAGTGGTTAAGGTCGCTGACTTCAAATCACTTGCCCCTCATCGATGTGGGTTCGAGCCTCACTCGGGGCGTTGAATTCCTCATGTGAGGAAGCCATCCAGCTGGCTTACGGAAGGTCGGTGGTTCTACCCAGGTGCCCGATCGTGATGAAATAATGCACGGAGGGGCTCCTGGGGTCTTCCTCCACCATCAAAGCTGTAAAGTCGCCATATGACCTAGAATTGTGTCGGTGCGACGTTAAACCCAACAAAAAAATACACTTACCTGGCCGGGTGGTATAGTCGTAACAACATACTTTAACTATAACTTTAAATATGACACTGACTGAAGATTCTAGTCACGTGACAGCTTACATGTCAAGGTTTAAGTGTCGTCATCAAATTGCTATCTGATAAACGACTGATGGCATCGTCATGGTTAGCATTTGTCTTCACCATTGAACTTTTATTTGAGCGGCATTATAGTTTTCCGATTAAAACGCGGTGACCTTTAAACAATAAACTTCATTTTGGGCATTGAAAATGAAAAGCTAAGAACACTGTCGTAGATATAGAAAAATATCATGGATGTCAGTTCGAAGAAAATGAAAGAGGATTTCACGATATAATATCCACTCATGTCATTTCACATTCACATACACAATTGGATCAGTTCCAAGTGGCTTTTTCATTCAATCGTATAGTCATTTATTCAGATTTTGGAACTCATTTATGGAACATTTCTGTACCCGAAGTCTCTACATGGACTAAATATGGATATGTACCTGACGTGGAGATATTTAGGGGAATTCCAAGTAAGTTTGAATACCTATGAAATAATATTTGGATTTCAAATAATGTTAACTTAAATGAACTATACTCAAAATAAATCAATTCAATTCAGCTAAAGCACGTTTAAGAGCTCTATCACTGAGAGTTAACTCAAGACTTTTCCGTTCATGGCTGTTCTCTTGTCGCCCGTATTAGACCGAAAGACATTAAATATGATCAAACAGTCTACATAACATTTCTACTCCATCCAGTTATACTTTCAGCGACTGTACAAATAAGGTTGTGTACTAAGACTACCAATCTATCCTCGACGTATGTATCGTTTTCAACTAAATACAGAGACCTAACACATTTCATTTTAATAAAGGTGAGTAAAATGTGGGAAAAGTGTATTAGTTGGCACGGCATGCTTTGCTTGATCGGTGTTTATTTTTTCTCTCTGTCGAATTATTTTGTTTGTTTTTTTTTTCAGATAATTTAAAGCAAAATATATTTACTCTTCGATCTGTATCTCAAAATTAATATTTGCAAAATAGGGTTTAAAACTGCATACAATTCAGTCAGGTATTGATAGAAACGTAAATATATATTCTGTTTAGAAATGAATTTCATTTAATTTTTGGTGGGTGTTTGCTCAAACGTACGTTACGCCTTACTGCTTGTCTGAGATGAGTTCATGGTGTTGTTCAGACAATTGCGGAAACAAACATTCCACATGTTTGTCCAGTTAAAATAGTATGTTCATGTTTAATGTAAGCCAGTTCCAGTTTTTATTTGATGGAAAACCTTTACTTGACATTTTGGCAGCATTTTCAAAGACATTTTTACAGAAATGTAAACAAACCTTATTAAAATTTGTTCATACTCGTAGTTAGTTCAGAAGATACTCCATAGTGTTGACCTTTCAGACAAAAATTCTCTCTTAACCGATAGATAGAAGTTACTTTTCTGGTGTTTTTGTGTGTGTGGTTTAATGGTCATTTAAGAGCGTAAGGCTATAATTATTTTTTGTTACATGAATCGAGCGATATCCCCGTGTGCACAATACCGGAAAGCCGCGTAGGCGGACAGGCTTGTTTTCTTCCAAACATGTTAATGATAAAGCAGTCATAATAACCATCGTAGTCACTTGTTTCGAGAATGACTATAAACCTATTGAAACAGTTAATAAGGAATTCACTTCTTGTGGTGTATTACTTTCATTGTACATGTACACGGTGTCAATCCGTAAAGGATACCTCGTAGCGTAGTTTACCGTACTAAATACCTCGAAGCGAAGGCACCGGAGCTTCATAACTAAAAATAAGTGATTTCACAAGAAAAATACGACATTGTAAGTAGATATTGTTTGTTGTTTCACAATAAATGCTTTGATATATTTTTTCACGGAGCGTGGTAGATATATTTGTCTCATAAATACGTACACGTCCAGAAGTGAAACTTTTACCATTGAATTTGATAAAATGATGAAATTAACTGATTAAGTACAAGCTGGACTTCTAGAAGCCTTCGATTTTGTTTTCAGATCAAAAGCGGCTTGTGTCTTACAACATAAAAATGTGTGGTGCCAGATATTTGCGTTTGCCAAAAGACTTTCGTGCTAATGAAAATATAGCTACCATAAAAATTTCTCTATAACATTACATATAGTTTTATGGAGCAATTTTCAGAATGGACATATCGGACTTTGCGTGGGACTTATTTTTGTAACATATACACTGTATAATGAGAACCAACACTGCTACTAGCAGACTTTTCCCTAACGATTCGTCAGGTTTTACAGCACATCACGATCTTTAGAACGTTGCCTGGCTCTTCCTTGCATTAAACGCATATCAATATATGAAAATAAATGTTTCAGAAGTCTGTGAAGTCTTAATAAATCATTCTTACATGTTTACCATTGTTTATAGACACTCTTCAAGTGTATTCCATGATTCGAGTTTGTTTCGAGCAGCAAGGATCCCGTGACCTGCGTTTCGGGGTAGTGGACACGGTAAAATGCGCTAAGAGGATTGACACCGTGATGGACTCATAAATTAATGATCAAATTTAAATTAGTACATTTTCGTTTCTTACCTGGAAAAAACACTGAAAAACATGCAAGCTATCGGTAGATTGAATCACTTGATTTTTGTTTTTAAGATATAACTTAACAATAACATGACAATTCCCTAAAACTAGAAAATAATACCAAGAAATGAAACCTACGTCTATGATATTTTACTGTTTATTGAATCTGGTCAAATTTATACTTGTTTTATCCAATTTCAGAATAATGATAAAGGGTCATGTCCAGCTGTAACAAACAGTTACGCTTTAGAAGAGATCATATATATCCCGCAAGACTTAAAGAAAATACCTTCAACGAACACTACAAACATGGCGAGGTTCCAAACATTGTGTTTTTATAAAACATATGCAATTTTTGCGGAAGAAGGTATCATTGTTACAAACAAATACATTCTTCAGTTGGAATGAATCTTCAGTAAGCGGCTACCCATTTTTAGGAGGGGGATACATCAGTTGATATTTAAATGTCGATTCGAATAGTTTTCTTACGATTGTTCTTCGCTACACAAAATAAGTAAGAACATAATATTCATTGGTAAAGTGGAAAACATTTGTAACATTAAGTAAGTGCTGTTTGTAACATATTATCAAGGGTAAGATCTGGGGAGACTATCCATTTTCCTAGAATTCGCATAACCCGACAGAGATACCCATCTATACACAAACTAATACAACCAAAAAAAAACCAAACAAACAAAAACACATACACATTTGGGTTCCGTCTTGCAACTGCAAGTGGCGAAACACTACTGAAGTGTTTATAAACGGTTTAATGTGCACATGTCCACACTCTTGATTACCACTATGTTCGTGAGTAGTGAATGTTTATGTACAAGAGTGATATATTTACAAAATATTGACGAATCAAGCAAATAAAGCAAAACAGTAGAACACCTATTACGTAAAAACAGTGGAAGAAAACACCACTCGGACGTTTTAAGCGGTTAAAAGTACTCTCATCAAAATAATTAAATTCATAGAAAAATATTGCTGTACTTATAAACGTAGTCAACTAATTTTGTTTTCAATATTTAGGCGGTTAAAATTGTTTAAATCGGCATTCATCCGAAGATTTCGATGAGAAAAACCATTAAAAAAAACTGGATGTTGTCCACGACACATTTATAAAACTAGCAGCTTTATAGCGCAGAAACTCATGTACCAAAGATAAACGCATAAAAAAGTCTCCCCGTACATTCAATCAGGGCTGTTATATTTCGATCTTCTCAGATCGTTCAGCACGACTTTTATGTCGTGTTATTGGTACTGTTTAGTTTCTCAGCATGAGCATTTCGGCCTGGGTGGTTCCAGTACTCCCGCTTTCATAGCCTTGGGTATTGTATAATCACCCCTTGGATATGGTGCTTGCATTTTAATTTTGTCTTTTGACAGTTCCTGTGATATGCAGGCTCCATAACCTCAGATCCCCTTTCTAAATTCCAGTTTGTTTAGTTCTGCTCATTGTTTTCTCGTTTGGGGCAAACCCATTACTTTATCTGGGGACCAAACGCCGCTTTTCATGGAATTACACGCCACAACCCGTACATCATTGAAGGTTCCATGTTCACCCCCGTTTGAATACATCTGCGGATGTCTCTAAATTGCTTTTTGTACTTTTAGCATGTGTAAATGTTGAGTTCTGCTCAACCCGAGGCCAGAGGGCGTAGACGATATCATGCATTTCCGTTCATGAACAGGTCAATCAAACCGAGCCTGCAACATTTTCGTTTTTGTCGTGTTGTGCGACCTGTGAAGTTTCCACTTTTTCTATTTTATAGACCTTACGAATAAAAAGGACGAAAAAGAAACTACATTTACACTGTGTGATCAAACTACGAGAAATAGCTTAATCAAATATTCAGGACAACAAAAGCGTACTATATTGGGCATTGTTTGATTAAAAAGTTTCAAATCATAGATTTTATATCAGAATGTCTGTATATAACTAGATTTAAAAATCTTATTTTGATAAGCTCGCTCATAAATCCAGGAAGCATAGTTACAGACCTTTAAGAATGAAAACTATACACAGATATTAGTAGACTTGAAAAGATAATAGTTAAGGGTAGATTTCTCGGAAGCACAGAGCAGCAAAAACAGCCCCAGAACCACGCATTTGCATAGTAGGCCCACAACAAAAAGAAGCTGTAATGGAAAAATATTTCAGACGGGTTGCCTCAAACATCCAACAAGTACATATTAACGTATGCTAAATATAGATGGAGGGGAAGGAAATGGTAAGTTGCAAAATGGGGTCGGGTGGGGCGGGAGGAACCCGAAGGGGAAAGTTGAACAAGGACGAACAGACAAGGGAATGCCATGTTCTTTAAAAACAGTCGCACTACAACGTAAACCACAATAGCGCAGAAACTCATGTACCAAAGATGAACACATAACTACGATCAACTGAATAACATAGAAAAACGAACAAGCAACACATAAGAAAACAGTAACCGTTATAGACTCACAAGCATACAAACGCACCCACACAAGTAGAAAAAAACAATCAAGTACCGTCTTAGGATTCGGCTGCCAAAACAAGGGGGAGCCACGAAAACTTACTAAAAGTAAAGGGGGAGGGGATGCAAAAAGTAGCGTAAATGCAAGGGAAAGGAGGGGGCAATAGGGTGAGTGAGGCGGAGGAAAAACGCTTACAACAAACAAGAAAACATACGCAACAGACAACACAAGACAGACACAACAACCAGTTGAACATAGGGGCACCCCCTTGGAAGGTCAGTAACATATATAAAGGAAACTGGGGGTTTAAACGCGTTTAGGGCATGCCAACCTCGCACTTACCCTATTTTCAACAAGTTAAACAACACAATGTAAATAAAATCCCCGCTGAGAAAGGCTTTAACATTACTGCAAAGATAACAGATAAATAAAGCAAAACATAAAATTAAGGTAAATTTAAGGTATAATTACACCAATGTACTCAACAACTTGTCTGAAGTCAGAGCAACAAGAGCCTAAATTTGAAGGCCACGACTAAGAAAACTGTAAGACAAAAATCAACTCCCTCCGTCCGTTGTATGTAGGATTTAGGAGAAAAGCATCATGGAGTCCTACACTTTATCAATCATCGCACCATCAAATAGGAAAGCATAGCAATTAACTGTAGAGGGGTCAATCATTAAACATGCACTGTGCTTCACGATTTTCGCATCGTATCCTCTTTTGATAAACTTTTTAACCAATTTTGCAAATATGTGATTAAAATAAGGGGTATGTTTAATTTTCCGAATTTTATAAACTACATCTCCATAGTACCTATTCCGGGTGTTTAAGTTCAAGTTTTAAAAGTGTTTTAAGGGTCTTATTGTATTTTTCTAACAGTCCCGACGATCTATAGTAAAATTTACTAAAAGCTTTCCGTAGCTTATGATAACGGTAACCCTGTTGTAACAATTTCTTGGTGATATGAAGATTTCTGGCATTAAAATCTATCTTTGAGCAAGCTCTTGCAAAACGAATAAGCTGTGAAATATAGACACCGTATGATGTTGCTCGAGGGACATCTCCATCAAGATGGGGAAAGTTGAAAATTTCAAAATTAAAATCGTCCCTTTTATCATATATTTTCGTTTCTAGATTATTGTTCACAATTTTTAAATTTAAATACAGAAATGACGCTTCTAAATCTGAAGTATTAGCTTTGTTAAGCTGTAACTCTTTAGGTAAATTTATTTTACCATTTCTGAAAAATATTGGTTGTCCATATTTAAAATATCATCAAGATACCTTGAGGTTCAATTAAAAGCTTCAATAATTTCAAATTGTGTCTCGGTGGATAAACTAAGCATGAAATCTCGTTCATAACAGTATAAGAATAAATCAGCAATAAGGGGGTCGCAGTTGGTTCCTATCGGGATATCAATTACTTGTCTGTAAGTTGTATTGCCAAATTTGATAAATATATTATCTAGTAGAAACTTTAGAGCTTCACAAACATGATCATAACTCCAAAGGTTGTATCTCTTAAATGCACCATTAGAAAAGTGCTAGTTTCATTGCAAGCCAGATAATTAACGTTTTCTCTTGCAAATGGTTTCTCAGTTAAAGCTACTAGTTTGTCTTTAATAAGATTATGTGGTAAATTAGTATAAAGAGTAGAAAAATCATAAGTACTTACATTCGAACATTTGAAGTGTTAGTTTTTTAGCTTTTTTATATCATCTCCAGAGTTCCAGAGTTCTTGATGGACCAAAACAGATTAACATCCGAGTTCTCATAAACCATGGAGCAATACTTCTTAATTGTACTTCTTAATTAATACTTCCTGAAAACTTAATTCAAGTGTCGTTTCTCCCAGGGGTCAATTATACCCTTGTATACACAGTTCTCATAATCTTGGTCAGTACACGAAGGACAGTAGCAGGATTTCTTTTTACATAAAGGATACCCGAAGTACCGGACATTGGGCACATGCAGTGTAATTTTCTGTTTTCTTTTTCGGCTTTAACCTTTACGTTTACCTTTGTCTGTCTATTTCGCTGTCCTCAACATAGAAAAACAAACGCCCTTTTAGTTTTGTATCCCCATTCCTAGGTCTGTATGAAGAAATTGACGGATTGCGGAAGTATTAATCTAAATACAAATACAAATCTTTTGCGTTATGAATTTCGCATTCTCTAGGAATTACAGACATATGTGCTTTGTTTTAACATGGCTATCCGTGGCGTCCTGTTCACCTTTACCATGGGATGTTTCAAAGTATTTTCTTTGTGTTGGACAGTTGAAATCTGACTCTGAGAAGCTGACATCACGCATGCAATATTTAGATGTATATTGCTGACTTCAGCTATCGGTAAATTCATGTACATATTTTAAATCGTACTCCAACTGATCTTTCAGGTAAGATTCGATCAAAGGTTTGCGAACATGGTTAATTGTATCTCTGTCATGAGTATTACTTTCAAAAATTACAAAAGCATATTCTTTTACAATGTTTGGTACATGCGTCGAGCTTGATTCCGTATTTTCTGTTTCATGGCAGTATAAAACAGTTACATGTATAGATACTTCATTTCGTAAAATATAATCGGATTGAATCTCGTCCTGGAGTTCACACTTGAAGTCCTCCGAGTAATCATGTACCATGACAACATGACCTTCCGGTAAATTATCTACGGTACTATGTAGTTGGTGTCTCTGCCAATAACACAAAAAATTGTGTAGTGTAAAATCTGAAAGCGAGTTTTTGACGAAATCCCACATTTCTATCATTGTGGAAGTAACTTTTACAAACTGTTGCTTTTTTTTTATATCTTTACCGTTTCTGTCTTTCTTACCTGTAAATACGTACTCATACCTGTTCCAGGTTACAAAGCTAGTACTATCATCCAATTCCTGTGCCATCAACTTTTTGTTACTTACACCACATTTTGAACAATCACGTTTTAAACAGGACATTCTAAATATTTTTTCATCATTGAAAAAAAATGCAAGGTGTGGAAAAGTTACATCGAATACATACGAAAGATCCGTGGTGACATTTCAACTTCATTATTTCACGATTTCTGCTTCCTGATTTCACGATTTCCACTTCATGAATTCACGATTTCACGATTTCCACTTCATGAATTCACGATTTCACGAAAAAACTTCACGATTTCTTGCTTTAACGATTTCATGATTTCACGATTTCTTGATTTCACGATTTCCACTTCATGAATTCACGATTTCACGATTTCTGCTTCCTGAATTCACGATTTCCACTTCTTGAATTCACGATTTCACGATTTCCACTTCATGAATTCACGATTTCCACTTCACTATTTCACGACTTCAACTTCACGAATTCACGATTTCCACTTCACGAATTCACGATTTCACGATTTCAACTTCATGAATTCACGATTTCCACTTCACGAATTCACGATTTCACGATTTTAACTTCACGAATTCACATTTCCACTTCACGAATTCACGATTTCACGATTTCAACTTCATGAATTCACGATTTCCACTTCACGAATTCACGATTTCAACTTCATGAATTCACGATTTCACGAATTCACGATTTCACGAAAAAACTTCACGATTTCATGATTTCACGATTTCTTGATTTCACGATTTCCACTTCACGAATTCACGATTTCACGATTTCAAGTTCATGAATTCACGATTTCCACTTCACGAATTCACGATTTCACGATTTCAACTTCACGAATTCACATTTCCACTTCACGAATTCACGATTTTACGATTTCAACTTCACGATTTCACGATTTCACGATTTCCACGTCATGAATTCACGATTTCACGATTTAAACTTCATGAATTCACGATTTCCACTTCACGAATTCACGATTTCAACTTCCTGAATTCACGATTTCACGATTTCCACTTCACGAATTCACGATTTCACGATTTCAACTTCACGAATTCACGATTTCCACTTTACGAATTCACGATTTCACGATTTCAGCTTCATGAATTCACGATTTCACCATCGTGAAATCGTGAATTCGTGAAGTGGAAATCGAGAATTCGTGAAGTGAAAATCGTGAATTCATGGAGTGGAAATCGTGAAATCGTGAATTCATGAAGTGGAAATCGTGAAATCATGAATCAGAAATAGTGAAATAATGAAGTTGAAATGTCACCACGGGTCTTTCGTAAATTCATGTTGACATAATCACTTTCTGACATTCAGAAAAGAAGATTGTCTTGTTGACTGGATAGGATTACATTTAGCATTGACACAAAAACAGTTTCTTGCATCTGCTGTTGAAAGATCGAGAGTAATGAAAATGATTTCTCAGAAAAAGTTAACCAAACCCTAATATCTCGTATGGATTTAGGTCATTGCTTTTTTCCATTTGTGATTAGGTTATTTCATATTAGCTTTTTTTTATTTGACCGTGGACTGTAGTATTTTCCGATGCTGTCATAAACACACTTTACACCATGTCTCATAAAAACATTATCATCTTTTATTATTTTATTTAAAGTCAACAGTAAGACAATTTCAATTTTTATTAGTCTTGATAAATATCGATTTAATTATAGAAATGACTACTTTCAAATATGAAATACTCTATCAGACTAGACTAACTTTCATGTGAAACTTGTCTTTTCCGTGATGAAATCCATCGCTACAAGTTCACGCATTGTCAAGTTACAAAATCGAAATCGGTTACCCGCCCATAATAATGAAAATGCAATGGCTAGTTCAATTGTATCGAGAAGAGTTCCAATTGATAAGACACTAAATACTCATTTACTACATCCTCCAACCATTTTGCAGTTGGATTTGCTTTTCTCTTTGATAGTCCTAATAGTACTTTTCATAATACTCTATATTTGCATTTTCAGATTGTGAGTCGCACATATATATATATATCCCCCCCCCCCCACCATGTTATCAGAATGTCGATTATTTTAAAACAAGCTACAACCTCTATACATCATTAAAAGTCATTATTCAGTATTGTATACAAAATATTTAACGGACTGCCATTGCTTTGTACAATGTAGTTAGAACATTCTCTATATAGATCTTTTATGTTACTTTATTGTTTTTTACTCCCATTTCAAGAGGACATATTGTGGTTTGACGTTGTCCATTAGCCCGTATGATAACGGTTTTCTTCCCGGGTTCTTAGTTGAAAATGAAATAGATACGGTTTTCAGTTTTTCACAAAGAGAGGGTCCCTCAGAACTTCGGCAATAGTTTTTGCTACAAGTCAGTGTAACACAAATAAATGTATACAATAGCATTAATATGGACATTTCTGAACTATATTGAAATTTAAAATTACCATTAACCTATGAGATTTATATTCAGTCGTAAGAAGATTAAGTAATTGCAAACTTAGCAATATTTTAAAGATAATCATCTGGGGTCCAAAGTTGCAACGTGCTTCCTACTAAATGTCAAATTTGCATTGTGTGATAAATGTTTGAAAATAGCTCTGTTGTAGATTCAAAGTGAACGTCTCTTTTCAGATGAATTATATGATCTGGTTGAGGAAAGTATCACCAGCGGTAATTATAAAACATTGTAGATTTAATAGGTTATATAACATATATCGGGATATTGCGTGGTGTAAGGTTTGGTGTGATTTTGTTTTAATGCATTTTGTCACTTAATTATTTAATTAAACGTTAACGGTTTTTATCCACACAAAATGCTAGGGAACAGATGCTATATATATTCGAGTGTAGATGCATATTCGATAATATAACAATTTAGTTTTCTGGTTATTTCGCATAAAAAAACCCTTGCAACGAAACTTCGGCTTTCGTATCTAATTTATTCAATTTTATGCTAAGCATTTTATGCCCAATTAAAAAATAGCAGCTGATTTCACATGAATCAAACCTTATTTGCTCGCTGAATTGATACAGTTTCCCACATTTTCAGCTTACAGTGTGTATATTGGAAACGTTACTAAAGGATTCGCAAGAAGTGGTGAATACAGTCAACATACAGCGATTACAGGTAATCAAAGCGTTAGACAATAAGTTGCACCTACGTAGCTTTATTGTGAGGAGAATTTTCCCAGTGGAAAAGAAGTTAAAAATCTAAAATGTTTTAGTTTCTTGTCATAGATTTAGTACATATACTGTAGCATTAATATTGACATTTATGTAAATATTCAATGAAATAATTTTACATCTCAAGCGAAATTGCGCAGCCTTATTTTTGAGAGACACGTGATTTGAAGTCAGCGACCTGAACAACTTGGCACATTAGTTTCAAACATATTTGCGGATAGATGTATAGTATATAATCTTTAAAAAAAAGTTTTACTCGTCGCTTGCATTTTCACGGCTTCTACAATACAAATTAACAAAAAAATGTTAAGTTTAGATCATTACAACCATTGAGTAGAGCAACAGAGACACGTTTGGAAGGAGCAAAATGTTGCTCAAAATATTCAATAACGAGTACAGTTTAGTTGCAGTAAAGCTCTGGAAAAATGTTTTATGTATATTTTAAAACACCTACATGTACCAATCTTTCACATCCATATTTGAAGATATTGAGCATTTGCGAGTATCCACAGAAGGTTTTATTGCTAAACAATACCTTAGTCAAACACATGTACTGTATTTCTTCTTCCATTAGTTTTATTGGCATTGTCATTATCATTTTTGTGAGATGTGAACCTTTTAATTTCATTTGGAAAGTTTACTTTTTTTGATGGAGTAATACCCTAGACGATAACTGGCGTCACTTTAGGTACGAGCATGTAGCTTGGTAGAATCATCAAGCTTCTTTATAAACCTCGAGTTCATAGTGCTCATGTATGGGAAACACGTAAAAGACATTATATATAAAATCAATTGTTCTCTACCTCTGATTCGTATTGGGAAGCGGAGAACAGGTGTGTAGTGGTACAGAATCAAGGAACACAGAGAACTTGCCCCTCACCGATACCTTTGTTCGATGCAACAAGAGAGGCTGGGATTCCCTGGAATCGTAATGAATTGTACAATATTACTGCCTTACTTAAAGCTTCCTAGAAAGTCTTTAAATTGTTTGTTTTACAGATATTTTCAGTTCAGGAACATCCTGGGATGAGATTGCTTGGATAATATTGGATCTGGCAAGAAATGTCATAGTTTCTGCAGTAGAGCTTGGTCTAAAGGAAGGTTAGTTACATTCATTTACAGTTTTATATTTCAAGACTTACACATGATTAAATACTTTAATTCAAAAGACACATACACTCCATAATGCTGCCATGTCTGATTTAGACTGGGAGTTGTTTTTTATCGCTGTATGCATGACTTGCTTGAATTGCACTTACATAACTTTGTATCTCGCCTCAGCTCAAACGGTGAGCGATTGTGATCTCTCACCGTCAAGCATCTGTCTGTCTGTCGTAAGATATCCGTTTTCCGGCCCCGTCATATAAATGACATCTCCTGAGAAACTATGTGATGGAACATGATGAAACTTGGCCAGGATTTTCAGATATGTTCAAATGGTTCCGTTTAGTTAGAAACAGGGCCACAAGAGTTAAGAATTGAAAAATTTTCAAACACAATCTCTAAATCCCCCCAAAAGAATCCATTTTGAAATAATTTCACACAAATTGCCCTTATGTAACCTTGTATCAAGAGTGTTTAAATTATTACGATTCATTTAGAAACAAACCATGGCCACCAAGGGACAAGGTTACTTTTTCCTATAGGTATATCTTCTTGTTTTAAACTGCTGGTCCGATTTGAAATATTTTAACACAGATTGTCTTTATGGAATCCTGTACCAAGACCAATAAAATTATACCGCTTCATTTAAAACAATGCCCGTTACAGTGACTGGTCACTTTCCCTGAAAGTATTTTCTGTAAAATTTAAAATATTCTCCTGTTTAACTGCTGGCACAATTTCAAAATAATTTCACACAAATGGTCCTTGTGTGATACGTAACAAATATTGTTCAGATTATTCTGATTTGTCAAAAACATGACCAAGAGAGAGCGTAATCACTTTTCCTTTTCCAGGAATATATGAATCTGCTGGCCTGATTTTTGAAAAATGTCTCACAATTAAACCTTATATGACGGCGATTGTTCAAATTCTTTTGATTTGTCATAAACATGGTCACCAGGGGGAATTGTCCAAAGTTTGCTCCAGCTTGGTCTCTGAAACTAAATTCTAAAATCGCAACGGATGTCCGTGCTTACATTTAGTTGTTTAGGGATAATATTTTCTCTAATAGTATGAAAAGAAAGAGACAAGATCCAAAATGAAATGTCACCATTCAGAAACGCAACTTAACGAAACAAAGCCAACAGGACCTTGTGTATGTACGTGTATGTGTAAACTTTAGGCGTGTACCTATACATAAAGAAACGTCAACAACACATGAACGTCATGTTACTGTTACCGTCATGGTACTCCAGTTGCACAACGTAGGAAAACTTCTAAAGCATTTAAACAGTTCTGCTTAACAAAAACTACTTTCGTTTCATTTTCTATACAGATTTATATAGAAAGAAGTAACGCAATAAGAAAACGTCATTAAATCATGGAAATGTAAATTCAATCGTAAAAATATTAAACATGTCAGTGTAATCACAAAGAAAAAGAGTGGAAAGGCACTAATAAAAAGGTATATATATTTATAAGAACAACAAGCCCTCAATGACTCTTTTTCGCGAAGTTGTAACAACACTTACAATAGCTAAAAACGTATAGTTTGAATGAATCTGAAATAAGTCAGACAGCTAGAAATTAGAAATAGCAAGCAAATGGAAAAGAAATAGGAATTATTCAGATACTTTTTATTTTTATTTTTTATAGATTTACAGAACGTTCAAACTATTTCCATTGGAGCGGTTTTGAATATTGAGTGTAATATTGGTGTTGCGAAATGGACATGGTTGTATTCGGATGCTCTGTCATGCTTTCACTATCCACATTATGAAGCTTTAAATAGAACACTAAAGCTTCTGTTTCTAAGGTAAACATGATCCGAAGATGGCACAATTTCTTTTGACATTTTAATGTGGGAGGTACCTTTTGAGAAGTGTAACAATGTAAAATTAAAGAACAAATGGGTATAGCCCTGTATTATACATTAAAACAAATAAACAGCATCATAATAGTTTGCAACATTTTCTACATCACATTACTCCAGGTCAACCCTAGAGAAGTAACAGCAGTATTACAGCTACAGTAACAGCTGCTGTATTAATTAACAACCAGGGACCAGTTGTTCGAAACTTTAACACTTGATTAAGCTAACAGTCGATTAACTTTTAAAGTAATATTTCAACATTTTAGAAAACTTAGAAAAACAAATGTATGACTTAAAGATTATGAACACTAAAACGTCTTTACAGTAAAATTAAAACATCATACTAGTGTTTCCCACCAAGACTAGTATTTTGAATCAAAATTTAACAGGCGATTAGTTAAAAAGTCTGTTAAAGTTTCGAACAACTGGGCCCAGGACACAAGTTACTGCTGATATTCACAACGTTCATGAGAGCTTGATGATGCACTATTATTATAGATTTCTTGTTTATCCACATTGTATTGCTGAAGGATGTTCAATATCCTGGGGGCCAAGTACGTTCAAAGAAAAACTCAATATGTAATTTGAACATGTTTATCTTTGTGCTCAATTATTGATGTTTTGTGCATCGAGACGGTGAACTTGATCTATCTAATATGTTTCCACATAGGTCATTGTCTATACGTTACGAGCTATTTTTAATTGTTATTTATTCATGTTTTATATCTTGTAAAATTAACCAGAATCCTCAGGTGAAAAAGTGTGAGTAACTTGTCAGAAAGTATATAAATATTTTTAAGGAATACTCCCGTCAGATGTTAAACATATTCAAAAATAAACAATTATGACTGTTTCCCCTTCTAATCTAGGGAGATGGAAGGACGTTTCCTATCGTTAGTTGGAGACACCAATCTTGTGAAAATACATGACGCTTTTTTTATTTATGTGTTCACTAAACACGTAAAATACGGTAAGATTCTTGTTAATATTATTGGCATACTTTCACATATGGACGAACATTTTGTAACGTTGTTTGACGATGGTGGCCTGCTGAACGTGTTTACATATCATGTTCACCAAATATGTAACACATGGAGAGATAGCTATTTTCATCTAAGCAGCATATGATATTTTGTTTGAAAATTTAAAACAAAGATTTAACTAAGATTTTACTCAAGAAATTCTCAGATTTGTAATATTCGATGGCACTTGATAGCGAGTTTGTGATTTCGTAGATGTACAGTACGCGGCTGTTAAATTTTATTTCTTTTGAAACGGGTCTGAAAAAGAAATACTTACAAAATTAACCACAATTGTGCCGAGCATGTTCAGATTGTACAAAAAGAACTTAGCGTTTTAAACACAGATACATATGTTTAATTAGCACCTCTATTACATTTGTAAGACATTTAACAGACAATTACCATCATGTGTAGGGATTCACCACACTTTTGCGTACACGTACTCAGTATTCTGATAACAACATTTATATAGTTAAATCTCGTGTATTTATGTATCTCCTTTGCAAAGAACATATTTCCGCTCCAATGCAACCTAGTAAATATTACACATCATTTTAGAAGCCTTCAACAGTTCATATCTTGACGATACCTATATAGTCATTTATATATCTTAAATACGTAGTTTTACACTCACAAAATGTCAAACTAGTGGCTATATCATTCTTGAAGTTTGTATTAATACATTGCTTTTATATCGGCTCGTGCCAGATCATCAGAAGTTTTATTTGAATTCTGATTTTCGTAAAACTGCTTATTTTTATACATTTTAACAGTCTGTATATTGCCAATACAGTGTTACTATTTGACCTAAATTTAACAGTATCACCGTCAGTGTATAATAGGATAATGAACAATGCTATTCAGAAATGACTGACATTCCCTTTCATTCTACTGGTGGATGAACCACAGTACGTATGTTATCATTAAAGATAAATCTTATCAATTCAGACTACAGTGAAAATTGCAATATTGATCTTGGAATGGCTGGTCGAGAAATTAGAGATAAAGCAGTTTCAGCAGCATCATGGGTCGGCAAATTTTCTCCAACACATGCACGGCCTCACAGTTCTGGATGGTGTGCTGACGAAGATGATGAGGAACCATATATACAGGTAATTATAAGATGTTGTAAGAGTTCTTTCTTGTTCATCTGAGCCAAAGGCTCATGGTGAGCTGTTTTTGAACACTCGATGTCCGCCGCCTGTCGTCAGTCGTCCGTTAGGTTGCGTGCGTCGTCCGACCGTCAACAATTTCTATAAAAATTTCACCTTTAAAAACACTGGACTTATTTATACGAAACTTAACAATCATTCCTTGGGTTGCCCCCTTTCAAAATTTTTCAGGTAATTGAATTCCATCCTGAACTCTGGTTGCCATGGGAATGGAAATGAAATCCTTAAAAAATCTTCTTTTCAAAATTGCAAGGCATAGAGCCTCGATATTGGGCATGTGATGTCATCTAACGGTCCTCTATGAAAATTGTTCAAATTATGCCACTGTGGTGAAAAAGAGGCACTACCACGGGGGTCCCAAATTTTACATAGACTTATATAGGATTTTTTTTTAAATCTTGTCTGAAACCAAAAGACGCAGGCCTTTGATATTAAGTATGTAGCATTTCCTTGTGGCCCTCTAGGTTGTTGTTCGGGATGAAAAGAGACTTCTGTAGGGAAACAACTGCAAGGCCTAAGCTTTTGATATTTGGTATGATTCATTGCCTAGAAGTCCTCTACAAAGCTTATTCAAATTATGCCCCTGAGGTGAAAAGAGGCCCAACCCAGGGAATCTCAAGTTTTACATAGACTTATAAAGGAAAAACCTTTGAAAATCTTCTTGTCCTAAAGTTCAAGGCATAGGCCTTGTAGCATCGCCTAACTGTTCTGTAACAACATTGTTGTTCAATTTTTGTCTCTTGGGTCCCTCCCGGGAATAACCTGTTTTACATAGAGCAATCAGGGGACTATCATTTGTTCCTTGATTAATACCACAAAGTAATCCTACATACAAATGTAGTAGTATTTTTACTTGAACAAGAAAGGGAAACCAATATTTACTTTTTCAAAATGTGAAGCAAAAATTCATCAACAAATTGTCACTTCAATCTTTCTAGGTACCAGAAAAAAAGGTCAACACAACAGTCTTGATCATTCTTGATATTATAAAATATATTGAACACAAAAGTACTCTTAGTATCGCCTTGAGAAGTAGTATTGGTTGCATAGTACAATTTTCTAGTGTTATACATACGTTGTTTGATATTTGTCTTCTTTTACAAAGTTACTTGCATGCTATAAACGGAATTATTTTCCATTTCTACACAAAGATTTTACACATCATGCCCTTGGGGTTAAATTTGGCCCCACCTGAATGTTTATTTTCTTTCATAGACTATTCTAAAGCAAACCCATGCAGAATAGCGGTTGCCATGAGGACTGGAAGGAAAATCGTTAAAATCTATAAAAATCTTCTTCTCATACACTGTCAGCCGGATTTCAAATGTATTTTTAAAACGGATCTCTAGGTGACCTTTTACCAAAATCGCTTGAGCCGTTACATTTCGGTAAAAAATTTGGCCGCCAGGTGCGGGGCTCATTTCCCTATATGCATAAATTTCAAAAGTCTTCTTCTCTGAAACCTGAGGGCCTAGTTCTTAAATATTTGGCATGTTGCATTGCCTAATAGACATGTACAAGGACTGTATAAATTATGATTCCAGGGTCATTATTGGCCCCGCCACTTGGTCCCTTGTTTAGATAGAAAAAAATACTTTCAAACTCAACTGGCCCCGCTTTCACTAACGTTCTCAAAGTGAGAAAATTCTCAGCTCAAGATTTTCTCAGAATAGTCTGAGAATTGTCTCAGCTGAGAAATTTCTCAAGTTGGCTTTCGCTAAACTTTTTCTCAAGTCTTGAGATTTTTCTCAGCTGAGCCGTAATTTTTTAAGACATAAGCGGCCAAACATCCAAGGAGCCGCGTGAACTTTCCCACGAACACGAGCTAGTGCATAGTTGGGGGCAGTGGATTTATTCATTTACTGAGACGAAATGAAGCGTTGAGAAATGTTCATAAACAACATGTACAGTTTCGGGATATATCCAAATTGTATGTTTGTACAAAGGTATGGCAGTGTATTTTCAATATTATAATTAATCAGCTTCAAACCTGTCACTTTTGAACCAATCAAACACACAGTCGAGGGTACTACGTCATATTGCATGTGTTTTCTTTACCAAATATGGGATTAGGTAAACGCAGCCATATGTTGTTACACTACGTGTGACAATTTTATGTTATCGGGCATATGTTTATGGGAATCAGATATGCAGCCGTAAGTATACATTGTTTTGTGATTCACATATTAATTACTGCAATTAGTGTATTCATATCAATGATTGCAGGGACATACATAGCTATGCATTCTCTACTGTAGGCATTTTAAACTTTGAACAACACAATTTGTTCACAATACTCACATTCTATTTAATAGAAGATATCAAGCTTCTTTTTCAAAAGCATTTTGTCATTTCTGTCATGATTACAAATTAATTCTGTGTCTAACGTATTTCGCCAGGTACTCTGTGGGTTGAAAGTGCTGCAAACCATGTACATTGTTTTGAAAATGCAAAATGAAAGTGAAAGTAGGTAGAGCTGTCAAAATGAAAAAAAAAAAATGCAACATTTCAAAAAATATAAAAGTTAATTATATTTCATTAACCAGAGTACCTAGATAAGTATGTTAGACACACAACAAAAACAAATTTAGAGAAAAAATGTGTTTGAAAAAAAAAAGATTGACATTTCTACAAGGTAGAATGTGGACAGTTAGAGGTACATGTGTTTAATACAAAATACAAAGTATAACCAAACAAGGTGACCTTTATAGAAAGTATCTGCTACTTGTGTATATGTGCTATGAATATTATTGGTCTGTCAGGTATAATTTCCATTTATGAAAATTTACATGAGGGGGTCTCGAGAAAAGGCTTTACATGATCCTAGTTCTACTTTTCATTTCTACTTTCACTTTCAGTTTGAAATGTGTTCCATTTTTTTAATTACATTTTTGCAGCACTTTGGTTTAAATATATTTTATTCGTCTATATACAGCTACATGAAAAAATATTGAACACAACAAAAATGAAAAGGATTAAGCTGAAAGCAAATTAATGCTTATTGAAGCTTTTTCCAGCACTTCCACCCCCAGACTTCCTGAATAACCAAAATGTTATGTTAGACAATAGTATAAACATTAGTCTCACTTGAGATGCAAACAACAGGTGTCATATATAGGCCTAGCTTATTCCTGTTTTTAAATGTTGCAGGTTTGTAATATATCATAACTTGAGACAGGATTATATAAAAACTATTTTTGACACAAGCATGGTAACAAAATATATTTTTGAAACAGAAGTTTGAAAATCTGTATGACAGTATAATAGCATTTTATGATGAGAATTTCCAATCAGTAGAATATATATTTGTATATTAAAGCTTTTCCTTCTTTTTCTGTACACTTCTGTATATTGTAGATCTAAATAGAGACATAATATGAAATTCCTCAATAAAATGCTAAAATATGTTGTTGTTTTTTTGAAAATCATTATGAAAGAAAAAGCTATTTCAATTGTAAGGCATCCCTGAAATGTCACAGATTTTGATAATGGTTTTAAATGTTCATTGTCAATGCAGATGTTTCAGAGTATGCTATTTAATTTTATATGTTAATATATTTTATATGTGGTTTATATAATACACACCCGCACACAGTTTTATTAAGATTCTTGTAGATATCAAAATTATGTAGCTAATAATTATAAGCTTATGTACATGCACCCAATAACCATTGATCTTGTATACCTAAGGCTCAGACTTAGTGTTTAAGATTTTCTATATTATCAAAATCTTTGTGTAATTTAAACATTGATATTCCTTCTTATAAATGGAATAAGGTATATTTAAACCTGTTTACAGAGCAATTTTATATAATTTATATCAGGTCACAGCCTGCTGATGAAGATCCTCAGCTTATACAGAGGTCAGGCTTGAGCTATGTGCTGATTCAAAAGATGCTAATGACAGTGGATAATCCATTCTGAGTTGTTCTAGGACCATTCACCAACGTTTCAAAACACTGATGGAACTGAAGGCAGTACGTGTACTGGTGTCTGGCCTGTGATTTCAAGTATAGTATGTATTGACTAAGTTAGTCTCAATGTTTCCTGAATTTGCAAACTCTATTATAATTCAAACCATGCTAGATTTTAATTTTACTCAAAAGGAAATAAAGGAGAACAATAAATAAAATCATGCTTGCAAAATATACAGAAACCAAATTGATACCCTAAATGGAGGCACTTCATTTACAAACATTTGAAATGGATCTGTCTGATTTTGACCAAGTATTGGTTTTGGTTTGAAACTTTCACTTATGATAATTTGCATGCCTAGCTCAGAATATAAAGCACTAGACTATGAATCAAGAAAAGTTGTAAGTTTGATCCTTTGGCTATGCATGCTATGCATGCAATATCTTTAACAGTTTGAGAGAAGAATATGTCTAAAGTCATTTGTCCAACATTTCTTACTCATTTACAATGGGAAGTTGTCTGTGAGCACAAGTCATTTCTAGTAAAGAATGCAGGAACACTTGATAGGTTAACTGAACACCATTACATTACTGAAATACTATGGCAAAATTGAATCATATTGAACCAAAAAACAAAAAAAAAGGAAATTTCGCTCCATAAATGCATAACAAAAATAAAATTTGTGATAGTGTACTGTATATAACATAGAAATTTCTTTTCAGATTGATGTACCTCCTCCTGATGTATCTCCTTGAATACAATATATCTGCCATGTGAAAGGAACAAGCTGCAAGATATACTGTGGAAGTGGGGGCCTATGTAAAAAACATTTTATTTAAAGAATATAAGAAATCTGACACTAAACTACTGAAAAGGTGCACAGGGGACATTTTTGTGTGTATAGACTTTCATCAAGATTCTGAGAAAGTTGATTTATTAAACAAAAATAGTCATATTGTGTCTTCAAAGCTGAAAAGATTAAGAACTTAGGAAAACATTAGGACTCAAGAAAAGTAATGGGGTTATGAAACTAGTGTTCAACATTTAAATTGTTTTTGTTTTTTTTCACTACATTTTGTGAAGAGGGTTCCATCACAAGATGTGACATATTGGTAAGAATGAGATGTAGTTTATGAAAAAAAGTATTTTGCTTTAAATGTGCAGACTTTAAGTTACACAAAAAATCAAAGCTGTAACAATAAAGCTTGATTAAAAAAACACACTTTTGAAAACTAGCCTTCATGTAAATGTCACCCTTTTTTGGGTGCACAGGGGACACAATTAGCTATATAATTTAATATAACTTTAACCCTTAGGCCCTTGCTAAATTTCTATAATGAACTTGTCCGTTTTACAATTTGGACAGTATTATTAAGTGTTAAAAGGGGTGCTAACCAAAAAGATACTGACTGAATGGCGAACAGTGCAGATCAAGATCAGACTGCACAGATGCGCAGGCTGATCATGATCTACACTTGTAACAAAGGTAGGACCAACCATGTACAGCATGATAAGGGTTAAAACTGCTTGAGCCATTCAGCTGAAATTGCAAACATTTGTTGACTACATTGATTGGATATATGTAATTTGCCCCAAAACACTTTATAAAACTGAACTGAATTAAAATAAAGTGAGTGAGAAGAAAAAGCTTAATTATTTTAAAAATAACAATATAATCGATAGCTATACATTGTTGAAGGCATTATCTTTGTTTACATTAAATTTAAATGTGGCTGCCACATTGTTTGTTAGGAACATAAGACACATTAATTTCTTGTTTTCGAATTTTAATTATCGCATTTATGTGTCAAAGATTGGCATGGGTGAAAATGTTACTGAAAATATTAAATCAGTTTTTATTGTTTAACTCTCTTTTTGGCTTGTGCAGTATAAAGTCATGTGCATCATTGAAAGTATATGTAGTACTTTTCTAACCAACTGATAAACATTCTATTTTTGGAAAGTTTGTTGCATAAAGTTAAAGGAGATTTTTTTTGTATGAAATTTACATGGTGTAGGCCTTTAAGCTGTTTACTTTAAAATCACCTTGTATTTTTGATAATTTCTTATGTAATTAAGTCATTTCTAATGTTTTCGCTTTTAATTGACCCTGAGTGGCAGTTCTTGTTAACTACAAAACCATCTACTATTATTGGTTAACTAATTATTGGAATAGTGAGCATTTTAACATTGTTTCATCACAATGCACTCCTTCATGGGAATAGGGAGGCAATTGCACATTTAACTATTAAACTAATTATTAAACTATGTCATTTGAATGAAAACAGCCTTAGACACACCTGAAAATCAGATAAATTTGAAAATACATGCACAGTTTTAAAAATGTTTTTGGATTTAAGTTATAACATTTTCTTATTTTTATCTTCAGTTGGTTATAAATGCAACTGATTGTTTTTATCAACATCTGTTTTTAGGTGTGTTTCGTCCCAATTTAATTTTGTGACCCATACAGTGTTTCCAGGACCCATCAGTAAGAGAAACACCATCAACTTGAGTCAACAACATAACTTTTAACATGTGAACAGAAGTTAATAATAAACATTTCCATAGGAAGAATAGTGAACTGGAACAGTAAATGAAAATTTAAAAGAAATGAAAACCTGTACACTTTGGCATTTCATTGTTTTTTTTAAAAAATATCAAATTTTTCTGAGAAGACAATGACAGTGAAATATAAAATTTTACTTAAAATTATTGTTGTAAATCATACTGAAATCTAACAACTTACTGGTAATATAAATTTTATCAATAGCATAGAGTTAAGATTTTCTGATATTTTTGGAAAGATTTGAAAAACATTGTACTTTAAATGTTCAAACAATATTTTAGATCAAATTATGAAATGCCATATTTATTTATAAATTTATGAATAAAACTTATAAAAATTTCTGTTAACTTTAATAAATTATTAGAACTTAGATAGTTTTCATTGTCTTTGTGTCCATCAGTTTTGCTGCTTATTCCATTACATCATGCTGTTTGCCACTTGCTAAATGTGAAATATCTAAAGTATAGATGTTAATAGTTAACAGCACTGCAAAATGCAGAACAAAATATTTCCAAATGCTTATTAATGAGTGATTACCTATAAACAGGCTGGTGTATAGAGCCGTATGTAACATCATGCCATTATGTAATAACTTTTATCACTTGACATGGCTAGAGACTGAACCTACAATATCCCACTGAAGTGGCGGGCCATCTACCACTTGGCTACTGAGGCCCATGAGGCAACAGGACTTGATTACTACAAAGTGGAGATTTTGTTTAAGCAGTAGGTTAGCTTAGTTGGTAGAGTACTAGTCCTGTATGAGAGGGTCCCCAAGATTGAGCCCTACAGTAGACTGACTGCACATTTTACTCAATCTGTTCAATTAACTAGGTGCACAACATTGGACTGCGACTGTTTTATAAACTAGAGGACGACTTTTATATAGCAGGGGAGTTTATTATGGTATAGGACTTGATTACCACAAAGGGGAAATTGTTTCAGCAGCTGGTTAGTTCAGTTGATATTGCGCACACCCTGTAAACAAGGGGTCCCGGCTTTGAGCCAACCACTAACTGCTCATTTTTATCACCCCTTGATAATAACCCTCAAGTTGTGAAACGGAATTTCACAATTTTGTTGTGCGCTAAGAATAAGGACTTCTAGGGACGTTACTGCACAAGTCAATATATCTCGGTACGAGCGTTTATGGTACGAAACATAGGCACAGTAAAACGTCTACCGTACTTAATAAATATTGTCTTCAAAGTTGTGTTGCATTCAAGACGAGAAAGAAACAATTTAGAAACAGTAAAAAGGTTTGAAAATGTTGTTCTTGTGGTAAATTAATTGCTGCATGTGTTTTAAAAGCGTAAACAGTGCCCCTAGCAACAATCGGCCATTTTAGTTTTACTTGGATTACTTCCCTTGAAATTAAGAAATTACCGTCTCTGACGAAGTTTGTTGTCATCCATGTCATGCTGGTGAACTCAACGTGAAACTGGCACCGACTACGGAGGCGGCGTATATTGTATCGTCGAAAAGTCGCCATTTTGTTTCTTTGAGAAAAGCACTGAGACAGCCCAACTCTTGACTCAAGAAATCTGAGAAAAATCTCAGCGCGGAAGTTTCATTGAGAAAAATCTTAAGCTGAGAATCAAAGTTGAGATTTTTCTCAGACTTGAGCTGAGATTTTGACTTGAGAACGTTAGTGAAAGCGGTGCCTGATCACATTTCCTAGACTGTTTACTCATAATTTCCTGATGACCTTGAGTAATCAGGGGCCATTCGACTGTGATCTTGGCCTACGGACTCAATATCTTGCAATTCAATGCACAACCATTATACCTGGACCACATGTGCATTTCTGCACACTTGTTTAGATTAGAAAATACTTCAAACTCAACTGATCATAGACTGTTAACTTACAATTACCTGATGACCTTGAGTAATTAGGGGTAATTTGACTGTGACCTTAGTGTACTGACTTCATTTCTTGCTGTTTAAGGTACAGCAATGATACCTGGACCACATGTACATTTTTGCACACGGATCTCAGAGCTGACTTTTTTACCTTAAATGTGACATACAGACCTACTTCCTACTAAATCAGCATTGTCTTTGACATTTTAAGGTGGAAACATATTTCGGTACTCATATGTACTTATATTTGACCGTTTAACCTAATTGATGCCATATTAATAACTGCGTCGTGTGTTGTCAAAACTAGTTAAAGGAAAGCTTGTGAACACTAGAGGCCACATTTTGCATTTGAATTCATCATCTTTGGTTGTTTATATCATAGGTACTCAGGTAGCGATTTAGGGTCATCGTGGCCCTCTTGTATTTATTCATCGGAAAGATATATGAAAGTTTAAAATGAGGGGTAAATCTCAAAAAGTTATGTAATCGAATATAAGTTTTATTTTTAGTTTATATATAACACACACACATACAGGTGAGGTATAATAACCTTTTCCAATAGTAGTTACAAATTGTAAGACATTGAAGATTAAACAAAAGTCATAAGAATTGATTTCAGTGATTAAGCTTTTAGCTTTGAGAAAGAAATAAACTATTACTTATTTATTGCATGATACGAATAAAATATCCTTAAAATCTAATTCGTCTATTTGATGCCCCAACCATTTATAGCATGAAAATGTTAAAAAAAACCTGTAAACACCGATGCAGGATTTTCAAAACGAATCTTGAAAAAATAATCACAACTTGCTTTTGTGAAATATAGTGTCATTTGTTCTAGTAACGAAAACTTGAAATTTATTCATATGATATATAATAATAGACACGTTTTCATTATCGGCATATGTCTTTCATTTGCTTACTACTACTACTATTTTTTTGACAGTATCAATACATGCAGTGGTAATGACAATGTAGTGACATACGAAATGTTCGATAAAAATCACTTAGACATAAATACATGTTTGTTTTCTATTCATTCTTATAAAATGCAAGATTGCAAAACAGAAGTTAGTTATGGTTGTGAAAATATGTAATGTTTATAGGATAATTTACGTTAATGAGGGAGGTCATGGGCCGCGGGGTCTTGAATTCTATCCTTGGCGAAGTAAACTTTCTTCATAACGACATATACAGGGCGGTGTTTCTGAAACCATTCGTCCTCCATACCTGATTCGAGTGGAGGACAGATTAGCACTGACATGTACAGAATCCAGGAACTCTAGTTAGCTGAACAGCCCGTTATGTAACTAAATACTGTTTAAACTCCAAAACAAACAAAGTCGTTTGTAATAAAAGTTAAGTAACTTGATCCTCATAGAATATTAAGCTAGATAGAAACTGTTCTCGATGTAAAGCACTTTGATTCATTTCCGTCTCCTTCCGCCAGTAGGCGGTGAGAATGGAGTTTGCAATATGTACCTCAATCATGAAACATGTCGATGAAATGAGATATGATTAGGTTTATAAATACAGCTTAAACATTAATGATATTTTTGTAAGCTAAGACAGCATTTTTGTCTTTGAATTAGCTGATAATTTATTTCTATTACACCAGTATTATAGTTAGGCAACCAATTGCCTAATGCTGTGTATTTATGTATTTGTTCGCCATTTTAGCTGTCTTCAGTTATATTAAATTTATCAATCCATTTTATGAATGAATATCAACAATAATTTTGCTTTTCGATCGTGTTTGCTTTGAGCGCTTTCCAAAAGCTCTGTTACATTTTTGCATTACCTGTTGCTATCTACGTTGACTTGCGAAGCAAGGAGGAGTGCACATAATCCTATCGCCCCTCCCCCTTCCCCGCCCCCGTCATCAAGTGTTACGCTTTCGTATTGAACTGAACAATTAAATCGTTTCGAAATCATTAGAGTAGATATGAATGAGTTAGACAGCAACACGTTATTTTCAAGAATGTTCAGATTTACATAAAACACTATCAAAACTTTTCAAAAATAGCTTACTTCATTCAAGTCCAGTTGTTTGTAATATTTTACCTATCGGTGTAAAATCGTCTAGTTCACTGCAATGTTTTAAATCAAAGTGCAGCAACTGGATGACAGTGTCATAAAATAAACATGTTAAAGTGATTTCGAAATAAAGATGATTTGTACTTTTCATGTTCGTAAATGTTTTATTTCATGTCGTACGTATGGTGATATTTGTTATTGTTTTTCGTTTGCACTATATTTGTATATTTCTGTTTTATAAGAAGACCTCATGGAAGATTATCGTCAGCTAAATGAGTTACTCTCGATTTATAAAAAATTTACTTACTAACTTACTTGCTTGCTTGCTTACAGTCGATACATTATGTCAAATACTAGCCTATATAGTCCGATGAATTAGGATAGCATTCGCACTTTTGTGATGTTGATTTCTTTGTTACATTATATTAACATGTATCGTTCTAGATTGACTTTTCTACAAAAACTGTAGTGGAAGCAATAACTGTATATAACTCGGAATATATATATATGATTAACCAAACAGTGCCAGAGAGGACTCTTGTACACAAGTTCAATATAACTTACGATTTAGGAAATCAGTCAGGTCTTTATGATGATGGAGAGGTATGATTTTAATGATATTTTTGGACATAATTGAACGTAGTTTTAGAGTGGAATATTAAACTTTTTATCAAACGTATTAGAGACCTATTTTTATATGGCCAAGTTGCAAAACTTGCTTCTGAATTCATTTAAGGGAAACAAAAACAACCATTATATTTATTTGAAACAAAGAACAACCATTTTATTCATTTAAGTGATTTTTAAGGTGAAATATAACTTTGTTGTCAACTTATAACAATTTCTGTTTATTATGAGGAAAACGGATACTTCAATAACTTAATTCAGGCATTCATCAGTTTGTCGCTATAATGAGGAAACAGTGTGTTCGGTACTTGAAGTGGTAATGTAATGATATATAGGTACCGAAACTTGCGAAGAAATTCATCGTTATATTCTCGTAAACTTTCAGCTTAATATACAATAACAAATTTATGATAATTTTGGCATTTGGGCGTTTTAAGGTAGTTTTACACTTTTATTAACCGTAAGTCACAGTTATACGTAATCTAACCAGAAAAACTACCTACAGTAAGAAGAAATGTGAGGACTCTGATTGATATCTTGTATAATGTGAATGATAAACCACGTGAACCTACACATTAATTTGACCATATCGCTAGTAATTTGTAAATCGAAAATAATGAAACATCCTAATTGTGAAACATTAACTATACGGAAAAATGTCATAATTAACAGTGAAACTTTTTGCATAGAGGGCCATTGTGAAAAGCGAAGAACTTTAAGAAGCTTTAGTTAGTTATTTTCTTACAAGTCTAACAAAAAATCAAATACAATATCCCATCTTTTAAAATGTCAGGATTTCGTGAACAGTGACGCTTTGAAAACAAAAACCAAAAATTATAAATTTGAGAAATTCTACATTGTAGAGCAGTAGTTGATTCAAACAAAAAGAACAATTTTAAATGTAAAAATTGTGTCGTGCATTATAAATCATTGAATCTTAAAATCTTACGTCATCGAAACAAACTTACATGTTGCACATTTTTTTTGATACAGAATTTCTACATTGACCAATCAAAGTCAACCGCAACTCCAGAAACATTTTTCTTCACAAAGAAGATAGAAACTGACTCTGTAAGAATATTTATATTAAAGTCACATACAGAAGGTCTTAGATGCTTACGATTCGAATTACATGGTTGTAGAATCACTGGTAAGTGCCTTTGTAATCCTGTAACGTTTCATGTCACTAACGTAAGAATCTATTAGATTTAGCAAATTCCGCTTTCACGGTGTATGATCAATCCTATGTTGTTGGTACAAAACATGCGGTGCCTTCACTTTTTGGTATAAGCAACGAACTTTTACGTACGAAAATTGTAATCACGCTATGGAGCAGGAGTCAAGTGCGTCGAAAAATACGACTTTAGAGACGTAAGTTGATTTTACTGATGTTATCACAGAACATAAGTAACTTCCAAGCTTCCATCTGCATAAAAACAAAATGGAAAGCTTCTGCAGTTTTCGCCAAATAAACGTTACAGTTTGAGTACTGCTGTAAAAATGCAGCAAATGGAAATCGTTTAATGCATTTTTAAAAAAGATTTGTAATGGTTTGAGCATAGATTTTTACAAATATATTTAACTTTTATCCATAGAAACAGTGAAAGAAATGAAACCAAATTTTTGAATCAATTTCTACTCTTAAAAACACGATTTCATCAAAATATATAGCGCCAATATTTTACGCATAACACTGAACTGAGGCACCTCCGTTATTTTCCAAAACTTTAATGTAATATTTAGCAACTATATTTTTATCGTTGGTTTAACAGCTGCTTTCGACATAAATCCATTATCATGACGAGTAGATAGGGACGTTCCTTTGAGCATTGTTTTAGGGAGGGACTAAACCCCTATTCTCGGTAACAAATTGCTTTCTCGCATAAAGATTAAGGTCGGTAGCGGGACGGGAACCAAAGTTTTGTGATTACAAGTCAGCGATCTTATCTTCACCACTACACCACCGAAGTGGACGAAATAGTCGTTTGTAAATTAACGCACGTGGTCCTTACCATTTATAACGAAAACTATGTTCCACAGGTATACGTTCTAACTGCCTAGCATGGATGAGGTTTATAGTGGTGTTTATTTGTCTACACAAAGGTAACGTGTAGATAAATGACTTTTGTTTGTTCGGTTGTACGCCCATTTTCAACATTATTTCTGCTATATAGGGCGGGCAATTCACCTAACTTTAGTTCCTGGGAAGGGCCAGTACTAGACCAAAAAGTCCGTAAGCAACTGCCTACTTTCTTACATAAAGAATCGTGGTCAGTAGCGGGGCTCGAACCCACGACCCTTCGTCAGTTAGAGGTTTCAGAGAATACAAACTTATCTATGTATTCCCTAGATTCTACACCACGGACCCGGCCCGTACATAAATGAAGTAAATTTTGAAAACGGGTTCCCTTAAATGCCTTTCAAAGTCATTTGCACGTGACATTACTGTTATAATAGCTACAGTTATTGTCAGCAGTGGACGTCGATAATTTGAGGCCCGTCTGGTATACTTTCAATAACTCTGTCATATCTGTCATACATTTATATTTTGCTACATTTAATTGCATGCACATGTTCTAGAGGTTCGTTTCCTTTAGCTACCGTAAACGACTGCTACCTGAATTTCTGACCAGTACTCGCGTGGAAGGAAGGGATTTTGAAGATCACAGTCAAATTATGCTTACGGGATTCGAACCCGCGACCTCCGAGCATGGAGTCCAACCCACCCTGTACCAATGCGCATCCACGCTACTCCGGACATTTTCAAACATGAACTGCAATTTCTATTTTTGTTTAACGCCCTGGGATCATAAATTAACGTTACATTCAATTAACATTGTTGTCATGTCGCAGTGGTCGATCCTATGTTTTTTTTATTTTCTCTGATCTCTCTACAGTAAAGAAATCAAAGAGCTTATTGTGAGGTCGAGAATAAATTAATTTGTACAATATAGATAAGTATAAATCTAAATTCATTGAAATTAAACAGAAAACATTTACCTCTCTTCCTAAAGTTGTAATCCTTGGTAGATTCCAACTAACTATCTGGAAAAAAGCATTCAGCACCCGCGACATCATGACGTAACGTCCAGATCACATGTCACATTGCCCCACCCCACCTGCCTAAAAATATCTCGTTGCTACATCTACATTTACTAAAATACACCAAAAAGGAACACACATACAAAGTTTGCGTTTCCGTTAGCCTAGCGTCCGCCTTCGGAGCGGGAGGTCGGAAGTTGGAATCCCGCCAGGCCGCCTGTCCCTGGCCTGCAAGGATAGAATTCGGGAGGTAATGCACACAGAGAAAAAAGGTGTATCATAATCCAAAATTGACTAGCCCTTTCAGCAGGCACGCGCATGTTTTGACAATTAGGCCTATATGCTGAAGGAAGGATTTTTTTTCAGCCAGAAACAGACAACCCTTACATATACCTCCAAAAATTAATGTTTCTTAAGTTCTGGGACGAAATATTTGTGACATAATATAGGTGCCTTTATACAAGAAATATAGTTGACTTACTAATAACTAAATATTAAAAGATTTTTGCATTTGCGGGAAGTTATTTCCGCTATTTTTACGTGTAAACAATATTCTAAATAAATATTAAACACCATATAATTAAACATCCGAACAATACCAAAACAAAAACAGGATTCGTATTTTAAATGCATTTACAACACAAATATCATCTTCTTCTACTATGACATGAAACTGAAAACACATTTTATTTCATACATCGGATACAAAAATTTGGCAAAATACTGTGTCGGTTACATTTTTACATCTTCGATTTGTTCCGTAAAATCATCTAAGTTATGAAATAAAGACAAATCCAAGAATAAAGGGATGATAAATAAGGTCACTATACTTCCGACTTACAATGTTTATCCAAGACTACGAGGATGGGATCAAAAGTAATGTCACTGGCTATTGATAACCGCTATTTTTAGCACGAGTACAAAATTCAAGCCTTGCACGTGTTCCCCGTTATAATAGCTTTCAATCGACGTATAAACTATACATGTAGACACAATATCTTGCTCACAATTCACATTTGCACAAACCCTACTCGTTCAAACAAATAATCCTTTCTGACGCAAGATATGCTTCTCAGCAGATTGCGGACATGGTTGGCATTTCAAAAGCATCTGTGTTGCGCATTCTGCGAAATATTTTGAAATTGAAGAAGAAAAGTGCTAGGTGGGTCCCGCATTTGCTCACTGATGAACAAAAACGCATGCGCGTTAAGATGGCGCGCAAGCTTTTGAAAAGGTTTCCAAGATACGATCAAAAAACGTTTATGAATGTAATAACAGGTGATGAGCCTTGGATACATTTCTTTGAACCGCATCGAAAAATTAGTAACCGAGTATGACTCACCAAATATGCCAGAAGGCCTTGCATTGCCAAAAGGATTGCAAGTGTGAAAAAGGTTATGTATGCCATATTTTTCTAAACTAAAGGTTTCGCCATCCAGGTTACTGTACCTAAGGGCAAGTCAATGAATGCCAAGTTTTATAAGAAAAAAGTTCTTAAAAAGCTTTAAAAAGTATTTCCAGAAACGTCGACCATAGACGGGTATCCGAGGCATCCATTTGTTACATGACAACGCCTCGAGACACAAGGCTGGGATTGTGACTGTGACTTTTTCATTTTCCCTCGTCTCAAGAAAAAGTTTGCAGGCAGAAAATATACATCCCGCCAAAAGTTGGGGGCCGCCATATTTAACCTCCTTAGTAATGTACCTGAAAAAGACAATCAGAAAGCTTTTAAGGATTGGATTAAAAGATTGAGACGTTGTGTATCTGCCAAAGGAGATTACTTTGAAGGTTTGAAATAAAGATTTTCTTAATCCAACCTTTAGTTGTCATTTAACACCATTGGTTGCATTACTTTTGATCCCACCCTCGCAATAGGAAAAGATAGGTGTTTGTACGCACCAGTGAGTTGAAGACGCGACTTTTGTACCAACAATATAGGATTGATCATACACCGTGGCTTTGAAATAAAACAGTGGAATGACATTCGTTAATATATATATATATATATATATATACATGTATATATATACATTTCACTGCCATTACGTATTTCAGTATTATGACTGTATGTTTTCTTAGACAAACCCTTATATCCGCAAAGGAATCACTCCATGGAATCATCATATTCAGTGTCCGTGGTAATGACGTACATTTAATTTCGGAACGAAAATGTGTGTTTTTGGGGAAAAATTAAAACTGTATTTTACATTATACGCGTATTTAATTAAATTTCCATATTTATGAAAAAAATGATTTATAATTTGGTTCAAAACGGAGTGATAATATAGGCTTTTTTAATCATTTGCCGAACTCATTATTTACATCATTTCAGTTTCGATTTGGTGTTATTTAACCTACAGTTGGCCTAATCGTCTTAGTTTGAATTTTTCGGCTATGCCATTAAGCAGATTATAGAATGATATACTAATATAAGTACTATGTCTTACATGCGGTTGCCTAGAGCAGCATATGACTATCATATAACATTATGTACTTAGATCTCCCTACTTGTCCCCAATTTGTCTCATATTGTATCTTATATTTCATCTTTAAGGTGCATACATAGTTATCAACAAAATGACAAAGATGATGCATCGGGATCATGACGTGATATCATATGTAAATGAAATGTTTGAAGATGTTAAGAGAATATCTAGTATCGGATATCCTTTGCGTTATGGCGGCCAAACATATATATGGATCATCAGCCTGCCAAAACAACGTTTCATAAAGCTGCGGTTTCAAGACATTTCACTTGGGTATTATAAGGTATAAACTCGTTAATACAAATAACGTAAATGTTTTCTCAGTTTCTAAATTATAAATAATAGACGATTGAAATTAATCAAGATTATCATACTAATTTGAGCCACGCCATGAGAAAACCAACTTAGTGGGTTTGCGACCAGCATGGATCCAGACCAGCCTGCATATCCGCGCAGTCTGGTCAGGATCCATGCTGTTCGCTTTCAAAGCCTATTGCATTTAGATAAACTGTTAGCGAACAGCATGGATCCTGACCGCGCAGTCTGGTCTGGATCCATGCTGGTCGCTAATCCACTATGTTGGTTTTCCCATTGCACGGCTCATTTTGTTATGGTCCGTATTGTTTTTGTTTTTTTTTTTAGAATCGTCATCTAGGTGTAGACCTAAAGTTTTTTGCCTACTCAGATATCCGTTTTTATTATGTTGATGGCAAGGACATGAACGAAGAACTTTTGAATTCAGCTAAAGGAGTATTTATTGGAATGGGTCACTAGAGAGCCACGAATGTATCGGCATTAAAAGAACCCTTTTAATTACATTCTTCACTAGGTTTCATAGTTTTGCAGTGATCAGGAATCAAACCAAAATTGTCAGTCATCGACAACCGTACTAAATTACCTACCGAAACAATTCAAAGCAAGTAATTCTGAATACCTGTTAGAAATAATCAAATTAAACATACATTCATCAACACCATTAATCATATTGTAAGAACAGAATGATGTGGTTGTAGAGAATATATTCAGGACACAACAGAAATGTGTTATTATTCCTTATTAGATTTTCTGAAAACACCGTAACTAACAAAATTGGTGCAGAAGATGCTATTCAAATTGTCGTAGACGCTACATTTGAAACAACCTCCTTGCCACATGCTTCATAAACAGGAGTTATAGGTGATGAAAATTGTTTGTTTTAATTTTAGGATGAGTTATCGCCGTGCAATGATTCCATAGCACTATCACATGGTTTACACGGTACTGGTCAAGACAGGGTGATCGATAACAGATTCATTGTAGAAGAAAGGCATACTTTGTCAGTTGATACAAGCGTAACAGTCCTCGTCATGTCTTTTAGAACCTGTCCTATAGTATCTCAGTCAGATGATCTGAGGGGTTTCACAGCCGTACTTGAATCTGAACGTAACAAATGTTATAACTCTGTAGTAGTCTCTTAAAATATTTACCTTACATTTTTAATTACATCACATATTTTGTTCATAAAACCTTTTTGCAGCCACAATCGACCGTTCCGATCTTGAACATTGGGTTAACATCCACTGAACGCAAGAGACGGTCAAAAACTGCTAATATAAATTATATACACGCTAAAGACCAAACGAGGTTAAAAACCGTAATTTTCGTTAGTGTTAAACTGTTACGAAGTATCTAACACGTCATTGGACTGTTACTTTGTACTCCGCTGTACGCTTGTTAATTACAGTATTTCAGTGAAGGTTTAAAAATTCTGGCGAAATCCTGGATAAGTTTAAAATTAATAATTACAAGGTATCTACAGTCAGTACATACGATTTTTCTACTTTGTATACCACTTTACCACATAACTTAATAAATGACAAACTAACTGCCCTAATTCAACAGACTTTTGCCAGAGAGAAGGCTACATTTCTCGCTTGCAATTTTGATAAAGCTTTTTTTTACTAGCAATATTATTAAACATTATACAATGTGGACCTGTGACGAAGTTTGTAAAGCACTTTCCTTTTTATTGAACAACATTTACATCAGGTTTGGGAATGCAGTTTTTAGACAAGTAATTGGTATTCCCATGGGAACAAATTGTGCACCCCTTGTCGCAGATTTGTTTTTATATTGTTATGAAAGAGACTTTATGTTGAGCCTTTCTCCAGATACGCAGGCAGATATTATAACTGCATTTAATAATACATCACGCTATCTGAATGTTATTTTTTATATGGATAATCCGTTTTTTGGTCAGTTGGTGGGTACTATTTATCCTAGGGAGCTTCAGTTAATTAAAACTAACAATTCGGATACTGATGCTTCATTTTTAGATTTACATCTTTCTATTTACTACAATATTATACATACCAAAATTTATGACAAGAGGGATGATTTTAATTTTAGTATTGTGAATTTTCCCCATTTGGATGGGGATGCACCTCAGGCTACATCTTATGGGGTATATATTTCTCAATTAATTCGGTTTGCCAGAGCGTGTAGTCATGTCAAGCATTTCAGTGAACATAATCAAATATTACAAGTAAACTTCTTCAGCAAGGCTACCGTTATTACAAATTGCGTAAATATTTTGCTAAATTTTACTATCGCAATTCTGATTTAGTTTCAAAATTCAATAGTAATTTAAAGACACTTCTGCGAGAAGGTATTTCTAAACCCGTTTTTTATGGGGATGTGGTTTACAAACTTCGTAAGATCTTGGGTCATGGTAATTTTCCAAATGTATTTGGTAAATTATAAAACGTTTATTAAAAGAGTTACGACCCAACTGTTTTGAGACATACCGCATGTTTAGTGTTCAACCCTTTACAGTTGGACACTACGCTTCCCTCTTTGATTGTGTCTGACGGAAAGGGGGGAGGTACATATGATAAGCAGTTTTAAATCCTACCAGGACTGAACTGTTTTGAATACTTGCTTCTGGCCTGTTTCAAGGCCTTAAGGTGTTTCTCTGTTGCTCTGTCTTCTGAAAGGCATTGAGTACATACGTTTTTGGTTCTTAAGGTTTGCTTTTTATATATTTATACACGAGCATTTTTGTGTTTTACATGCCATGCCTTTTTGTTTCCATTACGTGTGTTAGAGATTCACCTGGAGTGGATTACTTTTATTTACACTGTCCCGTGTCTTTGGAACATGGTGGGGGTAAGAGTGAGGTTGGGTGCGCACCATAAACCGGTTTAAGCTCCCCAGTGTTTTTTTTGCCACTGACCGTTCCAAGGCGTTGCCCCATTGTGTTCCTTTCTTTGTTCGTTTTGTCCTCATGTGTTGGCTTTGTGTGTGTGTGTGTGTGTGTGTGTGTGTGTGTGTGTGTGTGTGTGGTGTGCGCGTTTGCGTGCTGTGTGTTTCGTTTTGGGGAGGCTGCGTTTTTGGTGCGTGGCATTCCCTTTTTGATACTTGTCTTTGTTTTTTGTGCTTAAAATGTTTTGTCTTGTAATCAAACTCATTCTGAACGATGCATTTATAAATCTGCATTTTGACAATCTTTTTCTTTATAGATGTTCCTACTTGTTTTTCTCTGCAAGAAAGTATTCCATGGCATCTAGGATTAAATGAGACATGCAATCAGCCAGCAATGATACTTACTTCGATGTCCTATTTAGGAATTCCGTTTAGAGATACCATTGAAGAATGGACAATACATGTACCATTACACCAAATTCATCTAGAGATATTTCAGTTCGTTGTTACATGTCGACGTGGTAAATACGATAAAACATTTTCCATTAACTAGACCTTTTCCGCTGTATTACTTTGTTGTTTTTATCTTCGTGGTCTATATGTCATTTTGTATTTGTTTATGTATTTATGCGTTTTCAGAATTCAATATTTTCTGGCAATAATTGTGTTATACGAATAAATTTAAAACGGTCCGTGCCCATCTGTTCATCAGAGAACTCGTTTATTTATCATGTTCATGTACACACAAACAGTGTAACGTGTCAACAAACTAACGGTTATTGATTACCTATCAGCAATTAGATACGAGAGCAGCAAGTATATTTATTTAGACACTGATAATAAGAACGAATTTTGATTTTGAATATTGAGAACAAAATTCACTGATATTTTTAATAATCTAATGACATTCGTACTCATATGATGTACATCAAATGGTTTGTGGTATTCATGTTAAGATATGTTAAAAGACCTGCATGAAAAGACAAGCTAATGATATATTATGATATTTTTTGTGTGTTCTTTTTCATTTAGATGTGCTATTTGGTATCTACTTACTCAAAACAATGCTCAAAAAGTTTCAACAAAGGATATTGAAAGATGTGGCAACAAATAATTCGTTACCAGTGTAAATGTTGCAACAAATACTTCATTATCTGTGTAAATGTTGCAACGAATAATTTGTTATCAGTGTTAATGTTGCCACAAATAATTCGTTACCTGTGTAAATGTTGCAACAAATAATCTGTTACCAGTGTTAATGTTGCAACAAATAATTTGTTACCTGTGTAAATGTTGCAATAAACAATTCGTTACCAGTGGCAATGCTCCAGTTTATTTTCCATTTCTTTCATTTTCAGACTATTCAAAGTCTCGATTCAAAGTCATTGATTTTGATAAAGAGAGTACATATTGCAACTTCGACAGACCACCAGCTATAATAAATTCTACCTATGATATACTCAAAATCAGCTTTTTCAAAAGCGCTGATACCGACACTATGTCTAATAAAATGCCGGAAGGGTTTAGACTGGTTTATACTTCGAGCAGGGAGAAAATGGAGTATATGATAACTGATAATAAACCTTATTCTGAGAGTAAGTGTACGACATTTCAGAGACTGTGCTTTCAGTAAATACACAGTTGTATGTAAAGAATTGCTTTCACAACTTTAAATACCTGCTTGAAAGTATCTTCTTTATTTGTCGAATAGCTTTATGGACATAAGATGTATTATTCTTATAAGCAAAAAAAGTAAAGTTAAATAAAATAAAATAATAATAAAAGAGAAAAATAGTAATTAAAAATGAAAAATAAGATTCTGATGTGTCTGTTTGCAGTGTTTAGAACATACAATGTATTTTTCGAATTATATAGAAAATTCTGAAGGAATTTGAACTGTTAGAAGTCTGAATAAGCAAAAATCCTATTTCTCGATTGAAATACTAAATCAGTAGCTTTGATGTAGAAAAAATTAACAAACAGAAATATATATTTTTACTTCGAAGTAGGCAGTTATACGTTTGACCTTTAGATTCATCCGTAAAAGACCGTAAATGTGGGCAGACTAACGGTACTGGAATTGAAAAGAATCTGCCCAAATTTACGGAAGGGTGAATATATAGCTTTAGCTTCCTTGTTGACTCAAGCAATTTATAAGACATCCACCTTTTTGCTTTTAGATGTTTCGTTATGCTCATCTTGCGATTTCGATTAATTGAACTTTACTATATGTATTTAAATTTCCAGTCAAAAATGTTGCTTTGGGAAAGCCTGCAATGATGTCTAGTAAGGACTTGGAATTTCGTCCAGGGATCGACACTCGAGCTATAAAAGCAACTGACGGAATAGTCCATCATGAATTGAGAGGCGGTTCATGTTTCCTTACATCTTATGAATACGAGCCGTGGTGGATGGTCGATTTACAAGGCATTTACCGGTTACAGTATGCTGTTCTGTATAACAGAATGGATTGCTGTGGTAAGAAAAATTCTTTGTTAAAGTGTTGAAAGAGTATCAATACGTTTTTGTCCAAATTCTTATCAGCTGTTTCAAATAATCTATAGCAAAAAGAATAAAAAAACTTGAAACGCCTCAAAATATTGTTCAAAAGTGTCTAGATTAGTTTTCGTAATCACATATAAAGCTTCAAGCACGCATTATTTATAAACTGTAGTCAGTGATTCGTCCAGCCGTACTTAAACCACCGTGCCTGGTTCAACGACCGGCTTCCAAGCAACTATATGGGCTATGTGCTTGCATCTCTCTTTCCTTTGCGTGTCTTGTGCTCAAATTTAAGGATAATACACGTTTCTTTTGTGACCTTCGGCCTAGGTCACAAACATTTCCGCGGGTTTCTGCAGACGTTAATACACAAAACAAATATGTATTATCGCTATTCTAGCATAATAAAACACGACACGACGACTAAATGTATTGTTTTCATATGTGGTGACTTAACGATTCTGGTACAATTCTTATTTACCGTTCTCTTGTCCCTAAAAAACGGTAAACGTGTTTTAAAAATCCATAACTGGGACCAACATATCAACAACACTGCTTAATGCATGAAGGTTTTTGAGCGATTTTGTTTACTTCTCGTTATTACAAACGTGACATTACCCATAATTTTGCATATTACTTAAAAAAATATGGTAAACATGAACACAATTTCAAGAATTATAACTTAACATTCAAATTATTTCGAGTACGAACACATTTAGAGTACGGATGAGTACGAACGTAGTGACAAACTTTAAAGGTTTATATGAATTCTGCGAGAATTTGGGTAAAAACATACCGACCGATACTTACATTGATATGATTCCTAAAAACAAACAGTCGCACAAGTTACACGCGATACTTAGACATTCACAAAAACTGAACCGACACTTAGTGCGTACATTGTATGGAGCAGTACGTTTGGGAATGGTTACTGATACGGAAAGATACTATGGACTACATTGCATCTTTTGTGCTAACAGAGAAGGTTTTTATGGAGGAAACAAAGCGCAGATGCCAAATTTTAGTCTCTGCAGAAATACATGTATACATGTATACATGTGCGTGGCAAAGGATTTCAAATGTACAAAACATATTTTAACAGCACGTGAATTGCCCTGTTTGTACACAAATTTCCTCACTCTGATGCACGGGCGGATCCAGTGAAAAAAGCAGTTTTTATGCGAGAAGGCTGGGATAATTCAGATCAGCTCACACGGAAACCCATTATACTCGATCCTCGGAGGAGATGGCCAAAACGAGTACCAGAGCTCCGACTCGAAGTTTCTTCCGTCAAGGAATTTCGCTGTCTGACACCGAGGAGTTATGCGAAGTCATTCGAAATCCTCGGACTGACTCGAGATGAAATCCAAGTAGCGGAATACACACCTGTATTGGTTTCTTTTGTTCCCGAGTCACTTGACGGAATTACGTCGAGTGACTCCGAGACGAATAAATAATTACATATAGAAACTTAGTTGGGTCTTCGAGTACCTACGAGGACAGATTTCAGACTACGCTCGTACATGGAGCAGGATAATTAGGTTTAACGTAGTGATACGCGAAAAAAAAAATCGAAAAATTATTTGAAAGTTGATTAAATTTTTATGATTTAATAATTTAATCATTTTACATACATATACTGCTTTACCTAATTAATTTGGTCAGAAACTATTTTAATATCAAACTTCACAAATTAAGAGCAAGCTTATTATATAAAAGTTCATCAAGGTAAATGAATACTGCCTCGGTGTTTAGCGATATCATCTCGCGCGGAGTGGCCATGAAATACAACAAATCATTATAGTATTAACTGTATAATTTCGACTCGGAGTTCCGTCAAGTAATTTCTCGGAGTGACTCGACGAAATTCCGCTAAAGTGATAAAACTATTACAATCGGTACTCCGAGTCAGAATAAGGCTTTACTCGGAGAAATTCCTCGCTATGCAACACTTCGTGAAAAAAACGGAAAGTTTTCCGCGTGAGCTGATCTGTACATGTTGTTGTGTATTTGCATCTGCAGAAAGCCGCTGGAGTATTTGTAACTGAGACCGAACGAATTATGCAGACGTTGTTAAAATACAAAACAAACGTATATTGATGCTGATTCAAATGAAAATAAGGCGTAAAAAATGGTTCGTTTCCGGTATCCCGACCTACCCAAAATTGTTGGCCCGACCCTAAATGTTTTTATGGCCTTGGAAAATTTATATTCAACTTTTTAACAAAAAGTTGCAAAACTGCACTTTTTATGCTTTAAACATGGCCAGTGATGTTAGAAATCAACTTACTAATCCTCTAAAGGCATTACCGTCTTATTTGTATTCATTTTTTGACACAAAAATAATTTCCGAAAAGTCTCCCTTAATAAAAACATTCAAAAAAAAAAATTCCGACCTACCTACCTTAATTTTATTGAGCATGTTACCGGAAACAAAGATTTTTAGGCCTAATGACATGAAAATTAAATGTATTATTTTTATATTTGATGACTTTACAATTCCCGTACAATTCTTAATCCTCATTCTGTTGTTCTAAAAACGATAAAGGTGTTTTAGATATCCATAAACGGGGCCCATAAATCAACAACAATAAAAAAGTTGTATTGAAGGTATTAAAGCGATTTTGTTTTCAATTTCTCGTTATCAATAACATGACGTTACCCATGAGTTTGCATTTTACTTAAAGCACAATTCAAGAATAATTTTTGCATTCGATTTCTTTTGAGTATGAACACTTCAGTATACGGATTACTACGACAAGCTTTCAAGATTTATATGAATTATGTAAAAAAAATGTGATATATCTAATAACGTGTAAAAAAATGTCAGAAACAATATATCCGTCAGACTAATCAAAATGTTTCAAAACGTAATAGCCATCGTTTTGATTTAAGAAATTTTTTAGATCCGACTTACTCTTCTTACTCACTTTAATTCGCCTGGACACTCAGTTAGTGATTTTTCATTTATATTTTTGATATTGTTAGTAATGGGTTTAGTCGTTTGTGTAATGAAAAGTTCAGGATACACAAATCACAAACTATGTATCAGAAGGGTTTAATGAAAAACTGTTATATGACATATAGTAATGTAAATACAATGTACATGTAATCATTCATTGTTTAGAATCGTGTGTCCCTATTTTTCCTCTTTTTCCATACCTTTATAGGAACTTGTGTATCTTTTTGATCCGATGATAATTTATAGTACGCTGCCTTATTGCTGCTATACGTATTTATTTACATAATATTATAGGTATCAATTATTTACATGTACATGTATTTTTTCATTATAGCACGTTACAAATAATACATGTGACGTCCGTCACATTTTTACTGTCGTCTGTTTCCCGCTATTTCAGTGTAATGTAACGCACTATGTTATTTCGGTTGTTCATTATTATTCCCTGAAGAAGGCCTGTAGCTGTAACGTTGGAAATATAGTAACTTTTGAAATTGACAGCGTGTTTGGTCGTCTTTATCTACTTCGTTCTTTCATTATGAAATAAGTAAAAGCATACCCGTTGATACTCTCCCAGATCATTGCTATGATTCTTAAAACAAACAATAGCACAAGTTACGATTATCGACAAATTTGAATCGTCGCACAGTTCAAACGGGAGTAAAGGAAGAACCTCGTAAACACATTATTGGGTCCTCTGTAGGGGAGAAAAGGACGCTTGTGGTGTCTGTAGTTGATGCAGTTAAACATATGATGGATTAGATTGCATCTTCTGCTCACAATTATGTTGTTTGCACCGTGTGACTGTCGTAAAAAGTCTCCCCGTACCTTAAATCAATAGTTCCTTTATTTGTTTATTTTGTCCTTGTGTGTTTGCTTTGTGTGTGTGTGTGTGTGTGTGTGTGTGTGTGTGGTTTGCGTTAGGGGAGTCTGCGTTTTTAGAACGTGGCTTTCCCTGTTGGATATTCTTCTTTGTTTTTATGTTAAGAAAAACGGTTATTCTGGGACAAATAAGACGCAGATACCAGATGTCAATCTGTCATGGTCTGAGCAGTGAAATTCTTGACTAACATCATGCGAATTGCCTTGTTTGTACACGATTTTACTCCCGTTGAAATATGGACGGATCCAGTGAAAAAAGTAGAATTATACAAGAACACACAATGATTCAGCTTATTTATAAGGATGGATCAAAATAACTTATTCTACCCTATCACTAAAAAGAAAGGGCCATTAAGATATCACATTATGCAATATAAGTACTTACTGGCTTACTAATTGCTTTTGTTTTCATTTGATACTCTTTGTCAAGACAGCAACATTTAATGTTTATATCGTGATTCAGTTGGTGGCTTCTGTTTCATTAGATGTATATTGATGTTATTGACAATAATGTTCTTTTGAATGCTTTAAAGACGTGCTGAAATAATTTCAAAGTTTTCTTCATGCTATAGAACAAACAATGGCTAAAAACAGAGTGAGGGATTATGCACCTGACAGACGAACTAAGAACGTACAAATATCAACCGGGTTGAGTATTTACAAATTGCACGACTTAGTCACCCTCTGTGGAAAATTGCTGAGCAAAATTGAAACCATTCTTTTATTGGGTACCAGTGCAAGATACGTTAGGCTTACAGTTTTGCAGTCATGGCTTCGATTCAGCCTTTGTGAGGTTCAAATATATGGACAGCTAGGTATTGTTTAATAACTTTTAACGTATTATGTTCTGGTTGAGTTGGTTTGATTAAGGGATCGGCGGATGAACGGCGTAAAACTGAATTTGTTGATTCTAAATTAATATATTCAAATAAAACTTTCACATGGTAAGGCAAGAATTAGATTACACGCTGGTAATGTCATTAATACAGATATTTGAAAATGCTGTGTCCACTCAATAAGTCAATAAGGTCAGGTAGGATAATTTATATAAAATGAATCGATTTAGAAAGCTTATATCAATAATGCTGTTTTAATGCTTCGAGGGTTTTCATAGGTTCTTAAGTGAATTTAACGAATCTTAAACTGTAGAAAGTTTCTTTTTAAATAATGAGTATAACGTACACTTTACAATTGTGACGTCATATTCCGCCAACATTCACATACACGTCACATATGATTGTTTATCCTGATGAAGGTACGAACTGCCTCGATAGCCTAGTGGTAGAGCGTCCGCTTCGAGTGCGGGAGGTCATGTGTTCGATCCCTGGCCGCGTCATACCAAAGACATGAAAAATGGTATCAGTATCTCCCTTGCTTGTCGCTCAGCATTAAAAAAGAAACTAGCTCCTCTTCTCTAATATCCTCGTGGCGATGGATTCCATCAGGATTTAGTGTCGAAAGCAATTAACATAAGTTGTATAATAAATTGTTTCACAATCGGCCTAAAATAAATTATGTATAAACTATATACAGTTGTTCTAGGAATCTAGCCTCAAAGCTTATTTTCATATGCTATGAAGGTTCCTTTTGTTTAGTTCGTCATCAACAATATTTAACTTTATTACAAATAATGGACTTTTGTTGCGATATAAGCTTATCTTTGCGAAGAGCAAATCAATGGTTTGAAATGTGATTATACTGCGGCAGTGCTTATATTGACTGGTGCTGCCCGTGGCCATGTGAGATTAATATTTAAGTTAGCAGCGTTTGTAAAATTTGGGAGAGTGAATCCTTGTTGTTTGTGAAAGAGTTAAGTCCCAGTAGTTTAATATTTGAGTACAGTAAACAACAGGAATAACGATATAGTGACAGTAATATGATAAATACGGGTGAAATAAATATGAAATGAAGGATGTACGTGCATCCGTGTACATCGAAGCTAATGATAGCAATAAAGTTAAATAGAATATTCACTTTAATGTATTACATTAATGCCAGATTACTCACTTTGTTTTTGTTTTTATATATATATATATATATATATATATATATATATATGTGTGTGTGTGTGTGTGTGTGTGTGTGTGTTTGCAAAAGAAATAAAAGTTGTAAAAATGCTGGTGTATAAATATGCTGACCAGGATTTTCTGATTATTAGTTGAAACTTCTCAGGTAAAGAAGCTTTAAAACCTCGTCAAATTTTATGAAAAATTGAATGGCTTAACCTCGCGAATGATTTAACCATTCCCGGTCATTAAAGTTTCGGAAAGAAATGCAAACAACAGCCGGATGAATTTATTTCGCTAGCCATATCTAGTTAGAGTACAGATTCAAGAAAAATCAATTTTCTTGAAAACCAAACACTTTCAATTTTGATCTGACAATATATATTTTTACAGAAAAAAGTAGTTTCCATCTGTTTTTGTATTAGAACAGGGAAAAAGTTCAGACGAACAACAATTGTCGTTTCCTAAGAAAGGTGAGTTGAATCTATTATTTTGTTGGGTTTGGCTTTATACAAACGCATTTTCACGTCATGTACAGTCTTTCCAGTTCAACATTAAAACAACATAGGCGGATATATAGAGAGAAACACCGACATTTTGCAAACCATCTGGATTGTTTCCTCGCATGAACAATTCTACACTCCATGAGTAGTTTCAAAACTGGCGATTTGAAACATAAAATTCACAGTCTGCTCGACCTGACCATCCTGCCTCGGAGATCTTTAACTAATTCTGAAGTTCGTCACCTTTATCAACTGGTGTTTACATATCGTTCATTTAATGATAATTAGTAGATATATGATGCCACATTTGACTGTGTTAAAATGGGTCAAGAGTGCATTTTTAGAAAATAGTTGTGGAACATAACTGAATCGTTGAATGTTTTAATTGTTATCATAACGTGGATTGTGGCGAAAACATTCTACGGATATGTGTAACTTGATTTTTGTCAAATATATGGATTTGTTAGTACATTGCTGAAAATTTTACTTACTTACTCATGACCAACGTTGATAATTGAATACCTCATATGGCACTATTCGCCGAAAATTTAGCAGCTTTGGGTAAGGATTTATTTGCACCTTCTGTTAGATCTCAGTAATATGTTTAAGCTATGAGCATTGGCTGTACGTATTGTTTGGTCTGATATAACAGTATTGTCAAAAATGCAAGGTTAGCATTTATTAGAAGCTAGTTAGTGGCCTGTTTACTCTGCTGCTATTAGTTATAACCTAGACTTAAAGATATGTGGCTAATATATGCTTTTGAACAGTACGTGTATTCACTCCAAAGTCCAGGGAAAAGGTAAATAAACTTGTCAGAATAATTTGTATATTTAATATATTGATAACGTAACACAAACGCACAGATAGTGCTTGACTCCCTTTTCATGTTTTCATTACTATAATTATTGTTGAATTGCTGTAAATAATAGAATCTGGGTCATTTGTGGCTGATTTGGGTTCATTATGTGGATAACTGGATCCAAGCATCACACATAACGTCATATAAAAAAGTTAAAGGGAACCAGATATTTGATAGAGCAAGTACTCGTTGTAAAACGCTATTTTAAATTAGAACCGATCAGAAACAAGTTCTAAAAATAGCACGTCTGCTGAGGTATAAATAGGTAGATGGATGACAGAGAGGGCATTCGGTATCCATCGATCGAAGAAGACACATCGAGGATTCAACTAATAATTTATCCCAGAACCTTGAGAAGTACCCTGTCAGGGCGGATATCTTATTAAAAAGAAGACGTTCGAAGTTCATAGACTAAAGAAGAGTTGCAGAATTTCAACAAGGTTTCGAGCTATAGGACCAGCGCATAGGAGTTTTACCTTTATGGTAGTTGAATGCTATAGACAATAGCAAATATAGGCTGAGCATCGGAAAGCTGAGACAGAGACCCAGAGTTTGGTAACCTACTGAGAGTAGGAGAGTTCCAGCTTATAGACGGTTCAGCATTATTGGTGAAGTAAAGCCAAGGCATCGGGAATATATCATGGATAGTATATAGGCGCTGAGCATTGCAGGAGTCAGGGCATTTATACAGAGTTGTAACTTCAATTAAGAGGACAATGCCGAGCATCTATGCGATAGGACTCGTATGTAGTAGATTTAAAGACATTGTTTGACGGGAACATCAACAAAAAGACCAGTTAAGACCAGTTAAGTATAATCTCCAGCCTATAGGAGTAAGAGCTAATTGAAAATTGTTAGTTTGAAACATTTAGTGATTTGCCTGATCCCTGAAATTGTCTAGCTCATAATTAAAATCATTTACTAATCATTGGTACAAAATCATTTAGGCAAGGTAGCCAGAGGGAAAATTCTATATATAAGATATTTGGTCTCACCAGCTATTCGTTTTACCAAAGGACATGCTACATCGTTTGTCAGATAGTCTAAGACATAGTCACCTTAGCGATATGACCCATTTCATTGTTCAAGATACTAAAAGCATAGGCACTTACCTGGGTCATATAACTCGTATCCTGACAAAACTGCTGGGCCAGAATGATAAAAAAGTAACACTATTACCCATTTATGACAAGAAACTTGGTATTGTTTCAAATGCTTTTTTCAGCAGGCGCTTTTCTGTATTTTTGAAAGATCTGGCGTTTAAATTTTACATTCCATGACTTGTCTCTGTAATCCATGCAGAAACATAATACAGTTACAGTACATACACACCACCATTCAATTAAAAGAAATAATTTTCTTAAGAAAGAGATCTTCTTGGCAAAGGACGATAGGTTATTTGGTTCTCAGCTTGTAGCTTACTGCATAGAGAGCAAGATAAAAATAACACTCATGTTCATCGAAAGCTTTCAAGCACGAATACAGAATTTTGACACTATAACTTGCTCAGTCGTTTGTCTCCGTATACATTAACATTTTTTTTCTAATTTAGTATGTGAATAAGAAAAACCTACAATCGTATACTTGTCAATCGTTTTCTTTTGTTGCGATTAAACGCACGATCGATAGTACTTCCATCATCATAAAAAAAAAATTGTCAGTTCTTTCTTCTCAAATAAGCGAGAACTTAAAGAGATACAGTATAGGTAGGATCTCTTGTTGATGTTGCGTAATACGGACGTGTAGCGTATCTACCTTTTATATGATAAACAAACTCGTAATTCACAACTTTTTGTCAAAATAGGAACATCCATAAAAATCAAAGAACATGTTTTAACACTTCGTTTGATTTGATAAAACATTTATGAGATTCACTAAAGAATCGAAAACAGTTTCCAAATTGTCTTATTTGCACTATTTTGTTTTTGTTGAAGATGACATTGCTGTGTATTTTTTATTAATTGTCCTTAAATCAGCCGTATTTTGCGAAAGTTAAAGCATTTTAACGAGTATTTTCTTTCAAGAGGGGCCTCCGTGGCCGAGTGGTTAAGGTCGCTGACTTCAAATCACTTGCCCCTCATCGATGTGGGTTCGAGCCTCACTCGGGGCCTTGAATTCTTCATGTGAGGAAGCCATCCGGCTGGCTTACGGAAGGTCGGTGGTTCTACCCAGGTACCCGCTCGTGATGAAATAATGCACGGAGGGGCACCTGGGGTCTTCCTCCACCATTAAAGCTGGAAAGTCGCCATATGACCTATCATGTGTCGGTGCGACGTTAAATCCAACAAAATAAATAAAATTCTTTCAAGAAGTTTTGTCGACATCTAAGCATAGAATTTTTAGTTTCCTATGATCTAATAAGAGCATAATATCTATTCAGATTCAGCATTATAAATCCTCATTAATTCACAGCGATTGTTCTTTATTAAAATGTCTAAAATGATTCAACTTTATCTTAGACTATAAATATTTGTTTAGTATTGCCATGTACGTGCAGAAAAAAAAGACAAAACAAGAACAAAAAGCAAAAACGCTTCTTGAAGGTCAGTGACCAGATCATTGAAAAGCTCGTCTGTTGATCCTGTACATACACAACAGAAATAACATTAACATGAAAAAAATATGAATGCTAAAGTAGTGAAGTGTTTTTCGTATAAACCTGGAGACAAAAAGTTAAAAGTTTTCTGTTCTTAAGTTGATACGATACTGTGATACTCGTTTTGACTATGGGTCACTTTTACACGATAAAAATATACCTTTAACATGCGTAATAGTTGTTGTTCTTTTTGTAACTTGATATAGCCAGGCTTAGAGACACACTATACAACTTAAGTCGACGATTTTTCTGGTTTTTAATTGTGGAGAAATATCCTAGCCGCCTTTCCAGTAATTTGTTCAGGCAATGGCACACACCTATGTAGAACCAGTCACATTCGTAAGCCAACTGGATGACGTTTTCATATAATGTATTTCGTGGTATTGAACAGACAGATGCAGAGATCAGCTTATATTAATCTCCAACTACAACATTGTCTCACTTGATATGACTTTCTGTCTGATAAAGACGTTTAAAATTGTTTTTTAAGTTTATAATGACAGTTGTCGGAAATAACAGGGGACTCACCCCTTTGACATCTTACATTTTGAAAAGCTATGACCGGGAAAAAAGATGACGAAGTCAATATCGCGTATGCTATATTACCTAAAACATTTTTTCTATTTTATAACTTATAGTCCACGGTAACTGGGGAGATTGGGCATTTTGGGAAGGTGTATGCGACTGCAACAGAACAAGAATGCGACATCGCGAATGCGACAACCCCAGACCAGACTATGGAGGACAGACATGTGCAGGAACAGATGTTTCATACCGCCGTTGTTATCCACCTTCAGATTGTAGCAGTACGTATTCATCTTTTAACATATTATTTTATGTTTCGATCATATAAAAAATCATCAGTAATTTTCAGGCTTCAAGAAATCACAAATTATAACTTGAACGACGCTAGCTTTTACAGCTTTCTTCAGCGAAAGCATTCATCTTTCACAATATCCGCTTTTATTATGTTTTAAAAATGTTAATCAACAAAACAGTTGATTGGTCCAAGTTGTTAGAAAGAACTAAAAGAGTTTATTTAAGACCAATGAAATGTGACGACTGAAAGCGTCACGCGGAATTCAGAGCTATTACTATAAAGACGCATATAACAACACCGCCTAGAAGCGGCACGCGGTATACAGATAACAATCGGCCGACGCATTAATGCGTCGCGCGGGCAGAATGAGTTAACATGCAAACTTAAAGTAGCCCGCTCTAATTGTGTGGTAATTTAGAGTAATAAATTGGTTTTACGCTGTATTTTTGGAAATGACCTTCAATTTTTTTCCAAATTGAAATTTTGCAATTTGACCACGCTAAGATGAAAAAATTAGAAAGTTGAGTAGTTCATTCCTTGTCATTTTTATGTATGAACAATAAGAAAAGCTGCTTCCTAGTAACTTTTGCCATATGAACAGAAAGGAAAGCTGCTTCCCAGTTACTTTTGCCAGTGTGAACAAAATAGAAAAGCTGGTTCCCACTTATTTTTTGCCAGTATGAACAAAAAGAAAAGCTGTGCATGTTTGGTTGGTAAATATTACAAGACTCCAATCCCATTGCTTTTCTAATATCAGAGATGCGTTTCTCATCATACGATTCCTATTTGAAGATTTTCAGATTGTGATGAAACTTCAATGGCACCTGATTTTGCTTACAGTCCTGGAGCGTTCGTTCTGCGCATGTCATAAAGTCGTTATCATCGGAGCGCCGGAAATAAAACGCAAATTATTTCATTCATTTAGTGTTTGATATTTATAATATACACTGTCTTAATGTTGTTATTAAGAATACCATAATAACGAATATTAACGATACTAGTCATTCAAACAAAAACTAGTATATAACGGAGTCTGTAATGTATCACAGGAGCTTCTGGTCTGTTTTAGTTACATTCAATGACATAAACATATTTTATTATTATCATTATCGCACAAAAGTTAAAGTTTACAAAGACATTAACTTCTTAGCTTTTACGAAACAATGAAACTATTGTAAATAAGTTTTATGATTTTCTTTTTCAATAAAATCTACTTGTTAATATTTGCAATTCGTTTATGTGAAATTTAAAATTTTGTGTGGTCGTAATATAAGAAGAGGCTTAAAGATAAATTTTATGTATAATATAAACAAGATATCAAAACATAAACTTTACTTAATAAAATGTTATAAAAGAGACGATTTAATTATAGACCGAATCCTAGGTGTTACATAGAAGATAATAATTCCTGCAATAAGAAATGTTTCATTTATTCTTCTCTTGCAATCAAATTGGGTGGATATTTTCAGATTCTAATGCCTAGCTATGGTTTAATTTATGATCAACTTTCTAAATTAATGTCAAGTGCATGTTAAAATTTATTTTCATTTTTGGAGGATGATGTATTAAAATCGCCTTTTTCGTGTAAGCGCGCAGAATTTAATCAGGAAAAGACTGTCTCACAACTATTTCGTATCTATCAGCTATAACATGTAGTTCAATCCAGAATAATATACCACCACTGACGTCATCTTCGTTACAGACCGGAAAATTTGGCTTACACTAACAGCACCTTTTAGGCCGTCATGGACATGATCACAACCTTACTTGTGCCCAGAATTAAATAGTTTTAGGTACTTAGAATAAATACCGATGGCACAGTAATTTACAATGAATAACTATCGCCTGCATGCCTTTACTTAAAATATTTTTACTTTTCAGAGGCTTTGAATGCATAACAGTATATATATATATATATATATATATATATATATATATATATATATATATATATATATATATATAACGAACAAAAAAGAACCCGGAATATATAAAATATATATATGTTACATTTCGGGGCTCGTCCGGGATGCTCACCCTTGGAGCCCATGCAGGGCGAAGCAGTTTGGCTGGGGTGTGCATCTGAATTCGGTTGACAGTCTGCGGCAGACACTGGCCAGGGGTGCCAATGTCTCGCAATAAAAGGGCAAGTGTGTAGCGGTTCTCGTATCGGGTGGCCTCGGTAGCTCAATTGGTAGAGCGTTGGCACGGTAAGCCGAAGGTCCGAGGTTCGAATCCCGGTCGAGGCTGCACATTTTTCCTGAGACTGTTACGTTTATATATATATCACCAAATCGCAGTATCATATTGATATGGTTAGCCGAAACAAATCCTAAATGGGTTTCTAACTATCTAACCGCTGTTAGCGCTTGTGCCATTTTTGGAAATTATTCTTTTCATACACATACTAAGATAAATAACCTTTCATCAGTACTGTACCATCAGTATTTTAATTCTCTTTTACATTGTTTCTAACATGTTTCAAAGTTTCTTTTATTATATTTAAGATCTTTTACATTCATATTTTTTTCTGTTTCTTCATTTTTCTCTGTTACTTGCAACATTTTCAAATCATACTGATCACTCCTCAGACTGGTTCTTATAAATTACACACTGGAAGTATTATTTCCCTTTATTCTTCCTATATTCAAATGCTTCCTATTCAACGTATTTGTTCATTTGCCTCTTGCTACCTGTATGCATCACCGGACGTATACCGTCCGTCCGTCAACATTTGTATTTCATGACTTTGTCAGAAACTTTAACAGCTTCATCTTTCAAAATTCACATGATGACTACGCACAACTTAGGGTGGGCTCATATTATTTTGGGTTATTCACGGTAAAGGTCAACATCACAGTAACCAGGAGACTGAAAATCGTTTCGAGTACGTTTAATATATATGGCTTTCAAGTATAGCACAGTGAGTTGTATACAGCTAGAAAGGATCCCTATGGATTATGCCTCGTTAGGCAGAGCTCTCGTTTCTGTTCGTTCGAAAATGGTACCGACAAGATTACTTTGTGCATCTTAATTTAGTTTATACAAATTTATTCAAACTCAATTATTATGAAAGCTTCGAGGTCATTTGAACCATCTTCGACTCTGCTTCATGGAAAATCAAGTACTGGAGCCATTATCACTAGACCACAGCTCCCATGCATCTTGAATTCATATAAAGTCTATATAAATACTATTTCATAATCATTGTCATCCCAAACGACCATTTGATCATCTTTTGAACAGTTCAGTCTTGCAACATGTGTATCAGATGAAATTTAATACCGAAGTAACTTTAGCCTATTTTACATGATGTATTAAGTCCTCTATCATTTTTCCTTATTGCTACAGAACAAGGTCTAGAACACTGTTGATTGTCTCTGTTCGTAAACTCTCAAGAAATACTGTTGCAGGCTGACGTTCATTTGTTTTTTCATTTTCAGGTAAAATTCACTGTAGCTGATATTCTTTTTGCTGATTAATAAGTGAAGATATCCCCTAAACATTACCTCATTAAAAAGTATATTTACATAGTGAACATTTGAATAAATCAATTGTAATACATTTCCAGAGTTTTTGAACATTCTATTTATAGTTTAAATTCCCTCCTTTGACTGTACACGATCATGCAGTAAATCAGATACAAGCATCGGCGTGATTTAATGTGGATAGTCACGATTGTAATATTTTTTTCAATCGCATGAAATCTTCTTCTGCTGATACATCCTGTTAAAGACCAAGTTCGTCAAACGATTCTAATACACGTCAAAAGTTTATTACACAAGTATTAAACCGAAATAATATAATGGCTTTATTTCACTTCCACGACACAAACCTGTAATAATGCCATTTTCAATCAGAGGAGCTATATAAGTTGGCATGTATATGTTTCTCTCGAACACATTGTATTAAATCGGGAATCCACGGTTAATTTGCTTTGTGAAGTTTTGTCCGTTTAAATGTGTCGGTAAGCATACTCGCTTTCCTTTAAGACTAAGCATTTAGCACAACAATGATCTTAGACGAGACAAAGGACTCTTTAAATCAGACTCTGCAAGTTTTTATCTAGTTTTACAAATTTTTCAGGGTTAAATCTTAACTGTGATAAAACTTAGGTTGTATGGATAGGTAGAAAGAAATATAGTGGTGACAGTATAAAAACACGGTGGAAGTTGTCATGGAATCAGCATAATTTTAACACGTTAGGCTTAAAGTTTTATGTAGGTCTTAATAACATAATAAACCCAAATTATCTGGAAAAACTGGAAAGACTTCAAAATTTAATAAGTCAGTAGAAAAGGAGAATTTTCACACCTATTGGTAAAATAGCAGTAATAAGAACATTATACGTTTCACTGTTTAATCACCATTTTACTGCATTACCTACACTACCTGAAGCTATAATAAACAAACGTAATGAAATGTTTTTTAAATTCATCTGGCAGGGAAATGCCAAAATTAAAATTCTTACACGATTCGACTCTTAACAACAGCTGAAAACTGCTGAAAACAGTGAATTATTATACAAAAATTCACTGTTCTGACGTCACAATTATTACGTCATATCGTCTAACGGCATAGCGACGGGCTGGAAAAGAAACCAATTGAAAACTGTCAAATTTTTCATGAATGCCGTCGAGGATGTTCTTTAAAGTCCTTGGTAACTTGTTAGAATCGAAATAATATATCTCAGTCAATGATATGCTCTTGAATAAAATCATTGTTTGTCGGTTAGATGCGTATTATTACATGTATATCATTCGGACTGCACCCTCATGATATGATTCCTTCGCATCTGAACTCCAAACAATGATTTATTCAGCGACAAATCACTAAATGAGATATATTTAACAAATAATCAAGGCCTTCGAGTGGTTTATCGTCTAATTTACCACGGTTCAGAGTTCAGATGCGTAGGAATTGAACCACGAGGGCGTTAGCCCGAGTGGTTAAATACTGAAGCATCTGAACGATGAACCGTGGTAAATTAGACGATAAGTCACAAGAAGGCCTTGATTGTTTTCATTCTGACATGCTCATTCTGACATGCTCATTAATATATATTATGCTATGCTTCATTTACGCGAGGAGTAATGTGTCGGACGTCATGCGGCAATTTGACGTTATAATTGACGTCATAATGCTCTCGCGCGTCAACATTTGTTTATCGCAGAATATACAGAGCTTGATTTTCTTCTTTGTTTAACTGGAAATCAAATTGAGCCATGTTAGAATATTTCTTAAATAACGTCATGGTTAAGGAATATCCTGAGGAAGGTTTAAAAATGATTAATACAGATCAGCTCACGCGGAAAACCCACTTTCCGTTTTTCATTGAAGGAAAAACCTTACATAGCGAGGAATTCCTCCGAGTACTGCCAAATTTTGACTCGGAGTACCGACTGTAATGGTTTATTACTTTAGCGGAATTTCGTCGAGTCACTCCGAGAAATTACTTGACGGAACTTCGAGTCGAAATTATACAGGTAACACTATAATACGACTGGTATTTTATGGCCACTCCGCGCAACTCCGAGTCTGTAATAAACAATAAGTCGGTCATTTCGTGTGCCGCGAGATGATTTGACGAAACTTCGAGGCAGTATTTTCTTACTGGACGGATTTTTTTATAATTAGCTTGTTTTCTTAATTGTATAAAATTGGTGTGAATTTTGATATAGAAATAGTTTCTGACCATGCGAATTAGATTAAGAATTATATTTATGTATAATATACTAAATTATTAATTATATGAAATTAAACAAACCGCCGTTAAAGGAAAGTGATTTATTAAATTTTGATGTTTAAACAATTTCTGACTTTGCGAATTAAATTTAGAAATAAAGTCTTGTAATAATTTATGCACTAAATTAAGAATAATTTATAACTAGATAAACTTTAAAATAACACCCGCTAAAAGTAAATTGTTTAGTATGATATTGAAATATATGTACATGCGAATTAGATTTAGAAGTAAATTTATGTAGAACGGACTAAATTATTATTCATATATAATTAAACAAACTTTCAAATGACCGCCGTTAAAGAAAACTGCTTTGTTGAATTTAATATTGAAATAATTTCTGACTTTGCGAATTTAATTTAGAAATAAAGTCATAAAAAATGCATTCAATTAAGAATAATTTATAACAAGATAAACTTTAAAAGAACACCTGCTAGAAAAGTAAAGTGTTAAGTATTAAGAATTATATAAAACTAAACAAACTTTCAAATAACTGCCGTTAAAGAATAGTGATTTGTTAATTATTATATTGAAATAGTTTCTGACGGTGCAAATTAAATTTAGAAATAAATTGATGTAAAATAGACTAACTTAGAAATTATATAAAACTAGATAAACATCATAGACAGTTGGCTAATTGGGAAAAGAGGCCTGATAAACAAATCCGTAGGCATTTTTCAGTACAGTATGGTATCATATCTTGAAACGTTTGTTATTGTTTCTTCTATTCAACCAGGGTGGATACCAGGCTCAAAAATAAAAAAAAGGGAACATATTTTGTTTTCTCAATTTTAAGGGAAATTAATGAAAATGTTCATTTTATCATTATTTAATGAAATGTGTATCTGTTTTAAATTAAATGTATTGTAATATGAATCAATATGTTCATCACACTAATCATTTTAGAATTTGAGGTCCATTATAGGGTTTTTAAAAATATTTTGACATTTTAGGTAGATAACGCACAATTTAGAAGTATATTGCTTTTACTCTGTTTGTAAAATCTCTACGATAGTAAGGTTGAGTATTTAAGGTTCGGTGAGTAAAAGGCATTCTAATACACAAAATAATAAAAAAGGCACAACTATGGGGGTCTTGTTATTGCAGAATAATTGATAAGCAAAATTTAAAGTTTGTCGAAAAAGTTTGGTAAATTACCCTCTTCTTTCGTATGTTGTAATAAAACCATTAATTTTACGAGAATATTTTCTTCACAGCAATTTAATATTTGTTCTTAGGTAGTTATTTTTACAAGACAAAAAAAAATCAAGAGGGCCATGAAGGCCCTGTTTCGCTCACCTGACCTACTGATCTACAGATCATCAAGATTAACATTCTGACCAAGTTTCATTAAGATATGGTCATAAATTACTCACTACGCATTACTCATTACTCACATTTCATGATAATTTAGTGACAGAATCATTGCCGAAATATATTTAGCATATGACGATTTATGATTCACCATTATATATTTATGGCGGTCTTCACATATCTTTAATAGGATGTAAGTGAACTTTAACTAATATGCTACAGTATAAATATTGCTCCAAGACTAGATTAATCTTAAATGTGTGCCCTCTTGATATACTAGTATCAAGTCTATAACTATATTCATGAGCAATGTCATCTATACCGGTTTCTTTATTTATCTGATCTCTTGTAACATTGGAATATACCCCAAACAGCAATCAGATCAATTGATTCAGCTGGTCGGAGAGACAAGTCAAAGACATTTTTAACCAATTTTGTACCAGCAGAGCAGTTGTCAAGTATTTAGGTTTCCGCTGCTCAACCTGGGGGTCAGCATTTCATGTACCACATGACACCAATACTGGTGTGTGTCCACTTCAGTTAATGTCACAATGACAAAGCACAGCTGATAATTTTATTATTGTAAGTATTTCATTACCTGAAAAGGATCGCTAATGTTCATGCGAACATGAAGCGCCTATTTTCCCAACTAGCTACAGCTTTTTGGTAGGAGGAGTTTATTAAGTAATCATCAGTATTTTGTGTAATGTTGTGCTTTGCAGATTGTAGAAATTGGCTCTTCTTTGTCCTCATATACTCACTTCTATTCATTCTGTAGGAACAAGAATGTCCAGGACATGTGAAATATGTTTGTTTACAATTTTGATTATAGAATAAGTATGTATATTTTGTTGTTCGTTATCAACGATGGTTATCCTTGTAAGGATTCCTGAGAGAGAGCATTTTTATGTAAAACTGACTGCATGAAACAAAATCCCTGGCACCTTAGTGATGGTCAGGGTTAAATTCCAACCTGAGGGCCCTCCATGTAGTTTCAGCTCAACATTAAAAAATTTGTTAATGGTCATTTTTTCACTTTCAGGCTTATTATGCTCTAGAAGCCTATTTTGCTCTGGTTAAAAGATCTGAGTACATGTCTTAATAGTTGTTAGGCTTACTTTGTATCTAAATTTTCAAAAACATTTCGTATTGTAAATACTTTGCCATCACGTCTTTTATTTACACTGTTATTCAACTCTGAAAGTTGGAAGGACTAGGAGAAAGGTTTACTTCCCTTTTTACAGGTTTAATTTCCAAGTTGTGTTTTTTTGCAATTGACAGTTCCAAATCTGTGCTCTACTTTGTTCCTTTGTGTGTTCGTATCTTTCTCGTTGTCTATATATTTTACTTCGTTCATGTATATTAAGTGCAATGTTATTCATGTTCATATCCATACAACCAGTGATATGGGGTTTTTGTTTGAGGGGGAGGTTCTTTCTTCGAACGTACTTTTTCTTAATAAATATTCGTCCTTGCGATATTTTCGTCTAGCCTTATGCTCTGAAAATACTCTCAAAATTAAAAATGCAACATCCATTCTTTAGGACAGTCTAAGCATGACCTTTGTTACATGAGCATATGGCGCCTGTGTTGCAATTCATTTCATTACCACCTTAGAAACTCGTATTAAATTTTAGAAATTACATTTTCGATATACAAAAATTCGATCATCAGTAAGGAATACCAAATACCTGTAAAAGTCTTGATACTTTTAAATGATTAATAAATTGACCAACAGTTTAAGTTTGATAAGTTAGAAGTTTTTACCTTGCAAAACACTTTTGTGTGTGATGTAGACGCGATTACAAACATTTACGTCTAATGTCATACGAGGTTTTCTATATTGTAGTAGTATTACATCTGAAGACTCCACCATTTCATAACAACTGAATGTCAATTGGTCTTATGGCTTACCAGTGCTTCAACAAAATATTTTTAGAAAAATGCCTATTCTGGCAATGGATAAAATCCATAACTTTTTAATAACAATAGCTGTCAAAAAGCCAGTGCGCATGATTATTCAACAACTTCTAAGTTAAACAAGGACCATGAGTGGGCAAGACTTACAAAACTGTTTATTGGTTATTTCCCGTGGTTTGATGACCGGAAGCACTATGTGAAGCTTTAAATAAATGCATGTAGTTTCTGAAATACACCTTGTTTTTAGGTACACGTTAACCTTTTACCAAATATTCTAGGTTGAAAACGAATCATATTTTGTATTAAACTCAGCCAAAATTATTTTCATTTCAAAAGGTTAGATGACACAAAAGTCTTATGTAAAGTTTTAATCAAAGACATATATTGGTAGTTACGATATGTACTTATAAGCAAAACTTATTAAAGGCGAGGATGTCAACAAAGGCGGCACCAACACTACAGTGAACAGAATAGTCCTCACTGTTCTTCGAATGCACTGGAATTTTGAAAAGTTTGGCAATTTTATGTATCAAAATTTATATTTATACACAATGTTTTACAAAAAAAAATGAAATATTTGCTAAATAGTGATATTGCGTGTTTACTTTTTTGAGTGTATATATCAGTTCCATATCTGGGCAATCTGACTATATGTGTCTCAAAAGTTAGTACAAATAAACCGATATTTTACGCACTCTTATTGTAGTAATAATTAAATGAAAAAAAAAATGAAATGCAGCGAAATAACATGTATACATTGGCTCTACACTTCCTTGAAATTTCAGAGTTATTTATTCTATATTATTTATCACACTTGTATCAAAGCGTTTTGTGAAAGTCCCGGTTTAGTGTTCTCAGACCTCAACAGAAAGTGGTGCTGCAATAATAAAAACAATAAAATTACTTTACACAATAAGTTTTAGTACACTTAATGTTTCAAGACTGCGTGAGTATATCCACACACTTCACTGAATGCTACATTGATGGCAAGATGATATTCGGCATGTCGGTTAAAAAATGTTCATTTTGAGTGTAACTCCCTTTTGGGGCTTCTTGAATAATATATAAAAATTCAAAGAAAATGGAATATGTCTTAGTTTTTTATATGCACTAGATACTATAGAGGATAAACATTCATTTCTTAAGTACATGTAAATAGCAATGTACCGTAAATTTTAACATATTGAATACGTCAGTTCATCATGTAAATGCCGTCTAACGGAGAACCCCCAATTTAGGGCCTCATAGTCTTTAATTTCACTTGAAATTTACATTTATACCTCAAATTAAATTATATAGTTGAATCTTCCCACTCTATTATATATTTATGTCGTATTTACCTTAACCTTTAATTTAAAGAACAGTTTATTTTCATTATTATTTTTTATCACGTACACCCCTTTTGGGACCTCACGAAAACTTGAATAAGGATATCTGAGCCTGGTATCCACCCTGGCTGAATTCCATATACCACACAAACATTTTGATGTATGATACCATATTGTACTAAACTATGCCTAAGGATTTTTTCTCGGACTTTCGCCAACTGTCTATTAAGATAATGGCCGTTAAAGAAAATAAATTAATGAAAATTATAGGAGAAATTTTTTTTTTTCATTATGAAAATGGCCTTTCTTTTATTCATTTGGAAGGAATTATAAATATGAGAAAAAACTACTGCCGTATCCTTTAAAAAAGTGATATCATAAGTGAACAGAAAAATTTGATTTATTTTAAAGTAAGATAAAATACTACAGTATTATTATTATTTACAAATACTGTGTTATTCGCGTAACACTATTTAAAATATAATCACCCTGCTCCGAGTAATCTGAAATATGTCCTCGAAAATACTCGAAGGCCCAATTAAATTTATTTAGGTAATTATTTATTTATCTCGGAGTCACTCGAAATAATTCCGTCAAGTGACTCGGAAACAAAAAAAAAACAAATACAGGTGTATATTCCGCTAATTGGATTTCATCTCGAGTAACTTCGCATAAGTCCTCGGAGTCAGACAGCAAAATTCCTTGACGAAAAATGGCTGACTCGAAGAAACTTCGAGTCGGAGCCTTGGTAATCGTTTTGGCCATCCTCCGAGGATCGTGTAGAATGAGTTTTCCGCGTGAGCTGATCTGTATATCATTCGGACTGCGCCCTCGTGATATGATTCCTTCGCATCTGAACTCCAAACAATGATTATTCAGCCACAAATCACTAAATGAAAATATTATTTCTTAAATAACGTCATGGTTAAGGATTATCCTGAGGAAGGTTTAAAAATGATTAATATTACTGCTTTTATAATGGCATTAAAAACAACGTGGTTAAGACGAGTAACAGGCGGCGCAAGTTGGATAAACATTACTGAAGAAAAAATTGAAATGCAGAAATTATTTCATTGTGGAAAACATTATATTGATAAGCTAGTAAAAGAAACAAATAACATGCTTTAGAAAGACACTTTTTCCGCCTTTTCTACACTCATCGGATCAATTCCTATTGATGCAAACTCCATTGGTAAACTTCCATTATTTTATGACAATAAGTGTTAATAAGTAAAAATCATGGTTTAATGCTGGTGTACATTACATAGAAGATCTTTTGAACATTGATGGTTCTTTTTTATCAGTAAAAGAATTCAACTAAAAATACAACCTTCGAACAAATTACCTAGCTTTTCAGGGAATGCAAAATACAACTAAACACTTTTTGAAAAAATATGGTTTTACCGTATATAACATAAGTGCTTGTTATGGATCAAAGTTACCGTCATACATTAGATTTACAATAAAATAAGGGGTCAAAAATAATGTATGACATTTCAAATTCAAACACATTAAAGCCAATAAGTCGAGAAAAATGGATAAAAAAGTTAAATGTGGACTTTGACGAAAACGAATGGAAATGTAACTACGCATTATTTTTGTACTTATTGTTCAAGATGAAATACAAAGACAGTCGGTTGTGCTCTTTTTGCAACAAGGTCACAAACTAGTAAATAGTTTTCTCTATGTATTCTATATAAAACTGACATCTTTTAAAGAGCTACCAAACATAGCTAGACCCATTTCAGAGAACAAATCCTAACCTCATTTTAAAGAGTGCTCATAAACTGATATAAAATGAAGGGAAATGTAGGGGGCATGTATCTTCTAAGAGAGATTTCTCTTGTCCCATTTGCTTACTGTAAAATCACATCAAAATCACACTTCTGTAAACTGTAAGTACTTCTCATACTAAAATTGAGCTTCACTTCACCAAATACAACCTGCTGTCATATTTTTTAAACCAAATGTCAAAACTACATCCAAAATGAAATTTAAACAGAAACTGTCTTTAATTTAGACCTCTGTTGCTATTGCAAGGGAAGCATTAGTGTTCAAAAACCTGTCTGCCATTACGAGACTAGACCAGATGGTTCCCACGTTGGTTCCTTTACTATAGTTAGGCCAAAAGTTACATATTATTCAATTTTATATAGAGAAAAAGAAACGACAACACTCAATAAAAATATCGAACATTTTAAAAGCACTTAGAAATATATGAAGAAACTTATGCCAGAGCTATGCTGGCTCAGACTGATAGAAAAGGTAAAATAACCTCAAATACAACAAATAATTCATATAACATGTGTGTTTTAGATTTTCTATATATCTTTTTTTTTCTTTTCCATACAGCCATTTTATTGATGTAAATGAAAAAATATATCATATAGCCTTGTAGAAGTCAGAAGGGACAGAAGGAACCAGATTAACCCTTATGATGCTGGACACGATTATTTCTGCCTATGGGACCAGTGTGGATCATGATCAACCTGCACATATGTGCAGTCTGATCGAGATCTGCACTGTGCGCCATTCGGTTTTTGGTAATCACCCTTTCAAATAGTTAATGAGACTGTCTGTCTAAATTGGAGGATGGACGAGTTCATTCTAGAAATTTAGCAGTGTAGGAGTTAATATATAAATAGGGATAAAGCAGACATAAACATATATTTAGGAAAAGAAATTAAGTTAGTGTGTTTATATGTTTAAATTTTCTTTTCTATCATCATTGGAAAAATGTAAATTGATCTCTGTTGCTTTTCTATTCAAGCAAGAAATAAACACACTATTACAAAAATGTGTTTGCACATAACATGTACCTATTACTCTTATAATGTTATAATATTTTGTAATTTGTAAAACTACAAGGGGATTAGCTTCGAACATTACTAGACATTTGACGAGGCAAATAAATGGGGTCACCTTTCAGTAGGGCCCGAAATAAAAGGAAAAAAAAGACTTAGCATTACATTTAGAGGAAAAAATCAAACAGCACCAAATCATATATAGAAAAGATTGTTTTACATGAAAATTTGAACAGCATATAAAACATGGATATTACACTTACGGACAGTACGGCAGAACATGTAATGGTCCGGTAGATTGTTGGTTAAGATGTTATTTGTTTATTAGATATTTCTGTGCTTTAAAAATATACTCCTAAATTTGAAACTTATTTGAACTTAAAACGTTACCTTATTTTTTTTTTGTTATGTCTATTACAGTAAATGACGTTGCACCTTATAAGCCAATTATGTCATTTGAAAGAGGTGACTTGGTGGAAGGAGCTCTAGATCAAATGGGATGCTATTGGTCACCAAACGACAGTGTTTGGATTATGGTCGATCTTCAGGGAGTATTTCGTCTTGATCGAGTCCTTTTCTCCAAAGGTAATTCATAGTTGTATACGTACATGAAAATAGTAATCAGAATTGCCACCATCGCCAATTACCGAAAAATTTAATGGACATCACAAACACTGCGATACACAAAAACAATTGATCTTAAAATACGCATTCACGTTAAATGTGTCTATCATTTACATTGGTGTGTACATATAACGATCTGGGCCCAGTTGTTCGAAACTTTAACAGGCGATTAATCTAACGAATGATTAACTTTTAGAGTTATTTCTCGGCATTTCAGACGACTTTGTTAAACATATGTATGAAATGAAAATTCTGAACAATGAACACTCTTTACAAAAAAAAATTGAAACTTCATACTAGTGTTTCTCACCAAGTCTAGTATTTTTAATCAAAATTTAACAGGCGGTTAGTGTAACAGCTGGTAAAAATTTCGAACAACCGGCCCCAGAAGTGTTTCGGATTGACATGCCAATTTGATTGTTATCTATAAGAAAGGCCGGAGACCATGTACTTTTCGAAGTTGACCTGCGTTTTCGCGAAGTATCGTAAGAGTGGTGGTGTATATTCATTACCTATCATGAACAGATTCGGTCAAACTCAGTTGTTATTTTTATTTGGATATACCTTCGACGAATATCCTTACAAAATTCATTTACTATCACAAAACAATTTTAAGTGTCTAGCGTAGTTATACGTATCATCCGCATGTTCCGCTTAAGTGATTTCAAACTGGGTAACGAGCCTTCAAATTTCAACGAGAGGATGTACCTGGTGTCAAACACGGTCCACACCAATGAATGGACATTAATTCGATCTCTAAACATATATCCTTTGATCTATGATGACATACATGTAAACAATTAGTGATGAGATAGGATGACGGAAACATGAATTATAATAGTATTTTGAAGCTTTCTGAACATTTTAGCCTAAAATATATATCACATCTGATAAGTTAAGGCAAGCAGATTTAGTTTTCTATCGTATTTTGTTTGTACGTGAAAGTCGTCCAGCAAATGATTAATGGTTCTACCCAGACGCCGGCATTAACGCCTAAATAGCCGTTTGATATTTTTAAAAGGAAACATTCATTGCTCAATCTTGCATTTGTTTGATGACCGAGAAATTTTTTAAATGGTTGTATCTGTCTTTCAGTGGAATACTCAGGATTATACAATGCCATAAGAAGTAAGTATGAAGAAACCGAAGAGAAAACTAAACCTTGCATAAATGTTGTTATAATATGAGATGAAAAGAGTTTCACAAACATTATCACTAGTTAACTTCATGTTATTGAACATTGATGCTAGATGAAAATGTTTACAAAATATACAAGCAAGGAATGTGTATTTTTCCCTTGCAAAAGAAAACAATTAACGCAATAAATAATATGTCATGTATTAGAGGTATAATGAGCTATCATGAGTTCGAGGTGTCAACGTTTAGCTGTTATTTTCTCCGTTTGCCCGTCAGTTGTCATTTCTTGGCCGTCCATCATCCTGTTTGTCAATACTTTAGTTGTCATATAACTCATAATGGACCATATCTGAACTGGTTCAATAAAATAAGTACCGTCATTTTACAAGCAACGATGATGTACACCCTGTAGAATAATTTTGCCTGAATGAAATATTCCGTTGTCTGAATATAAATTGAAACAAGATTGATTCTGATATATACTTCTAAAATTCATATATAATAAATAGTATAACACGCTTGGTTAAATGATTTACTCAATTTGTCGTTACAACTGTCATAAATGATGTCAGACATTCATTAAAACTGTAAATTCAACAGGATTTTGGGCTTCAAAACTCAATGTGAATTTGATGTAAAAAGCCTGTTTAGTTTGAGATATCAATGTTCTCTAAATGTTGTTTCACAGTTTCTTATTTAAAATGTGCTTAGCTTGAGCAGAATATGCGATTTAAAAGTGTTTTTCTTTTATTTAAGCATTTGTTACAACTAGTTTACTTTCCTTGTCTGACAATATTTGTTTTCATTCAGATACAGATTTCGTGATAAAGTTAGCACGTATACAAAAAATGGAGTTATCTACGGGAATGTCAGCATGTGCCATGGAAGTGCGTGACTTTAAATGTATGAAAGAATTCAATCACAAATTAGTTGTTTCTTTATTTGGAGTAAAAGCAAGCTTTTTGAAGATAGAGTTTATCGGCGAAATACTCCTCACCAAGTGTCTCGAAATTCATGGACAACGAGGTACGATGCAATGCAATTCCAACATTTTCATGATAATATCAAGTAGGTCTTCTTTTTGACCCCTATATCAATGTTTTCCGAAACGTACTAAATGTTACAAAAGCTTATATATGAGTACTTCTGGTGAAAAACATTTGATTAATAATCACATCACTTTTAAATTTGAAAGTTCGTATACTTTGGATGACAAGCAAAGTAAACTTCCAACCATGTACTGTATTCAAAATAAATTAAAGACCTTATTGCATACTTAAAATTATTTTCCATTGAGTTTAAATGGACAGCGATCGTGCAATATTTTTCCAAATTGACGTGAAACGCTTTCATATTGGACGTAGAATGTTTTCTTAACGTTGTAATGGAAAGAATCGCGCACGTTGCGACAACAAGTTGACGTCATTTTCGCGGAAAATATTAATGCGCGTCAGTTTGATTTGTTTATTACATTTTCGGAGAAATTCTGTTCGTGCTTTTCCTGTCTTTCGTTATAGAACATAATAATAATAATTTAGACATAATTCAAGTATTTGAAAGTGGGCATGTAATAAAAGGATACGCAATCGTTCTTTCGCGGATAATATTGCGCCCCTAAAGTCGCGAAATATTACTGCTGCAGAACTCATGCGCATATCCACATACAAATTTAATAACCTATAAATATAAAGCTCGTGTTACCCCTAATTCAAGCACTTGTACTACTACAAACACTTCCAAATTTTAAACATTACGCCTTACTTCACACATGAACAGATATTGTAACAAAGTATAAGAAAAACTATGGCAAAAACTTATTTTGATCTATGAAAAAGTTATCGCGAAAAGAATTAATAATAGCAAGATGTCTTGAGTCAGTGCGTACGATTTTTCTACTTCGTATACTACTTTACCACATAATTAAATAAATGAAAAACTAACTGTCTCAATGCTAAAGGATTTTGCCAGGGACAATGATACCTTTCTCGATTGCAATTTCGATTAAGCATGTTGCACTAGTTACGTTAAGTAGATCATACTATGTGGATCAGAGACAAACTATGAGAAGTCCTTTTATTTTATTGAACAATATCTGGTTCTGGGATTTAATTTTCAGACAAGTAATTGGTATTCCCATGGTAACAAATTGTACACCCTTGGTCGCAGATTTTGTTTTTAAATGGTTATGAAAGATACAGATGAAAAGTTTTAGCTGTAATCTTGTAATCTTTTAACCTTTATTAACCCAAAGGTTAGTAAAATGACCAACTTTGAAAAGTTACTTTATTAAGTTTAATTTACTTACATCATTGTTGCAAGTTGTTTTTCCATGGCTTGTTATATAAGACCATTTTGGCTGAAATTTAGCCACTAAACATTTCAATGTGTGATTCATTTTGCAGTTATAAATGAAAGATACGACAGCAACACCCAGTGCCTGTACAATCAAGGTCAGTTCGCTTTAAGTTACAGTCTAAACAAAGGAGTGGAGTCATTTTCATGACCTGCGGCTCTTGCTTTTTTTTCTACCTTTTTAGATTTGCATTAATGTTACATAAGATGTAGCAAAAACAAAACAATAAAATCTATACGAAAATCTTAAACAAACATAGAACGTAATTAAGTAAAATAATTACAGAAAACTCGGTTTTATAAACCCTGCTCATGAAAAGCAATACGCAACCAACTACCGCCCCACCCCAGAAAAAAAATGTAAGCAGGTTGTTCATAGTATTACATTCTATTACATGAATTGTTATGATTGTCACTTTAATATTATAATAATACAATGTAAGCCATATATTCAAAAGTAGGAGTAGATTGTCTGGAAGCTTGAAGCACAGCAAGCAAAGCCAGAACGACACACCCCGAAGTAGGGAAACCACAAAAATGATTTAACGTATTACGAATTGCAATATATCTCCATCAAAAAGAGGATTAAGTTACATGACTATAGTTATTTGGTTAAAAGCCTTATTCTATTGCGAAATGATCTCCAGAAATAGTGGCCATTGGGTCGGATTTCGTTTCATCGTCCGGTTAAAACGTGTGCGTTTGATAGAACTTTCCAGTAAAATGATGAGAAGAAACATCAACAAATATATGGTGTCAAGATTTAATGCTAGATTACACATTTATATATACGTAGAAAAGCCCCCCTTCTATACTGCACAAATGGACATCCATTACCAAGTGAGGTAACTTATACTTCAACAGGCGAAATCGGTTGATTTTGTTTTTACAGAATATGACAGATTAAAAGTTTGGAATCATATGTATGGACAAAACGTTTAAGGCATCTTATATCGTCTTTTTGCGTAAAAAATGATATATCAGAAGTCTTTATCTTTTGTATATATATTTCGTTACATTATTATATGATGAATAAATATACCTTTATAAGTTCATAATTTTCATGGAACAGTTGATGGTGGCTTTAGTTCCTGGTCAAATTGGAGTTTATGCTCCAGTGAATGCGGACATGGATTCAAGGAACGTGTACGCACGTGTAACAATCCCGCACCGAAAAATGGGGGAAGAGATTGCTATGGAGAAAAGAAAGAAATAAATCATTGCTTTGGATTTTGTCCAGGTTGGTTATTTTCTTTAAGTTAAGTTTAAGTCAAAAACAATGCCTACGCAATTGCACAGATATTTGTAAAAATCCACTTTTCCTGAATACATCCAGAATAATAGCATTGACACTTTGTTATAAAACGGTAAGTAGATATTCGAAGAATCATAACTGTGTCTGTATTTTGTCGAAAGTGTTGGCTTAATCGTTTTAATAAACTTAGTTAACTTTAGTCAACTCGGCTTAGTTTTCGGAACATACCATAGGAAGAGAAAAGAACACTGGTCGATTAAAATTAAATAGGTTAGCTTACCTAATGCATGAATTCGACAAGAGCACTTTTTATTGTGCTTATTATGATTACATGGACACGTAGCATAACAATTACTTTTATTTTTAAATTACTAGTATTTTGTTAGATTATGGCCCATATTGTAGTGTATAAATGTGGATATTTCTTAGTTAAAATAACTTTCAGGCTTCTGAAGGCTAAATGTTGTTGTATATTTTATGACGAACAAACACGCAGAACTATGCCGATATATTTTTCCCATTGTTCAAAAGAAGAAACAAATACAGTTGAATATCGTTACCTCGATATCGGTTAGCTCGATACTCCGGTTAGCACGATGTATTTTCGTCGGTCCCGATTTTTCCCTATATATTTTAATGTAATTATTTATCATTACCTCGATATGATTAGCTCGATATTTTGTTTAGCTCGATGAGATTTTTCGGTCCCGTCAACTTACCCGTACTGTTTTTACACCTGGTTTCGTCGATATCACAGCTTGTCAAAAAATATCCATGTTATTTGTAAGGTATGAAAATCAATCTATTTTCCAATATCACAACTAATTTGGATGAAACACTTTTTCTGTTTGACGGAGTAAAAATCTGCCATTTAGGACTGAGTAACAATATGCGTATTTAACTGGCAAATTTTCGTTATCGAAGCACAGTCAAAATGACTACTCAACTAGGAACATTTACGTTTATATTATTTCTTTCCCCTGAAGAATGCATTGGATATAATGACAATATATCAGACACAAGTACAAATTAGTTCCAGACAGTCGATATCGTTACGTCGAACTTCGGATACGTCGATGTATTTTTTACAGTCCCTTGAATATCGAGGTAACGGTATTCGACTGTACATGTATTTGACAGGCCAACTATTGCTACTAGTATATCTTATATGTATATTTCCGGGCCTATATGAATATAATGTGAACCACCAACGAGTATATAAACATTCTAAAAAATAAATTGAATTGGGTGTTAAACAAATTTAAATTTGTGTACATTTCAGTTTGTTCGAATATTCTAGGAAAATGTTATAGTATTTTCCCGTCAATGTCAGTTTGGAATCTTGCTCGATATGAATGTTGGAAAAAACAAATGCAACTCGTCTCTATATTTTCAATAGAAGAATTACGTTTTATCAAAACTTTGCTACGAGAGAGAAGATCCTTGGACGGGTATTCCACAAACAGTCTTTTCAATGTCAGTTTCTACGTTCATATTGGTATGAATGTTTGTTATAGATGTATAGTATAGAAGTCAAATCCTTGATTCTTTTGCCTAAGTTTTCTAATCAAATTGTAACAGTTGTCGCACCTCCAACAAAACATCTTGGATATTGAGAAAAACAGAGTAAGATGCTTAATATTTACATGTTTCAATTCAAATAGCAGTATTCCAGGATATATAAAATTAATGAGCTTTCCTTATTTAAAATACATAATTATAATGGCAAAACTTGCCACAGTTCTGGTGACTGGCAACTTAATTTGTTAATGATGACGAAACCAGTGAAAACTGTTGATATGCTTTAAATGCTTCATTGATTTAATATATGTTTCGCTATTTTCAGGATTACGCTTTGTAAATCCAGATACAGAATATGTTCCGGTTTGGGAAAACAACGTTCTTGCACATTTTCTAGCATGGTAATATACACTATTTTATTTTTTATACACGGTGAGGTAAATTATGTAATAAAATCAGTACTGAGAAGGTTATTTCGTAGGTTCATAGTGAACGTGTCTCGATGAAGTAAGGTTGCTAAACACGTTATTCACTTTAGGACTTTACGGTAACCGAATGCTTTGACATCTTTACATTGTCCAATGGAGAATCAACACTTAACATAACTACTTATCTACTTTGGTATCTCAGTGCCCAAGTGGTTAAGGTTGATGGCTTAAAGTCGCTTTCCCCTTACTGATTTGGGTTCGAGTCTCACCCGAGGCGTTGGATCTTCATGTGAGGAACCCATCCTGTTGGTGTACGGAAGGTCGGTGATTCTACCCCGGTACCCGTCCATGATGAATTAATTCAAGCAGGAGCATATGGGTTCTTCCTCCAACAAGAAAGCCTGAAAGTGGCCATATGACATTAATAGTGTTTGTGAGAAAAAAATAGATATCTAATTTATCGTTTGTTTCTCCTTTTTACTTTGGTAACCATGGAAATTACAGATGAACGCGTTATCAGTTTTTATGGCTTGTGTCAGAATGAAGGAAGAAGTTCTGAAAAAAAAATTGTTCCTCGGTTGACAAAAGACAGTAAAGTTTAACATCGTTGTGTTTTAATAGTTATGGTATAGGCATATATTCTTGCCTTCATTTACAACGTGGCTTATCCTATTTAAACAAACCTTTCGATTAGCTTCTTTTCTATATGAACATTAGTATTCAATATTATCGAAAAGGGTGACTGAAATGTTTATATAGGACCTGTGTCCATCAAAACGTAGTAAAACAGACTGACTTTGATCTGGCCTTTAAGAAAATGATCATTCAAATATTTCAAGAAAGTGTCAGAATTGGACCAGCCACTGTCAGTTTCACGGCCAGATGCTCCTGCTGTAGATTCAGCAAGTTGCTCATTATTCATGCGCTGCCCTTTAAAGATAAAAAATGGTGGATGTTGATTTCCAAGTGCATTCCCACAAGCTAAAGATAAAAAAGAAGTTTAGATAAATTTATTGGCTAAATAGAAAAGTCATCATTTTTTATAGCTCTACATACTTGAATTTTACAGTTTTAAAAGTAGATTTAAAAACTGAAATATATAATATCACAAATCGAAGATAAAAGTGATACCTGGTACTGCATGTAGGCCTTCTGTAACAACCTTTGGCGGACGATGTTCAGTTTGGACTCCTTTCTCGTAAAAGTTGTACATGCATTCTGGTTTTCCAAGAAGACCATTGGCCAAAAGTAAGTGTCAGATTTTTGAAGTATGCTTTCACAACGTGTTCAGATGTTGCTTGAGCTCGTTCCTTGACCAGAGCTCTTTGACTTAAAAGTTTTAAATTCAGGCCATCTCGATTTAAGTCCACTGTACCATTTTTCTGTAAGAGACTGGTCTTTGGACCTCTTCCCTAGGTCCACTGCGTAATTTGAAGCTTTAGCAATTACTTCTGGACCTAAAAGTTAATGATAACATTTTTAAAGCCAATATAAAAATGTGTTGATGTTATGCGGTTAAGCTCATGTTATACTTTGAATAATGTTGGTGGTGTCGGTGCGACGTTAAATCCAACAACAAAACCTGTTGGTGGTTGAAATATTTCACATTTATGACTGCTCTGTATGTGATTGATAAATGAGAAGAAATGCAATTATGTGTAAAACTATGCCAAATACATGCGTAACTATAACCGAGTGTTGTCATGTACTTCAAATTGTTTAAAAATATAGCCTCTTCCTCTTCACTGAACAATGGCTAAGGCCCTGACCGGACTGTCTCGGGATCTACCTTGTGCAAAACCCTGTTTATAAGCGTCTGCATGGGTACATTGAAATGAGTTGATGCTCTTTTCACAGACATACTTTTACCTCACAGCCTGATAAGCATTTGTAAGGACTGCAGGAGAGTAGCGTCTGTACTTTACAGCAACCTTAATTAGATAACACTGAAAAATATCAATATACAAAACAATGATACAATAGCTAATTTTGGCAATCAATATAGCGAAATGAAAGAAAATATATAAGGAACAAAGATCATGAAATGGACTCTTATTATTAACCGAACGTATTCTGTCACATGAAAGTCACGTGACGAATGGAGCAGACGCAGCAGGAGATGGCTGGAAGAGTAAAAATGTTTTCTCCTTAAATGTATAAAATAACTAGGACTTCAAAAGAGGGAAATTTAGGGAATAGTAAATAATGTAAGAATACCAACTACAATGAAATAAATTAAACTCTTTACCTGTTTGAGGCGCATTTATTAACGATTGACAGCTGCGGGTTAAAACTGGACAGTTCTTTGTTTACGCTAAAAGTGATCACGTCATATGCAAATCGTGTGAGATGCGCGTGCGTTTTTTTCTGTAAACATCACAAAAACAGGAATACAACAAAAATAAGCATGTCAACGGTATTACTTGTTATGATATTAAAAAATTTGATCGTTTTTTGACTTCTTCAGCCTTTTGAGATTAATATTTGTTCCAGACCTGTGTTCTGCCATAAAGATGTTGCATATTGCCTTCGAAATATTTATCTCGTTAGTTCTATTCATACTTGTTTACGTTATTTGAATGATATATTTTTTGTTACCCAGGAAACCTGGAGAGCCTTCAACTAGATCTTGTACTCGTATGCATTTTCAACGTTTCTCTGAAGATAATACATGGGAGTCAATAGACTGTGCGTTTGACATAGCAGAATATTTCATGTGTGAATATCAGATGAATGGGACAAATAAAGGTAAGATTCTGAAATCCAGAACAGTGGCAAGTGTCTTGCTTAATATTTTTTACAGCGGATAGCATCCAAGTAAAATAATTCGGTTGCTTTCGTTTAACATAAGTACGAACACGCATAGTGAGTAAGTCAAGGACACACTTTATGTGCAAATTAGTGCCTTCAAATGTCACGTCAGTAAAAAGTTACTAAAGCCTTAGAAATGATTCTCCGAATAAATCAAATGACCAAGAAATGTTTTCCAAACTTATTGGACAGTTGTAAATATAAGATTGCCAATTTGGAGAAAGCTGGTCTCAGTTGAATATTTATAAGGTACATACTATGTATCAGTAATGCATGTTTATATAACTCTGTTGTTCAGGAGAGAAAGAAAAATCATTTGAAATAAATGATAGATTTTTCACAGTGAATGTCATTTACAAATAAAGGACGGGATATGATGAAAACCAAACATGCTCCCCGCTAAATGTACATGTAAACCAACACCATTTCATTGGTAATTAACTGCAATTATGACAATTATAACAAAAAATAATTTATTATAACATCTATCTAGTAAGACTTACGCTGAAAAGATATTTTATCATGCAGAATAGGGTCAAAGAAAACTATTTTGCAATATATTTTAGTTTATACAGCTGAACTCTACAGATTGTATCTCGTTACAATGCAGAGTGATCAAACTTCTTGAAACGAATTTTCATTTTGTATTCTAAGACAGAATTATCGTGCAAAAGCAAGGAAGATAACTCTTTCATGTAAGGACGACCAAAAATTCTTTTAAAAAAATAAGATATTTTTATATATTTTATACACCTATATAGGCTTGATCTCTAACTTTTATGTCTGTTTTGATTGATTTTGTATATAAAAAAAATTCTAAAACTAAAATCCGAAACTTTCATTACTGTTATTTCAAAAAAAAAAGAGAAAAATAACACAACACCTGTATATGTGTCTTCATTTCAAAAGCGTATAAATTAACAGTGCAGAGAGCCTAGCTAGTCCGCGCCCGCTTCGAGCGCGGGGAGAGGGTGGGGGATTGGGTAGCTCCCTTGCCTGGATGCTTGTCATTTAAAGGGAAACTGGTTTCTCTGCTCCTACCCTGATGATGAATTCATCAGCGATGAAATGTCGAAATTGATTTATATAAGTTGTAGAACATGCTTCACAAGCTCAATAAGGAGACCGCAGATTTATGAATCGCAGAGTCGTGAGTGCGATCTCTGGGCGAGACTTTCTACTCCGTGACGATCATATGGGGTATTGTGACTAAAATCATTCGCCCTACATCTCAGAATTGTGTGGGAAAGTTTACAATTACTTGCGAAGAACAGGTTTTTACTGATACGTAATCCAGAAACTCTAGTTAAGTTAACTGTCCGTGCACGTGTGCTGTTGAGAAACGGCGTTAAAACGCAAAACAAAATAAATTCACAATCGAAATGTTGATAATAAGATTCTTAGTTTAAAAAGCATTTTTATAAGATTCTTTTAACACGAATATAGCTTAGCTATTGTGTAATGAAAATGGTTATATAGGGATTTCATCTTTTATTCATTAAATAGAATATTTCACACCGGATATGACGTTCAGTGACATTAATTGACTCAACATACGCTTATTTATGCAAATTTGTACGGCGATAAAACAGAGTATATTGAAATTGAGGAGAAAATTCTGAGTTGCTGACTTACTATCTAAAAAAATAGAGAAAAAACAGAAGTATAAAAACACATGTTTATAACTTTATCACAGACATACAATAAAAGAATAATTGACTAATTATATGGTTAAATGTTTTAAAATTGTTGAACTCGTGGCTAAAAATATAAAATCTAAATATGGTTTGCAACTCACCATCAATGATGTTTATCATCAGATAAAAATTTACCAGATTTCTTTGGAATCGATCTCGCATACCACTGACACCAGGCATAAAATTTCATTTCGGCTGTCGTGCTTATCGATTGCGTCAAACAGACTTCTACAAAATACGCCATAATCTTTACATAAAGACCTATCAACATGTGTATACCAGTTGCGGTACGCATAAGTTATCTTTCTTTTCTGTATAACATTTACGTAAACAATAACAATAAATTTTTAAACAACTTTAATTTCACATTATCCCTTTTTTTTTGAAAATGTATATTTTATTGACATTTTTATGTCGTGTAAACAAAATCAACTTGAATATAATCCCGAAATACAGTTCATGTAGAACATTTAACTGATCATCAAAATGTTTAGATCTGCTTTAAATTTCACTTTTGCATTAAACTCGGCTCTAAACATTTAATTTTCTTGTAAAAAGAACTTTTGGTTATCATGATTAGAACAAAACTCCCGTGTATCTGTTAGATGCTCGGTTGCTTAGAGATGAGCACGTTATCCTGTTTACTTCAAAGAAATGTGAGGCCACAAAAATTGCGAAAAAATTGGAAATTCAATATGAGCCGGACCGTGTGTCATGCTGATTTTTTTCTGAAAATGTATATTTTAGTGACCTTTTTTTCTCAGCAAAACTTCAGCTTGACACAAGGTCCGGCTCACAATAAAAATCGAGCATGTAGTGTGTGAATCGCGTGTTAAAACGGTAAAAGTCACGTACCTCGAGTATTTCATAGTTCTGAGCCGTACAAATAAATTTGTTTTGAAGTTTTTAAAGTCATAGTTTCATCAATTATGATCTTTTTTGTTTTAGACGGTTAAAACTTTAAGTATTTCATATTCTAATTATTTAGGGGGCCATTTCGCATATCTTATCATATCTCGTCTTTCTCGACGTATTAGCTACATGACCTTAAATGGTTCATTTTATCTACTGACAATTTAGAAATCTACTCGATATAATACATTGAAAAGTTCACTTCATGATACAGTTAATGATAGATTTTCCAATTTTGTATTGAAAAGCAATCATCAAGAATGTAACATTTCGCATGAGGTAATTTGGCGTTGAAGTATAAGATTTTAAATACAGAGCAATTAATTGTGTATGGAGTAAAAAATTCCGACTGGAATTAGACATTACCAGAGGGATGGTAATTTTAAACACATTTCATTCAAATCTTTGTATATCATAGATTCTTATTCTGTCTTATCATATTCGTTACAAGTAGTTAAAACATTCATTTATCTTACTTTCTAGTTTTATCAACGTCCAATGTTCTGTACAAACAAAAGCCTTTGAATCTTCATTTAACATACAGTGGGAAAACTTGCCAAAGATGGGATCAACAATATCCTCATCCGCACGATCTATTTGGTGAACATGTTGTTCAGGTAGTGTAACTATTGAACTCGCACGATCTATTTTATGATCATGTTTTTCAGGTAGTGTAACAGTTGAACTCGCACGATCAATTTGGTGATCATGCTTCTCAGGTAGTGTAACTGTTCAACTCGCATGATCTATTTGATGATCATGTTTTTTTCAGGTAGTGTAACTGTTAAACTCGCATGATCTATTTGGTGATCATGTTTTGCAGGTAGTGTAACTGTTGAACTTAATCATAATCTAGTCAGAAAAGGTATCTTACTACTTGAACACGTTTTAATGCTAAAATTGTTTACATGATCGAAATGAAATACAAAAGACGATATTTTGAAGATCCCCTGACGCGGCACGGTTCTGACTTTCATCTCTCACAACGTCAAATAAATACTACGTCCACGTAGGTGATTCATGTGGGGAATTTAGCACTTAGTCTGCACGGTCACAGAATCCAGGAACACTGGTTAGGTTAACTGCCCGTCCTTACATAATTGAAATACTGTCATACCTAAAACAAACAAAACCAACGTAGCTTTGGAACAATAAAACGCTCGGAAGTTATAATTTTAAAATTTAGCAAAACTCTTTGAAAGAAGCAAAGTTACATGCATGTTGTGGTTGTTACAACCAGACTACTTGCAGAAAAAATGAAAACCTGTCTTTGTCTTTTAACAAAGTTTACCCTTGGTGTAGTTTGGGTGGAGGCATAGAAAAAATAAAAAGAAATACAATTCACGCATATTTGCGATTAAAGGTCGTTAATTCTATAGAAATATCGTATATTCAAGTCAGCACCGCATTTCACGTGATATCGTCTTTATCACTGAATGACCTTTGCTAAGATTTAAAAGTAAGAAAATTTACCTTAAATTTTAACAATTGATATATGAGCAATAAATCTCATTTTCAAGGATACTGAGAGGTAGATATTGAATAGTTTTGACATGATTAAGTGTCAAGCCATATTAATGTTAATTCTAAAATATAAAAGAACAAACATTCCTGCCTAATGACTTGAGTTTAAAGGTTTAAATGTATACTTTAAATCAGAATGATCTTTTTAAAATAGAGTGTCGTCGGATATATGTTTATGTTTTACATATTATCTGAAGAGTTAAGCAAAAGAATCTTTTTTTATATTTAGCGATACAGTATAAAGCATGCTAAATTGAGCCACGTTTCAATCGATCAGCTTTTGCATGATTTGCAGACATTATCTTCATTAATTCAAGCTTTATAATGCCTTTAACTAGCTATCGAAGGCATTTAGAGATATGACGTTTAGAACGTCATTAGAGCAGTATGACGTCCTCGTGCATGGCGTATATTTTTATGTCATGTATGAGACAAACCATGCATATCACTAACTAAATGTTTTACATCTTAATAATTAGATCCATTTTGAAATGATTTTACTGAAAAATGATATGCATATTTGGTTTGACGTACGTGTAATAGAGTTTCGCATAAGCAGGTGCTATGTGGCGTGAGAGGTGTTGCACATTTCATTACCTCTCATGAACAGACTCAATGAAACCGAGTCTGCTGTTATTCTACTAGGTTGCAATCTTCGCTTTCAAAGGATCTTTTGCAGATTTTATTAATCATAATTTGATAATCTACCCTTACCTATTATTTTTAATCATGGGCCTTTCATCTAAAAACCTCTATATTCTCATAATTCATGGGTGCTTTGGAATTGAGATTTCCGTGACACTACAAATAACAGTTATTTGTTATCTCTGGAAGAATTAGAATTACCTTAAATAACTGAATTACAAAATCATACTTTCTAATTTCTCCTTAGTAATAAGATATTTCTAGTATTTTTTCCTACCCTTTATGCAATAATCATATCATGTCATTAAAACAGCTTTATTTTCAATTTCAAAAGTTATTAACATTGTAAATTGGTATTAGTGCCTCAGTTGTTTTATTGAATGATACTGACATTCAAGGAGTAACTAAAATAATCAAGACAAAACAGTAATTCTTTAAATTATTATTTAGATAAGGGTGGTTTTGATATGCGTCGTGTTACCATATTTGAGAAGATAGGACGTAATCTGTACCATGATTGTAAAAACTTTGATGAACACTTAATTTATTTGAGGGTGGCATCGATCTCTCTTTATACTATTTTCTTTCAAATGCCTCTTCTATACATTTTGGATTATCTCAAAAATTGTATGCATACTTGAGTTTGTTATGCCATCAAATGCCATTTCAGACGTGTCTGTTTTGAACCATACGCATGAAAATAGCATTCAAAATATGCCACCTTTCCTTTTACGAAATTTTGAAATTTCAATTGAAGCGAAGTGGGATTTGCTTTGCAGACGCCATGTTTTATTCTTAAATTGAAGTACACATTTAATCTTGCAATTTTCAAATAAAATGATCGTTTCAGCTTCGCATCGTGTATTGATATCGAGGGTTGCCCGCAAAACTGCGGTAATCTCTTTTGTTTTTTTTGAAAATCACTTTTTCGAATTATTTCATATAATACACCTGCAGAAAAATTTATAGGGTTATATTCCCAAAACTTTTGTTGTATAATTAAAATTCAACATAGTTGTAACTCAAAATGACAAAATGTAATTCCCGCAAGACTGTTGTAAGTTAACTTACTGCAGTCTTGCGGGAAACTGATGGTCATTTGTCAATAAGAAAAAAATGTCTTACTGCTATATTGCACTGATAAGAATTTTGAACTGTTTTATTTATACTCCTAAATTGCTTCTTATAGTAATACTTTTAACATAACTGAAGTGCAAGGATGTTGTAAGATGGTAAAAATGAATTTTTAACTCAATGCACTATATATGCGTCTCCTATAGAAATGCTTCGAAAAGCTTTTTCATACAAATTTAATAGTTTATAGTGGTTTAAGTACCTTTTCTACACATATACAATAAATAATCAATAGTTTACAATAGCTTTTAAGAAAAAAGAAAAATCTGATCAGCAATATGTACCGTCATCGTATGAGTATAGGTAGCACCTTTTTACCCAGATTCTGGTCAGGAAGGACCAATGCGCCCTATACATGGGTAAAGGACAAGCCACATTTTTCCCTGGCTCAAAAAGTTTAGAAAATCTATCTTTGTTTACACCACATACCTTTACATTGAAGACAATTCATAGGGAGTTGCTATATATATACCTAGGGCATAGGTAAAAGCTGGTATCAGGACCTGGTGTCTTTAATGAATTTTTTATCAAATGTAAAATTAAGAGCCCCTTTTTAAGCTTTAAAAAATGCTGTTCTACATTAATATATTTTACAATTGCATTTCTATAACTCATTATTAAGTTTTTAGCAAAACCTGTGTAAAACTTTCCAAAGTTGGTGTTTTCACACATCAAATGAATTGTTTAATTACAAGTTACCGCAACACAGGAGTAGATAATCAGGAGATGTTTGAGAAGGTGATGAGATCGAAAAGGTGTTTCGAAGTTTGACAAAGTTTGGACAAAACTTTAAATACCTCCCGATTTCAATAAGTCTTTTTCACAACTTTGTTCAAATTATGGGTGCTGCAACAATGGACTTAAAAATTACATGGTTTTGAGATTCCTTTTTTTGCGACCAATACATGGTTACAAACATTTTTTTCAGAAATCTGTATATATTTTACACTGTGTCTTATATACAAATGCGACCTACTATCATACGTCATCATGACGGTATGTTTTGCTCCCCTAGCTATAAGCAAGACTTTCTGAAATTTCATACAAGCAGTCTATTGCAATGAGAGTCTATCAAATTTGATCACATGTATACTGGAAACTCAACTCAGTAAAAATTGCTTTGTAACAGTCATGTGGTTGGGTCTTGAAATAACACTTTCCACCCATAGAAGTAATATTACATTTATATAATACAAAATTTGACTCATGTAGCTTAATTGGTAGAGAGGTTGCCTCTGAGTAGGTACAGAATAATAAGTTTCAAAGCTACATGCCTTTAAATAATAGCCATGTGTACTTGCATGCAAAACTTTTGGCAAGGTGTGACGCAGACGCAGACTCCAGGGTGAGTGAAGCTGAGTTATGGAACCTACACACCGCATGTCATATCATCACAGTGAACAAGTGTGTGAAGTTTCAATCTATTCCTATTAGTGGGTACTGAGATACCACAACTTGCTTACATGTAAAAACTCAACCAATACATGTACTTTCCTAGTCAAAAAAGGGGCGTTAATTTGTAAAACGAGCTATCGGAGGACAGCAACGCTACACTATTCAACAGCCTTGTCATCTGAATGAATATAAAAGTCGAAAAAGGGGCATAATTCTGTAAAATTGCAAACAAGGTTATGCCAGGAACCTGTGCAATGTATATCAGCTCATGACAATGAACAATTGTCTTAAGTTTCAATCCATTTCCCATCAGTGGGTTCTGAGATACCAGCTTACATACGAAAACTTAACCAAAAGCTGCTAAGATGAAAAAGGGGCATAGTTTTGTAAAAACATAAGTAGAGTTATGGAACCTGTGCATTGCATGTCATAACATCACAGTAAACAAGTGTAACAAGTTTCAATCCATTCCCATTCGTGGGCACTGAGTTATCAGCTTACGTATAAAACCTTTACCAAAAATTTCGAAGTCGGAAAACTATTATATAATTTTGTAAAAAGCAAAATAAGAGTACCGGTAATGGAACAATCATGTGCATTGTAAGTCAGCTTATCACAGTGAATAACTGTGTGCAGTGTCAATCCATTCCCACTAGTGGCTACTGAGATACCAACTTACAAACGAAAACTTAACCAAACCTGGATGCAAATGCATGGGTGAGTCCAATAGCTTCTTTCAATAGTCAAGCTAAAAAGCAAAACAGAGTTATGGAACCTGTGCAATGCAAGTCAGTTCTTCACAGTGAATAATTGTGTGAAGTATCAATCCATTCCCTGTTGTTACTTACATAACAGTTTTACATACAAAAAAGTAAACAAATGGGATGCCGACACCAACAATTTATTATTATTATTATTATTATACCACATTTATATAGCACTCTTTTCATGCACGTGTACACGTTCAAAAGTGCTTCACAGAAAAAATGCAAAAATACTAACAAATACACATACAAAAAAATGCATTCCACATTAACAAAATTCATAAATGTAAAACGTATAGATTAAACAAGACAAACATACATACATATTTAAAAGTAATTAGGTTACCCTAGGATAAAATACTGTTCTACGCAGTTTTATGAAGAAGAAATTTAAAAAAAGCATCAATGTATCGGTCAGTTAACAAAATATTGTACAAAGAAGTGGGTTTTAGCAGGCTTTTGAAAGCAGCTAGCGTGTCAGCTTCCCTGATCTTGACGGGAAGGGAGTTCCAATGCTTCGGAGCAGTGCAAGAAAAGCTGCGATTGCCATACATCATGGTTTTAGTTTTTGGCATAACCAGTGACAGTGTGTCTTGTGATCTTAGGTTTCTGACCGGTTTATACACTTCTATCATATCCCTAATATAGGCAGGGGACTGATTGTGTAAAGCCTTAAATGTGTGGGTCAGAACCTTGTACTGCATCTTGTATTTTACTGGCAACCAATGGAGCTCCTTCAGAACCGGTGTTATATGATTGCGACGGGGCGTCTTGGTGGTGACGCGAGCTGCCGCGTTCTAGACATGTTGCAACTTGTTAATTGTGCTGTTTGGAATACCACTTAACAAGGCATTACAGTAGTCTAACCGTGAAGTAACCAGGCTGTTGATAAGGGTCTTTGTGGCATCACTGGTAAGATACCGTCTGATGTGACCTATTCTACGAAGTTGTGCATATCCAGCCCGGCACACAGAGTTGACTTGTTGTTCCATATCCATATTGCTGTCAAGTACTGCACCAAGATGGATGAATCCAATACTTCTACCTTTTCATGGAATAGTTGATCTAACAAGAGCTGTCCGTAAGATAACATCCTTGACTTTTCTCAGTGCTTGACTCTAAATTAGAGCAATGCCAGTAAAAGAACAAAAATCTGTCAAATTTCCAATCAGAGTTATGTGGATTGATTTTTATGTTATTTTTCTCCTGGTGTAGACTTTGAAAGTTAATAACTATTTCAAGTTTTAAGTCCAAATCCTTGATTGTAACAGAGATATTTGACTTTATCAAAAACGTTAACCAAAAAATTTTAAACAAAAAGGGGCATAAATCCGTAAAATTCAAATAAGATTTATGGAAATTATTTCCCTTGGTGTAAACTTTGATAGTAAATAACCATTTTAAGTTTCAAGTCAGTAGCTCTGATAGTAACAAAGAATTTGAATTTATCAAAAACTTTAACCAACAGAGACGCCGACACCGACGCCAAGGCAAGTGCAATAGCTTTACATTTTCTTCAAAAAGTCGAGCTAAAAAGTATGTAATATTTTTGTCAAACTTGCTTCTATATTTGATTTGCATGCATGTGTACACTGTGATGCCAGGCTCTCATAATATGAGAAATTTATGCCAAGTTAACCAGGCCTCAACTAAATCCACTATCCTGTCGCAGATATGATTTGCTCTGAGCATGTGGAACTTGTTATAGTACTTGCCCTGCAGGATTAAAGTGTGATTTTTGACCAAAAATATAAGTAAATCCAATTAAAAAGGCTTTGCAGAAGCCAGATAGCTAGAAGATGTATATGGAATCGCAACTATATAATTCATCCCTTTTCCTTAATGTACCTTAATTATTAAATTATTATGATTGCATTAGGTAGACCCTTGACAATCAAGAAGAAGATGGACTGCTTTTAAGGGACTTAAAAAAAGACATGTCTGTAAAAATAAATTCTCCTAGCACGATGAGCACAAATTATAGCTGGGCAATTGACAATTCTGATCAGTCATCCTTCAGAATTACAAATACTTTCAAGGACTTTGTCGAGTCCAGTGTTATAGGAATTCTACTGTTACATTCATATTTGTTATATTACTCTCATTACAAAAGTCATGGATTATTTATACCAATCCCTCATTTAGTTCAGGAGATAGATAGACTACAGGACTATGGCTTAAAAGTCAATACCTATAACATCTATGCCACATATGTGGCATAATAATCGTGGTGCACAAACATGCACAGTTTCAATCTTCTTTGAATAATAGGAAAAATAAATCAGATTGTGCAAGAAAGTTTATTTACAGTTAGCATTCTAAAAAAGTTGATAGAAGTATATGGATGTGAGTGTATGGAAAAGTAAATAACTTTACCAGAATTAACATTTAAATTACTGATTGAGTGCAAATGTAACAATGCAAACAGTTCATATTCACCAAGCCGTTTCCAGATTCTTAAGTTTATATGAAAAAGGAAACAAAAGAAAATTTAGAAATGCATAATTATAAGTTTTATTTCAAATGCAAAAAGTAGTAACTGATACAATGAAAACAATTTGTAGTATAGAATACTGCAAAAGAGTTAACTTGCAACTTTAGATACAACATTTTTGCAGTAAACAGCAACAATGCAATTAAAATAGATCTGCTCGCAAGAGTTGTAAGTGAAGTTACAACACGTTTGCGGTAATGACTTGACTGCTTAAAGTTAGAAAGTCATGCAATGTAGTTGTAAGTAATTGTAAGTCAAATATCTTAGATAGGTATAGCTCTAGACATAAATGAAGAATTTATTTTGATAAGTCACTAAATATTTTCCAACATATCTTCAGGGTTTCTCAAATAAGCTGTTTCTTGTAAAATAAGAAAGTTTTTAGCTTTTCCTGAAAAGTTTTCAAAAATGCAGTTACCGCAGTTTTGCGGGCAGCCCTCGATATATATGTCTTAATTTTCATTCTTGTTCACAGAGTTTCTACAAACTGCATTTTTGTGGCATACATTAATCAATTTTCATGCGCTGTTGAGTACATTGGTCCAGTTTTTAGCTCACCTGAGCTTTTGAGTTCGCTCGATGTCCGGCGTCTGTCTGTCTGTCGTCTGTATTCTGTCAACATTTAGCTTGTGTATGCGATAGATGCTGTATTTTTCAACTGATCTTCATGAAATTTTGTCAGAATGATTACCTTGATGAAATCTAGGACGAGTTCGAAAATTGATCATCTTGGGTCAAAACCTAGATCACTAGGTCAAATAAAAGGAAAACTTTGTGTATGCAATAGGGGCTGTATTTTTTATTGATCTTCATGACTTTTAGTCAGATTGATTACCTTGATAGAATCTAGGTCGAGGTGGAAAATGGGTCATCTGGGATCAAAAACTAGATCACTATGTCAAATCTAAGTAAAACATTGTGTATGCGATAGAGGCTGTGTTTTTCGACTGATCTTCATGAAATTTTGTCAGAATGATGAACCTGATGAAATCTAGGACGATTTTGAAAATGGGTCATCTGGGATCATTAACTAGGTCACTAGGTCAAATGAAATAAAATCCTTGTGTATGCGATAGAGGCTGTATTTTTCAATTGATCTTCATAAACTAGGTCACCCGGTCAAATCAAAGTAAATCCTTGTGTATGCGATAGAGGCTGTATTTTTTAATTGATCTTCATGAACCTTAGTCAGAATAATTGCCTTGATAAAATCTAGGTGGAGTTTGAATATTGGTTAAAAGTAAGTCACTAGCTTAAATGAAAGCAAAACCTAGTGTATTTGAAAGAGGCTGTATTTTTCAATTGATCTTCATGAAATTTCATCAGATTAATTGCCTTGATCAAATCTAGATCGTGTTAGAATATTGGTCATCTAAGCTCAAATCAAAGAAAAACATTATGTCTGTGTTAGAGGCTGTGTTTGTCATTTGAACTTCTTGAAATTTGGTCAGTTTGATTGCATTGATGAAGTCTAAGTTATTTGTGAATATGGGTTATCTGCAGTCAAAAAGTAGGTCACCAGGTAAAATCAAAGAAGCACATTTTGTATGTAATAGAGGCTTTATCTTTTGTTTGATCTTCACGAAAATTAGTCAGAATGATTTTCTTGATGAAATCTTGATAGGGTTTGAATATGGATTGTCTGGGGTTAAAACCTAGATCACTAGGTCAAATCAAAGAAAAAGCTTTTGTATGTGTTAGAGGTTGTATTTTCACCTGAACTTCTTGAAATTTGGTCAGAATAACTGCCTTGATGAAGTCTATGTCGAGTTTGAATATAGGTCATCTGAGGTCAAAAAGGAGGTCACTAGGTCAAACCAAAGAAATACCTTGTGTATTTGATAGAGGCTGTTATTTTCAATTGATCTTCATGAAATTAATGAAAATTGGCCAGAATATTTGTGTCCATGAAATCACTAGGTCAAACATGTTTACACTGTTATGGTACTTTTCTCAGGTGCGCGACCTAGGACCATCTTGGCCCTCTTCTTAATCTTTCCTGTCTCACTCACATTCTGACATTGCGGTGTCATAATGTTTCTTTTTTAAAACAGCTCAATATGCTCATCATTTTTCTTGGTAAGTATGCCAAAGTTGAAGGTAAACAGCGTCACTCTGCTGCTGCACTGGTCTATTATCAATTTATTTCTAAGCTGTTGATTTCTTCCGCGAATTATACATATTACGAAGAAAGCAGTAAATGTTTCTGTTTAAGTATTGATTAAATATGCAAACTGTGTGATACTGCCAATTTCAGAAAAGCTCGCCGAATGGGCGTTTACATCAAACGCAGGTAGTGGATGACGTAGTTGTCACTAGTGATCGTTGAGAGGGTAATCTGATGATGCTTGTAGTTTGCTCCGCCCAAACGTATATTTCTATCGGTCCTAGTGGAAAGCAAGTGTTAGTTACAAAAGTGAAATACTACGGGAGTTTATTTTAGGATAATTCTGCATAATCATTACAATATACACATGCATGTGCATGTACACATACGCAGCATATACACTTAAAACTATTTGAGCCGTGCCATGAGAAAACCAACATAGTGGGTTTGCGACAAGCATGGATCCAGACCAGCCTGCGCATCCGCGCAGTCTGGTCAGGATCCATGCTGTTCGCTTTCAAAGCCTATTGCAATCAGAGAAACTGTTAGCGAACAGCATGGATTCTGACCAGACTGCGCGGATGGTTTTCTCATGGCGCGACTCATTTACATTATAGACCTGGACTGTCTGAAGATCGACATGTATGTGTATAATTCGTATTTATAGCAACTCTCGATGAAATACATCTGGTTTCATGTATTTATTTTGAATTGAAGTATCTAGTCTTCGTATTTTATTCACGGATGTCGGTCATGGATTTTTTAAACGCGAAAAATACCGCTTATTATCGATGTTGTCTTCCATATTGAACTATAAGGTTCGTTTACCCATTTTGCATTCAATTGTGAGAAAACAAACTCGACAATATTTATTTAAAACTACATGCAGTGTTTTGTCAAAATACAACGGAAAGTTTTGTCCCTAGAATCGTGAACGTCTGGTAATACTTAGTACATATATGTATAATGCCCTTCTTCTATTTCAACCTTTAGCCTGATTGTGGCAAGTGTTTCTGCCTTTGCGACCAGTGCAGACCAAGATCAGCTTGTACGTCCGTTGCATTTCGTTCGTGTTACACAGAGAATAGAAACCTAAGATCATGCACTAGATTTTGTAATAAAAAAGCTTTATTGTCCAGTTTACATGTCATGTTGATTGCTATTTTAGCGCGCCAATTTTGACTGATGTCACTCTATTAAACCTGCTTTCATGTCACTGTTATATTATAGCACTAAGTCTTGTTCAGTAATTCCTTTCTTCTACACATGTGTATCGGACAATTCTGTAAAGAGCGCAACGCGCGCTGAGTGCGACCGAGTAAATCGCGTGCAGTCTTGGCATTTTTTTTTATTTTCATTTTTGCTTCAGAAATTACTAAATGGTGCAGATAAACACGCAGCCATTTTTTAGGAAAACTAACACGCATTTCCTTTCCTACGATGCGATGTAATCCGATTGTCGGTAAAAAAAAATACAAAGTGAATCAGATGTGGTCACTATTATTATTTCTCCATCTGAGTCTGATTACTACGGTGGCACAGAGGTGACATCCGCAATACTTTATTTATATTGTGGCCACAACTTAGTGAATTGTGGCCACAATTTAGTAACTGGTGGCCATAATTTACTAAGATGTGGCCACAACTTAGTAAATTGTGACCACAACTTAGTATATCGTGGCCACAATTTAGTTACTTGTGGCCACAACTTAGTAAATTGTGGCCACAACTTATTAAATTGTGGCGTCAACTTAGTAAATTGTGGCCTGAACTTAGTAAATTGTGGCCACAATATAATAACTCGTGACCAGAAACTATAAATAGGTGGATTGACGGACAGACAGATGAATAAATTGGATGGTAACTACGTACCTACTTACTTATTTATTCGTCAGCTCTTCCGGCCGTCTATCTATCTTCCATTCTTGTCTTACCCTTTGCAGTGACGTAGACATTTTTATGCGTCCATTTCGTATGGTTGCTGATTTCTGCCATTTTGCGTTATCTCTCTGCGACCCTTTCGAGCGAAAACACGAGATTTAACAAGTTAAAATGCGGGGACGCAGGCTGAAAACTCTCTATTGAGTGGGGAAGCGAAGCGAAAACACGATAATTACCGGGGTCACGGGGTGAGAATTAGTAGCTGGTATGTCAGGGGTGGGGAGCGGAAACAGGATAATTAGCGCTGCTTAAACGTTGTATTTCCGAACCGCGCCCCGACATCCAGTTACCAATTTCACCCCGCGACCTTGTTAATCATCATGTTTCCGCTCCTTGCCCTCACTAAATAGAGAGTTATCACCCCGAACACCCACCATTTAACTTGTAAATTTTACGTGTTTTCGCTGGGCGCGGTCACCAGGCGAAAACTCGTTATTAAACGTTTAAGCAGTGCTAATTATCGTATTTTTGCACCGCGCCACAGACATACCAGTTACTAAATCGCCCTTGCGGGGTTTCGGCCTGCGTTCTCGACATTTTAACTTGCTAATTCTTATGTTTTCGCTCGAAGGGGCTGCGGGCTAAAAATATAATATAATTGGGCTAAAACGCGAATTGGCAGAATTTAGCATCCTCAAAGAGTGCATAAAAGTGTCTACGTCCCTGCAACGGGTTAGACAGGAATGGAAGATAGATAGACGGACAGAAAGACAAATAAATAGGATGATAGGTAGGTACCATCCAATCCATCCGTCCGTCAATCCATCCGTCCATCGGTCCGTACCTCCGTCGATCCATCCATCTATCTATCTTTTATTCCTGTTTAACATTTGCTGGTACGTAGACACTTTTGTGCGCTCCTATTTTGCACTCCTATACAGCAGCGAAGATAAAAACAGTCGTTTCGATTGGCTAATTCTGTCATTCCGCGTCTTAGCCCTATTAAATTATATTTTCGTCCCGCGGCTCCGTCGAGAGAAAACACGAGAATGAACAAGTTCAAATGTCGAGAAAGCAGGCCGAAACCCCGCCAGGGAGATTCAGTAACTGGGGTGTCTGGGGCGCGGGGCGAAAACACGATAATTAATGCTTATGCTTTAACGTTTAATAGCGAGGTTTCGCCTGGTGAGCCCACCGAGCGAAAACACGTGAAATTTACCACTTATAATGGCAGGGGTTAGGGACGATAACTCGCTATTTAGCGGGGGTGAGGAGCGAAAACATGATAATTAGCAAGATCGCGGAGTGAGATTTAGTAACTGGAATGTCGGGGCGTGGTTCGAGAACACTACGTTTTAAGCAGCGCTAATTATCGTGTTTTTCGCTACCCGCCCCCGACAAACCAGTTACTAATTCTTGCCCCGCAACCCCGGTAATTATCGTGTTTTCGCTCCGCGTCCCTGCAGAAGTAGAGAGTTTTCAATCTGCTTCTTCGCATTTTAACTAGTTAAATTTCCTGTTTTCGCTCGACGCAAAATGGCAGAATTCAGCAACCATACGAAATGGACGCACAAAATGTCTACGTGAGAGAGGTGAAACAGGAATGGAAGATAGATAGATAGACGGACGGAAGTACAGACAAATAAATAAGTAGGTAGGTACGTAGGTATCATCCGTCCGTCCGTCTCTCCATCTATTTATAGTTTCGATTGGCTGATATAAGTCATGGTCACGAGTTATTATATTGTGGCCACAACTTATCAAACTGTGGCCACAATTTACTAAGTTGAGGCCACGATTTACTAAGTTGTGGCCACAATGTAATAAGTTGTGGCCACAATTTACTAAGTTGAGGCCACGATTTACTAAGTTGTGGCCACAATTTAATAAGTTGTGACCACGATTTACTAAGTTGTGGCCACAATTTATTAAGTTGTGGCCAAAAGTTACTAAATTGTGGCCACGATTTACTATGTTGTGGCCACAATTTACTAAGTTGTTGCCACAATATAAATACAGTGTTGCGGATGTCACCTCTGTGCCACCGTAGATTACCACATCCAGTCTTCCAAGTTTCACATGGGTTAAATTAGGTTGCCTTGATGCTGTTTATTTCGATTTTCCAAGTTTGACGCCGAGAATTGTCTAAGTCAGATAAGCTTACGATAGGAAAATTATAGTTATGATTTTAAACTAATAAATGCACATGAGATTCTGATTAAATGCATATCATGGTCAGATGGTAAGATCGTTGAAAACTAGTGTTTGTGACAGGCAAAGTATAAGAATGAACGCCTTTTACAAACGCTGTGAACATAGAGGTGCAATTTTACTTTCAGAGTTTTAAATCAAGAAAATCGTTCGGGACACGTAAATTCTATAGAATCTATTTTGTATTTACGACATAATCTGTAAAATACCAAAGCAAAGGTTCGACATCGATTGGAATTTCATTGGAGAGTTTTCAATATGAAAAATACACCTTATTTCATAGAAATCCGTCAAAGTATTACAAAATATAGAAGACATGTGGTATGCGATGTCATGAATACTTAAGTCAAACGGAAAAATGTAGAGATAAAACTAAGCTGTCCGTCGATTCCATCGCCCTTTTAATCAACTTGAGAGTTCTATGTCGACTTCTGCCGTGTGATTTCTAGAATCCGAAATGTAGTACATATCCATCGTTTGACTGCTCCCGTAGTCGAGTGGTTAGTCGTTGTCTTGAAATCGCTGTAACCTCTCACTGATTGGGGTGGGGGCACGGGTTCGAGCCTTCCTACCGACCATATTTCTTTATGTGAGAAAGTTGACAGTTTCTTACGGAGACGAGAGTCTAGTACTGGTTCTTCCAAGGAGCGATGCTTAATTAAGTAAACTAACCTCCTGACATCAAAAAAGAACTGTTGAAATCTGGCGTTAAACTCAAGAAAATAAATATCCGTCGTGAGCAAGTTTCATGGCAAGGAGACTTACTTAGTCATGACCCCGAATCCAGTTTCAATTTGCTATTAAAGCCAAACGAAGGAGCCCAGTACTTAAGGTTTTTAACTTCATGTACAACGGCTACATGACCGGAAGTTGAATCATTGATAAGTAGGACCTAAATACATGTTCAATGTACGAAAATAAAAGATTCCAGTTAATTCAAGAATGTCTTCAGAATCGCATGTTTGCTGGATTACCAAACACACTGAAATGCTTAGAGCTATTACCTTTATAACTTGAGTGATGTATATAAACAGGCCATTTATGTTTAAGCAAAATATGTAATTTTTAATGTGAAAAGTGATGCCCATCAGGCTATGATTTACTATTGTAAACTTAGATCCCTGACCAAGCGATAAAAATACACATTTTTTTATCGACTTGTCACAAGGAAATCGATGTACATCGGTGACAGGTAAAAATACTTATAATGTATACGTTAAATGATGAGGAGAATGCGACGTTAATCAAGTTCAGTTTTACAGACATAATGTAATCAGGTCGTGTGCACGTAAAAAATGTTTGTTTTAAAACTGAGTCAGAGATACGGCTAAAAACTGTAATATCATCCATTTTAAAAACCATAAATACATTTGCACAGACTTTTCAGTTTAACTTGACTCGCGTCTTGGGCGGAGTTTATGTAAATGACGGTTACAAAATTAGCCACTCACGATAAGAAAATCGATATCAGTCAGTGACTAAATGTGTATGATGCAAACACTGAATCGGCGCGCTATCTGAAATTGGCAGTAAGGGAACCACCTCACAACAATGTAGAATTGTAATAAAATTTAGAAGATCATTTGGAAGCGTAGACTGTTATCAATGTCTGTGGTTATTGGTTCATTTGGTACGTAGTGCATTCATGGTTGCTATAATGAATCATGTTTCATGTCTTCAAAAACTAAGTTTATAAAATCCATAATCAGATTTTGGAAATGTCACATTTAGCTAAGATTGCTCCCCGACATAAATAGGTTTACCTCTTGTATAGTCTATATCCGAAATTAAAGCATATTTTGAAGGTTTTGAAACTGCCACGAGTAAATGACAACTTCTGTCGAGATATATGGGAGAGTGGTTATCTTTGGTGCTACACAAGAGATCAGTCTAAGAGATGGGAAGCTTGTCATGTTAGAGATGGTATGTACCTCTGTATTTCAAGTTAATTTCATCAGTCATTGAATCCGTTTGTCTATTTGAGGTAGAGTATTTCAAATGACATACCGATGTTACATGGTCATGTTTCCTGGCATTTTTGGCATAGTTGCACTCTAAACAAAAATACATTGGGTGACTCTCTACCAAGATTTTCCTGATTATTCCACCAGAGGATATGGTCACTTTGCTATGTATGCCAATAGAGGAAACTTTAACAAATTTCTTGACATACACTGATGGTCCAATTGAAGAAAAAAAGATTTTTCATAGATTTTATTGTAGTAACCCTTTAGAAAGATCTTTCCATGTATCGAAGTCTTCAAAAATATAGCTGTCATTGCTAAAAATTAAAAAAAAAATCAACAACATCTCCATTAAACCTTTGTCTGGTTTAATCATATTTCCACAAGAATGTTCCTTTCGTGACTCTTTACCAGTGTATTTTTGATCATTCAGATTGATCAAAAACAAAGCCGCTAGGGGTGTTGGTCACTTTTCCCTTTCTTTTCAGAACCTGTGAGCCATATTTACACGTTGTAAATTTCCCTTTATGAATATATTTAGACTATTTCTGAAACTATTGCACAAGTATGTTTTGGTGATTTCAACCAAGATTATCAAATTATTCTGAATCTTCAGAAACGCGGCTACCTGGTTCACTTATAGACTAAATAATGTAAAAATATCTTGTTGTCGAAACTGTTCGTTCCTACCTCAGTCCCTTGGACGACTAACAAAGCTAACAGAGAAAGTTGACATTATATTCCGATTTGCAAAAAGGTACAAATAGACACAACTCACTAAATGCATAATCTTACAAAACCTTTGCTACTGATTTGATTTTGAAATAATTTCATAGAAATGTTCTTAAGCCATCTTCATTTGCCAATAAAAAGGAAAAGGAAAACATTTATGTCGGAATAGTTCTAGTTTTCCATATAATTATACCTCAGATAAAAAACTCTGAAAATCTGTCTTTGTAGACAAGTTTACAAAATTGTACGACAGAAAACTGGTTTTAGGTGTAAAACTCGAGAGAAAATTGGGCCTATCATTGCCGAAGAATTACCAACAACAATTTTCTTTACATGTAATTCTTATAGGAAAATACATACAAATGAGAAAAAAAAACTTTTTAATGATAATTTATAATTATAATAATAGATATATATCCGGAAAGAGAATGCAATATCGACATATACAATATCGGAAGGAACAACGTTACAATATCCGGACAAACGTGTTTGAGTTGGAATGTAACTTTCGATGACAATACTTACAGTACTTACCAAAATTTGTGGACACTAGATAACTATTGCCGTGACCCATTTCAGGAGGGTTATGCTTGGTGTTATGTGGATTCATCTTTTGAAAGGGGAAATGTCAGCAGAGAGATTTGTGCGACTGAAGGTCAATGAAAATCCACGTAAACCCTATCTATAATTTAGATTTTAAATTTAACATCAGTATTTAACGATAAAAGCTTTCTTCACAATTGGAAATGTTTTTAAACAAACGTCTTGAATGAAGTATTCCTAGTTCATGATAAATTAGATAAATTTCCATTGTGTAGCTTAGATACGTCAGTCAATATGTATTTTCTGCAACATTTATCATCAAGAGTTAAAAAGTTAAGACAAACAAGTGATCCAAGTATAAATACCTACTTCTGAAATCAATTGGAGATTGGTATATTTCCAGGAGGTAATGTTAGGCATCATTTAAGATCCAGCCACCTAAATTAGGTATATTTTCGTATCTTGATGTAAGTTAAAAAACAGAAACAGTTCGAAACTCGTCCTATGATTCTGGCCAATATTCAGTCAGAAAAAAGTATTACATTTTTAAAAAAAAGTCTTTATATCATTGTCATACAATACGAAACTCCACTATACAGTCGAACTTCCTATTTAGAAAAATAATTTAAATACATGTGCCAAAATTATAATGTTTTGACTGATATATAGAATGTACACTTTCCAGACTTGTGATATCAAGTGTAAAGGTGTTTTGCAAGTCTGAAAATGCTATCTTTCAATCTTAAAACGTAACTTAGAAACAGTCGATCAGATACAGCAGTTTTACAACAAGTTTAACACAATTACCTTCATTTTGATTTCTTATTGTGTATATACAGGCTCTTTTTTCAGGAGTGAAGACTACCTGAACTATAACTTTGTTTAGAATTTGTAATCTCTTTCTTCTTTTTTCTATTAAGAAGGAATCAAGATGACACAGACGAACAATTACAGTACTGAAATTATCGATTTTCACTATAATAATGGAATGGCTTTACCAAATTACTTCAAATGTAATGACAAATTTGAATGTAAGGATCTCACAGATGAAATTGGTTGCTATAGGAATTATTCAGGTTCGTTTCAATGATCTCACCAGTTTAAAACTAGTCGTATTTTCCCTTTTAAACTCGCATACAAAAATAAGTGAAGTAATAGATTTGAAATTTTCATAACTTCTCATTTACACCTGTTTGCTAAAAGCTTACTAGAGTTTAGATTTTTTTTGTTGAATTTTTCAAATTTTAAATTCCTATATAGTTTTTCAACGAAGAAAGAGTTATTTTTGCATACTACCATTATGATAAACATACATTGCTTAAAAATGATTTGATTATAAAAGCTATCATCTTGCCAGCGATTAAAATTGGATGTCATTTATGTGCCTAGCTTATGAAGTTAGTTTTACCGCATTTTGACTAAGTGAATGTCCGGCTTGCGCATTTTTCATATCTTTCAAAACTATTCCTTGTAATCACAATATGTCTGTAAATCTTCCAAAGGGAAGTATAGTACAAATCTGTGTTGATATTTTACTCTTTATTTCGAATTTTCGGACACTTGTCCTTTTTCAAGAATATGGAAATATTTTTCTGACTAAGTAATATCCATGTAACATTTATATGACAGGAAATGAATGATGTTGACGTCCTGTCTCTAAGACGACGTCACGTCATTTCCTGTGTAAGACGTGACGTCGTTTCCCGCAAAAAAGGCAAGGTGTCAACATCATACATAACCAGAGAGCAAAACACAATACTAAGTACAGCAACATATACAAAAACTAAAAAAAAAAATTATCAGCAAAATAACTGTCCAATTCAGTTTTTAAACCCTAAAATTTACAGGATCTATATTCACAGTCAGTACGGAAACACTAGAAATGCATGCATTGTCATTAAAGTGAAGGGACCCTCCATAGTTACTAAAATTACCAAAATAAGTTGAAGAATCCAAGGGTCACTACTGATGACGATAATGACCGAGATAAGTGTCCTTACTGAATGCATTTAAATATTAAGTTTTACGTTACATCCCTGGGGTGTCTTCGTGCCTAGCTTCTTTATCCATTCTTCTTCCACCATCTTTCTGTAAATGCGTCCTTCGTTAATCACCTTTTGAAATGTCTCATAATTGGTTTATCTGGTTGGGAGAGACAGAAAGATGCCTGAAGGAACGCACAGAAGAACATCTTAGAGATGTCCGTCAACAAGCAGATAAACCAATTATGAGACATTTTGACATTTTGAGGGCCATACAGCAGCAGATGTAAAGGTTGCAGTACTTCAAAAGGTGTTTAACGAAGGACGCATTTACAGACAGATGGTGGAAGAAGAATGGATAAAGAAGCTAGGCACGAAGTTACTTTGCTGATAAAATTTATTTTGCTGATAATTTTTTTTTTAGTTTTTGTATATCTTGCTGTACTTAGTATTGTGTTTTGCTCTCAGGTTATGCATGATGTTGACACCTTGCCTTTTTTGCGGGAAACGACATCACGTCTTACACAAGTAATGGCGTGACGTCGTCTTAGGGACAGGACGTCAACATCATTCATTTCCTGTCATATAAATGTTACATGGATATTACTTAGTCAGAAAAATATTTCCATATTCTTGAAAAAGGACAAGTGTCCGAAAATTCGAAATAAAGAGTAAAATATCAACACAGATATTCCTTGTAACACTACAACTATTCGTATCGTGCTCACTGCTATTCCAGATACAAACTTGTCATTGCAAACATATGGCATCGATTATACTTTACCATAGCAATTATTCGTGGCTATGTGGGTGCATTAACTAGCTCAAAAGTAGCTGTTGAAGGTAACCTCTTGAAATTACAGGGTAATGAAATACTAATTTGAAGTATTTTATCAGTGAAACTGATGCAGTTAATATAAATTTTCTGAGCTCCGCTCTTTCAAAAGAATCTGAAAAAATGATTCAATTTTAAAAGGATGGAATAACGTTTCTATTTACTCTAACAAAAAGATTCTTAATTTTTGTTTTATTAAGTAAGTTACTTATTGCTAACATCATATATTTTTGTCTGTACACACTACAAATATTATAATATGGTTGTACCTTTTGTATTCTTTAAAACGTTTCTCTCTCTCTCTCTCTCTCTCTCTCTCTCTCTCTCTCTCTCTCTCTCTATCTCTCGAAAAACTTCACTTTGTTAATATTGGACCGGATTTGCAAAATGGAGGTATTTAATAAGAAGCGCAGTGTGCTAGGTGTCTGAAAAGAGAAGCCTGTAGCTGTTCCTAATGATCAGATAAATATAAAGAATAAATGAGCTCATTATTCTTACTTCCTTTATATCTATATAACACTTGAGGCGCAACAGTTTTTCTTTATATTAAAAGAAAAGTCCTGCTTAAGCCGATGCTAGAAGATATGTGGGTGTCGCACTTTCAATTACATCTCATAAACAAGCTCAAGCAAACCGAGTCTACTATGATCTTTTTTATTGTGGCATCCTGTGTTTCAAATCTGAAAGGATCGTTTTACAGATCTTCTTTATAATGTTATGACTTCCTGGCATCAAAAATAAAGACCTCGTCAGGATATTCTGCTGATTGGTTTCCTTTGTTTAAGTAAAAACTGAATGTATAATCTTTTCGAGAGAGAAAACCAATCATCCTGACTTGCTTTTAAACAACATTTCGGTGCTAAATGAAAAAGAAACATTTTGCCTGACCACGTCTGTAACCTCCTGCCTAAAAGCAGACAGTACCAATACAGTCTTAGACTTCCAAATGATATTATATCTATCTAGTTTATTTATTTCATGTTCTTCCAAAGAATGTTTGAGGACGCACTTACTTGTTCGACAATAGATACATTTTAGTTCAGTCATGGCTATCGGTGCAATCCCCACCTCTTTTATCCAATAAAACAACCTGAGAACCCGTCTTGGTCAAATAGTTCACGCTTGTCTGTGATAATTATGAAGTTTTTTTATATAACGATTAGTATCTTATGTATCAATTGTTATGGTTATCCACTTCTTACTAGCTTGCAATAAATCCAGATATTTGATAATTGCTAACGTTATGTAGGCAATGGAATTAAATGAAAACAAAATTTCAAGTAGGCACAAACTACTTTAGATGTATGTGTAGTTTAAGTACACAGTCTGAAATAATACTTAAGATATCATATTTAAAAAAAAAGAGTTATTTGAATTTAAAAAATGATCCTTGATAAATTACGCATTATGTTTATGGCTTCATTGAATTGCATGTACTCAACATTTCCAAGGATTTTCTAAGGGAACTATCGGAATATTTACCCCTTCTTATAATCGAAATATTGTACACGTTTCCCCCTTTAGTCGCAAGAAATGATTATTTCCGTGATTTAAGTACTATCGTGAAGTTTCATTTAAAGTATTTTATAATAACTCTCTGAATCAGATAATAGTTTTCGTCAAACAAATTCCCTATAAAATTTTATTCGACGAGGCGGCATCGAGTATATGGGATACACTTTTAGTTTGGACCATGTGAAGGTAGTTATGAATAAGTTCGAAACTATCAACAGAACACAGTGAATAGTGTGTTAAAGGACCCGCAATATTGCACGATAGACTTTAGTGAATAAACAAAAAATGGCAAAAAGAAAAGATAAAAAAAAATGTATTTTAAGCAAATTATATGTGATATAAAACGATGTTATTTGTCATTCCTCTCTTTATTTTAAGAGCAGAAAATACTTTCTTTTTATTTAAAAATTCTTCGAAATGTTGATCCGATTTATTGATAAGGGAGGTTACCTGATACAACGACATCTATACCACAATTAGCAGTGGGCTATTATTCTTGCTAAAGTTTCTGTAACCAGACACTGACATATTTCTAGTAACATTTCGGTTCAACCACAGAGGACTTCAGGTTCACAGTTCGTCCGAAAAAACATTGAATTCTACGATATTCCAAAAGTATATAAGAAAGGTTCATGACATTTGCAATATAGAGATTATGCATGTTATATCATTCTTTTCTTGGACAAAAATTGTGGATGCTTTGGCAACGGAAACATCAAAACACTGTTTATAATCTGAATCCTGGAATCTATAACGTAGGGGACTTAGGTCCCTGAAACTATATCATTGAATAGAAAATGATAATATTTTTTTGGTGAGCCACAACTTAGGAATAATTAGTTTTCAGCATTTCCAAAAACAACTGAATTTATGTGAAACTTATACATATGCACCTGCATATAAGAACTTTCCACAGGTGCTGACCTTAGTTGATGAAATAAGAACTTTAACTTTGCATGTAAAGCAACCACCAACTAGCAATGTCAAGGTCAGTAGAGGTTTGTATTGCATGGTAATACTTCTTTACCATATTTTTTCTTGACTGTTTTTAACAGTTTATAACATATTTTGTATTATGTGCTAATGATGATAATTTGTAACCAGTAGGTCTAATACAGTAAAGATTTCTCATATTGTAGTAAATGTACTTTAGACACAACACTTGGCGGCGTCTTTGATACTTGCACCAATAAATTTCCTTATATTCGTTAGGAACGTATTTTCTTTTCAGCACCTCAGCTGTTACCGACTTTTGAGGAGAGTGAAAGTAACCAATCCTTTGTTTATTACCACCAAATGTTCTTGTTATGTTCTTCAAACGAATGGATAAACATTATTGCCGTCTGTGATACAGTAATAGATTGTTTTGATGCTTCAGACGAGATAGGATGCGACTTTGTATCTGGCTATACTGATTCCGTATGTTTGTTCACATTCAAATGAAAGTTTAATGCGAAAATGTATTGTAGTTTTTATTTGTTATAGAAACAAATATAAAATCATGTAGTTGAGCTAATCAATTAATCTCTTTTAGCATTATTAATGTCAAAAGTTCGAGAATATTGTTTCAAAAGTCTTCAATTCTTGCGTGGATACCGATCTTATTTCACATTCACTTGAAGAATTCACCAACTCAAAGAATATCACATAATTTTGTCATTTTTAGTAACATTTCTTAAGTTCATTGCTTCTTTAGATATATTTGAACATTGAAAAGCATATTAAAAACGCGTGTTAAATGCGCTGACTTTGATTTTGGCTAAACTGTTTTTCTTAAAAAAAGATGGTTGGTCATATTATGAACAGAATACTGGTACTGATGATAAACCCAGACAGATGATAAAGTCGACCACCTGGGAAATTTTCAATTGCAATCGGTTATTTATAAAATTGAACACACCATCTAATAGTTTCCACTAACAACACCAACTGGTGTAAACAAAAACAAAATTGGTAAATATTCTGTATAAATAAATGACTTACATTTATTTGTATAAAAAATATTTATCCAAAACTACTGGGGAAGAGGGTGTTTTTTGCACATGCTCACTGTCGAAACATGAAGGCCTGACATTTGATAACTTTTCATTACTTGATCAGGAATGAATGTTGCAGATTTTTTGGGAAGGTTTCAATATAATAGTATGAAGAAAAATTTGTAAATGACAATGTGTTCGAATTTATCATCAGTCAACGTTCATACAGACCACATTTTACAAACCCCTTTCAGGGCCTCACTTCGTGTGAGTTTGTTAACTGAAAATAAATTTGAATTATGTAAAGTTTTCAGCAAATGTTAAGCTTTATTTTGATACCTACCATTGATTACAATTTGCAGAAATAAAAAAGTTATATGTAAAAACCCTCATTTTCTGTTCGGGTTTATCATCAGTACCAGTAATGTGATTTTTGTTAAACTATCTTAAAAATGCTAAATCAAGAAAAAAGATGCCCACGTCGGGACCCAAACCTGGGCCACCGCGGCAATAAAAGCCACTGACTGTTTATTTTTCAATTTGTTTAGTATTTGTCTTATTTTATTATTGAATTCATTTAAGTTTATGGATGCATGTGCTCAGTGTATATGTTTACGCGTATCATTATTGTCATATGGAGAGTCGTATTGTTGACCGCGTTCTTTAGATGTGGCTTTTCCTACTACATTCAAAGTACTTCTAAATGAAGATCCTTATTTTTGGTTGAGATAAAACCAAAGTTCCAAAGAGCTAAATTAAATATCTTATTTAAGGGCTTTGTCTAAAACGTTTGATAGATATAGGAAGAGTGTCATGTCTTAGAACGTGTGTTTTTTAAACTTTATCGCATTGATGATCTTTGTAGAAATGCAATTTAATTTCTAAACGTTCTCTAGATGTTGCTCTCAGGACAAACATCGTGTAGGAAGGATCAGTTTCAATGTGATGACGGTGATTGCATACATGTCAGTCAAGTGTGCGATTTTATATCTGATTGTATTGATGCTTCAGATGAATACTGCGGTAAGTATCAAGATATAGTACTGTCGTGTAACAGTTAGTGTTTTACTTATTTACTTTGGTTATTAATTATATTCTGCACTATTGTATGTATTTAAATGTTACTAGGCAAAGAAAAAAATAATTATACTCTAGTTTGTATTAATTAGGCTAGTTTTCACACTTTGATGAAAGTGGCAATCTATGATTAGTTTTAACTTGTTTATTGATGACAATTACGTAGCTATAGAATAAGTTAGTATAAACATGTAGTATAATGGCGACTGCTTAGCTATAATACATTGATAGTGATTAGTATTTACATAGAGTTCCATGATGATAACTTAGATCTTGATTTAGTTATGCTTTCATCATTTATATCTAGTATAGCGACAATTCCTTACATGTTGTACACGGGTAAGTATCAATATGTCGTACGATGGTAAGTAAAAGAATTCGACAAAAAGCTTTATTAATTAAAGTCCATTAAATGCCCTTGAATGTCCTTTTTGTACGGAATCGGGTAAGAATAGTCATAAAAACACAGAAACTAAGGCACGGTTGCCGTTTTACCGCATGGCCGAGCACATTGCACAATAATGTGTGATATTGATGTGGAAACGATAATGAAGGTTAATTATGTTCCGGGAATATTAAACGTAGAAGGGCCGTCGGAGGTTGTCGCAAGCTGGATCATAATAGTTTAGAAAATATAACCATATACATTAATCAAGTAGACACCACTGAAAAAGTGTTTCAGTTTCTTTTAAATAAAATCATGAATATGATGTGCAAGCTGAATCTTTATTAATTGTAATTAATTTATGATCTGTTCAACCTGGGGCTAGAGGGCGTGGACGGTAGCGTGGACAGTAGCTTGCATTTCCGCTACCGTCAATGTACATGTTCAATTAAACCGACCCTGCAACATTTTTCCTTAATGTTGTGTTGGACGACTTGTGGTTTCCGACTTTTTATATTTTTAAAACCTTTAATACAGAAACTTGCATAAACATGCATAAAAGTATACGTATACCTATAGTTTGTTGTACAATAGTTTACCAACGCAGATCTTTACAAAGTGTAATAAAATATACATGGAGCAAAAAATCCATACTCTAATCAAGTGAACTGCTATCACCCATCTCCCCCACCCCTCCCAAATTAGCTAATAGGTTGACAAAAACTTAAATGGAGACGTCCTGTGTTCGATCGCCACGCACGGAGTGTGTTCTCCTTATGGTTTGACAGAACGACAAATCTCGTCCTCCTTCGATGTTTAATATTGCTGATGTTAATGACATTCAATACTTAGATAAATTCTAAAATGTGTTTTGTATTTGACTGTTATCATGCAAAGTATTGTTGTAAGAATTATCTTATTAATGAGGTGACTTATTACTTTACGAACTGAACCGGGTCTTTAAATCAAGTGCTGAGGTCGGTATTTACTTTTTATAATGAGGTCTTTTTTGCATTAAGTACTGAGGTGACCATTTGTATGAAGTACTGAATGCTGAGTACAAGTACGTAAGTGCACATGTGTATCAAGTTTGATGGAAAGATCTAATTTACATAATAGGGTAGCGATTAACGTTATTCTCTTATGTCGGTATTTATATTATGTCCTGCCCTGACTCCAATAACTGCAGAGAAGGATATTTACATCAGCTATTAATTTTGGTATAAACATCTAGTTCTGAGTTCACCATGATAAATCTTTTTTAAATTCTGTTGAAGGTGATTATATAAAATTCTAGCAATGAGATCACTATTTGATTTAGATGTCTATTTACATTGACCACTTATGTAAGTATTTAGATGAAGTACTGAGTTGAGAATTAATGTCAGGCACAGAGACATCTATCACAACAGTAACATCTTTGACTTGTTTTAACATGTGACACTTTCCAGCATAAGTTAGCAAACATGTGTATGTTTCAAAGTTTGACTTCACGTTGAATACATGATATTCAATATATCAGCAATGTAAGAGACACAAAGGAAGAACCTGCTACCTTTGATGAAGCAAGCTTTGAACTTGTTGTTTTACTTTAAACATAGTGTAATTATGCTCTCCGTGTCGAAACCGAGTTTCTCGTTTATTCGTCTATTATCTTTTTATTCTGTCATGAACTCTGATAATAAACTTTTACAGAACATGATACTTGTTCCTCATCAGAATACAAATGTGATAACGGGGAATGCATTTCTTCTGAGAAACGTTGTGATGCTATAAAGCAGTGCGTAGATGGATCCGATGAGGATAATTGTGGTTTGTTGATATTCTTACCTGATAATATTTAATTTTGGAGTATGCAGTGAAATGTCCAGGAGTCTGACTAAATCATGCTTTTTCGTGATTCTCTTTAAAAGTTTTAAATGTTTATTAGAAAGTAATTTAGCCTGATGTAAAACAAAATACAATTTGAACTATTAAGTTTGCCACCGTGTATTTGATCACTCATCAATGCTTTGAAATAAGTGTAATGTATTTTATCTAAAATATGTTTTACAACATATAACCTGACGTTCCTCCAGCATTGCATGGTCCGCTCTGGACTTTCTCATATGGCCTGCATCTTGTTATGAGTATTGTTGAATTGTGGTACCTAGAGAAACTGTTCACGGATTATTATTCACATAGCTATATTCGTTAGAAACAGTTAGACATATGTCTTGAAACAAGGCAAAATGAGTAATGTTGCTTTTTTGCAAATCAGTCTGTAGTTCCGTTGAGACACTGGAGAGAACCTTTATTTATTGTTGTGAGGAATCCCAGCACCCTATATTTATATAAAATAAAAGATCAATAGATCATGCACTTCGCTTTGAGGGTATACTTTAATAGTAGTGCATGCTTTACGTGTTTGGATATCAGATTCGGATTTTCTTTCTTTCCAAAAGAAAACAGAAATCCAAAGTAATCAATAATTTTTTAGATATCCAAAGAACTAAAAAGGATAAAACGTCGGCACAAAACCATGTCCAAACAATCAAACAAACAAACGTGAGTTTCTATCATGTTTGTATGTAATTAAATTAGCTTTAGCTTGTTATTAGTGTACATTTTTCAACAGTGTTGCGTACGTATAGGAAAATATGATTATACATTAATTTTCTTCAAATTATAGTAAAAAAAGAAATGCACTACAAAAAAATATGGAAATAGATCTAGTTTCTAAAAGGATCAACTCATTAACCAACGGAAGAGGCAAATCGGAGATATATAGTGGTAATATATACTATGATTTTGCTGGAGTTTGAATATGATGTCTCTCCGAAAGAGAAACCCAACTAATTTTATTTATTATCTATGAAATGAGTCAAACATGTGAGACCAATTACTATTCTTGCAGCTTCAAAATGATCCTCTTACAGACTTTATTCATACTGCATTTTCCAAAGGTTTCTGTTTAAGCAAAAGTGCAGCTATCCCATACGATCGGTGCGTTTTCCAAAATAGGCCGTAGATAGGAAACGGTATTCTGAGATACAAATGGTACTATCAAATATTAAACTTCTGTTTTAAGGGTTTTATTTATTTATTTATTTATTTATTTATTTATTTAGTTTTTGTTTTGAGATCTGAATTAAATTTTCGAATATTTACTAAATTCAGCTATAAAATTGGCATACGTTCGAATTGCGAGAGGGCGTAGTGTAGAGCTTTGAGAAACACCAACTTTTATACATTGTGCATCAGAATATGAAGGATCCTACAAAAACCATTTGCATTCTGTTGCGTTAATCGTTTTAAATCCATTTGTTTGACCGTAAAATTCTTAGTTTGTGTAAAATCCAGAATGTTACATATTGTCAGATGCTTTTGATATCACAAAGAACCATACAAGTACTTTTTTCATGATCAAATTCTTTGCAAACTTGCTGTAAAATATCAGTTAGTAGATATACTGGCCAATGAGTAGAAAGGAAACCTGGCTGATTCTTATGAATGAATTATTTGAATGAAAATAAGATTAGCATTTTATCAGGTCTCCAATTCCGTGAAGAATTTATATTGCTTAAATCATATAGTCCAAGCGGAAACACGATATTTCTAGACTTGAGCATGCATTTTTTATCATTAGCTTTATCTGTTACTCGTTTTTATTTGTTTCTGAAATGTTTTGGATAGGACAACATCTTGTTGTTCCATAAGCTCTTACAAATTAAGTTGGAATACTTGGTTTTATCTTGAAATTTATTAAATTGATAAAAGACGTACAAGGTTCATCAACAAGTCTCGTCAAATGAATCATTTAAAAGAGATGTCGCATTTGTTCACCGTGTTTAATCTTTTAGGTGGTTTAAATATGCATTTCTTAACTGATAAAATTAAACCTTATAACTTGAGAAAAAAAAATCAAAAATTCAAAGCCATACAGAAATCTACTTGACCTCCGTGATCTTATCTTCTTTTAAAGTGTGAAGTAAACATACCAAAATATAGTAAATATAAGTGTTGAATGATTTTCTTTCCATTCTTTACTGTTCCCCGAGTCAAATCCTATGCAGCAGTTAAAATGCAGACTCCTTAAAATTACTTACGATGAAACACAATAAGATGTTGTGCATAACTATTTTAAGTGTTATTGATTTATCTCACTGAGGCATATCTTTTTGGCGACTAGAAAAATTCACGTTTTGAGTACTGATAAGCTACTGTGTAGAAAAAGACAACTAGATCTATCATATGCTGAAATGAATTCATTTTTCAAGGAACACAAATATATATCACACACTTGGAAATTTCCAAATATTGATAGAAAATATAAAAATTAACCAGTGTTGAAGAATTGCAAAATTCACACCTCTTTTGAAGCATTACTGCCATTATTTTGCATCTTGATGATCAGAATATATCTGGCTCAGAAATATCTGCATTGTCAACCTAATTATATCAAATTCCTGCAAACAATTTGTCTTAGTCGTACTGGCAAGTTACATTTAAATGTGATACTTGAGTAGGTTATAAAAAATGTTTCCTTAAAAAACTCAATGCATATTTGTCAATACAGATATCACAAAGCAATCAATCCTTAATATTTTTTATTTCGGTGTGCTGTTGAAATATGTCGGCATCTGTGACAATGAATTTGATTTTGACGTATCTGGCTACAAAACACGTTTTGGTGATTTCCTTGGTCCCTCTATATGTATTATCATAATGCAAAATTTGTGCGAGTGTCGCATAATATCTGCAAAGATATAATTTGTTAATTAACATATTATATTATGTTACTGGCATAAATATTTGTTTAATTAATAAAATATATTGCAGAGAATTGGCATTTCTGAATTTGAGAATTAAATGATAATTGAAACGCCGTTTAACTCGTATGTCCCTGAGTTTGAACCCAAAAGTCCCATATATATTGTGACGATTTGGAGAAGAATGTTGCTAATGTTGTTTAAGCATGTTGTACCTGTAGCACGACTCATTGGCACTTGGTATATGAATACATCAATATAGTGCATATTTATGTTAAGGTAATAGTTTCAATAAAACAGTATTAAACTAACCGACCTAGCCTTTGGCGTCGTTCTGTTCATTATGGTTGTTGGAAAGGTTGAACAGTTGCACAAACATAATATACTCTGACCTACATTTACACATTTTTAATTACAGATATATGCCAGCAGAAAACAGCATTTCATTGTGATATTCTCAGATGCATTCCAAAGAGATTAAAATGTGATAAGTATGTAGATTGTGAAGACGGAACTGATGAGGTCTCCTGTGACAGTGAAGCATATGTCTCTTGTAAGGAATGGTGGGATGCTGGATACAGACTAAACGGATATTACGTAATCGGTAGCAATTTGCTTTAAAGTTTTATACTTTAAATTCTATGTTTTTGCCATTATATTGATGACTTAATGCAACAAAATCTAACATGATAAGATTTTTTTACGAAGCAAGCTTACTAAAAAGGCGAACCCCTGCACAAAAGCATAGCAGGTCTGTATCCTTCCAACCACTCGAAGGATACACAAAATGAGGTAGCAGATCTTGATTAATTAAACGCTTGCAAACTCTTTATAGTAATTTAACACAAATCACACTTCTGAAAGAATGATTTTTTTCAACACTTCGGTTCAAGCTCAATGTCGAACGGTTAGGTCAAAGATTAAACAGAAAGAAATTCAGCCCATTAAGAATTTTGTAATATCTAACAATTACAATTATGGGATGACTTACTGTGCCAGATGCAGCAGTATTAGGTCAAGGTCAAGTTTAAGACTTAAATATAACATAGGGCAAAGGACTAACGTTTAACTCCGATGACAAACTTCAATTGTAGTTTTAAATGAGGTTGTAATAGAATAGTTTTATTTCGACAGCTACAAAATAAGATGATTTTATTCCAAAGAGTAAACGTTCTTTTTGCCGATGGCTTCTACTGCCCTTTAATCAATATTCTATATTTCATAGAGGACATTCTAGTGCAGTATTTTGCCGACGACTAACTTAAAATCGTTTGATCACAGTAGAGGAGATAATAATATAACGACTAATATAACGTTATTTTGGTTATGTCTGTGATTTACTTGGCAGTTTCCTATATATTGTAGAGGGGATACTAGTTAAGTGTAATTTCGATGATTACCGTGATTACGGCGAAATATATACAGTGATTGATGCGCTTGATATATATGGAATCCCGCCTGCAATAATCGGCAGAACTGCTGACATGATAGACGACGTTATATACCTATCGAACAAGTACAACTGTACTCAAAAGGTAAGTTGATTTCTTATACTTTGTTGTAAAGGGATAACGTATGTTCTTCCTCATGTCGTTTGAAGAATACCGAGCGAATCTGCAGATGCTATGTAATGAGAGTAGAACATGTATTAACACTATTCTAGGTAAAACGCTATATGTCTATAAGCGATCACCTCTTCGCTGCGTCTTGTTTTACTTAATAGAGAGTTTGAGATTTCAACCTTCGCCTTCCCCTTCAACGTCTCTTGCAAAGTTAACGTATGAAGTTGAAGTTCGATTAAAATTCCTTGAGATTTCAAACATAAGAATGACCCTTACTTCTTTTAATCCGCCCATTCAATTTATCCGTAATTATGATCGTTTTTTTTTTCGTGCATTTCGATACCAATTGTCCGAAAGGGCAGGAATTTTACAAGAGGTTTTAAAAATGAAAAAATGAAAATTAAATAAAAAAAAAAACATTTCAATTTATATAATCATCGCATGGATATTAGAGCGATTACCCAAAAAAATATATATAAAACGATAAAACAATGTGAACAATGTAAAAACTCGTTAGAGTTGCTCCAAACATTTAGGTTTTATATAAAATTATGTCAGTATAGTCGGTATACAATGCACGATTGTAAATCATACATGATAGGAAATAAAAATGATTATTACATACGTAGAATTATTTTCCATTGGGTTTCAATAGACCGCGATCGTGCAATATTTTTCCATATCATGACGTTGAACGCTTTCATATCGGACTAGTCCCAATCCGTGACTCTAGTTACCTCCCCTGACGGTCCGTCCATTGAGGATCTCGTTTCTTTAGATTTTTGTTGCTATTGTGCGTTTGTTTAATTTGTAATTTATGCAACATTTTGTTTACTTTTACACTTTGATTAATCTGACCTATTAGATACTGGCACGTAGTAATTTATCAGACTGAAATGAAATGAAAGTTATAATTACGTCATGAGTTGGACTAATATAGGACGTGGAATGTTTTCTTAACGTTGTAGCCTAATGGAAAGAATCGCGTGACGTCCATGGCGTCCAAGCGCACGTTGCGACAAGAAGTTGACGTCATTTTCGCGGAAAATATTAATGCGCGTCAGTTTGATTTGTTTATTGCGTTTTTTGGAGATTTTTTTCTGTATTTTTTCCTTCTTCCGTGACAGAACGATAATTTAGATATAAATTAATCATTTGATAGTGGATATGTAATAAAAAGGTTATCAATTTTGTATGTGGGTATATGCACTCGTTCTTTCGCGGACAATATTGCGCTCCTAAAGTCGCGCAATATTACCTCTGCAGAACTCGTGCATATATCCACAAGAAAGTTAATAACCTATAATGATCATATCAACGTGATAATGACACTCTGTATAACTCTGTATAATGCCAAACTCTCAGACAGCACAATATGATTTTAATATACTATTTTATAAGTAAAGCATCTGCGGATCCAGGAATTTTGGTTAGAGGGACACCAACATTAAAGAGGGGGTCACCCACTTCAGGGGGGGGGAGGGGAGGGGGGTAGGGGTAGGGTAGGGTCACACCGAGTTTCAAAACCGACTTTCTTTGTAAAATGTAAGAATCAAAGGGGGAATTAACCCACAATGTCCCTCTGCCAGGCTCTGGTTCCGTGCATTTAACGAATGGAGTTATCCCATACGGCTAACAGGAAACGTCTCTCATCATGATATCATAGATCTGAAATTGTCTGACACTTCAGAAGAATTTTCCGTCTTACTAGTACCATTTTATGTTTATAATTAAAAACGCAATTGTCGTATCAAATGTCCGACAGAAACAGATCGATTTTATTTGGATGTGAAAACAAAATGATAATCTCGCGTAATTATTTATTTTTCAAGTAAAATGACTGTCATGCCATGTGCCTCCATCCAGATTTCAGTCTTTGATGCCGAGTATGTGGACAGAGCAGATGTAAAAAGAATGAAGTTTCGACTTTCGTGATATCACATCTTCGGACGTTCTAAACTTAACTTTATACGACAAAAAGGCCCATCTGGTATAATCGATACCGCCTGGGGACACAAATATGCTGTAGAAGTTAAAGTTTGAACAAAATCTCAAAGTTTCTCAAAATCAGTTGATAAATTCATACTTCCAGGTTCAGTTCAATGTATTTAGTTAAAATCATTAGCCATACAAAACTTCATTATTCTAATACCTATTGATAGTGTTTCGCATCAAATTTAGTCTAATTATATATACAGATAATCAAATAACTTCATAAGCAGAAATCCAGAAACTAAGCTTTTTATTTCGCATAGTAATAAAGAGAAGTCTTAGGCCTACGTGATATTACATGAAAAACTTTAGTAGCAACGTGTGATATTAATAAAATACAAGCATATCGGGGAGGTTTTACCCAAAATATATATGAGAGACGTTGAAGGGGAAGGCGAAGTTTGAAATCTCAAACTCTCTAATGTTTCTTGACCGTAGTACGTTTACATCTCGCCTTGGAATGTGCCTACGTAAAAGTGTAATAAAACGTGAATCCTTGTTAAAATGCGTACATTCCCACATATCAATTGGCTTTTACCAATTGTTGTTATAGGTTCATGTATCAGGCCCTAGTCATTACACGACTATGAGCTATTCCATGTTTTATTTCAATTAATTTGAAAGGAATATTATTTCAATTTATAAAAATACAGCTTACAATAATGCGCGGTATATCTACCTGTCTTGACAGGATCCCGCTAAAACAACCATTTTTCTCCATCAGTCTCATCTTATATAACCACCACAACTCCCAAGAAAATATATTACTGAAACCAAGCAAAACACAATATGCTTTGTTTGTTCGAGTGTTTTCATTATAGTGGAACCTTTAATACTACAAATGATTCAAAAGGGCCAGTAATAATAACGCTGAATTCTTCTTGAATATATAATATGAGCCTTAAATCTACTGTCTGCATTTTGTGATTAATTCTATGTCTTGTAAAATTCTATGTTTTGTAAATACAAACCAGGAAAGCCTGACATTTCTTCACTGCTTTACATCAAATTTGTTTAAAAGCACTTTTATTCCACACTCCCTTAACCTTTAGCCTGCTAGCGGCAAGTAATTCTGCCATTGCGACCAATAAAGACCAAGATCAGCCTGCACATCGATGCAAGCTGATCATGGACTGCACTGTTCACTATTCAGTCAGTAAATTTTCAGTGAACGCCCCCTACGATAATAAATGGTATTGCCTAAATTCATTGATGGACCAGTCCATTTTAGAAATTAAGCAGGGTAAGGGATAAATTAATAACATCATCTATTGCAGTTCTTGGTCTGCCTGGGACACTTATAATATTGAAAATTGGAAACTGATAGCTCTATTGTTTCAGTGTAACAAGACTTAAGAATAAAACATTAAAATTGAAACACTTACAACCTTTTCATAGCTAGGTTTCTGTTGTCTGATTTTGGACCTCCGCCAACGTTTTATGTATAATTACATTAAGAAAACCTGCTTAAATGTTCTCTTGAACGTTTATAATTTGAAATTTGTAATTTTATATGTAACAACAAAACGAGTCATCCCGCAGAAATTTCATATAATTATATTTGTGATTGTCATCAAAGTTGAGCAACGTAGTTAGATTATTTGACATTTTGAATTAATTCAAGTACACAACTAGTATAATACATTACTGTTTCAGATCAAGAGTGTGTGCGAATATAATGTTCGTGAATGGCATGGCAATCAATCTGGCAAATGTGAATGCGTGACATTTACATACGATCCCGCATATTCCAGGTATTTCAGGTCTTAAGTTTCCCTGCGTCATTAACACTTCTTATACTTGAATTTGCGAATATAATACATAAAAATGTGTTGTCTGCCTCCTAGTGAATATGTCTCTCACCACCCTCAACTCACTTGGAGAGATATATTGTTTTCGCCCTGTCCGCCAGTCCATCCGTCCGTTCGTCACACTTCAATCCCGATCAATATCTGGAGAACCATTTGACCTAGCGCCTTCAAACTTAAAAGAATTGAAGGGCTTATTGAGTTATAGAGTAGGACTCCTATTGTTTTTGGGATAACTTCATCAAAGGTCAAGGTCACAGGGGCCTGAACTTGGAAAACAATTTCTGCTCAATAATTTAAGAGTCATTTTACCCAGAATGTTGAAACTTTATATGATGATTAGACGTGCAGAATAGATCATTTGTATTGATTTTTGGGGTCACTTTGTTAAAGTTCAATGTCACAGGAGCCAGCACGTTGAACACCATTTCAGTAACTTGAGAACCATTTGACTTAGAATCTTCAAACTTCATGAGGTATTAGGACTTTTACAGTAGATGACGCATTTTGGTTTTGGGGCACTCCATCAAAGGTCAAGGTTACAGGAACATTCCGTCCTTCACATTTCATTTTTTGTCACTTACTGGAGAACCATTTGACCTTAAACCTTCAAACTTCCATTATGATAGGGTTTACAGAGTAGATGACCGATGTTTTTTTTAAAACTACTAGATCAAAGATCAAGGTCACAGGGGCCTGATCATGGAAGGTCATTTTTCATCACTAACTGCGGAACCGCTTGACCCAGAATGTTGAAATTTCATAGGATGATAGGACTTACAAAGTGGATGATTCTTATGATATGGAATGCAGAGTAGATAACTCCTAGTGATTTTTGCGTCATTTTATGACATGGTAAAGTCACAGGGACCAGAACATTGAAATCCTTGTCCGATCAGTATTTTATGTACCATTTGACCAGAACCTTCAAATTTCATACTAGGAGGAAAGTAGATGATCTGTGGGGGCACTTCAGCAAAGGTCAAGGTCACAGAGGCCAGAACATTGACAACACTGTCCCATTGATAAATTGAGAACCACTTGACCTAGAATGCTGAAAGTTCATTTGATGATTGGACATGCAGAGTAGAAGACTACTGCTGATTTTGGGTTCAATCCATATAAGTTTAAGGTCAAAGGAGCTAGAACAGGGAAAACCGTTTCCAATCCATAACTTGAGAACCACAAGGCCCAAAAATTTCGAAACTTCGTGGGATGTCGAGTAGATGATGCCTATTGCAGCAAATTTTCAGTGTCTCTTTGATATCTTGCCTATTTCTACTATGCATTGGGGGAGACATGCGCCTTTTTATAAAAGCATCTTCAAGCTTACGTATAGAATCTATTTTTAAAGCAATCTTTAAAATCTTTTGTTAGATTTTATATAATCTAGCTGAACACCGTAGTACAATGTAAGTAGAAAAAATATTAAACCACTGTCACTGCGCCATGTTATTCTTTGCCGTTTTCATCAATATAACAGAGCTTCGCCATGAGAAAACCAACATAGTGGCTTTTCGACCAGCATGGATCCAGACCAGCCTGCGCATCCGCGCAGTCTGGTCAGGATCCATGTTGTTCGCTAACAGTTTCTCTAATAGCTATAGGCTTTGAAAGCAAACAGCATGGATCCTGACCAGACTGATGCGCATGCGGATGCGCAGGCTGGTCTGGATCCATGCTGGTCATCCTGACCAGACTGATGCGGATGCGCAGGCTGGTCTGGATCCATGCTGGTCGCAAAGCCATTGTGTTGTTTTTTTCATGACACGGCTCATATAACTATTTAATTTGGAGTGTGTTTGTTTTTTGTTTTGTTATTTAATTTCATAAAAGTTTTCGTTAATAACTCAATTTATAAATACTAATTTAGTTAAACTTCATAGAAGTTTTGATTAATAGATCGAGTTATGAAATATAATTTTAGTTCTTTCGATACCAGTGAAAGTTTAACCGACGTAATTATTTCTATAAAGTCAATCCATCGTATTATTTTCATTTGAAGTTTTCATAAATATATCTTTCTATAGCCTGGGAATCCAGTCTGACAATTTCTTCTCTTTTTTTACTACCTGCAAATTGACAGCCTTGGGAAACCTGTTTACCGACCGCAGCGCCACCTATATTTCACCCGAAATATGCGGGTGTATGATATAGAACGATAACTTCTGAAAGCAATAATCCATGGCTAAAAATAGAATTCTCACGGAAAAGACAGATCGGAATCGTGTACTTATAAACATAAATTTGCGTCATAGTTATCAAGTTGTTATATAAATGCAGACCTAGTGATCTACGAAAATTGCCTAATTTTCGGCAGCATTGCCTCGTATTCGTTTCAAACAAGAGAAAATATGATTAAATGTTAATTAGGCTAATTAAAGAAAATCGATAATCAGTAGTGACATGGAAACTCCTTCAGATTTCCCCAGGCGTTGATAATATAAAAACTCGATGAATGCCAATTAACACTAATTAGCGCAAATTAAGTGGGACCTTTAATGCATAGATATTAGGTATGGTTTCTTTTGACAAAACACAAATATTATCAACGGCTTCCCAGGCTAATCTTTCTATAAAATATAATATGACGTTACTAATTGCATAGAAATTTTCATCAATGTTACTACAGTTCAAACTCGGTATCTCGCATTCCAAGGGATCGAGCGTTTTACTTTGAGATCACAGAAATTCGACTTAAATTTAATGATGTTTTGTTCACACGTTTCGGGACAGAGCAGCTTGCAAACGTCTTCGCGACAGCCAGAAGTTTGAGATATGCGAGTTTCAATTGAATACGACAGAAATTTCCTCACTTTAAATATTTATAAAAGATAATCGGTATGGGAAGATTTCTCGGATGCACAGAGCACAAAAAAGAACACAGCCCCAGAGCCACGCATAGCATTTGCATAGTAGGCCCACAACAAAAAGCTGTAATGGAAAAATATTACAGACGGGTTGCTTCAAACATCTAACAAGTACATATTAATTTATGCTAAATATTGATAGAAGGGACGGAAATGGTAAGGGGCGAACTAGGGTCGGGGGTGGTGGGGGGGGGGGGGTATGGCGAAGGGGAAAGTTGAACAAAGACGAATATACAAGGGAATGTCATGTTCTTTAAAAACAGTCGCATTACAATGTAAAGATGATTTTGTGTTCTGTCAATTCAACTAAAGTCACTGTGTTTAATATGTCCAGTCCATAGAAGTTTTCATCACAATATCTATCAACATCAATAAATGTTAAGGTCTTTGAATTAATATCATATATGTTTTCATTACTATATAATTATTATAAAGGTTATTGAAAGTGTGTAGTACATAAACTCGGAAGAAGTTGGCACAAATATATAACTTTTTGTGAAAGGTAGTTTGGAGGTCTGTAATTTCTGTAGTTGTTTTTTTCAGTAATATAATAACTATTGCAAATCATTTTTTATATTTAAGAGTATTTTAAAATCAACACAAGCTTTTAAGCAAAGAACCTCAGCTTTTGACATGTTATTGAAAGATAACCCAAAGGAGTTATTTATAAATGGAATTTGTTCATTGCAAACTTTGAAAAAGATTTTAACAGACATCATTGCTATGCCCTATTTCTTATTTTACGTTACGGGATATTTTGTAAATATTTCTTCCCTACCCGTTCTCATCGGTAGCAAATGCTATTGTTTTGTCGTTGTTTGGTTTATGTACTTAAACAAAACTTAATATCAATTATAAATACTTTCGAAAAATGACATTCAGTTGGTTAGTTCGGTGTTTCATGAGAATTCAGTTATACTAATAAACCTTTACAGATATGTACTGGATATATCTTCCTCTGTGCATACCACATTTCTACTTATTTACTTCTTCTGGAAGTGAGATACTGCGAATATGTATAATATTCTTGCAAACATAAGGATACTTGTACTTTACATGGATTAATGCCGATGCCTTGGTATAACCGAACAAAGAAAATGGCATCTGCGTCAAAATCTATGTTATGAATCTGATTGTGCAACCAGACATGATATAAAGGTAGCTGGCAATGAGGTCCTAGGCTTAACTGAAAATTGCGATTTTTCGGTTTAGTTTTTATCTAGTTCTTTTTGCGAGATAGGGCATAGCATGTAGAAGCAATTCAGCTCATCCATTCATTAAGTATTTGCCACAAATAAAAACAAATATATATTGCTTTCCACTTATCAATTTCCTTAAGATATAAATCGTATTGTTTAGAAATGTCTTGCACGTAATCTTAGGTTGAAGTGCATGTTTTTTTTCCTTTGGTTTAAGGGCTATTTACTTTTATCAAAATTAAATAAAATTTTCTCTAGAAATGAACTACAGTTAAAAATTATGTACTGGTTTGCCTTATAATTCAGTATGAAATATAGAAATATTACGCTTAAAACGACTAATCCACACATTGTGAATTGTGATTTTTAAAATAAAATATCACCGGAAGGCAAAATGCTACCACTGTTTCATACATCTGTATGCAACATAATTGTTGACTTGATAGTTTTCATAATTACGAGAAATATCGCTTCATAGGCATAGCGCTGGAAGATGAATCCCCTTCTAGGAATTTTGCAGACCAAATTATTTTTGAAGCCTGTGACCAGACTGGCCGTACCGGCGACAATAACTATCAGAACAACTCAACACCCTTTACAATATTTACAAATTTATTTACATAATATGAGTATTAACAATGAATAAATGATATGTAGAAAAGAAACTGATTATAAGAAAGAAAGAAAAAAAAATCAAAGTTCAGTATCTCTAGACACAAAGTTCTATCACTGACAGTTCTATTTTAATGTGACGTGGCACAAATCTTTCAGTTAATTGCGAACTTTAAGTAGCACAAAAATATATATAACATATCTTCAAATCAAGTCCATTAAACCGTGAATACGTTGATTTCGTTTTGGCTCCCTATGGTGGTAGGTGATTGCATCCCTGAGCTGACTTCAGAGGATAACAAAAGTCATCGTCTTTGCGGTTTACGGCACAACCATGGGACGAAAGCTCTGCGCTGGGAAAGTCACATCCAGGCGAGTGAAGACAAGTGAACCTCGGGTATTGTACTTCCGGGTTATGACATCACCAGGTAAAATCGTCTGGCGGAAGAAGCTAAAATATATAACATATGGTCAGCACCATAGCAAAACAAATAAGTCGGGGCATAAAACTGCTCCTTTGGGTACACCAAACCTCCGTAGGCTCCCATAAATAATATGTGCTACTTATACAAAATATATGTGCTACTAAGTTCAGACGTCACGTGATTAAAATACGTCACTTATTACTTCCATTATTACAAAAATTACTTACTTAAAAGACTAAAGTTAAAGTATGAAAAAGATATGAAAAGTTTATGATGAAAAAATATAGTAAGGGAAATGATAAACTGCAGCTATTATTTACAACTACAAATTAACAAAATTCAATGTAAATCAAACGTTATATCATAGTTGGCATCCATATAATATCTAATGCCATACAACAAAACGGACATTGTATGTATATGCTATAGGCTGGCACAATATTTCAAATTACAATAATATATTACATACATGGTACTAGACTTGCCATATAGATTTATACATTACAGTGCAATACAATGCAGTAATGACGTTCCATAACAACGAAATGTTTGACATAAGTTTTTGAAAAAGTGTACTTTACAATTATCATGTTACACACATTTCAGTACAAATCTTACAGCTTATAGAAACGAAACGTTTTAGACTCCTCTTTCGAAATAATTTACAAAAGTCTGAAAAATTTAATAAATTATCCTGACATAACGAAACTAGCCAAAATCACATGCCGAAAAGTAAATGTTACAGAATTCTGTAGAATGAACAAAAATTTACCAAATAAAAATCGTAATGCAAAAATCATACAAAAATCTAACAAATAAATGTCTTTCCTCGATCGAGCCTAAATTTCTAGCAAGAAAAATCAATTTGACATAGATTCGTCTAATGTCGAAAGGTGGTGTGCGCTATGCATATCTAGTCCAGTCTATTTGTAGGGTAATGTCCCGCCAAATACTAAATTTCATGGGACTCACGGCTAAGCCGTGGACTCCGACTATTTTTATTTTCACGGGATTCACGATATAGCCGGGAAATCTGACTACTTTGGCGCGGATTGAAATTGACAATTTAAGGCCCGTTATAGTGGTTTTGGGGATAAAAACATGAATTACTGAAGTTTATAAAATATCAACTTTCTTATTACTGAACCGAATTTAATGAAATTTACATGGAAATTTAAGTTATGAAATACAGAAAAACATTAGAGGTATTTTATGCGTGAAATCTGATATTTACCTCAATAACTCAAAAATTTACAAAAAGATGATGCAATACCTGCATTTACATTACAGATATAATAAGGCCCGTATGACAATTTGTGACAAAGCCCCTTGTTTTTAGATCGTGTTTCTGAATTCTGTAATCTAGCAAGCGTTTTTTTTTTATGAATTACAACATGTTATTTACGTTACCTTAACGATTATTTAAAAGATAATAAAACTGCAATATATTGATTTATATGGTAGAATAAACCAAACTTATAAGCAAGTGGGATCAATGATATGCAGAATATGCTGTTGCCATTGTTCCCGCTTAGTTTTGTTTTCTCAATCGATCACTTCATTTTCTGATTTACGTTACCATTTGTTTTTATAAAAAATAATATCTATTATTTCATTTGGTTAAATTGTCTGAAAATATCAGATATGTCTAAAATATAGTATTTTCATGTTATTTTACAATTTATCACTGTGTTTTTAAATCAAGTACGTCACCATTATTATATGCGTTACTTCTATTCATGATTAATATTTTTCATTTCTCGATCAATAGATTGTTTAATATGTCATCCATATAATGATGTTTAGACTTAGATAATGCGAGTATCTTTTCAAGTTTGAACTAGTTTGATATAAACATGCATGTAGCACAGCACTGAAATTGTAACCTACATTACGATACGTAAATGAATGTGTATTATAATAACTGAAAAATACATGCTTACGACTGCTTATCTGCTTAACCAAATCAATGTACAAAAGTCATAATTGAAAAACATTTATGTTGTAGTATTACGCATTCTTCCACTTCTAACAAGCAATTTAGTATTTTCTGCTATTAACAGTTCTTTTCAGTTTGATATTTTCAGTCTAGCAAGACGACATAATCACTGTCTGTTTCATTTATGGTGTCAATAATATTGGTCATCTCTACGTTTTCATAGTCATCATCAGAATCATCCTCGTCACATGTGTCATAAATTATTTCAGCTAGTTCTCAAAGCGGCATGCCTCCAGATCGTTCGACAAAAAAAAAATTTCTTAGACATCTTGAAATAAATGCTATAGTTTTTAAGAAGGCTTTTAAAGCGGCATGCCTCCAGATCGTTCGACAACAACAAAAAAAACAACAACAAAATATTATTTAGATATCTTGAAATAAATGCTATATTTCTTAAGAAGCCTTTAAAACTTAATTATTGACTAACTTAATGTTACGGACACTTATTAGAATTTGCAGGTTTTACTACTTTTTTTGATGAAAATCGAAAAGCATATGTCACGCTTTTACTCCAGGTAAACTGTCTCCATTATAAATATCTATGTTTTAAAGTCATTATTCACTACTTCAGCTATAGCGCTATTGGTTACGACGACGGGAAAATGTCTTTATTGCCGCGGCGGTCCGGGGTTCGATTCCCGACGCGGTCATCATTTTTTCTTGATTTGGATATTTTTTTAAATATTTTAGAAACAAAAATACATATTCTAATGTTCATAATACGACCAAAACTTCCATTTGAAAGAAAGATTAGTTTTAGCCAGATCTGGATGCATGCTGCTTAAGGGTGTTTCTCTTGTTGCTCTGTCTTCTGCAAAGGCATTGGGTACATACGTTTTTGGTTCTAAAGGTTTGCTTTTTATATATTTATACACGAGCATTTTTGTGTTTTACATGCCATGCCTTTTTGTTTCCATTACGTGTGTTAGAGATTCACCTGGAGGGGATAACTTTTATTTACACTGTCCCGTGTCTTTGGAACATGGTGGAGGTAAGAGTGAGGTCTGGTGCGCACCATAAACCGGTTTAAGCTCCCCAGTGGTGTTTTTGCCACTGACCGTTCCGAGGCGGTGCCCCAATGTGTTCCTTTGTTTGTTCGTTTTGTCCTTATGTGTTGGCTTTGTGTGTTTGCGCGTGTATGTGTATGTGTGTGTGTGTGTGCTTGTGGTGTACGCGTCTGCATGCTGTGGGTTTCGTTTTGGGGAGGCTGCGTGTTTGGTACGTGGCATTCCCTGTTTGATATTTGTCTTTGTTTTTTAAGACACTATATTATCTGAACACAAGTCATATTCTAACAAATTTTCTGATCCAAAAATCCTTCAACTTTTGGTAGAATTGGGATGTTCTCACGAGCATGAATCCAAATAAACATTTGATAGTCCACAAATTTTATGTGCATTTTAAGTGACTATATGTACTCAGAACATTGCCAGGACGTTTTGATACTTTTCAAGAAACAGTCATATGTATCACCTACTTCCGCTAACGTTGCATCATACTCCAGGATTTTCTCTACTTATTTGAGCGGTATTACTTTCCCTTCTCGGACAAAAGCACTGATTGTGTCAAAAAGTCAGACAGTGTATTTCAGGCAAATTGAGCAGATTCCTTCCTTTTGCTTTGAAAGATGTTGTGAACATTTAAAAGACGTCTCTTGTTACCCGTTCCCGTGTCAAATAAATCAGTATTTCGTATTTTTAAAGATATTACAAATATAACACAACACGTCTGTATCTTTGGATCTAATTTTGATTGTCGTTTTTCTCGCTAGTAGAACTGAATTCTAATGAACATTGACAGTATCTTGAACATGAATTTGTCCTAAACATAAGTTACCAATAACAACCCAGCCTAATCCTAGGCGTTGAGCAAAAGGTGCTCCAGCTGGACCTACAACTTGATCTAGTACATGGTGAGCTTCTACAACATCTCTTCCTAACAACAACATAATGTCAGCATTTTCATCAAATTCTGGCATGTAATTTGCAACATTTACTAGATGCTCGTGACAGCGAGCTTCATCTAGAGTACAGATCTCATTTTTGTTATCTGGTATCTGATCACACTCAATGAGTGTTGGTAGTGCGTAACGGACTGACCCATCTAGAGACTCAACCACACATTGTTTTGCTCTACGACCACTCTTATTTACAGAACCATTACATGTTTTAAGTACAAAATCATAATTTTCACCCTCAATCCCTAACAGACTAAACATTTCAGATTTCATGAGAGACTTGTTACTTTGCTCATCAATAACAACATAACATTTGACTATATTATTGGGATTATTGGGATTGTCTACAGTATACATATTGACAAGAACAATTTTTGCACAAGATTTTGTATCTTCACATATTTCTGTACAATTGTTTGTAACAAGCTGTTTGGCTGTCCTCTCCCCACCTTGACTTTCACCATACGCAGCATCTTGAGGTGTAGTAGAACTTCTTCCAGAGTCAACAGGAGAATCTCGATGCATGATAGTTGAGTGAGATTTTCTAGAACACATTGAACACTCAATTTTATTTTTACACTCGCGTGCCATATGCTTATCACTAAAACACCTGAAACACAGCTTTTTCTCATTTAACACTTTTTTTCTCTTCAAAAGATTTATTCTAAATCGCTGACAATTTTCCAAAGAATGATTTGCTTTGTGTATAGGACACTTTATTTCGGTTTGCTCGGTTTTGTGAACTGACACACTGTTGTTTGAGGTTTCCTGTACTCCTGGCATCTTGTTGACTTGACATGCTTGAAGAATCAAAGTAGAAGCTTGGATCATTCCGAATACGACTCTGATCGTGAACGAACTTGGCTAGCACACTAAATGGTGGAAATGGCACACTATTTTCAATTTTGTATCTAGCTGCTACTGTCGTCCATTTTGCTTGAAGGTTGTGCGACAATTTTGAAATGATCGGATTAACACCAACAGCTGAATCGAAGTATGACAAGATAGTAGTGTATCTAGAATCTTCTTTCAATCCTTCGATTTGTGACAGAATATCTGACAGATCATACAACTTTGAACAATTCTTCATCTTAATTTTGGGAAATGCCTCTAACTTCTTTACAGTGGCACTGTATACATTTTCCGGTGATCCGTAACGATCATCCAAGCGGAACCATATCTTTCTAAGACTTCAACTGGGTCAATAATATACGCCGTCTTCATAGAAATAGCTTGCCGCTTCGACACAGGACCAAACCATTTGATCAAGAGGTCGATTTCTTCAGAGGGAGAAGCTCCGATTTCTTTAACCACTGCTTGGAATGTTGATTTCCACGACTGATATGTTTCCGGTTGCTCGTTGAAGGTCGATAATCTAGACATTAAGATGACTTTCCTCAACAAAAACTGTGTAAAGTCATTTATTGCTTGTAACATATCTGTAGATTTTCCGTCTGGTTTCATGTGGACAGTGGGTGTGGCCCTAATATATTCTTTCTTTACTTCGCTGTTACCAGGAACCGACAAACCTTGTTGTGTTGAAATGAACATTGAACTTTTAACATCAGGATTAACGGTCGGAAGATCATCCAATTCACTATTCACTTCTGACTGTTCTGAAGCTTGTAGCTCAACTTCAGCAATGGCTGCTTCTTGTGTTTCTTGCAGTAGTTTTAAATCTATTTTTAGATTTGCCTTCTGTCTTTGACTTGCAGCTGCCGCAATTTTTTCCTGTTCTTCGATCGCAGCCTTTTGACGTTCTAATTCAGCCGTTTTCTCAGCATACAATGCTTTTGTTTTTAATGTCTGCAGTTTTGATGATGAAGCTGACCTTGACCGCGCTGATTTTGTAGAAGAATTTTCTGCTCTTAGGAGTTTGAATTCTCTGATTCTTTTCAGAAAATCATCTGTTATTTGTCTATTATTGTTAGATAATTGAATCACATTTTCAAGTAACTGTAGACTTTCAGTTATCTTAACACCTTGCAAGTATCTTTGATATTCAGTAATTGTTACGTCATAAACGTTGAACTGTTTAATAATTTCGTCTTTGACATTTTTCAGTTTTAGTGTATCATAGTATGTTAGGTCTTGATTATCGTTGATTATTTGCTGGACTGAACCCCATTGTTTGTCAATGATATCTTCGAATTTCTGCACTTTTTTCTTTATAATTCTCCATAGCTTTGTATGTTATGGTTCGTACACGTCTAAACATTCAGGAGCTGAATGTGTACATGTACACTATTCATCAGCACTGTGTTTGTCCCTCTTCGGACTTCAAAGATGCGTAGAATCTTCTTGAACAATATCGATCTTTTACTATGTTGCCTCGTTATTGGACTGTGGACCAAACGAAACAAAGTCAAACAACGAACAGCTAGTATTAACCCTTTTATTCACTGTGTACTCATATGCGAATATTGCTGTGTGAATGTGTGTGTGGTAAAAGCTGAAACAATACAAAAGAATGGTCTTACTATTAACCCTAACACATTTTGTAAACTAAGACTTTACCAAAATTACACAATTTACAATGACATAGCCTTTTTAATATTCTATATTGCAAATATCTCTCTTTAATAAAAAACCCTTTGAATATTTTATATGTAGTTTATAAACCTGACAAATAAGTAAATTCACCTATTTAAGTAACATTTACGGTGTTTAAAATATAAATTTCCTAGATATTACTTGTGTACGAAAAGTCTAAGTACGAACCCCCATTTCAACATTCTTGAATAAAATGTTCATACAACTGTCATAGTTACAAATTACAAGCAGAATAACAGTAGGGGATAGTGCTTTCATAAAATACCTACATCGATGCGACTGAGAAGGCATCTAAGAAATTACAGGCTGGATTTCTAAATAAATGTACGGTAGCAGCAAGCTACGCGCCACTTTAAATAACAAAAAAAACACGTGATGTGCCTAAAACCTGAACGACTATGCAGCGGAAAATTCAAGTCGGCTATTAGGTTACACGATACAAAATTTCAATCCAGCACACTCCCCACCTGTTATTAACAATAACACAATACGACTTCATAATAACAAAGCATTCGCAGCAAATAAAAGAAAATACTGTAACCTCCCGAAATCAAAACCGTCTATACCACATGTCCTTATATCGAGGTTACACTGTATTTCGAATTTTTTTTTTTTTTTTTTTTTTGCATTGTTTTATCTGTATTAAACAATGAATACATGTTTTGTCTTCCAAAAATTACTATAGATTTTAGTAAATCAAATATCTGAACTTTAGATCTATAATAAAACTGAGTATATAATGGTAATCTTAGAATGCTTTTAAGGCTAAAAGTAGATCTATAGAGACATCATTACTTAATAACAATATTAAGTATATTAATACAAATTCAATTCTTTTAATTGAATTTGCTTTTTCAGTCTGTGCAACATTTATATAAAATAAACAGATCAATGAAATCAAGGTTATACTATAAACCTTACAGTTTCCACTTTTACAACTGAACACAGAATACCTTGCTGTAATTAATTTTCAACAAGAAGTACTAGATTCACTATAGGACGTGTTTCCATTTTTCACAACACAAACTTCTACTTTTCTTACACTGTCATCGTGGCTAGGGAATACACGCGTAACACGTGCTAAAGGCCAAATATTTCTAGGGATTTCTAAATCCTTAACCAGAACAACATCACCAACTTTCAATGGAGTTTGCTCTTGACTCTTTACACGTTTCTGCAATGATTGCAGATATTCCTTGTGCCAACGGGACCAAAACTGATTGGCCAAACACTGTACTCTTTTCCACTGATCTCTATACAAATCTTTAAGGTCTATGTTACCTGAGGGAAGTTCTTCATTTTCGAACTTTTGAGTTAACAAACTGGATGGACTCAATATCTGAGGAGTATTTGGGTCATATGATATAGGGGTTATAGGGCGAGAGTTAATCATAGCAGACACCTCTGCCATCAAGGTGGTAAGTACCTCATGAGTCAAAGTTTTGACAGGTAACAACATTGCCTCAAGGATCCTACGAGCTACCCCTATCATTCGTTCCCAACTGCCACCCATGTGTGAACTATGAGGACTATAACCACATAGAACCTGAACGTTGCAAATAATTTTGCATGGTAGTGTCTTCAACATTAATAGCCTCAGCTTGAATATTATGAATGGCCCCTACAAAGTTTGTTCCACAATCCGATCGATAGACCTTGACCTTACCCCTTATGGATGTGAACCTACGAAGAGCATTAATAAATGCTGAGGAAGATAGGTCTTCAATGATCTCTATGTGAACAGCTCTAATGGTGAGACATGTAAATAACACTGCCCAACGTTTGCTTGAAGCCTGACCACCCCTAGTACGTCTAGAGACAATTTGCCAAGGACCAAAGACATCAACTCCAACATAACTAAATGGTGAAGCTTGCTGAATCCGGTCAAGTGGTAAGTCCGACATTTTCTGACTAGCAAAAGAACCTCGTAACCTCCTACATGTAACACAGTTCTGAATAACAGAAGAAACCAATCGTTTGGCTCCAGTAATCCAGAAACCAGCAGTCCTCAAAGCGCCCTCGGTGAAATGGCGACCTTGATGATATACAGACATATGGTAATGTATAACAAGCAATCTAGCTACTGAGTGTTTTCCTGGGACAATAATAGGTCTTTTTTCTTTGTCCGGTAGTTCACCACGATTAAGCCTACCACCTACATGTAACAACCCATCAGCACCAAACACAGGGTCAAGAGATAAGATACTACTTTGTCTACTAAGATTCTTACCACTCGAAAGATCCTTTATTTCACTAGAGTAAATGTCCCCTTGAACTGTACGTAACACGTATAAACTAGCTTCTTGTAATGAGCCCAAGTCTTTTGGACAAATATGCCAACCTTTACAAGGAAGTCTACTTTGAACTGACCTAGCAATATGTTTAAGTGTAGATATAGCTCTCACTAAACTTTGCCAAGTTGAAAACCGCTCAAACCTGTCGCTCAGTGATCTTTGGTGTACTACTTTAGTAGCACTAACAACTACCTCTTTACGGATTTCCTTATCACTCTGGGGATTTACAAGAGGAAAGTACTCTGGTAAAACTACATTCCGCAACAAGAATTCAGGTCCACTTAACCACAAACTATCAATCAACTGTGCAACACTAGCTCCTCTACTACCGATATCAGCCGGATTCTTATCAGAACTGACATAACTCCACTGATTTGGACTAGACACAGAAACTATTTTCTGAACCCGATTACTGACATATGTGTAGAACCTTCTAGAACTGTTGTTCAAATATACTAAAACAACCTTGCTGTCAGTGTAAAATCTTACATCAGTTAAGTCTACTTGTAGCTGTTCAGAAACGGACCTATATAACTCGACAGCAAGTACTGCGGCACAAAGTTCTAACCTAGGGATTGTGTGACCTTTTTCTGGAGCAAGTTTGCTTTTACCTGCAACAAAACCAACATGTTTGTTTCCTTCTTGAGTGAAACCAACTACATACACTACAGCAGAAACAGCCTTCTCAGATGCATCTGAAAAGGTATGTATTTCAACCCTAGCCATTTCACTTAAAGACCCAGTCAAATAACATCTTGGAACCTGAAGTTTTTCCAGATCTTTAAGATTTTCCTGCCAACTCTGCCATTTTTCTCTGATGTTATTGGGAACAGGCTCATCCCAATCAAGCTTTAAAGACATTGAATCTCTAAGTATAAATCTACCTTTAAGAACTATGGGAGATACAAAGCCCAGAGGATCAAAAATACTGTTTATTGTAGACAGAATACCTCTCTTGGTAAGGGGTTGAACCTCACTATTTGGTTTGAACAAGAAATGATCCTCTACAATATTCCAGACAATACCTAAACTACGCTGACTTGGTAACTTGTCAGAATCAAGATCCAGATCCTTTAAACCTTTGGCAAGCTCTTCTACTGGGAAACATTTCATCATTTCTGGGTCATTTGACACAAACTTGTGTAAGCGTAACTTACTCTCGCCTAAAACTGATTGAGTTCTTTTAAGCAAATCAACAGCTTTTTCTACAGAGACCTGTGAAGACAGACCACCATCGACATAGAAGTCTTTCTCTACAAATTCGCGAACATCTTCGTCAGAATTTTCTACAGATTTACGAAGACCATAGGTAGCAATAGCTGGTGATGGACTATTACCGAAGACATGCTTACACATACGGTATTCGACTAATGGTTTGGTTGTGTCATTGTCTAAAAACCAAAGAAACCGCAACAAGTTTCTGTCGCTCTCTCCAACACTGAACGAATAAAACATCTGCTCAATGTCTGAAAGTATTGCAACCTAGTCTTTTCTAAAGCGGACCAATATCCCAAAAAGACTATTTGTAAGGTCAGGGCCTTGTAAAAGTACAGAGTTCAGTGACGTACCTTCGAATACAGCCGATGAGTCAAACACGACTCTTACTTGGTTAGGTTTGCGTGGGTGGTATACGCCAAATATGGGCAAATACCAACATTCTTCATCTTGACCTAACTTGGGTGCAAGTTCAGCATGACCTTTACTTAAAAGCTGTCCCATAAACTCAAAGAAATGCTGTTTCTTAACAGGATTTTTCTGAAAGCTCTTTAACAAAGTCTGTGACCTATGTACTGCTTGAACCTTGTTGTTGGGTAATTTATCCCGAGGAGAACGAAAAGGTAAAGGAGCCTCCCAACTACCGTCAGACCTTTTCTTGAACTGATCATCCATAATACTCAAAAATTCCCTATCTTCAATGGACAATGAGACCTTATCGTCATCATGGGTCTTGACAAACAATGGATCTTGGACAGTCACGGACATGTGATCACAAGGTTTGAACAACGATGTACGACCGTTGTTAAGTACATGTGTTTTATGAACTGAATTCTAAGCAGTAAATGTTATTCTTGTGTCTATTTCTTCCTGTGTAAAATACAGTGGTACATACTGGTAAGGTCGGACTTGAACGTTGTTCCCATCTTCACTTGTGAGTAAATAATACTTTTTACATTCGACAAAATACGGTTTTCTTTCCTTTAACTTTCGTGCATAAGAGTCATATTTCATTGTCCGAAAACTAGTTTGATCAACTACGTTTTGTTTACAGTATTTGACATGAATGCTTTCCAGTCACGTGGTTTTCACTCCTGATAGTAAAAATTTTGCAGCAGATCCAAGTCATCAACGCTCGTATGATTTTTATCGACCGAGGACTGTACGTGTCAGTAACAAAATCGCCATTAGCTGTCTTTGGTAGCTGACTGGACATAGTTTCGGCTACCTCTTGAAATATTGCAGGGATGGATACTAAGCTTAGCAACAGGGCGTTAATGTAAAACACAAAGACAATGTTATCTTTTTGGAGGGTTGGTTAGGTTACATAGTGAAGTAGTTTTAACTTGTCTATTTTCACTGACATTTTATCTGCAGAAATATAACGGCCAGAGGACAAGGTGTCAACTCTTGATTGATGTCATGCTGAACAGCCAAAAGTACCATACACGTTACGGTCTGGTCTTATCTGTGATATTTTGTTTTGAGAATGGTTATTTTCCTTGCAACTTCAGCTGTGACAAACGTTTTTGCTCCTCTTAATGGGGTATTGGAAAGGAACTGATTTTTCTATCAATCTCCTTTATATAACTTCATCCATTGTATTTTCAACTATTTAGTTGCTTGAAGGTCATACGCGATGTCTGCTTTCGCAGGAATGCCAGACAACCACAGTAAAGTTGATCTTTGTTGTTTCTAGCCTGGAATAGGTTTATGAATGATTTTATTGCCATCATAACCTTGTTAACTTGTTTTTCATTGCTGCATATCTGAGCAGGTTATACTTCTTTGTGTTCGGACAGGGCTTCTCTATTAATGTAAGCATTATGAAAGTTTGCTTCAACATACCTGGCTCTGTTATGACGGACCATGCACTAGCGGAAGTATGCAGCAGAGTTTCTACATAAACTAGTTATGCCACTCTCAGACTTTTGATGTCTGTTAAATTGTTAATTGTCTGCTCTATAGTAATATCTACAGCATTTTTTGATGCTGGCACTGAGGACCTAGATACACTAAAATCATTATTTTGGAGTAGCTCTTCTGCACCTGGTTCAATATTCATCATTGTCAAAAGACTGTGGTCAAATGCAAAAAAAATAAAGAGCACAGTTTGTACAGAGATGCTATATGTAAATCAAGAGCATTAATAATTGATGCTTTATTATTTCTTTATTTATTGATTTCATGGCATTTTATTTCACATGAATAATGATTTATCTGTTAATCTTGATTGTAAATTCAGTTTGAAGAAGATTATATATAATTAATGTAATTAGTAAATTTCAGAACATAGATTCATATTTTGTTACATATATGCATGTGTTAAACATATTTATGTAGTATGTATCTGTTTGAACAAATTACATTACCCTATCCGAAGTATTGTTTGACGTTATTTTAAATATTTTGAATTTGAAACTCTTATAATCAACAATATGTCATTTCTATCTTCTTTACATTACTGCTTACATTTTCGTAATAATTAGAAATGTTTTTCAACTTATGTATGTGAAGCTCTTATCTGTTATCATCACAACGTCTTTTAACGGTACTTTTGACATAGACACTTCAAATGAAAAATAACATCACTTAGTTATGTTTTCTATTCTAGTTACAATTTTTGGTAACGTTAATTTGATAAAGTAACGCACATACCTATAAGTGGCACTTTTACCTAGAAAAATAAAAAATTTGAATGTTCTGCATTTAAATATTGACCTATTTTACAGCTAGTAAATCATTTATGGCTAACTGTAGTGCCACACAGTATTTTCTAAGAAATATTAATGGTAACGTATAATGTATGCTGTAACGTTAAAGAACCCAACTGCCAGTCGTATTGAGGAAAAAGAAATTAAATACAGTTCTAGAGAAAAATAATTCAAAGGACCTGGAATTGAACTCATGACGGAAAAGTACAATACGAATACTGTTATAGTTCAGTCGACGAGAAATCACTGACTGCATCTTACACGTACCAAGTGTATTGACTTCATTTTATGGTTGATATTTCAAAACGTAATAATATTTAGCGATACATATACGTGTGCGCTCTATTGATATGGTTATTTTCTCTAACCGTCACATGATGATTGCTAGGTGGTCGCTTACAACCGTTTTTTATTAACCGAGAAAGCCTTATCAGAAATGCAATGTAGAGAATGTTTTTCAGCAGAATTTGATGAAAAATACATTGTTTGAACATAGAATATGCAGCATAAAAGTGAATATAGAAAGAATTGGATTTTATTTTAAATCTGACACAACGATGTATGGGTTATTCGCTTAGTAACGGGACACTGTTTCGCTTATTTAGTTTGAAATGAGGTACAGTCACTGCTAAAGTTATAAATGCGGTCTGTTGCGCTGAAAAACATAGATGAAATGTGTCATTCACGTAATTTGACGAAAGATAATAATGAAGTAAACCTGCCTGTTTTGCTGTTATTTAGACTGCAAAAGAAAATGTTTCATCTAATATCTCAATATGAACTTTGCTTTCGAGTTCGAGAGAATGATGTTTGACTATCAATTGTATTTCATGTATATTCTCAGATATATTTTCAAATACCCCATTTCAATACGATAAAGATATTAAGGGCATGGGACGTTGAGCTGCTTATGCATTTTGTCTGTCAACATTTACCTTGTGTGTGCGATAGAGGTTGTATTTTTCAATTGATCTTCATGAAATTTGGTCAGAATTATTACCTTGATAAAATCAAGGTCGTTTTTAAATATGGGTCAACTCGGGGTCAAAAACTAGGTCACTAGTTCCAATCAAAGAAACAAACTTGTGTATGCGATAGAGGCTGTATTTTTCAATTGATCTTCATGAAATATAGTCAAAATGGTTGCCTTGTGGAATTCTAGGTCATGTTTGAATATGGGTAATCTTTGGTCAAAAACTAGATCACTAGGTCAAATCAAATAGAAACTTTGTGTAAGCAACAGAAACTGCATTTTGCACCTGATCATCATGAAATGTTTTCAGAATGTTTGTCTAGATGAAATCTAGGTCAAGTTTGAAAATGCAATTTGGTCAGACTGATAACCTTGATGAAATCAGGTCAGGTAGGAATATGGGTCATCTGAGGTCGAAACTAGGTCACTTGGTCAAATCAAACAAAAACACTGTGTATGCGGTAGAGGCTGTATTTTTCAATTGGTCTTTATGAAATTTAAACAGAATGATTCCCTTGATAAAATCTAGGTCAAGTTAGTATATGGGTCATCTTGGATCTAAGACTAGTACACTAGGTCAAATCAAAGAAAAACCTTGTGTATGCGATTGAGATCATGAAATTTGGTCTGAATGATTACCTTGATAAAATCTATTTCTGGTTTGAATATTGGTCATCTGGGGTCAAAAACTAGGTCACTAGATCAAATCAAAGGAAAACTTATGTATGCAATAGGTAATGCATTTTATATTTGGATCTGCAAGAAAGTATGGCAGAATGGTTGCATTGATTAATTCTAGGTCAATCCTGAATATGGGTTATCTTTGGTCAAAAACTCGATCACTAGGTTAAATCAAGAAGAAATTTGTTTATGCAACAGGGACTGCATTTTGCACCTGTCATCATGAAATGTTATCAGAATGTTTGTCTAGATGAAATCTAGGTCAAGATTGAATATGGGTCATCTAGGGTAAAAAACTAGGTCACCTGGTCAAATCGAAGGAAACCTTATATGCGATAGTGGCTGCATTTTTACTGGATATTCATGAAATTTGGTCAAAATGACTGCCTTGATGAAATCTAGGTCACGAGGGTCAACAACTAGCCCACAAGGTCAGAACGAAGAAAAGTATTGTTCGAGACCAAATTTTCGGTCCAATCTTGATGAAAATTGGTCAGAATTTTCGTTTTCATGAAATCACTAGGTCCAACATGTTAACGCTGTTATGGTGTGTTTCTCAGGTGAGCGACCTAGGGTCATCTTGACCCTTTTGTTTCAGTTCAAAGATCAATACACGTGATTTTTACTCTGTAAGTAAGTTCAAATAGAGTTAGATTCGGGAGGAAACACTTGCTCGCTATGGGACTCTTCTCTGAGCATACATATTGAAACTGAAACTTACGAATCAAACTTAAGGTAGTTCTGCACGTTTGATAAACCGGAAGTAATGGCGTAACGTCATTTATCCGGAAAACGTAGAATAAAGCCTGGATTCTGCGTACGGAAATGAAAATCATTTTATCAATTAATTGAAATCTGTGAGAAAATTTATTACAATTCAGTTGCTTTATTTCTAAAGTCAAAATATGATATTTAAACATATGACACGTTAAAATTATCAAAATGATGTCTTAAAATTAGCGTGAAATGTCCGGTTCACTTTAATCATGGTCAAATATCTCAAAAATAAGCACACGGACCTATACATTTTATTTCACCAAATTTTAGGCCAAATGTTTATTTACATCTTTAAGAAGTTTCATCAAAATCTACATTATAGAAAATTTTCTATTCGGGAAAATGTTATGAAAGTAATGGTTTTTCCATAGACTCCCATTATGAAATATTGCTAGAGGTCCACATTTTTCAAATCAGTCTAGCAAAAATCAAGCACACGACCCTATCCTTTTTATTTGCTGAATTTTCTAGGTATATTCTGAAGTTATGAAAAATCAGAGTTTAATCAAATTTCAAAAATCAATCTGTCCCACCTAATTTTGGACCTTAGATAATTTATTTATACTGTATGTAAAATTGTCAAAATGGCATCGTTAATACCGGAGGGTTAATATCTCTAGGCACCTTTTTCATTTTTTTACAGACGTTATTTGGGGGTTTGATTACAGTTGGCGACGTCTGATATATTTATTGTTGAATAAAGTACATGGAAAATAAAACAAACTTACAGGATTTACTGGTACGGAAGGCACTGAATTAACATTTTATTTCAAATTTAGCTGTTATTTACTTTCAGGTTTTCAACGTTTTTTCTGAAAATTTTTTGTACTTACTCAATAGCATTGACGTAAAATAAATACATGTCTCAAGTCAAGTGCGTATCATTGTTTCAGCAATAGATTTCATATTAGAGGCTTGGGGAGCAGAGTTGCACGCAACCCATTTAACTCATTTCAATTAATGGTAACCGTTACTGTTGTTTACAATCGTATAAATAAGGTTTGGATGATAACAGTCTGTTAAAATGTTGTTTTTATCAAGAATACCTGTTTGTGCAGGCCCTATTGACTGGTGCTTTCTATTACCTATGTCCTCGCTATTTTCAGTGACCGATCGATCTATGTAAAACATTATTCCTAAAACCAATTAATGATTTAAAATGTACATTTTTTTAAATTTGAGACAACGGCCTATATAAGGGACTACGTCAGACCACAGACACGAGTATCGGACCTGGGACATAAAATATGACCAAACTGATAAAACCCCTTGTTTTTCATCCTAAATGAGTCGAAAACTAAAACTGTGCAGTAAAAAATGAGCCCCCTTCAAACGATACATGTCTACTGTAGACATATGTCTCTTTTGAAGGGGACTCATATTTCACTTCATATTTTTCATTTTGGACTCAGTCTGGTCATATATTTTGTCCCATGTCCGATACTCGTGCCTGTGCACTGCGTCAATCAAATTAATAATCGCCTTTATTCTTTAAAAAAAACATAATTCTATCTTCGCGTATTCTCTCGTGCTCGGCCGTTGCAGGGTGGGACACGTTTAAACATCATGAAAGAATTCTTTCGGCGTTTAAGGGCAAGTGATTCGAAGCTAACAGCTTCAACCACATGGCCGAGAAGCCCCCTACATGTTTATAAAATGTTTATATTTTTCAAATAGTTAAATGTTTGTGAGATACAACTATTAATCCAGAACAGTATGTATAATTCTTGACCTTTTTGTATGGCATTTATCTGACCAATGGTATTACGTTAGTCGGTGTAAACATGAATTGAATGTGAGCCAATGTATATCCTTTGATGATCTTTTCTTCGGCAGTCCTCAATAATTTTGGGTACTCTAACTAATAATCATTTATACTTTACAGGTAGGAAGTCGAAATTTCAAATTTATAAATATACCGCACCTTCCATAACGGGTAAAGTGAAAGGTGTTTGTTTTTGTCGGCGACAGAAAAATCCCTTTTTACATGTTTTCTTTTATATTAGCAGTGTCGGTATGTTAAAAAGGTAGAATCTAACACATTAACTTTTTTCATAGATTTAGGTCTTGGCTCAAACTTAAAGTAAACTTAACAATTCCCGTCTTTGACTTTACTCTTATCCACGTAAACAGACTGACACAGTCGACAACTAATTTACTTCACCCTCTTTAAATTCAAGACTCTGTTAGCTTCAATATTTACTAAACGTATTGTCGTTGGGGTAGATACGCGTAAGAGAACGTACATATTGTGCCGCCTATGCAATGGATCGCTCGAGATATTTAGTGACGTCATATATTGTATTCAAATAATTGGAATTTAGCGTTTGAAAAGTTTTTGTAACATGGCAAGCTTGTTCAATGTGTAAAAGGCTATATTCCAAGAAGGCTTAAGCAGTTGAAGACTTTGTATCTTACAGGTTCTTCCTGGATTATGCATTTGAAAAATACTGTGATTAAAGATATTGTTTCAAATGCATACTTCAGTTATTTGCCTGAAATTCTTCAAAACACCTCCGCAGATTGACTGGATGAATTTTCGGATGATGGGTTTTCTGTGTAAAACTTCTGACTTTGAAAAGTGTGCATTGAACTAGATATCGATTGGAAGGATTTAAGGATAAATGGAATAATGATTAAAGGAATTTATAACTGAATACTTAATGGCCGGATTTTTTTAGTGCAAAGTAAGTTCTTTTTCTTTTTTTTTATTTTTACATGTTTCAAAATTCCGTTTGTATACTAAATTGTAATTTTTTTTTCAAAACAATTTTGTTTCTTACGGGAGGAAAAATAGCTAAGTTAAAAAAAAATAATCATGAAACGTCCCCGAGGAAAAACACGTGATATTTCCCGAAAATTTCATGTTTTGTTCGTAAAAAAAACTGTTTATTTCTAATATTCTGATAAAGTGATCTTATATATTTGAAAATTTACTGTTATAAATAATTATTTTGCTGTACCTTTTGAAAAACATATCTCTGGGAGCTTATTGTGTCCTTCTGATCAAAATAAGTTTTCAAAGAGAAAATGTATAATTTCTAAGGTTCCATTAAGTTATAATACTTTTTATTAACAATTATTGCTTATTTATGATATATGATAACAGATATAAATTTCAATACATGTAAAATTGTTAACCCAGGTAAGAATTTATTGCAGTTAGAGCTTCTACATTAAGATGTGTTGAAACTAACTTCATGGGGTTAGCGGGCTAGTACTAGTCTCTTCTCCGTAACTTGTCTGGTATATTCAGGTGGCAATTCGTTTGTGTAAATTTTGAATATATTGTTATTATGCTGTTTTGTTTCGGTATTATCGAACATGTAACTAAATGCAAAACAATTTAACACAACTAAGTACCTGATAGATGAAGTTTTGAATATCACCTGCAAGTTAAAATCATAATGGCTGCCATTTTTCAAATGATGAAGATATTTGCTCAACGCTATCAAATTACAAGCAGAGCAACATCGCCTCCCTTTATTAATGACGTTAAAGTAAAAATAAAATTTGGATATGTATACAATGTAGAAAGCATATACTTACACACTAATCTTATGATTTATCCTCTAGACGATCTGGAAAATTGCAAAACAGATCAGTTGATCAGGAATCCTGTCCTGATAGAATGGTAGGAAACAGGTCCATCACCCACTATTCTGATCGTTCTGACGATTTCTTAGTCTATGCGTTACATCATACATCGCAACAAAGGCTAGTTTATCCTACCTGTCTTGTTTTACCCTGTCAAGGCATGACTCAGATGGGACCTGCTACATGTAGCGAGAGAATAAATGGTAAAATATAATTATGTTCAATCTAAAGTTACATGTTTTATGATTATCTCCCTTAAAAAATTAAGATGTAAAGTGCGATCAGAATGTTGCACAAATTGTCCTATTCCTAAATGACCACACATACTAATTGTATGACAGCGTTTCTTTGTGTTTGTACGTCCGTACGTCATGCTGTCGTGCAAGTTTGAAATAACGTTTTTAGTCCTTTCGTTCTTTCTTTCGTACGTAGGCCCTGGTAAGGTTTAAATGAGTAAACATATTTTTTTCATTCATTCAATCTTATGCTGCAATCTTCTTACTATAAAATTATAGACATATTTTGTTCTGTGTAAAAACCCATTTATCTCGTCAAAGTTGTTAGACACATTTTCCATTATTTTGCTTTCTTAACAAGAGAGACAGACAGACAGACAGGCAGATAAACAGACAGAGACAGAGTAAGAAACATTGTGTGACTAAGAGAACCGCGATTTGAATGATAATTATGCAGTTTTACAACCCTGACTTTCATAGAGAATTACTAAAGGGACAATACATAAATGTGGATTTGTTTATTAGAAATTTACACAATTCAGATAATTTTTGTATATAATGGATTATGTTCAGTACAAATTCTTATCTTCCTGCTGTATATTATGTTATTACACAGTGTATAATTTATCATGAACAGGTTTGAAGAATTATTAAAGATAAAGGTTGATCTTAGATAGTAATCGGTAAACTTGCCTAACGTAATAAAAACCCCAATTTATAGTGAGATCACTATATCATGCTTTAGAAATCGGGCAGTCTTCTATGGCCCGAAGAAATGTATTGAAACTCGTCTCCCAAAAGAGAATAGACCAAAACAGTTTCCAAAAAACGAAAGACAGATTATTCTATTGAATATTATTTAAACTAGCTTCTCGAGTAATAGCATTACATATTTGCCACTTGTATCAATGTTATATGCATTTCGCGCGTTTTAATGATATCTTGAATAGTACCTTATGTACCTCACTCACTTTTAAAAGACATTAAATTTTATATTTACTTTACACAGTTGGTAAAGCATCAGACGAGCTTTCATGTGCTGAGAACGGACAGATTATTCCTGCTAAGCAGACATGTGTATTTGATATTGACAATGCGGGCTTTCCTCTGGGATGTCGTGATGGAAGTCATCTTACTAACTGTGGTATATTCAACTCGTCATTTGACTACTGATAGTTATCAAAAATAATATCATGTCTTTTTTTATGAAATCAAGAGCGGTTATTCATCTGCCGAAAATTAATTTCGGCGAACATAAAATAATTCTTCTGCGCAATATATATTCAAGTTTTAAAGATGACTTGAATTGAAGAATACAAAGTATAAATCTGATAAAAATAGATTTAAATCCCCTACATGCTAGTTTATTTTTTGCAATAGATCTATATTAATAGCATTTTGTCTATTAAATTCTTTTTTCAATATGAAAAGGTATTGGTATTTTACAACAAAAGATGGCCATGATGGCATAAGATATCTCACCTGACATTCACATTTGGATTGAATACTTTTGTAGGAGTTTTTTGTATATATTTTTCTTTAAGATTCTTGTGACAATAAGAATTCTGCTTGATTCGAAGGAAAATGTAAGGGTACTACTACAGGAACTCCCCTGTGTAGTCTGGTTGAAATATGCGTAGTGATTTAGGGGGATATAGACTTAAAGAAATAGTGGCTTCAGAAAAGACGATGGACACATGGAATGAAGATGAGTGACGGAAACTCGCCCGACAAACACATCAAACAATCTATAAGTTCATCGTGAGCAATTCGTGTGCAGAAGATAGCGATTCATCAGAGTCTTTCATAATATTTATGCATCCACCTTCCTTCGATGATTAATTTATATTCTTTTTCACGTTCTAAACCACACAATCACTCATGTGATATTTGATAATCTTAGCATAGAATTATCATATATAATGAACCATTGTATTTCAATAATTTAAATCATAACATAATTTCTTTTTAAAATGGGGTCGTACTTTCCTGCAGTCATTTATTACATGCATAATGCATTAATTGTACATTTCAGAAAACTTTACGTGTCCAAATGAAACTGTAAAATGCCCAGGTAGTTACTGTTTGCCGGTGCGTTTTGTATGCGATGGAAATATGCATTGTGAAAGAGGACATGATGAAGAAAACTGCGGTAAAGTAGATATTTCTTTAGGGTCCTTACAGCTGGTTGACGCCAAATACTAATTACTCTGTTCGTTGTTCTATTTTGGAATTGGATTTCTCCACACAAAAAAAAATGACGTATGGATAGAAGTCGGGACATAAGTGTGTCACCATATTATTATGAATTAATATACACCATTTTTCGAAAAGGAAGTTTTTGGGCGTGGACGGTAGCATGCATTTCCACTACCGTCCATGAACAGGCTCAATCAAACCGAGCCTGCAACATTTTCGTTTTTGTCGAGTTGAGCGACCTGTGAACTTTCCGCTTTTTCTATTTTGTACGGGCCTTAAGTTTGTAATATCCACCCTCATTTTGTAATTTAAATCCCAAAAATATCATAGACGTACATACATGTATATGCCATAAGCTGTTGCAAGATATTCTTAATCTAGGCATGTTAAAATGTGTTATATGTGACATTACAACATCGCAGTTTGAATTGTATAGTAAATATACCAAGTAAAAGTGTTAATAAAGTAGCCAAGACGGTCTTACAAATTGCATTGCAAGTCAACAAAGACGCTAGTCTTAATGGCGGGCTTTCTGTTATTTTGGAATTCAGTATACAGGCAAAATACTGAACTTTCATGGTTTAAAAATAGTCTTAACTGCATCGGACATTTCTTTTTTAGAGATTTAGAACTAACTATGAGTTAATTTGTGTACGTTTTCATCGAGCTTCATAGTTGAGATTCTTCTTCTTTAGGATGTGATGCGTCACAAAGTGAGACACTTATTATGTATGAAAAAGGAACTGCGGAAGAATCATTCATTAGTCAGTTTTCCAGACAGTTTTATACTCCAACAAGTATCGTCAGAATATTGCAGTTTGAATCATCAAAACCTTTGAAGTCATTTGGCATTGATTCTACTCGAATACATGTTACAGACAGGCAAATTGATCAAAGAGGTGACGTAACACGGTTCCCCAAATGTAATTTCAAGGTAATGTCAAGGGATTTTCTCAAGTCTGTAAAATTCACAATGAATGGAACAAAAGGATTGATATATATTCAAAACAGTCCAGCATCTAAAGAAGTCGCTGATGAGATGTTTGCAAACCTGGACGATCTAGTTGGAGATGTTTTTCTTTACAGTGTTACCCAAGACTTAAATACTACATTTGATAATCAAATTGCTGTTCCAAAAATTACACCTGTACGTGTTAGAAGGTGGAAAACATTAACTGCTGTCGGGGCGGAGTATTTTAGTGCTCTATGTAAAGGTATCTATATGTTTCAATTTACTGTAAACTATTCAGCCTCCCTTTCCTGAATAATGTAGTAAGTATCAATTTCGTGCTGATATTTCAAAGTGCTTGAATAGCACTGGCTAGAAAAACTGTTGTAAATGATTGTGTATATTTAACGAAAATAACATTGCAATCATGCGATCACAGTGTGCGAACTCTCTGTGTTTTATGTTTTTGTCCCTGCATTTTTCGAAGCAAAAAGGGAGACACAGAAATGGGCTGCGTACTTCTGTATTTCATGTCGGGATTTGAAATACATTTGCAGAAATGTTCCTCATAATGAAACAACATGTCGCACGCAAGACCAATAACCACAGAGCCATGGTCAATGTCACACTTGGAGCTTAAATATTGAAATGATATGGTTCACTCGGTTCATAATTTTACCACTCATTATGGGATTTTGTACATATATTCTACAAAATTGGAAAACGCGTCCTCTTCATGACCAAGGCCCCTGTCTGCAAACTAAAGGAGGTAACAATTAGAAGTCAAAGACAATGGGTCAATATTTTGTTTTTCAATAACGTTACATTGTATTGATATTTATTGATAACTTTACAAACAGTCACTATAACAAATAAATGAGTGGCGAAACATAATCAGTTTTTGTTGTTTTTGGGGGTTTTTTTTGGTAGCTTTTGACAGGTCTGTACCTTGTGTTGTAAATTGATATAAATTCAAATAACATGGCATGATTATTTACCAATACAAACAATATGTCATGTTCAATACTAAGATTTCTCCCTCAAAGGTCAAAGTAACTGGCATACATGTTGAAATTTTTTTTAGTTGGTTCATAAAGTTATTTCCCTCTTCTTGTTTTGCGTTTCTTATGTAAAGTATTAATTACTTCCCTGTAATATGAAATTATTCCATTATATGTTTGTTTTTTGTTAAAGGAATAAAGTCGCATTAAATCTTTAAAAAAAACATATGTAAGCAATTGAAAGCATTCACAAATTAAAAGTTTCCTGAAGTTTTCAAACCACATACATCTTCATTGCAGTTAACGCAAAGGCAAACTGTCACGGAATGTATAAATGTGCTTCAAGTAAAATTTGTATACCACACGGACAGGTCTGTGACGGCTACAGACATTGCATCCATGGTGATGACGAATCATTATGCGACTTTCGCTGCCCGTACTTGTGTTCATGTCTCGGGTATTATGCTAACTGCAGCGCTACCGACTTTAGGTTGTCGGGGATCAAAAACATACCAAACACTGCCAGGAATTTGGATCTTAGTTTAAATAACAGGCTAAACAGTGTTTTACAACATCCTGTGCTAGATTTCATATTTTTGTCAATTTTAAATCTATCTAAGTGTGACATAAAGGACTTATCTCGTAATGCTTTCAATAGATTAAGAAACCTTCAGTTATTAGATGTAAGTTATAACATAATAACAACATTACCAGATCGCGTGTTTAGCAGTTTGACGAAACTTAGAGTGTTGCATATCCACGGAAACCATTTTTTGTCTACAGTACATCCGTACGCCTTTCGTAACCTATTTCTTATCCGTGATTTGAATCTAGCAAACTTACTCCTAACAAAGCTCTCGGCATATACTTTTGCTGGTTTAAAGTTGAAAAGCATTGATTTGTCTCATAACAAACTAGAAGATATAGAAGCTTTTTCCTTCAGTAATTTGTCGGTAAATTTCATAAATTTTGAAGGAAATACAATAACCAATCTTAACAAGAAAACATTTACTGGAGTAGCTGATTTGAAAGTACTTAAAACACCTTCTTTCAAGTTTTGCTGTATCCGACCAAACTATCTTGATGAAAATAATTGTTTCCCAACACAAGACGAATTTTCCTCCTGCGAAGACCTAATGCGTCATTCGGCACTTCAGTTTCTGCTCTGGCTGATTGGCGTTTTGTCTCTGATTGGAAATTGCCTGTCTTTAATATACAGGCTAAAGGTAGACAGGAAGAGGCTGACACTTGGATATGGTATATTTGTAACGAATCTGGCTGCAGCTGATTTTCTTATGGGAGTTTATCTCTTGATGATAGCGATAGCTGATGCTGCTTTCAGGAAAAGGTATTTTATATAACTACCTTACTTTAGATGTATATTTGCTGTTGTTTTCTTTTCGCAAATGGTACTAACTTTTACAACCAATTCTAATACGACCCGATTTGTTTTCCTATTAAACAAAGAAGGCTGAAAACTGTGTGTTATTATTCAACAATTCATTTTTTGACGTCACAATTATTACGTCATAGCGTTAGACGGCATAACGGCGCGCTTGAAAAGAAATCAACAGAAATCAGGCACATAATTGATGGATAGTCGTCACGGACGTTATAATAATTCTTGATAACGTACTAGAATCAAATGATAATCATATCTCAAACAGTGATTTACTCATGAATAAAATTATTGTTTGTCGTTTAGATGCGTATTATTATATCACTCGAGCTGCGCCCTCATGATATGATTCCAAACACTGATTTTATTCAATGACAAATCACTGTTTGGGATATATTATTTCGTAAATAGACTAAAACTGAAAACCTCTAGTTGTACTATTTTCAAGTTCTCTTTCATCAAGGACTATTGTTTAACAGTGAATGAAGTATTTTGCTATCTGTGTATCTATATCTGGCGGCAATGCAGTCATCTTTTACATTACGATATGGAAAACTTTCAATTTGTAACAGATCTATGTAAATCTACCATTTTCAAATATATGACTAACTCAAAAGATTATGAGTTTATCTGCATAACATAATCGTGCAAACTTTGTACAGTTTCCTCTATCTAAAATAATCGGTAAAATAAAACGACAGTTTATACGCGAAACTAAAACGCAAATCTTGAGAGAGTTCTATTGACAATAAAATTAAAGTGTACTTGTCTAATAATACTGACATAACATGACATGAAACTATATAAATGTATAAGATATGTCGTTTCAGGTACATTTACGTAGATGACTACTGGCGCGGAAGCTTTCTGTGTAATCTTGCTGGTGTTTTATCCACAATATCGTCAGAGTCCAGTGTGTTCTTTTTGTGTTTGATAACATTAGACAGGCTATTAGTTATCAAATATCCATTTGGCACTAAATTTTTCACCACAAAGAATTCAGTTATCTGTGTAATAATTGCATGGGTTTTCTCAAGCTTCATCGCAATTTTACCAGTTGTGTATGAAGGATACTTCCAAAACAAGTTCTATTCGAGATCTGGCGTATGCATTGCTTTACCATTGACAAGGGAGCGTCCTCCAGGCTGGGTCTACTCTATTTTGATTTTTGTAGTATTGAATTTCATCACGTTCCTCCTGGTGGCAGTTGGTCAGTGGTCAATATTTTACGAAATTCAGAAGTCTAGTGGAATGGCTAAGACAGCTCAAACTTCACGAAAAAGAGATTTGAAAGTTGCCAGAAATCTACTCCTCGTGGTTGCAACCGATTTCATGTGTTGGTTTCCAATTGGAGTAATGGGTGAGATTTTAACATGTTTTACTTTTTTAACATTTTCACATTTTAATATATATTAATGACATTTTAATTGATCCTATATGTAAATCAAATTGATTCCATCAACCAAAAAATAACTGTGACCTACACTAATGAGAAATGCTCAAGAGAAAACCACTTCCAGTCTAACGATCAGCAAATTTTACGATCATGTTATGCAAAATCGTTCGCGTATGAGAGATAGTCTCTAAACTATCTTGAAGGTATTCAGTCAATAACGGGCTTTGTTCAGAAACTTAGAAAAATATGTATGTATTAAAAGCACCTAATAATGTAATCGGATGAAAACATTTTATTTATATTTAGACCCATAAGGCAACTGAAGTTTTGGACATATTTTTAAACTGGACTTTATCATAAAAAATCAAGTTACCCTCTGACAGAAATGTTACTACAGTCGATAGCTTTGGAAAGTTCCTTATATACCCATATCAGAAAACAATTTTATAATATGCCTATATAAATTCTGCCAAAAAATGGCTTGTATTTCACAATTAAAAATGACCAGGCAGAAAGACAATTCCGTATTATACAATTTAGATTCCGTAATGTATGCTGCCGGACTACTTTCATTAATATGTATGATACAGTTCTATAAGTAGAGGACACCTGAGTAAAATGTATACTTCCAAAACAGAGCAACCTGTGATCTACTTGTTCTGTACAGTTTTAAACACAAGTTATCAAAAACAAAGACCTTTGAGGCGTAACAAATTTAAAGCAAATATTGAACCGAGGAGAGGTTTCAAAGCATTTTACAAGAACGTAATCGCAAAACTCTTCTGTAAAAATGGCAAAGAATGCATTATTTTTCAAGGTGATTCTATTAGATTTTACATGTATTAGCTATTTCATATTTTGTTATTTAATGAATGCTTTTTACTCAATTTTGGCATAGGGCTGAGGATTACTTTTGTGTTCAATTAGAGGCAAATTATTGGGTTCTTACGCTTTATAAATAGGTAGTTTGAGCTTTGGTACCGAAGTTGTCTTGGTCACCTAGACTAATTAAGTTAAGTTGACGTTTGGTACAATGTACCATTTTTCTTCCAATACAGAAAATAATTTGTCTTCTTAAAGAAAATATATATAGTGAGGAAACGTGTTGCAAATGCAAGTCAGTGATTTAAAGAGGAAAATAGGTTAAGAATAGTATATAAATAAAGTGAAATGTATTGTACGCTTAAATCCAGGTGTATATTTTAAATTCTTTCTAACGCATTTCTTGTTTTGGAATTCAAACGTTTTCAATGAAGGCATTCCAGTAAATATAAACAACTAAATGTAAACTATTGAAAGGTAAAGCTTTATTTCCTGGATGCATGTAGTAGCAAACTCAGTCGGAACCACACATTCCTAAAGTAGACCCGCCACAAATTGAAGCAGATATGGAGAGTTATGGAAGATGGGTTGCTTCATATATCCATAACAGAGAACATCGTAGTTGTCTGAAAGAGATCAAAAAATGGGTAGAGGGGAAAGAGAGATTAACCTTTGAACCAAGATTAACATATTATTGAGTATCAATCCGTAAACATATTTCTTTTTGTTATAATTGTATAATCTAAAAAGAAGTTACAAATGTCATTCTGAAACTTATTTGAGAAAAAGAGGGTCATGATTACCCTGGATCGCTCACCTGAGTAATATGAGCCACAAGTTTCAAATAGCAAACTGATGCTAAAGTATTAGAAGGTAGGTCAGTAGTTCACATTCATGGTAATTGAAAGTCAGTTTTAAGATCGGTGTGCAAAACTGTATATGTCATCCAAATTTCAAGGCTGTATCTTAAAAAAAAACAAGAAAGTAGGTCAGTAGATCAAAGTCACAGTCAAGTGATCCCTAATCACTTGGGGTCATCTGGTAATTATAATTAAACAGTCTAGGAAATATCACCTGATAATTTTTGAAGTGTTGTTTCCTATGTAACTCATAATTATAACAAGTGACCCCCAGGGCGGGGCCTCTTTTCACCCCAGGGGAATAATTTGAACACTTTTGGTAGCGGACCACAAGGCAATGCTACATACAAAATATCAAAGGCCTAGGTCTTGTGGTTTTAGACAAGAAGATTTTTAAAGTTGTTTTACTATACAAGTCTATGTAAAACTTGTGACCCCCGGGTTGGGGCCTTTTTTCACCCCAGGGATACAATATGAACAATCTTGATAGAGGACCATAAGATGATGTTACATGCCAAATATCAAGGCTCTACGCCATGCAGTTTTGGACAAGACGATTTTCAAAGTTTTTCCTTTTGGTTGCAATGGCAACCATATTTCTGCATTGAAATTAATTCTTTGAACAATTTTGAAAGGGGACTACCCAAGGATCATTCCTTTGAAGTTTGGTGTAATTCTGCCCATTGGTGTTTAAGAAGAAGATTTTTTTAGAAAATGTTGACGGACGCACGACACACGACGGACATTGAGCGGTCACAAAAGCTTACCATGAGCCTTTGGCTCAGGTGAGCTAAAATTGATAAGAATTGGGATTAATGTATTACATTTTCTCATCTTGTTTATATCTTATTTAAGAACCTCCAGATTAATCAGCGAAATTGTGTGAATGGTTAAAATTGCTCTGCAATATCACTTCTTAGACAATAAACTGAACGAAGGTAACGTGTAACTATACTAGCATGGGCTTCGGTCAAGCATTAGATGTAGCTAAAGCATGGAAATCCCTTCGGTATAAATGGTATATTACGTATACCAGGTGTTGCTATTTCATGAGATACAGTCAAACCTGTGAACAAAGACCACTCTTCGGAACAAGCAAAAGTGGTCTTTGTTCACAGGTGGTCTTTATTCGGGGGAAAGGGTCACTTCTCAGTTAGCCATTATCATGCTGATAAAAAGTATTTTTACAGGTTCTTGCTTTCTTTATGTTCTATGTGTTAATTCGGCCAGTGCAAACTTGAAAACATCAATCACGCAGTAATTATTATGTTTTCTATAATGCGAAAGTCGTGAAATTTATGCGGATTTCAAATATTTTCATGCCGGAACGGTCCAGCTTGGTCGTTATTGGGGGACAAATATGGCTCTTGGGAATGAATTAGGCCGGTCGGTGGTCGCGGTCGCTAGGTGGTCGCTATTCACGGCCTTTTTTTATGAGCATTTTTCTAGGGGGGGGACCAGAGACCGGTCGTTGTCGACAGGTGGTCGCTATTCACGGGTGGTCGCTAGCACAAGTTTGACTGTATTGCTATCTTATAAGGCTCTGGGCATAAACTAGTGATAGTACCTAAATTTTAGATTATGAAAAACAGTTCAAAAGATAATGCTGGTTGCTGATATGTAACATTTAGGATTGAATATAATACTTAACTCATTATTTAATCATTTCAAGCATATTATTTAACATTTTCTGAAACTTCTTATTTAATTTCCATGTATCTGCTCTTGCAGATGGTCCTACCTATCAAGTCATTGATAAATATTTAATTCCCAATTATACCTGAATTAATGCGGGAAGAACTTATCTTAATGCAAAAACGTTGTCAAATACTAGGTTATTTTGTGACGTCAGAAAATATTTTAAGTCTAAAATAACATATTCAGATCCGCTTTTTGAGCTGAAACGTAGATATAATTTTATTTGTAGCATATCACACATCAAATACAAAAATAAGAAACAACTCTTCAGTATTCACCATGAAATTTGACATTACAATGAAATAACTTATCACCAAGTTTTTAACCATACATTTTACTTCTTTATTGCTATTAACTTGTGTCACGCAGGTGAACAGGTAAATGCGGGATAAGATTAATATTTGTATCATTGATTGATCTCTAATACTATTACATAATCATAAGTATAGTGTTATGTTTGAAATTAACTCACATAACTACTTCTGCTCAGTCAAACAGCATTTGACTGCAAGTACATAAGAACGGCATTTCCGTCAAGTTAAATTTAGACATTTCAAAGGACGGTAAAATTCTTTAAAAAAAAAATATTCACCGATATTTTAGGTGCATTAGCGCTTTCCGGCTATGCGATATCTGGAGATGTGTACGCATGGGCAGCTGTGTTTATACTGCCGGTTAACTCCGCCCTTAACCCGATCCTTTATACATTAACAGCGATCATTGGAGGACAGGTATGATTCATACTTCACGACTTATAGATTTATCATAAAATTGGAACAAATCTATAAATTATATTTTATTTGAAATTCATGGAATTAACTGAAAACTGATTTTGACATTCTTTATATCTACTAAACTGTTGTGTAATATTTTATAGAATAATTGATTTGGTAATTATTGAATGAACAATATAATGCCGTTTAATATTTTTCTTTCTTCATTTGTACTGACCGTTAATCTTTTAGTGAAATGTCGTATACTGTTTGTAACTGGGCTGTTCCAGTAATTCGCATTAACCGTGGTCGATACATTCATGTTTATAATATCTTATCACTTGTTCATAGAGAGCAACTACAGATTTAGCTAACATTTTATAGTCGACAGATATATCCGAGTGAAAAGAAAGATGTTTTAATAGTGGTATTATTGCATTAAAATCACCAATATCCTTACATGATTACGTTATGAGACTAGAGCCGATGATTCACGTACTGTCTATCACTAAGATTCTGTTCTGTTCTGTTCTTTAATCATACGCAGTTTGAGTAGCCTCCTTCTTTATAAAGTTTGTTTCTATAGAAACCTTTCAGAACTTTATTTTAATGATCGTTTTAAATGCTTAGCTACAGTAGGTTCCTGATAACACTCGGCTGATGTAGAATACATTGCGTTTCAGTCCGACTGTACATACTGTATAACATGTAATTTTAACGTTTATTTCGAACCTAAACACATGATTCCTCACCCGTGTCATTTGAAGTTGTATAAACTTATACAAAGAAGAATTGTATCAATCAGTAAACATATTTGTGCATTTGTAACGATATAGACAGTGAGATGCTTAGTGCACAATATTACTGCATATGCAAAACTCGGTGGGTATTGTATAATCACCCCTTGGATATGGTGCCTGCATTTTAATTTTGTCTTTCCTGTGATATGCAGGCTCCATAACCTCAGATCCACTTCTTAAATTCCAGTTTGTTTAGTTCTGCCCATTGTTTTCTCGTTTGGGGCAAACCCATTACTTTATCTGGAGACCAAACGCCGCTTTTCGTGGAATTACACGCCTCAACACGTGTATCATTGAAGGTTCCACGTGCACCGCCGTTTGAAAACATCTGCGACTGTCTCTGAATTGCTTTGTGTACTTCTTAGCATGTGTAGATGTTAAGTTCTGCTCAACCCGGGGCTAGCGGGCGTGGACGGAAGCATGCATTTCCACTACCGTCCATGAACAGGCTCAATCAAACCGAGCCTGCAACATTTTCGTTTTTGTCGTGTTGAGCGACATGTGAAGTTTCCACTTTTCTCTTTTATTCATTCATGCAGCATTAGGTTGACTCATTATATGTTTTGTATGTACATTTACAGTACAATACAAACGTATTTACTGTTCTTTTTTGTTTGTTGTTGATTTATTTCTACACGTTATATTCAATAACGAGATACTACTAGAACAAAGCAGAACAGCTAGTTTACTTCTGGTTTCACCTGGATAGAGGGAAACCTAAGTTGACAGATGTGTTAACAAGGTGACTATTTATTCATGAACTTGATAATCCAGAAATGCTCTCTGAAATAAAGGAACCTATCCTTCAAACATAATCGTAATTCTTCACTGTATAATAAAAATAAACTGAAATGATCTGTATATACTGTTAAGGACACACTTTTAGAATAAAGTAAATTGCTTTGACCGCCGCTATTTTTTGCCAAAGAATGCAGCAGCATGAAATCATAAGAAACATTGTCGTTTTATCAATAAGGATTTCCAACCAAGTACGAAAGAATCACGTATTCTTGAAATGAAATTATATGTTTTCGGTAGAGAACCTTGATCATTTTGCTCCGATTATAAATGTTCTAAAGGAGCCTAGTTTTTTGAAGGACACAGTATTGGTAATTCAAGCGTCTTGAGTGTGTTATTATATAGCCATTAATAAATCCAGTACCCAGAGTATTATTTTAAACTACAAATGAACTTGTCGTCCATCCATATCCTGTAACGACTTTCCCAAGCCTATTTTAATTTTGTAAAAATGTCCTTTTCAGCAGCAGATCTGATACGGTACCCTAGCTTTCAGGAAACTCCATGAAATATTTTATTATTATTATTATTATTATTATTATTATTATTATTATAAGCACGATCTTATGCTATTTTGCTCAAATGTTAAGGTTATGTTTGTCTGGTTTCGATTAAACGCCGTTTTCAAACATTATTATATGGATTCGAGATGGAGGTTTAATGACACAATGTCTTTTTTCAAATCGCCTCGGAGAAAATACGCCACGCCCAAGGTTCAGCAAGTTTGCATCCGTAGCTCAGTAATATCTTTTATTTAATTTCATTAAAATCAGGATATTAAGTATCCGATCCATAAATATTGTGTTCTATATAACAGTGCTATCAAAATATATCAAATATTGATGCATGGTAAGCTCATATAATTTTGGTATTATTTGAAAGTGCATTGTCTACTGAGAAAGAAAATATAAATTACATCACAAAATATGTAATAGAAATTTATTTGTGTTACTTTTTCAATGATACATCAACAGAAATCCAGTTATTACAATGTAAGATTTATCATTTCGCAGTCAAAAAACGTGACTGCGGTGACTGCGGCATATTATTAAGGTCATCCTGTTTACTAATTCTTGTTCAGCAGACACCGCTTTGAAATGATACTAAAAACATAGGGTAACCAGGCATCGAAATGTTATCTATTTGTGTATCGGATACCTTAAGGTTATTTCGTTTACTGGCGTATCAATTCCGTTTCTTCTTTCCTGTAATTGCGTTTAGAGCTGTCACATAGACGCGAAATTGTATGTAGAGATCAATATAAATTCCTAAAGTTTTAACAAAGAAATTATTGTACGTTAGCTTTACAATGTTGTCCTTTCACCTTAGGTAAAAAGGGTGAATATCTACCAGACCAACCTAGTCTGAACAATCATCCTTACAAGTTTTCACATCATCTAAGGCAGACAAGAAAGACAAAAACCCCTGTCATGGTCCCCATGGTCCAAATATTTTTCCGGATTATAAGGTTGCAGCTTGTGTTTTGAGCAGTAAAGCAGTGAGTGGAAGTGCTGAAAGATAGAATCATAACTTTAGCTTTAACGAATTAGTCAGCAGTGAGGTATTCGAATTTTACTGTTACTGCAGCCTTTAAAAACATTCAAACCGATTTTGATGTAATAATCTTGCAGCGGTCTGTTATTGTTGAAAATAATAGGGTTGATAAATATTGCTCAATAATATCGTTTTATCATTAAGAATTTCAGACCCAGTACGAAGGAACATTCGAGAGAGAAGAAAATTAAAGGTAAAACTAATATTCTTTTCGAAGAAAGGTAACTGTTGCTATTCAGTAGAATCTATGTATGTACATGTATATATACTTTGTTTATATACAAACACTTTTTCTTAACTATTCTTTGATTAGATTCCTTATTTATGTTACTACTGCTGACAGCATATTCCTCAGAAATATGTCTATTTCAGAAATCGGAGAGTGTGTTTTGACGTTCAATACAATAAGTCGACGCCTGGCTGACAAAGAGGATTTTCCGTCTTCGAAATTTTGGATAAATCACAGGATATCGGCATCGGAATACTGTAGTGTGTACAAGATATCCCATGAGAAAATAAATCTTCCATTTGATGTTATACTTAGAAGTGCTGCACAACTTGCAGAATTTCTCCACGTGTTGCACAGCAGTTGTCTTGGAATGAAACCACTGGATGAGAAATCTGTACTCTTAAGAGTTCGCAACAGAAAGGTTCATGATGTTTTTTAAAGAACACGTTTATGTCACTCTTGTTGTTTGCTCTTATGTAGTTGCCGAGGAATGTTTTTCCTACATTACCTTGCTCTTCCCAAATCCAAAGTATTTGTCTTTCGTTTTGAGTTTTCAGTAGTTCAAGACATTTCTCTTGCCATGGTCTAAGTTTTGTCTTTTCAAGTTTCATTCTATTTGAGTCCACAATGTTATCTTTTCTGTACGCATTGAATACTCTTTCAAAGTTGCGTTGTTGAATTGGTATCAGGTTCACGAATGGATGACTTCTTGGATCCAATTCTTTTGTTCCTCTTGCTTTAGCATAGATGTAAGCTTTCACTTTGACTGACAGATAATCACGATCCACATTGTTGTAGAATGTTTGACCATCTTCTTTTGAGATGTATTTGACTACATCTTTGACTTTCCGGCACCGTTCGATCATTCCACATGAGAACTTGAATTGTTTCTTCCGCTTTAGTTTAGTGCTGTAATGTATTACCCTTTGATTTATATACATAACTATATAGTGATCCTAAAAGGCACTTCCTGTAAAAAACCGCATGTGTTTAGAATTTAAGCACTGAACAACTATGATAAGTAGAGCAGGGTATTAGTAAATTTTGGACCGATGTCTTGTTCTTGAACTACAGCCCATCGATAATTTGTATCATTTTACTTGTTAGTGCATTGTCTTAACATATGTTCGAAGTTTGATTAGTTTCAAAGAAATTATTGGCATAAGGAAAAGCTGTGCATAACATAATATACGATACTAACTCGTTAATCAATCTTTTGGACATTACTATCTAGTATTTCGTTTCTTTGTATCTGTTAACACGTACTTCCTCAGTCTATTTATCAAAACTCCAGTGTGCTGGCAATATTAAATGCAAGGAAAGTACTTTGGGGCGGGGATACATATGTTTTATCGTTTGGTTTTTATAACGATAGTCAATGGAATAATTCTAAGGAGAACACTTACTTTTGATTTATCAGTCCATACACGCCCTAAGAATGCGTTGGCTAAATGCTGCGGCGTAGCACGCAGCTGTAATTTACGTTTGATGAAAATATTCCTCTGATTCTAGTCAAACGTTATCTGAAGTAAATCGTGCAGCATAGTTCAAGGTCGGTTTATTGCAGAATAACCCGGGATAAAGTTTGCTCTACAAGTATGTAGGTTTTTAGCTGGCCGTATTAGATTCGTGTTTAAACACAATATAAGGGCCATAATCTACTCGATGATACAATTGCTTAAAAATTGATCTGCTTTTTTATTGAATAGTAATTATTTATAATTCAGTATATCTTTCTAATTAAGGTATTTGGTGACGTCAAGATACGAGGAGAACCTTATGTGTCTGTTAAACCAGAGGATAAAACTGACGATATTTACCGGTTTGGTGTATTGCTGAGGAATATCAATTCAATGGCGTATGGACAGCATTGACTTTTTTCTGGTTTTATTAATTCATTAATTTATTTATTTATTTGATTTTATTGCATTCAATTTTTCTTTGATCTGATTCTACATTGTTTATTAGTGTTATTTTTATTAATCGATTTACAATATTCTTTTCTTTGTGCTCACTTGATTTTTATGCCAGACCACTAATATTGAGCACGACATATATCTTGTCTTGTTAGACATACTAATCCAAAATTTGTGGGGTTATTGCTGTGTCACAATTTGACATACATATTAATTTGGGGTCACTGACATGTCATAAATCTTCAATTTAGGCGTTCAAGCTTGTGGTCTTGAAATAATACATGTAGCTCCCTGTCTCTGGATGTCTTATGCTGTATTTATGTGTATTTTTATTCTAGGTATTTTTAATAATGTGTTACTATATTTTAAATTGATTGTCTCGAAGGGTTTTATGTATGTACATTTTTGTACTGTCTCTTGTAGCTCTGTATACAGCGGCTGTATACTGTTTAATGTTATATAGTTTGTGTTGTATATAAATGATGTATACAGATGAGACACTAATAAAAGAATAAACTAATGTACTGGTTGGGAATCAGTTTCCGGACAGAACCAGTTTCCGGACACATGTAATATCCGCTTTATTTCGTTGGAATTCACGTAATTGTTTCATATAGATCATTTAGATGTTTGTTCTTTATGTTTACAACAAACCACTATATCACAAGGCTGTATAACGTAAGGTTTTATTAAGATTCGTCACCTGTGTTTACAAAACAACTTTCTGTCTTAACGGGGCATGAATATAGCATTGCGCGTGCGCAGTAGTTTACTCTTGCCAAGGTAGAAAGTGGGGAAGAAATATTTAAACTACATATTGATTGTCTGCTGATAACATGTGCTACTTTTAATTTCACGTTAATAGTTACATAAAATGCAGGGCTGGCGGTTTTCGCACTAATTTTATTCTATATCTATTGGAATTATCAAGTGTTTGACGAAATTCGAGCTTTTTTTATTATAGTCAACCTCGGTTTGCTTTCGTAGCTGGTATTGGACGTCGGGTAATGTTTCATGTGCCTTTTTGAAGAGATTAATGATAAAGAAATGTGTAAAAATAGTTAAATTACTTATTTCGATATCAAAATAACAGCAGAACATCGTCAAAATATTTGTCCGGCTACTGGTATACCTAACGGGGAATATAACTTCTTTTAGTGACCCAATTTGAGGCCGCATGGAACCCATATTTTACTTCAAAACGCGATGCTGATTAGGACATCGGACGCGGAAGGAGCTGAAGTTTGTGCAGTTTGGGCTTCATTTATGTCAGATATTATTTTAGGGAATAATGATGCCGAAATATGAAAAGGTGTCCGGCTAATTGATATATCTGCAATACCACGTTAGTGCGTGATCGAGCTAATCTATCTTGTTCAGACTAAAACGTTGATATGCATTAAGCAAAGTCATATCTTGTCTAGGCAGTGATCATGTCATGCATATGTCATTTATTTTGGCAGAAAGGTCTGTCTCAGTGAAAAGAGGTGTCACATTTTTGCTATTTTGTTATTGTTGTTTTTGTTGCTGTTGATGTTGTTTGTGTTGTTGATGATATTGTTTTTTTTTTTTGTTTTTTTTGTTGTTGTTTTTTTGTTGTCTTTTTGTTGTTTTTTTATGTTTTTAGAAAAAATGTTTGTGTCAACAAAATTTGGGCTTGGCATTTTTGCTGTGGATATCTTATTTCTTTGCACCGTTTATGTTAAACACAATGACTTACCGTGAATTGTGTGTGTATACATTACCCTGCGTGGTCTATATTCTTCATTTATGCGAGCTTTCGGCTTTGCAGGTATGACACAATTATTTCATATACTGTTATTTAGGGACCAAGATGTTAAAAACTGAAACTACGACTTAGGCTAAATGGTCCATTTGTTCAAAACTTTAACAGGCTGTTAAACTAACCGCTTTTTAAAGTTTGATTCAAAATACTAGTCTAAGTGATAAACACGAGTAAGATGTTTTGAGTTAACTGTAAAGACATTTGAGTATTCAAAATCTTTAAATCGCACATGTGTTTTACTAAGTCTTACAGAATGTTGAAATGCCTAATAGTCAATTGACTGTTCGTTTAATCACCTGTTAAAATTTCGAACAATGGAGTCCAGATCGGCAAATATTCACCGTAAATCCTTAATCTGAAGGGGCCAATAGTTAAGCATGTTATGTATCAGTAAAAAGGGGGCTATTTAATACTGTTCACGGTGGGTTTTTCAGTTTGCTTTTTATTCATTATTTCTCAATTAATTGATTATTTGTTTAAGGATTTATTTTTATTCTATTTATTTTTTATTTGATCTTCATGTTCAGTGTTGTGTAGTTGCAAAATAAAACGAAAATCAAAGACGCTCTTTTTTGAAGTTTCGATTTAAAGCCGGAAAAGTCCTCTGTATACTACCTACATCTACATCTTCGGAGATACTCCCAACGATCAATTTCTGATCATAACTGGGAGGTCGGGGCAGTTGTTAAAAGCATGATGCTATGTTACATGATACTAGTCTACTTTTTGACAGTAAACACATACCACTGTCGTAAATTAAATAAAAAACACAACTCAGATGTCCAATCATGCAGTCTTTTACGCACGAGTGGAAACCTGGATAGAAACGCCAAAATGCCAGGAAGCTGGCTTCACAATATGAAAGAATTCAACACCCCAAGCCGGTTTTCGAGCCAATACTGGTGAGGGGCAAATGATTCTTAGTCAGCGGCCTAAAGCATCTACTGTTAACATATTTTCATCATGGTCCGCTTGATAGAATCTTTATCAAATCTTGTCTGTAGCGTCCATGTATGGTCGCCTTGAAATTCTGTTCAAAACTTCTAATTAGCCCCTTTTTGGGACCGACAGAGCAAATACTAGAAAAAAAACAACCTTTTAGCAACAGCTTTTAATGAACCAGTAGATGGACTAAACCTAGTTTGTAGAATCCTTGTATGAACCCCTCTAATTTGTTTCTTTATTATGGGTCCGTTTAACCCTTTTCAAGGGACGCCAGACCTAAACATAAGAACACATTAAAACGACATCTTTTAATAAATCGCTTCATGGATGTTCATTAAATTTTGCATGTGACAACTTTTCATATCCATCTTTCAAATAATACCAGAGTTTAAAATAGAACTCCTTTCAAAAACTTATAACGATTATAATCCGCCCGGGTGTCCGCTCCTGCGTGAAATATTGCTCGGAGGGACTACTAGGGGTTTCCTCTACTATCTACAGCGAGGCAGTCGCCATATGACCTATAATTGTGTACATCTGACGTTAAACCCAACAAAAATGTCATATCGCTCGATTTTGTTCCGAAGGTTCGGCTTATTTGGGGCGGTCAGAGCTAAAAATAGGAAAAAAACAAACTTTCTTTTTCATGAACTGCTTGACAGGTCCACACTAAACTTGATCTTAAGTAAGACTGATATACAATAAAATTCAGCGAAAGTCGGTGCAAGTGGATGTAAGAGGTGTATTACATTTCATAACCTCTCCTGAGTTATCTCAATCAAATATTCTGCTATTATTTTGCTTGTTTGCTCTCTAACGCTGCTAAAGGATATTTGATTAGCTAAACAAGACAAATCCAAGACAGAATTATTTGTATGATATCTGAAACTTAGGCAATATCATCGACTCCATTCACAAGCTGAAGCGGAGAAACCAAACCATTGCGGAAGCGGAAGGCGACGGCGACGCGGATGTGCAATAGTTTACCACTTTTTCGAAAAGTCAAGCTTAATTCAATCTTTTTCTCTGTAGGAGCTAATCTAAAAAATGAATGTTAACTTTCCGTACAAAATATTGCTTTTGTTATTTTCGATCATAAGGCTGGTCTGTCAGATAGAAGTTAATTAATAACATAATCGAATCTTACTACTCGTTGTTTCACTGCACATAAAACAATGAATGACTCCGAGGTAATACATATTTGACCCGATATTTTATAAGGTCGAAGTAATACGAGCCGCGCCATGAGAAAACCAACATAGTGGCTTTGCGACCAGCATGTATCCAGACCAGCCTGCGCATCCGCGCAGTCAGGATCCATGTTGTTCGCTAATGGTTCCTCTAATTGCAATAGGCTTTGAAAGCGAACATCATGGATCCTGGCCAGACTGCGCGAATGAAATTACAGATGCTCCAAACAGTTATTTATATAATTATAATGAATATATCATGGGCTATACTATCATGATAGTGTTCAAGCATAGTTTATATGAGCCGCGCCATGAGAAAACCAACATAGTGGCACTGCTGGAGGTTGCCAAACTTGAGTTATCAGCTTGAAGCGAAAATTCATATATTATCGGCATGTTGTGGGTTTAATAATTTTCAGCGTAGTTATGACTATTTTTTTTTTTTTGGTCATATTTTACGATATATGTGCTGCTTCTCATATATCTCTATACATCTGGTTAAAATTCCAACAAATAGATCAGTGACAAGCCTAGATGCCTATTTCGTTAGAATGTCATAGTTCAGTAACTTCCGTTGGAGGTATGTCCTTTATATGTGACATTTTACAATGACCGTTTGTTTAGTGGTGGGAGGCGTACATTCTTGAAATACAACAAATCAGAAGCCATAACTTCGCTGAAAATAATGAACTGGAACATGCCGACAATGTGCACAATAGTGATTGGCACTGATCACTCCTGTAACGTTTGGTGGAAATCAAATAATATAACTTAAGTAGTCAAACATTTTACTAAAATTTGACGAAACAAGGACCATAACTCATCTGAAAAACCGAACTCAAAATTTTCGATGATTGACAATCATCCACTTTGTGAAGTTAAATATAATTGCTCCTGGTGATATTTGAGCAGTTGAGCAGACAACTTGAAGGTAAAAATCAAGGACTATAACTACACTGAAACGGAAAATGTCGAAAATGTGCACAAGTATGCTTGACACTGATTAATTCTGTAAGGTTTTTGTGGAAATCTACCAAATCATATTAGACAAGTGGCCAATATATCATAAAATATGACTAATCAAGGACCATATCACGACTGATAATATCTGAACTGGTATATGCTGATGACTTGCACAACTACGCATGCCAATGTCACTTTTGTGTTGTTTGTTGTAAATCCGCTTGGTGGTTGCGTGAACAAAAATTGTGACACACAGACAAACAGACAGCACGAAAGCAATATGCTTCCCTAGTACATGTAAAAGATATAAGTAAACAGAGGGCAAGTATTAAATATCTATGCCGCTTCAAGATGTCCGCACTATTTCAGCTCTATTACCCCACTTTTCTCAGTTTCGACTACTTCAAGGACGACAGACTATCAAGTTCATTATAGATGTTATAGAATTTAGCCAAGATTATATGGTCTTAAATAAAGAAGGATAAATTCGATTTATTTGTTATATCTTTTAAATGTTTTAAGATATCGAATTTGTTTCTGCGGCAAAAGTTGTTTAAATCTTTCATCTAAATGATGATATAACTGTAGAAATTGTAAGTTTATAGCTTCACATACCCTTTGAACCTTTTTGACTACCACCCTTGTTTTACATTGAAGTCAATAGTAAAAGTCTAATTTGGGCAAAACTTAGGGTCTTTTTCGTTGATACGTTGCGCAAAATACGAAAAACGGAAAAAATACTCGTTTTGCTTCGGCGGTGTTTAAAAAAATACTGCTCGACTCAACTGTGTAAAAAAAGATATTTTTATGACTTCACTTTCCCTTTGTACTTTTTATACAACCACTATTACTTTTAGGAATAATGTCAATAATTCAGTCAAAAATGTGCCTCCGTGGTATAGCCGAAAGAAGTCCAAAATAAACAGATGCTAATTTCCCATTTTTTGCGCAAATTCGTGTAGAACGAGTGCTTTAATTACACGTTTTCACTGCTAGAATACATTCTGCAATAAATGAGACGGTTTTCGTGCTTATATACTCCATATTGCAAGTTTTGCAAATCGAAACTGAAAGTAGGAGTTTATTGTGCGGACAAGAGCAAATATGCGCCATTTTAGGGTAGCGGACCACAACAGACTGGCATTTCACTAGGAACTATTCAACCAGCTATTTTCATTTCATTTTTTCGTTAGTTTATTTTCTCGAAAAATAGGTGTAGGAAAAAGTGATCTTCTATGAAGATATGTAAATACGACCCGAAGTTCGTTTTAATATGAAACAAATAAAGACTGTATTTCTGACCTTCAACCTCTAAAATGGAGACTCGGATCGGTTCGGACATTTTCGGAGTGTCCCGAGTGCTTTGGGAATATCTAGGCAGACGACGCGGTTACCTGAAATATTGGACGTTTACAGAGACTTTGTGATCTTCAGATAAATGTCAATTTACGTTTTAGATCATCATTATTTATCAGTTATTTTAGATCTTTTTTCTTTTCCTGAATGTTTAATTACGTCGTGTCATCACATATTTTGGCACTGCAAATAGATAGATAGATTCTTTTATTTCCTCCATTCTTGAAGAGCATAACATATATACAGGTAGACATATATCAGGAAATTTACATGTAAACATTTAAACATTATGTACATATTATACGTGAATATATATATCATTTTAGATACAAACAGCATTATATGCTTCAGTTAAGCATCAACTCTACAAACATAATAACACAAATATGCATATTATACCATAATTAACATAAGAAAGTACAACCATCATAAACTATGCTAACATGGTAGATCTATACTCTTTTCGTTAATGTAACTGCATGCATTAAAACTTAAGATTTCTCTATAATACGTGTATATTCAATGATAAGAGCCATATTTAACTAGGAAGTGCATTAAACAATGTCCACCATTTACCTATATCAAACAATACAAATTTTAAGGTACAACTTACTAGTGATGTAAGCATTATCGTATGATATACCAGCAAAGGCTTGTCTTTTTCGAAAGAGAGATTAAAAACAAGCGCCTAGTAACCATACTTAAAGACTGTGTAACTGGCTATATACTGTAATTTTCAAATAGAACAATCTTGTCAAAACTAAAACACAAGATGAACGAACGGAAATTACACGTACGTATATGATATACCTTTGCTCGCACTAATTATATAATCAAAAACGATTGAGAAATGGTAAAAGTTCATGTAAAATTAGAGTCTTTGACACAACAAATGCAACGTTTAGGACAAACTGTTTCGAATATGCAAATTAACGAGTATATAGTATAATAAATGCAAAGTTATGAGCATATGGTATATGTGTGAGGTTAATGAGACACGGTAGGCAGCATATGCAAAGTTACGGGTATACGAATTACAGTATATGCAAAATTAAGTGTACATGGTACAATCTATCAAATGTCAGCACAAAAAAAAAAACTTCACCTTGTTTCATAAAATCATCTGTACCTTAACGTATACATGGTCAGATCAACACCTTCTGTAGAACTCTTGCAATTTGATAATTTTTCAAACTGCATTTATTATTGTCTGTAGATAGTTGTATAAAGAACCACGATTGTTCATACGGGCTCATTCTAAACATTTGACTTAATGTATCTAAGTCGCAGGCTGAGATGACAGCATCCCAATGGCAAGTATGTTGATTATGATTTTCATGACAGAAACATATTAAGTGAGTTATCAAGTCTTCACATAGCAGGCTGCATTTTTTACAACGCTGTACAAAAGTCTTTGACATCTTACACCGATTGTTTTAATAAGGAAAGTACACATGGACATAAGTTTAGGGTTAGTCCTAGCTATACACCACAGTATGCAGGGATTTTCCAGGTCAATGACATTGTGTAACTCTGGTCTGATTGATACTAGATGTTCAGCAAGCAGTCTTTTCTCCTTTACAATGACAACTTTATATAATATTGACTTCCAAGCGTACTTCGATGGAAAAAATCCTGACTCTACGAATTCCTGCAAAAACTTCACTAAATCGTATTTTTGAATAAGTCTGTATAAATTTGGTATGAAATCGTATATCTGCTTGTCAAAATTCACAAACCCCGTTAACCTATGAACAAACACTCGTTTTGCAAGGTATCTACACGGCAAGCGACACAGTTGCCCGAACAATTGGAGTTTTCTAAAGTTAATTATTGAGTCAAGGGATGTAGCACACAGGGCGAAGTCAGTATTGGTAAATTTATTGAGTTGTTGCATGGATTTTATACAAAACATGTGCGCACGTTCTAGATTACGTATATCAGAGTTAGAATATAAGGACCATAATTCACAGCCATATAATGCTTTTGGAATTACAACTGATTGATATATTGTTCTGGTCGTAATTGGGTTTATTGCTACAGGGTGAATTCCGCAATTTGAGATATTAAGAAACGTCCCCCGAAGTTTGACACAAGCATCTTGTATACATCTATTTATTGATAGAAACTTGTCAGATACAAGTCCTAGATGGGTATAGTATTCTCTTTCCTCGACTATTTCATCCCCAAGTTTGAATATTCTATCAGTTCTTGTCCTATTGCTTCCAGACTCATTAAAGACTATAACACCACATTTATTGGCATTATATTTGAATCTCCACTGACATGAGTAACTATAACATATAGCCAGCATCCTGTCAATTCCAAACTTCGAGTAAGACACAAATACCATATCATCAGCAACTGTTGAGGCACAAACATTCATATTAAACATACACAAACCATAGCCACTGCCCTCAAGCTGTTTGATGAAACCGTTAATGAAAACCAAATAAAGCAGAGGCGAACTTTTCCCGCCTTGTCGGGTTCCTTGTAACACCGGGAATATTGGCGAATTCAGACCCTTATATCTTACATAGCTGGAAACATTTTTGTATAGTTCTTTAAAAGCAATTAAAGATGTTTCATCAATTTCACTCTCAATCAATTTGTAAAATAAGCCATGATGTCATACATTGTCAAACGCTTGTTTTCCATCTAGGTAACATACATACACTTTTGACGAATTCTCGCGTGAAAAAAAGACACACTCGCGTAATATAAAAGAAGTCATAATAAATCCTAGTTTATCCTGAAATCCACCCTGTTGTATACTTAAACTGTCTATTAGTAGTGTGTTCTAAGAGAAAGTGTCACGTTGATAATTTGTCGAATCGTTTTCTTTAAAACATCAAAATATGACCCACGGATATGGAAAGTCCTCGTCTGTCAAAAATGTGCAGTTGTTATTTTCATATATTTGAACCGTATCTTTAATATGTTCACTTGTACATTAGAATCATCAAAACTAGAGATATTAACAAATCAAAATAGTATTTCATTTAAAACGTTACGTCTCTTTTTTTTCAACCAGTTTGTAGGATTTATTTGCAGTCTTTATTGTTTGTTTTTGGGTTTTACGTCCGTTTTCGTCAACATTTTATTTTTACAAGCACTAAACTCTTTTCCCTCAGTAACTTACAACTGTCCCATTGAAAAATATTAGTCACAGATAGAGTTACTGTACCGGACACCAGAACTATGACCGCTCGACTGACGGGCGAACGCTCCAACCAGTGTGTCATTCGGTCCGATATGAGGGGTGGGGGTAATTTTTGATTGGATGAATTAGACAAGAGACTATTTTCTAAGGGTCAGTTGTATTTGAAGTTTTCAAAACGGGAAATATTCTAAAACCAGAATTGCACATATCTGTTAACCATGGTTTAAAATGCTCATTTATAAAGATGAAAGTTAACATTGTAGGAATGGCTGTATATGCCGATGTTGAGAAAACTTGTAGCCCGACCTTATTGGGGTTTTTTCTGTGTTAAAAAGATATGCTTGTATTATTTTATGCCATCAAATATGATTAAAATAAAAAAAATGAATTTATCATTTAATTATCAAACCGCGAAAGTTCATTGTTATCACTACCCCCTCCCGTTTATTCTTATATATTTGCTTCAAGGCGTTCATTCTAGCTTTGATGGAAAAAAATATATCAAAAAATATATTTAAAGTAGGCAGTAGTTATATCTACTCCTTTTCTGAACTACAAGTAGATATTTAATTGTTTAAATATGACGAAAAGCTGGATGCAAAATGAAATCTTCAGCATACAAGCTGTTTACTGTCAACTTTAGAACGCAAAGACGTGACGTCGTCAAGCATAATGTTAGCCTGGTACCCGACTGTATTTCGAGAATCATTGTGGAACGTAGAGAGTAAACACGGGCACCAGTCTAGCATAATGTTTGACGTTCCTTAAGAACACTGTAAATTAGGAGTCATACAAACAATATGTTTAGGTGGGGCGGTGGTCTAGTTGTAACACGTTGACTGCAAATCCAGAGGTCCGAGGTACGAATCCCGGTCCAGGCACAGGAAATTTCTGAGTGTCTCCCACCTAACTCAGAGGCCTTTACTGGTTCTTCCCGGGAAAGACGGCTTCGCGTGTATCGGTGCTATATACCTTGCACTTTAAAGAACCAGACTGTCTATTCGCAAAGAGCTAGGCTAAGTTAGCCGGACAGGCCTGTATCTAAAAAGGATTTCTCTCTACCTGTTCTGGAGGCTTATCTCACTCTGTACCTCTGGTCAGATCGGTCTGTGTCTGTACTAGTAGAGGATAAATTCCGCGCCCTGTGTGGCTGCGTTTGTTAAATGTAAAGCGTCTTTGAACATGTTTATCATGAAAAGGCGCTATATAAATCTGGTGTAACAATAATAATGATAATAATAACAATGTCACTTTTAATTTTAACAATAGGTACATCATTTCTTTTAATTAATAGGCTTACTGCACTTGGCTATGATATATTTTCTGAATAGAGCCAGCCTGCTAAACATCCGATATCTAATCTTTTGTCAATGCGGCCTTTATGAATGGGCTACAGATTGGTTACCGGTCAATACTCCTAAACAGGCCTTAAACATTCCGAGCTGGTATGTTAGCGCAAACGACAAAGAAACAATATAGCTGACAATGGAGAAATTGTGGAAATTTCCGGAAAAAAAAATTGTTTAGAAATCTGCAAAAAAATATTTAGACACGTTTGTTGAACCTATAACCAACTGGCAATATCAGAAACAGACAAAAATTTGGAGATAACTGTAAAATAAAACATGGAATTAAGTGGGTCTTCATTTTCTTAGATTATTTTCTTTCAGTTCAAATAAGTTTTGAAGCAGAACTTAAGAGAAAGTTGATTTTACAGAATTGGACCCGTAATAACAATTGTAATAACAATCGGCAATTTCCGTGCAATTTCTACTCCGGTATCCTTCGGTCGTAACTCAAACAAACCCGTGGCAAACAAGCCGGAAATGCTGAAGAATATGGTAAACATGTAATCAAGCGTAAATTGCCGATTACGATTACGTGTCTTGTACGTTTTTTCCACTAATTATGGTCCTGCTGCAACCAACTTGGCAACTACATTCAATAAGTGTATACTGTTACCATCAACTCTCAGAGCAAAACTGTCTTTTGACAAACGAAGAACATTTTTACAATTCCAGTGCGTAAAGTGATCAAATTACCAGCACGGGAAAATTGATAAAAAAGACGAAAAAAAATAAGGAGTTATTTTATTTACTGCCCTTAATGGGTTCGGTTTTGCTCTACAGTAATGCACATAGTATGTAATAAATAAACTTAACTCTTAACTAATTTTAAGGCGCATTTCTTCAAGCTTTGACGTAAAGTTTTGAAAAGAAAATCATTTTCACCCGTTTTCTATTTTAAATTTACACATTATTCAGAATGATAAATGTATTTCAAGCAATAAGTAAAATATGCGGTACTTTTTGTAAATGTATTTAATCGCTTGTGTCACTTATTCTATAACTGGGTTTTCCGTAGACTACTTTTAATTACAGCTGGACCTACCTTAGCGGTAACCTGCATTTAACATCCTTTTGCTTGAAGCAGTCAGACTTCTTACTGGTGCCTCATGCAGGATTGACTGTTCCAGGCAAGAGCAAAAATATCGAACACCTCTTTTTAAAAGTGTTCTAGTACATACTTCTTTGATTCTGAACAAATATCTGGTATTTTTGTAGTAACTGCTAACAGTTTCAATGGGATATGTCTTAAATGATATGTTATATTCTTAACAAAGTTATAAAATACGTTGCTTATGTGGATTCACATACAAAACATTGTGTAAATTTTGATGAATAAATTTAAGTAATTTTTATGGACTACAACTATGACTTATAGAAAAGAGATCTTTTTACAGATTTTATTAACTATCACAAGTGTCGTGTGGCGGCTGTAAAAAGACTCCCCGTACTTGGATTCAGTGTTGTTATATTTTCTGGTCCTTTGGGATCATGGAGTCCTTTCAATATTTGTGTAATAGAGTGAGTGGTGTTGCACATTTCACAGACACAATCAAACCGAGTCGGCAATTATTCTGCTTGGTTGCATTCTATGTTTCCAAAGGTTCTTTTTACAGATTTTATTATACGTTGTAAAAGTATGAAGAACAAAACAGGTAATGTCGGCTATGAAAGAGTAATGACATGATATTCATTCGAAACTTGAATTGTTCAACATCGCATTTTGAAGACTTTTAGAAAGATATATAACTCATATCTGGAAGAAAATCAAGACAATTTTTTTGGGTATTTTGCGATAAAAAATAACAACAATAAAACAGTTTAATTATAGACAATAGATCTATGCTTGCCAGCAAAATCTTAGGTACTTGTTTGACATTCGTTCATTTAAATTGTAATTTGCCCAATTTATAATTAAATAAAGCATTTTCGCGCAAAATCATGCAACGTTAGGTTAAATGACGTCATTGATTTAACTGACGTCATATCCGTTAAATGTAAATTTAGCGTTACTATCAGATATACTGAAACAAATGAAAATGCACAGGGAATTGGCGCAAAATATTTTCCATCTTTTACTAGTTTTATCAGCAATAGATCTGTACTGTGCATACAGAGTTGAAGTGACGGTAAAAGACGGCGGAACCTTACAAGCTGTGTCTGAGTTCGAGATAGTAAATCACGATAATCCTCCATTTGAGACAGATTCCGAAGATACAGTTTATGAACACGGTAAGAATTCATTTTTTAGACAAGAATCGTCTTCCGATGGATCGGAAATATTTCTACACACAGACCAGAAAGTTATAGATGGCGTCAATATTTCGGGGTTTCTCGGTAATCTTCGTCACAAACGATCTCTTGATCGACTTCCGGAAAAATGTGTCAGAAATGCAGAAGATTCTGACTTATCGAACCATGCTGTTACTGTAGAAATTGGCGAGACTATTCATTTACCTTGTCACGACTGTCGTGAAGATAAACATGAAATGTTCGAATCCCTGCAATGGCTGAAACTATATCTTTATCCTAATTCTAATGGATTGTATCATATCAAAGAAGTTGTGCCAGATCTACATGACGAGGAGAAAGTAAACAGGATAACTTTAACTTTAGACCATACCCTTGTTTTGAAAAAAGTGCAAATGTCCGATACCGGAAGTTATTTCTGTATACCGGTTGATAGGAGCAATAATTTCATGAATCTGCGGCTAAAATGGAACGAGTTGCAAGAATATATAGCAAGAGAATCACACATGCGGTATTTCTTTCATGTAGATGTGATCGATTTGAAACATGCTGACACGGTAGATGTTTCTAGCTATTCAAATACAAAACCGCTAAAACCGGAAGTAATACCGATCCTAAATATAGAAATCACTACAAGATGGCACGCATGGACTTCCTGCAGCGTGTGTGGTGATGACGGTATTCGAAAACGAATGGGAATCTGTGTCGTTAAGAAGCACAATTACAACAAAGAAGTGAATCACGACTACCTTAGACATATTCTTAATTTTGCTAAAAATGGAATCCCATGCCAATCACAGTTTTTACGAGATTTTCAACAAGAACCATGGCTTCAAAAACCAAACCAAATACAAATTGAAGAATGCAATGTACCATGTCGGGCTTCCATTTCAAGAAGAAAACGTGGTATAACTTCTATGTTTTCAAGATCAGAGATTGAAGATAAAGAGAAGCAGGACAAAATTGACAAGAAAAATGCTAAAAAGAAAGCAAAGAAGAAGTCAGTTCGTGTAGGGTCGTATTTCATACTAAAATGTCCCGGAATTTCGTTAACTAAGACAATAAACTGGGTGAATGGTACAAAGCTTGTTCACATTATTAAGATTCAAAAGTTTTCAAAAAATAGGATAACAATAGACATGTTTGGAAATTTACACTTCAAGGCGGCGGTATTGTCGGACAGCGGAATCTACTCTTGCTGGAAGAAAAAGAAAATGAAATTTAAATACGAGGTGAAAGTTAAAGAAGACAGAAGTGCAGAAATCAGACGATATACTGTGTATCTGTGTATTAGTTTTATAGGTGATTTTGCAGTCTTTTTTATTTTAACTATCATAAAGTATTGTCAGAGAAGAGTTCAACATCGAAGAAGTAAAAAGGCGAAACAGATTGAAGAGGAATCTGGCGAAAGTTCAGGCGATGATGATGAAACTAGCTCCTCTAGTGGGACATCTGACAGTGACTAATTTACAAAATGTTGCTGTCATGCTACAAAAGCTCATGTACGATGTCCGTGCGAAAAGTTTATGTACTTGTTTGTATAGAGTCTCATTTTAGTTTGAAAAGCAAACATTTATGGTAATGCTTCATATAGCAATATCATTTGTATGTATGTAGGCCTCTAAATTGCCTAGATATTAAGAAAGGCCGAAATTTCATACGTGTAATGGTACGGGCACGTGTATAGTTTTCTAAGCGTCTGATGAGTAAAAAAAATAGAACGTAGAATTTTCGCACGGAGTAACCGTTCAAAATGCACTCTGAAGTTTTAAACGTTTAAGACTTATGCGCAAAAGCCAACTTATGCGGAAAATTTTGACAAAAAATAAATGTTAAGTTCAACGTCAGTTACACTATGTGTGGAGCTTAACTTACATTGATATTTATACAAGTTATCACATTAAATAACTACCTTTTAAACGCCAAGTTAAACTTTTCTGCTATTTTGCCTTTATCTAAAGTCTATAACGGAACTACTGCAACATGCTATTCTCAAAGCTATACATTGCTATAACCTTACACACTGTTGAACAAAGTTACGCGAATTCAAAATGCATACGTCATTAAATTATCAGAAATATTGTATTAAGTTTTTAAACTCTCTGGATTACTTTTGAAGATATCGTCAATAAATGATTAGATAGCCATTTTTGGCCGTTTGTGAATTCTGTCGTAAAATCAATAGCCTAATTATTAAATGTTTTTGTGTTAAAAGAAACATACCTGCATAATATATATCAAACATATATGTATCATACTCTATAATACAGAAATCAGCGTCTACAGAATAGATATAAAAAACCATGACAGAATATCACATTTTCTCGGGATTTCTATGAGAATGATATTAATGTTTACGTTCTTTGATTGTACTTCAGATTTTACCGCTTGACTCACCCAGTAAGGAGGTTTTCCACATTATTTTTTTTGTGGTGGGGGTGAGGGGTGTGGGGGGGGGGGGGGTTAAGTTAAACGTTTTCCGCTTTTCATAAAGGAGGTGATCCATATTTTCCCTCCATTTTTTATTTTAGGCACGATCGACCGGGCACCTGGGAGGAGTCGCCTACCTTTCGCAGTCAGGATGGCTCCCTCACTAAACAAAATGCATAGAGGTTACTGAATTGACTTATATTCTTATATTTACTTTTTTATTTCCAACGATCAGAAGTAATCTCTAAACTAGGAAAATATGTCATGAAAATGGTGACGCGCTTCTGGAGATGTTCCTACGTTGTCATCTGGCTAATGGCGCAAACGATTGATCACTCTAAAGTTTAAGCGCCGTTTTGAAACAAGAAAGTTTAGATATTGTTGTTGTTGTTGTTTCTGGCTGTTGATTACGTTGTTTTTTGCAAGATAGTACAAGTAATATGTCACATTTCATTTAATAAATTTCGCTCTAAAAACGATCTATCTGATATATTTTGTACTTTTGTACTATTACTTTCATTGTACCTTAGTAAGTGTCTAAATTGTCATTACGTGCGTTTATATGCGCAAATGTTGTATTTAGATTGCGAAAAAATTAAAATCAAAACTTCGATGACTCAAATATTGCCCAGTGTTGTGTTTGATTTAAAAAAGAACGCAAAAAAAACATGCATAATCATGACACTTCTGAAGGATTCAGTTAAAGGGAAGCAACTAATGTAACTATAAAAGCTATTTTAGACGATGGTGCTTCCCTTGCATAAGGCATTTTCAAGGTTGTGTACTGTCGTATGTATGGAAATATGCTTTGAATGATAAAAAAAATTTAATGCAAGGTACTTGTATATTGTATCACTGATTTGCATGCGTGCTTATTCTTAACGTAAACAAGCACGCATATTACTTTAAGTGCACACGTCCCAAAGATGTGGGGATGCTCGCATATATAAATGTGCGTTTGTAATTACGGAGTGAACGTGTAAAATTATACGTGAGCATATTTTTGCCCAATACACTAGTAAATTTGTTGGTCCACGCTTGTATAAATGTATGTCAATATATTCACCTACGAAATCGTAAATAAAGCATGTAGGCTATATGTGCACATATATTACTTTATTTCACACCTGAATATTTTTAACCAGTTGGAAGCTTTTCTTTCTATCACGTGACAATACAAAAGAAACCAGTATTGTACTGTGTGTCACATTTTTTTAAGTATATATAGTAAAATCCGAAATCTACAATCCACAAACTCCATATTTTTTTCATATTGGACTCCAGTCCCAAAAATCCATATTTTCATATTGGACGGGACAACTCTTCCGATTCCTTGTAAGGAGATTTGGAATTACTTCCCTTGTATATAGCGACAGCAGTATTTTTTTGAAAAAAATGCGATAACTTTCTTATTTTTGAATGAAACATATTAGTGTAAGCACTCAATTTCTTAGTTAGAACGTTTCCTATCCAATTATCAAAATTTCACAAAAAGTTGTTTTCGAAATTTTTTGCGCCGAGAGTAGATCTAAATGTACAGAATCTATGTGTTATCAGAGAAGAACGTATTTTAAGTTAATGTGTGTTGTTGTTAAAATGTATAAAGTAATGTTTTCTACATCTATTTTTATGGTGTGAAATAAAGAGGTAATTTAACAGTGTTGAGTACAATACTGAATTCGATTGGACTCGTACACAGCAGTAATAACCCATATTTGGACTCGGCATTCGCCTCGTCTAAATATGGATTATTACTGCTGTGTACGAGTCCAATAGAATTCAGTATTGTACTCAACAATGTTAAATAACCTCATAATATATGCACGCATTTATACGTGTACCTACATATTTTACACATGTATAAGTATGACAAATATACACGCACATGTTTGCATTTACGAGTGCACGCATTATTTAAAACGTGCAGGTATGAAATGTACGTACACATAAATTGGTGCACACCTTTTACGCGCCCCGATGTTTGATGGTATAATATCTGGATACATAACTAGATTTCATTTTAGTTTAAATCGAGATATAACTGTAAAATCTGTATGTTTATTCTATATCTGTTTTATTTATCTAGTCGTGAACGTTTATATGCAATACGCACAATATTTTACCTATTGGACGCACGTGCGTACCAAAAACCTGTATTTTTCCGTATTTGGACGGTTCAACAGTTCCATGTTAAACATACGATAAAGCCCGAAACGTAAATGTACCGAATGTAAACGCTCTATGTACAGAGTACATCAAATCAGAGAAAAGGCAGAAATACAATAGTCAGTGAATCATTTTTTATTTAAACTAAAATAAAATAGATATAGAATAAAAACGTTATTTAACTTTGTACTGTAAAGCGGCCCGTCCAATATGGTTATCTCGGCTGGGTACTCGCCCAAATATATCTTCGTATTGTACAGAACAATGTTAAGGGGAGGCATACTTTGAAATTAGAAAAAAGTGGGTGGGGTATTATAAAATTTACCTGCAAAAAAAGTACAAGGTTTTGGTAAATGAAATGAATACTGTTTCAACTGTTATAAGTACACAAAGGATTGCTCACTAAAATAAAAATGAGAAAAACTGAAACAAGAAAGTTATTGTTGAATTACATAAGACTTCTTGTGTACATTCAAAGTCAACAATTAAGACTTTCTGGTGCGAAAATAATAGTGCTTCACTTTGTCCAAACACTTATCAATGTCCTACAGATTCTAATTTAAAGAAAGAATGTGAAATAAGTTCACTGTCTTGCTTTTCATTTCGCATATGTGAGCTAAAACACATTATTTAGTTTGTTTACAAAGTAGTGCATAAGAAAAGATACGGTGGTCAAGGAATGCCACATTCCAAAACTAAAAGAGTATATTCCCCTTTATACATTAAACATTTATCGTTACAGAAGTCTAGTGGCTTACAATAAAGGCCTAGAAATGTTGCCATTATTAATTTTTAACTTGGTATTCATGAACTACAATGCACTTAAATATCAAAACACATTCAACAAACTTTTGAAAATGTACTGTCTTAAAAATCCATAAAATAAGGTATGAAATTTGGTTGAGAGGTCCAATCAATGTGTATATGTGCAAAAGCAACATTCTAATCTTGTTCACAGAAGTTACTAATACACAGCAGGAATGTCAATGATCAAAACTGGACGAATATACAGTTATCCTCACTTAAATGTCATTTATAATTTGTCCTTGAATTCTCCACCATACTTTTCATAACTCTGTTTGCACGAGTTGCACGAGAATGCTGTCATTCACGTAAAAAAATGGGGTCAAGTAAGTTGTAAATGCAATATCATGTAAACGTAATTAATGGATTATGCAGTTCAAGATAAACTTTACCTCATAACGTAACGAACATGTATAATGTTGTAACAACAATTTTACTTACACTGATTTAAGTAGCAGTCGGTTTATAAGTGGCTTTATTGATTCATTTTGTGTTTTGTTATTGTTGTCAAAAGTATAACGGAAGTGCCTCACAACTGAAGCGGAAACCAGTTTGATGCGCAAAGTAGTCCACTGTAAGTAATATTTTTTGACAAATGCCCACACAAATTAATAATTTTCTAATATTAAAGACGAATATCTGAATAGGATTCATTATTTGATAAGAAATTATAATCATCGACATGTTATTTTTAAAAATCGTACACGTGCTGACACCTAAGTTGTCTCCCGTTGTTTATTAGAGTTACCTTTCGTCCGGCGCAGTAATACATTTGCAGTGAATCGCCGAGAAGTCGTGGGAAAATTAAAAACCATGTAAACAAACTAAAATTAACCACCTTTTCAACATGAATTTCAAGTGATCGACATTATGCATTTAACCCGCCTGACCTGTGTAGCATCTTAGATATCTGTTCTAAGGTATTCATTGTGTAGAATGTCATGTTATGCCCTTGCAATGCTAATCCCACTCTGATTTTTTGGTTTACATTTTTTATCAATGAGAAATATGGCGTCCATCCCGAGATGAACTGACGTGGCGTTAAATTTTGACATGTTTAAGCAAACCTGGTGTGTTAGAAAGAAAATCTCATCCCTTCAACATTATTTGGAACACTGTTATTGTAAAAAACCTGTTTTTTCCTTATACAAAAGCTTAATATTTTGTGTTGAATGTACTTTCACAAACACCTCTGTTTTCCTATTACATTCATAGTACCACATCCTTATCCACAAAATACTGAATATTACAGGTGTCCATCAGTATTATATCAGTTTAGGAATATGTTTTTTATTTTCCCACCATCGATTTCTTGAATATGCACCCCTTCCGCATTGCTGTATGAACTGTGAATGTAGCAATATGCGTCCCCTTAAATAACCTAATAATATTTGAATTTATGCTTTTTGTGGTAGTTTACTTCTAAGCGATAAATGTAAAAACAAAAAACTTTTGTCACAGTTTTGACTTTATTTTGTTTGCTTACTTTTTGCCTAGTATATTTGTATAAATACAAACAAATGTTTAACCTGAATTTGGGAATAAATAGCAACCATATATTTACAATATATCAAAGATTGCTGATAAAATAGAAATAAAAACATCAAAGGTTAATTGCACCCAATATCGCTCCATCTTTAGTGGTTTGCTATTTTCTCTCAGGGATATAATGTATCCTGTTTTAACATCTTTATGACAATTCCCAACCCATTATTTTTATATATATTAGATCGTTCACAAAAGATTAAAAAGCTTTTAACAAAAAAAGTAAATAAATGAAAAATTGTATCAGTTTTCTTTTTCAAAGCTTGACTGACTTTTTCAATTTTGAAGTACAATTGAAAATAGTCAGAGGCCTTATTGAAGGAATGTTAATTTCTTGTAATGTATTTATAAAGCCTTCAAATATAATACAGGGATTTGAAAATTTGATATAACATCTTTACAAATAAATTTTAATCTTGACAACCTTTATTTAAAAAGATTTGTTCCTCCAAGAAATCAATAAAATGAGGGTATTGTAAAAGTGACCAGACCAGTGTTCAAACTTATTGACCCATGATTTTTTCAAGACAGCCAAATAAATTTCTAAAAATATTGTTCACACATGTACCATTTTTTTCAGTAATTTTATCTTTTTTTATGTTATATAAACATTCTGTGACAAACTTTGTGGATATGAGCATGCTGAAAAAAATCACCCCACGCTGGGCAAGTAGCTTTAGGTTCGATGAGTATACTATGCGGAACTAAGATCGTATGAAACTAAAAATGTTTGTTTTGCTTGTTTTGTATTGTTTGATTTAACGCTGCACCAACACAATTACAGGTCATATGGCGACTTGGTGGAGGAAATCCTCTGTGCATTATTTTCTTCACTGGCGGACACCTGGGTGAACCACCAACATTCCGTAAGCCAGGTGGATGGTTTCCTAACATGTAGAACTCAACTGATTTGAAGTCAGCGACCTTAACCACCCGGCCACGCAGATCCACTGAAAATGCTACATCCGTCTATGAATGTGTAGTTTTTAATGTCATCACCCTGTTTAGAAGTAGCGTGTGGATTTAAGAAAAAGATACAGTCGTTTAACGTTTGCCGATAGCCGTTTTCTTATTTCTATATGTCCATACTTTTCAAATATTTTTAGGCCTCTGGATTTTAGTACCAGGGAAATCTTTAAATTATTCGTGTATCTTTTGAGTGTACATTTCTGAAATGGAAAATCCTTGTTGAATTTCTTGCACGTTTCTAATGACATAAAGCTCAAGAACATCTTTAGACCAAGAATGAAACTCATTTTATATACCCAGCCGATAGGTTCCAGATTTTTTTCTCCGATTTCAAATAGGAAGTAGCCATTTTCCTAACAACCGGAATCTACGAAGGATACGTAAAGAAACGGATATTGCCGATTGTCATAAAGGATCCACTGCATGGTTCTTAGTTATTTATTGACAATGCAAGTCTGAATCCAATTCTAATTAATCCTCCTGTTTCTGTGTCATATAAATGGCTCTTTCCTTAAATTACTGTCTTCATACCAATTGACAATTGAGCCCCCCCCGCCTTCATACAAACATCAAATCAACGCCTCAGACTATCGGGCCCAGTGTACAACAATCTTTAGTTATGGTAACTTTGGCAACACAAGTCACTGGGCCTTTGACGAAAAATTCCGGCCGCTTAATGGAAGAATTAACCGAAAAAGTAGGACGACATACCCCAGCTCTTTTTTTTTTTAATTCCGTTTCTCTAAGGTTATGTATAATATTAAACTGTTTTACCTAAGTATCATTGTACTTATGAAAAAAAAACTGAATCACCATTTGAGCCACACCATGAGAAAACCAACATAGTGTGTTTGTGACCAGCATGGATCCAGACCAGCCTGCACTCAGTCTTATCAGGATCCATGCTGTTCGCTAACGGTTTCTCTAATTGCAGTAGGCTTTGAAAGCGAGCAGCATAGATCCTGAGCAGACTGCGCGGATGCGCACGCTGGTCTGGATACATGCTGGTCGCAAACGCACTATGTTGGTATTCTCGTGGTGCAGCTCATATATTATTGTAAAGTTCTGTGATATCTTTGATGATGAAAATATATCCATTAAATGTAAAGTTTTATAAAATACATTTTGCTGGTGTTGTTGCAAATGTTCTCAATATCGGTGGAAGTTTATGGATAAAGGTCGGCAAATTTTGGAAGAATTATGTTAAATCATGTATTGTTTAACAAAGAGAATGCAAATACTACCTGTAGCTGTTTGGGTAAACTGTTTTGATCAGTACAATTCTATAATTTGAATTTTATAATACACTGGCCTCAAATTGGGATAGTATATATGTTTGAAATAACCAGTATACAATCCAGTCAGTATCAACTGAATCCCCAGAATTACACGAACAACAACAAAAAAACTGGATGCTCTTCAAGTTTATTCTCGATGTAAAATAAGCAAAGCAGTTTTTACAATGCATATCCTGATTATCATGTCTAAGCTTCAGAAATCATTTTAGTAGGCAGTCATTCAGCATATAAACAATGTTTAGTAGGCAGTCATTCAGCATATAAACAATGTTTAGTAGGCAGTCATTCAGGATATAAACAGCATCAGTCTTATATCCCGGTTGTTATGAGAGCTAACTGTAACAAAAACATTTCTTTTTAAATAATCAACATTATGAATTGCTGTATATATACTGTACTGTAAGTGAACAATATGCTTTTAAAGTATATAGCATAGAAATGTTAAAATAAAATGTTAAACACAATGTCAATTGGAAACAAATCGGCAAAAAATTTAAAAGAGGTCTTTTCATACATCAACATATTCTGTCAACATTTTTGTATCATTTCATTTATTTCTTAAACCATCTTCTCACGGGTGGGACTCTTACGGGTGGGACTCTTACGGGTGGGACCCAACGTCTTACGGGTGGGACTCTCACGGGTGGGACCCAGCGTCTCACGGGCGGAATTCTCACTGGTGGAATTCTTACAGGTGGGATCCTTATTCCAAATATTTTCTTGTCATGTTTGTTGTTGTTGTTGTTAACTTCTTCACTGTAATATACAAGAACAATTTAAAGTTTGCCATGTATATTTTATGGCGAAAATAGTCCGTCCGGTAACCTCATTCAAGACCTATGAAAATAGAACGAAATCTACCTACTCGTGTGACAACTTAATTAAACAGGCTTTAATGCAAGCTTATAGCTTGCTCTTCCTTCTAAGACATTCATATGTTTGTATGTAATAAATATTGTTTCAACCAACCAAATGAAACTTGTTTATCAATAAAGATGGGTTTGTTGGGGCTTTTTTTTGCTCTATTACTTAATAAGCGTTTATGCGTTTATTTTCTAAAAAGAATTTCTGACTCAGTAGAGCATTAAATTCTAATCACAGGCACGATGCACTTGTATGTTTTTTGTAATGATTCCTAAATAAAGTAATATGTTTGAGACGTGGATAACAGTGTCTTTTATCGTCAAATTTTCTTACTGACAAACTAAAATTACAACAACAAGTTACACTGACATTAACAAAACTGTTGACTTTGCTAAATAAATTCAAAGATAGATCTTACTTTGTTCTCTCCTGGTTTCGAGCAGCCAATGCCATCCTCTGCAGAAAGAGAAATAAATCATTAGATATTAAAGGAATGCTTGATTTTACACAAAGGGGTGTAAATTAAAAGAAGTGTTTGATTAGATGGAAAACAGGTACCTGTAATTTTAAAGCACATGCTTGATTCGATTAAGAACAGTAATATTTTAAAAAATAAAGGACAACTTTATTTCAAAAGAAATGTTACATTTCATAAAGAAAATGTTCATGCGTTACTACGCAAATTTACTAAATATAAAATAAAACTGTTTTTTTTTTCCTTCAACAAATGACAATTTGATGGCATATGACCTACACATGTTTTTAGAATTCAGTCCACATCACTACGGGAAGAAATTCATCTAGACAAATCGGCAAAAATGTTCAACATAATGAGTCGGCGTGTCATATGTAAAACCCAGAACCTTAGCTCCAAGGTCAAGGTCACAGAAATCAAAGGTTAACAGTGTCTGTTTTGTGTCCGTTCCATAACTCTGCCATCCATAAAGGGATTTTAGAGAAAATTGGCGTATATGTGAATCATAATAAGGATACGTGTCATACGCTAACCCAGACCCCGAGCTCTATGGCCAAGGTCACACTTTTAAGTCAAATGTTAACTGGGTCTTTCTCATGTCCGGTTCATAACTCTGACATTCATTAAAGGATGGCATAAATGTTCCCCATAAATGCGCAAGACCCAAATGTTAACATGGTCTGTTTCTTGTCCGGTCCATAACTCTGCTATGGATGAAAGAATATTCAAATTACTTGGCATAAATGGTCCCTATAATGAGATTAAGTGTTATTTGCAAGAATCAGACCACTAGTTCATGGACAAGGTCACAATTAGAAGTCATAGGTTAATATTGCCTGTTTCTTGTCCGGGCTGTAAGTTCAACATTCATAGGGGGATTTGAAAATAATTTGACACAAATGCTAATCATATTGAGAAGGTATATCGCGCTAAGTTGACCTGGGTCTCTCAGGTCAAGGTCACAGAATGATTCATACCAAAACTATTCTGGCATATTTTGCGCAAAAACACTGCAGTATTCTTGGACATGCTTCAGGGGCATTTGTCACTAATAATGAAAGCTCTTATTTTGAACATTATTGCAAATTTAAGGCAATAAGGGTTACCTTGGAAAGTGTTCCACCATCCATGCAGCCTCCCATACAATCTGCCATGTCAGTTTCTCCATCACAATATTCCAGACAACACTGTGTAGCACATTCATCATCGAGAAAACATCCCATTGAGTTACAGTCATCGCCAGTTTGTCTTTTGTTCTGGTTTTATCATAAATAAAGCATGGAATAGAATAAAGACACCGAATAAAAATAAAACACACAATCGAAAAAGAAGACACCTTTTGCGACTTGACATTCTCTCGATAATACTTTTGCAAGATCTTTTCGGATTTAGATTATCACTGTATTTTTCTTTAAATTCACCGTGGGCCAGGCAAAGATAAATTGGGACATTTTTCCACATATAAACATGATCATGATTAAACGCTCGGCATTTTGTCATTATGCGAGACGGAAGCACTTGAATGAAATAAGCATTTAGGAAAACAGGCCAGGTAAACGAATTCCTTATTGTAATAGATATCTATGAGACATCAGATTTTATCGTTCTAACAATGGCCTATCTGTAAATAAAATCAAAATAATTTTTGTCGCTCTTATTAAGGTTTAGCAGTATATCACAAAACAACAGATTTTTTACCGAATGAACAACAACTTGACACACAATTTATCTGTCTAATACATGTTTTACTGTTCTGTCCCACAGAGTTGGATACTTAAAATATTCTTATTTAGTTGTCCCCCTTTAAATAAAAATGCCATTTGTAACGAAATAAATGTAAACAATTGTCAAAAACGATGTTTTACCTAGTTATGTAAAGTTTAAACACTCGCATGATGTTGCAAATGCATCAAAACGAAGACATGTAAAACAGCTTTTAAAAATGGTGAGTTTTTAAAGGCGCTGAACTGTCCAGAAGTGTGGCCCCTTCATGCAGTCCCTTTCCGGAATTCAATACATATTTCAGTAAATTGACAATGGCTTTGTAGAATAATTTAAATGTTTTATACGCTGTTAAATTTTCATGTAAAACAATGCTTTCTTTCTATGATTTGATGACGTTCGAACGTTTTTCTCCGAAACATGGACCTATACCTTAATACCAAACTTTTCAAGAGAGCAACTTACATAAACAGTCCAAAAACTCAATAGGTAGACTAAATTAAATTTCTCAGAAAAAATATATTTTAGTAAATTTATCACCTGAAATTAAATGTATATTTATTCCTCATTCAAACTATAAGTTTATAGTAATATTAATATTATAAAGAACAATGTTACATGTGTGCTAATAGTAAAAGTTTCATAAGGCTTTAAATTTCACGTTTTACATCATTACATCAAACATGAACTTTCACAGTTAACAGCCATAACGAGAGAGGTTATCAAAAACAATAGATTCAAATAAAATTTCTACTATCCAAATCCAAACCATTGACAAAACATGAGAAAACAATGACCGGAAACACGACTTAACAAGAAATTAAAAATATTTATATTCAGATCGAAAACGTGTGACTACAAAGTCACTATGAGCCTTTAAAGAAAGTACAAGCATACACTTTACTGTTTGAACTACTATCCGAAGCAGTGGACTATTACAAATTAAAACTCACCTGGTCTATGGCTTCTTCAAGTCCTTGAAGCAGCCGCTTCTCTTGTTCATCAAGCTCGTCTGCTTGCACTGCAATCAACAAGAAATAATCAATGAAATCAACTTTTATAACCTGGCGTTTATCTCATTGGTTGAATGAAAAAGTGATATTCTTGTAAACAAATACAAACTTACGGCCTTATACAGTTACTTCTGAGATTTCTTACGAACAGTGAAATGTTTAAACAAAAACAGAAACAAATGAAATCATCTTTGTAACTGAGGCTAAACTAAAGAATTCACGAGTTACGGAGTACGAATACTTAAAAACTTTACTTAACAGTAAAACCAGAACATCAAACCAAGAATTTGACATTTTCAAACAAAGTTAAATCGCCTGTTAGTTTAACAGTCGATTAAAATTTCAAACAAATGGGCCATGACTTTGAAGATATTGAAAAAAAATTTTGATTCAGTAGCCAGAGAAGTCAGACATCTTTGATTCGTTCTTACAGGTTTATCAGAAGTGTAAAGACGTGTTATTCCAGACGTTAAAATCAAGCAACCAGATTTTACTTTCTACTGTTTATATATATATATATAATATACTGACTATTTATACCTGTAATCATTCAATTAACCTGTATTTCCACTGAAAATTAAATTTAATATAAGACAAAATGTCGTTTTTTTAAGGAGAAACAATTATTTACATTTACTGCACGAATTGAAAATGTTTCACTAGATCTACTAAGAGATTAGACAGTTCGCATCACTCTTACAGAAAACAGTCTTGGCGCTTTCTCATATTGCAAACGTGTAGGATTCGTTTAGGATTATCGAAAGAACATTGCGAAAGTTACCAAATCTACATGTACATATATATGATGATATAATCAGAGCTGTGGAGAAACAATGCCTTGGGTAATTATTTCTGAAATTAATTCAAATGCATTATATTAACTAAGAGATGCAGTATACAGTTACATAATGTAATAAAATAGATTTACCGTTCAGACTCCATTTCGCTACCGCAATAGCGACAAAACAAACAAGCAACCACTTTAACATCATTGATCCCAGTCAGACTCGTCCAAAACTGATGGGTCAGCTAAGACTGTTTTTGGTTTTTATAAGTGTCCTCTGCCCATCATATACGTCAGTGTCTTTCGTACTGGAGGTAATGTGCAGTAAATTGCCTGCACCCTTATCAGTGCCGCATTATCATTATTGTTTCCGTTGTGTTGCTTTCCGCCGGCGGCGCTCTGATTTTCAGTTAAATATCCTAAATTGATTGCTTAACGGATACATGGTAAAAGTCAAGTCATCATATAGTGACCTTTGGTTTGATAGACCATTCATGTTTGTATCGAACTTAACTATATTCACACGCTTTTGAGTTATAAAACAAAGTAGTAGATCTATATTATGCTGAGATATAATGCTGAATGTTTTTTCTTGCTACACCATGATATGTTATGTAAAGAAATTGAAAAAAAAGAAAGAAAACATTATAGTTTGTTGTACTGTTTCCATTCAACATACAGGTGAAGGCTTTAAAGACATTTGAAACGGTAAAACCTCACAGGACGATTAACTGTGATCAGTAGATACCCCTAAACGATTGAGAGGCCAAAGGCCAAGGTTACTGTGACCTTCAAATTGAAAACGGGTTTCGCTCAACGGAAGAAGGCTTTGGCTTACAGTGATCAAATTTCGAAGGATGATTTTCAGATATCATATGATAACACATGTTGTTTTAGGATCTGTAATCAAACGTCAAGGGGCCGTTGACCTTCAGACTGAAAACGGTTTCCCATTTATAACTGGAGAAGATTTTGGTCTACAATTGCCAAACTTCAAAAAAAAATGACTGGTTTTGATACCTGCATGAACCCTTTAGCTTTAAATTAGAGATTAGTCAGTCAAAGGTCAATGTCACATGTGGACTGAAATCGTTTTCTGATTAATTACTGGAGAAGACTTGAAAAGTTTAAAAGATCATTTTCTTTGGTCAGTTAATGACCCCTATTGCTTTGGGGTCATTATGTCAAAGTCAAAGGTCAATAACTTAAATGATTTCTGAGCAATGCAATGACTGGAGAATAACTGGGTCTACGACCAACAAAGTGCGTTTGCGACCAGCATGTATCCAGACCAGCCTGCGCATCTGCGCTGTCTGGTCAAGATCTAGGATTTTCGCTATCAGTTTATCTAATTATAATATATATGGTTTCTAGTGACCATTTATGGAAAATATGTGTCAGTATGATAGTCATAGGGTTTGGACTGAAGCCTCGCACCCACGTCCGCCACCCCCTCTATTTATCATATTGACCTCGCATATTTCGGTAAAGAGTCATTTAAACCAAAATAATAAATAATGATCAACATGTGATTTGTTTTTGATGGGGTCTGTAGATTAAACGTCAATGTCTATCATACTAGAGACTGAAAACAACACACTAAGTAATCACGGACAAGTCATCGGGAGCATGGGTTAAATGTACAGCTTTCATTATACTTAATTAACCAAAAGTGTGTTTTCTATGCAACTTAAACATTGACACACCATAAAGTTAAACAACATTAGCAATTACTCGTGGAAATATGTCTTTTTATTTACTTTGTTAATTCTTTAAAAGTGTATTTTTGAGCATATGCAGTGGCGTAGCTTCTATAAGGCACTGCAGGCCCGGGCCTGCAGATTATCCGAGAAAGTGAAAAGATAAAAATGCCAAATATGCAATAAAAATCGAAGGGTCAGGGGGTTAGGCTGTAGGAGGTAATGAATCAGTCACTATCAGGCGCGTATCTGGGCATATGCCTATACGCCTGTGCGTAAAATTCAAATTCGACACAAACTGTCAGCGAGAACATAACGAACATATAAAGGAACACAGTGTGAACCGCACATGAACGGTCGGTGGCAACACCTTCGAACGATAAATGTGTATTTTTCTTCTTTCTAAATTACACATTGCTTACAAAGCTGGGCATTCTGATACTGCTTCATTTCTGTATATCATACTTATCTTCTTTGCAGTTTGCTATTCATATGATCAGTGGCATCTGGATTATTGTGATCTATAGCGTAAAAGTGAACAAACCTTATATAGGGAGTACGGACATATCATTTGATATCGAACATATATTGTGAATCGCATAGATATGTCTCACAAGAACTAAAAATTCTGTCTGCCTAAGTGACAAACTTAAGTAGAAACAAGCAAAAAATGAAAGTAAAGCAAGTGTTTTAATGCCATGGAAAACAATTATGTAGGTAAACCCTAAACAGTTTCAGAGGTTTAGTATAAAATCATCAACTGTAATTTTTACAAGTACGTGTTTATGTCTCAAAAGAACTGTCCAGCTTTTAACAGTGTTTAATGTTGGGAGGCAGACCCCGGATGTCTCCTTCGGACATAATTTTAGGCCATGAACTGATACCTGGATAAAGCCATAAATTGTTCAGAAAGCCAACCTGTAGTATGAACTGATACCTGGATAAAGCCATAAACTGTTCAGCAAGCCAACCTGTAGTATGAACTGATACCTGGATAAAGCCATAAATTGTTCAGAAAGCCAACCTGATGGTTTCCTCACAATGAAAAATGAAAAAATAGACACCTCGTGCGAGGTTTCGAACATACAAAGATACAAGCGGATACAAGCTAAAGACTTTCATATTTGAAAATATGAACAGTTACTACATATAGTTGAGGTGAACATAAAGTAACAGGTTTATCTGTATTAACAGTACTATATGCCCTAGGTTTAAAATAAGACGTAATGCATGTATAGCTAAACACAGTATAAATATTTGCTGCTATTACAAAAAGTTTAGCCAATGATTTATATTTAATTGACACTAAATCTCAGCATACCGGTACAGGTATATTAACTGGATGTTTGGATGTTTTAGATTTAGACCACCACTTCAGGCGAAACATTTTGCCACAAACCCCTAGTTGCGATACACAGTCAAAAGCGAGATTCTGTTGTGCATGCAAGTTTCTACGGCAACTACCGAGCGCTCGTTTCTACAAACATACCTACATATCACTTTGCCCATTGAACCTCGGTATACTCAATTTGGGCATGTCGGAATCTGTTTGCACAAAGGATCATCCGCCTGACTGCTATTCAAGTATCAATAAAATGCAATAAAACAGAGCAGTGGGAGAATAAAACTGATAGTCTTCCGTTATCTCGAGTAAGAAAAACGTGACTGCTTACGTGATATCGAAGGCTTTATTAATGGTTGCAATAACATCTATCAATCTATATCCAGATATGAATACAGAAGTACTTTTAGCAATTTGCGCAGTTTAAATTCGCATTTTGCCAAAATTAGATGTTTAATGACTAAAAAATGTTAAGTTTCCCGTGAGAAAACTTTAAACGTTTGCAATGTGTGCATAGATACATTAATCGGAAACTTGCCAAAATGTTGATGCAGACGCAATGCATTAAATTAAACACTGACGAAGATTTCAAATACGATTACAACAAAAGTAAAAAAAAACCTAGTGTATACCTTTAAAGTGTGAGGTATCAAAAACTTACCAAAATGCGGATGCAGACGCAGTGCATTAATTAATGACGAAGATTTCAATTATGATAAAACCAAAAAAACCTAGTATACCTTTAATGTGCTAGGTAACGTTCCATTCATTGCCTATGTAATCTTGACGTTGTGGAGGATATTGAATGAATAATAAATAAATAATCATAGTGACAGCTTTGCACACGGTTCGGATATTCGATGTTTTCACGTGTGTAGCAGTTAGATGCAGTTACCCAAACTGCCATAGTGTTAGGCCCCTTTGGCGTGAGCGGGTCTTGGCATTTGTACAATAAAATATATCATAGAATGACACAGTGTTTCAGTGACACAAATATTTTGAAACATAACCATATATCTACTGTTACTATTGATGTCTAATGTACGAAAACAGGGAGTATATGGTGTAGAGCAATTCACAGAACTCTGATTCTTCAACGTTCTAAGTCTCAGCCGTGCTAGAGCGATACACAATTTCACGGTCAAGTTAATTAGAACTCTTCATTGTAAATAATCAAAGTATACGAAAATGGTTGTATTCCTCAAAATATTCTGGGCTGCTCGAGTTGCAGTTTTTGCTTTTAGACAATGTCACGATCCCTGCCATTAAGCATGAGCGGTGTGCTAATCTTTGATTTTAAATGATTACCTCCGTAATATGTAGTACAAATGTGACAGACAAAATAGATTACCGCTGGAATATAGCAAGAGAACGCATCTCTTGCCTAAAACATTCACTAAATCAATTTTCTGGGAGATTGAGACCCCTCCCTCACCTACATCATACTCGCAGCATCGCTGCTTCGTTCGTAACAATGCTGCTCATATCTAGCGTACAGTTCAAAACCATCCAGGTACGCTCCCGTACTGTCCAATATTGAACACGTAATTAGAGCGTATTTATTAGATATTTCCATGATTTATCATTAAAAGATAAAACCGATACCAGTAGTTTTAATCATTTTCTCGCTCGTATACCACAGCCCCGCCAATTATCGCCCAACAACTTTATTAATGTTGGCAAATAGACAGTACTTGCGCCGAAAAAAAGGGTTTGCGAATGTCATGATCAAATTACGCGGACGGGATTCGAACGCGCGACCTCCGGGTTAGGAGTCCGACGGTACTTACAGGGTTTTTTTACCAAGAGGGGAAGGGGCCAAGGCCTGTTATTTGATGGGTGTGGGTGGGGTGGGGGAATAGCTAGGTATTTGAGCAAAGAGGAATAAAAACCTGATGTAAAGTCAATTTTTGTGGAAAACTGCACTACGCCCCTGATATGTACAATAATAGTCTTTAGACTCCCTTCAAATATTTACTTAATCCATTTTAAATATAAGTGCATTTCTTGTTTCTGATGTTCCGACTCAATCCGACTCTGCCAGTGATGCGGCTACCATCTTTCTTACGGTCATATTTAGTTATCCATGTCATTATTTCACACATCAAACAATTAAATCTTCAGACATGCAGCTAGATATTTTTCTAGCAGAATTTTAAAAATATGTTGTTATCAAATACATGTATTAAAATATATCTGCTTTGAAAACGCACACTCTGAGAAGGCTCTCGTAAAATTTACTGTGGAGCAATCGCGTGTATGTAGACATAAACTCAATGAATAAAACTTTAACTTATAGGTTCACAATGGCAGTGGTCTAGATCTTTCCTCAGTATATCGTAAATAAAACTAGACAAACAACTGTAACCTTTACAGCATGGTTATATGTTGTTGAACCATTCTACCATATTTTATTAGGGGCCTCCGTTGAGTGGATAAGTTAGCTGACTTTAAATTACTTGCCACCCATCAATGTGTATTAGAGCCTCTTCATGTGAGAAAGCCATCCAACTGGCTAGTGGAAGGTCGGTGGTTGTACCCAGGTGGCCGCTCGTTATGAAATAAAGTAAAAAAAAAATACGTATTATTTCAATAGCATGGAACTATATTATACACTTATTGGGAGGCTTGCAAGAACTAAACTTTTGCCCTCGTTCAATATTCAAGACTATGTAAACAAATGTCAAGATCAGCACTGACTGTTTGTCAAGTTACCTTAAAGACGCACCACAAAATATCTGTGTTCTTTTGTATTTCCATGATAGTAATCATACAATTTTTGCATGGAGAAAATGAGAACCAACAAGTATCTAATTACAAATTGACAGTGACGTATTAAAGCTAAGACAATGTGTTTAATGTCTAAATATATCACAAAATTAATGTAGTAGCACTGTACTTCATGTATTAAAGCAGCATGCCTCCAGATTTGGCTAAAAAAATAATCTTTCAAATTGAAATTTGGTCATATTATGAACATAAGAATATGAATTTTTGTTTCTAAAATATTTTAAAAATTCCAAATCAAGAAAAAAAGATGACCTCGTCAGGAATCGAACCCCGGACCGCCGCGGCAATAAAGACATTTTCCCGTCGTCGTAACCAATAGCGCTATAGCTGAAGCAGTGAATAATGACTTCGAAATATAATAGGGTTATTATAACAGTAGCTTGATCTGGGATGCAGTATTCGGCTCGAGTGGATTTTGTCAGATCGGATCTCACGAGGCGCGCAAGCGCCTAGTGTGATCCGACCTTGCAAAATCCACGAGAGCTGAATACAAAGTCCAAGATCTAGCTACTGTTATAATGACACTTTTATTATATGCCTTTACCATTTTGATTCTTGTTTTGTTCTTGAACGAAATCTTCAATGTTTATCGATATTAAATAGAACTTAGTGAAGATTTTAAGTGCGCTATTTATAGTAATGTGTCGGATCATGCATATGAATGAAAATAGTCCGGCAGCATACAATACGGAAGGTACAATACGGAATTTAAAAGGTACAATACGGAATTTTTGTCTCTCTGTTCATATTTAATTGTGAAATACAAGCCGATTTTTTACAGAATTTATATAGGTATATAATAAAGATATCTATAATCGAGACAGTTTACCTGGAGTAAAAGCGTGACAAACGCTTTTTTGATTTTCATCGTAAAAAGTAGTAAAAACAGCATGTTCCGTAACATCAAGTTTGTCAGTAAGCCTTCTTAAGAAATATAGCATTCATTTTAAGATATCTAAAAAAAAAATTTTTGTTGTTGAACGATCTGGAGGCATGCCGTTTAAGGTGACTTTAGGCCAATGTAAGATAGTTACTATTCTATGTTTATAAGACTATGCTAGGAAGAGAATGACTGAATAAGTGTGCAGATAAAATTGTGAAAACAGGACCTAAATTGTCCACCTTTCATCTTTTGAAAAGCTGCCTCTTGTCCACGAGTTATTGTGGATCCAGGAATTTGGGTTAGGGGCGCAACTAGTTGGGTCCGGGGGCATATCCCCCGGAAAGCTTTGAAAACAATTGATTCATCTGGAGCATTCTAGGTGTTATAAGGTAATATTTGGTAATATTTGGTATCGCAAAAGGACAGGTTCTGTGACATAATCATCTTAAATAACTTGCTAATTAAAGTCAATGTTCAATGAATTGTCAGGCTTATTCTTGCGTATGTATCTCAGAATGGAAATTCTTAGCCCAACTGATTTCTGAGGATTTTTATGGGGAGGGGTTTAAAAGGGCTATTAACATAGAATTGGTCAATATTGAGAGTACTGATGGTAAAAAAAACAAACATTATTTTAAAACACGCTGAAATGTTACAAAATGCGTTTTATGATCATCACCTATATTCAATACATGGTAAAATGCTAAAATAATATTTGCTAAACTTGACCAGGGGCGGAGGAGAATGGGGTGGGTCCGAACCCCAAGTGCCTGTGCTGTTATTTAGGATAAGTTTTGCGCACATGTTTAGCTACACAATACAGAATGGCATTACAGTAATCCAGATGACATAATAAAATATCTAGAGTCAAAACAAACATTTCAGTGGCTGCTTTGGTTACCTATTTTAGGATGTTCTTAATTTGTAGTTAATTCAACATGACTGTACGACATTTGCGATTTACATGATCTTTAAAGTTCAGGGTTTCAACAAGGAATGTACCAAGATATCTTATTGTTCTTTCACGATTGATATCATCATAAGCAATGTTAATAGAATTTGTTCAGTTGAGGTCTGCTACCAAACATAATAAATTTTGTTTTTGAAGTGTTCATTTTCATTTAGTTTCTATTCATCCACTCATTGATTGTAAGTTGTAATGCGCGCCGTTAGAAGTCTCCGACCGCTTGTGATTCTATGGAAGCAGATGTGGGACGAAAGCTTTTATTTGATATATGGCCATCAGCAAAACCGTAGACTGATATGGATTTGGGAATGACATCAAAAAGAGTTTCGGTATAGGTCAGAAACAGCCGCTGGCCAAGGCAACTGCCTTGGTGCACATTGCATTCAAGCGCACGGTCTGGTAAAATATCATATAGTGTTGATATTAGCCTTACAAGTATAGAGGCCTTAAGTAGGAGTCTACCCATTGCAGAACTATTTCACAGACAATACCGTGCTTTTATGACATTTAGCAGATTGTCGACACTGTCGAATGCCGGACTTACGTCAGTTGCAATAAGGACCGTGACTTTCTGTTTCTCCATGCCACATAAAAGATCATTAACCAAACGAAGCAGCGCAGGTTCACAGGAGTGATATTTCCTTTGATTTTTAGTGTCAAAAGGTGAAATAATATATTTGTATTGGATTAATGTACCAATTATATCAAAATAAAAAGTTAGTATAGGCTAACATGAGCCCGGTAGTGCATGGCTGCACTTTATCATGGTCAACAATTAGGTAAAATTTGCTGTCTTATCGGTACAATTATCCCCCTTGGGCGATATCGATTTTTATCTGGTTGATATATTCCAGTAGAAACAAACTTTTCAAAGAAGAAATTTTTTGAACAACTATTGTTTTCCTTTGAATGAACGCACCATATTTATTATCCTATTGAAGTGTTTGTCATTCTTGTCTCACTTACAAAGATATAAAATATTTATCTAAAATGAAGAATTAATGCTTCCCTTGGCGATTAAAAACACCACTATCAGTCTCAATTTACGGCATAGAGTTAATGAATAAAATAAGCAAAAGCCTGTGATGCAGATTTTATTATTTCCTCTGTAGTCACTTATCCATCTTTTGAGAATATTTATTATCCTATTGAAGTATTCTACAGACGATCAATCTTTTATATATTCTTTTGTTCTGAAATTATATAAATGTCTTCTTGCTGCCCTGGACGTTTAAAAGTTGATGATTTTTTGTAAAAAATCTTCACTTGGTCGTGTTCGTGATATTTCCTAAAGCACGCGTAAACTTCAAAACATCAAATATCATTATAAATCATTCCCGCGCTGTCATTGTCAGTTCTATAATTATCCACGAAGCAATACGATAACAGGAGCATTTTCATTACAAAACAATTACTATTTATAGGTAGATCTACTCACGTAATAAACTAGTGTAATAAAACTTTGACGTTGACGTCGTTGTTCTAATTGACTTGGACTATGATTTTTTAACAAAATAAAACGTTAAATACGGCCATTACGACAGCAGTTGCCTAGGCCATAATGGTGAAGTGTGAATCATTTTACCATATTATCATTACCTGAACATGGTTATAGCGGAAGAAAAATTGCAGAATAATTGAAAATAGTTAGTTCTACAGTAAATAAGTGTTTGCAACAGGCTGAAAATTTCTTCAAAGATTTTTTCAAGTTTTGATAGGCTTTCAATGGTTAGGAATAATAATAATATCTGTCATGTGTTTACGAATCGGATAGAAATATCCGTCCCGAGGACACCTGCGCATTGGGCGGTAATGAGGCTTGCCGAATTACCGCCCATGTGCAGGTGGCCGAGGGACGGATATTTCCATCCGATTCGTAAACACATGACTGATATTTTTTCTTGCATATCGTATACATGTTAGCATTTTATTCTGGCAGATTATTTTTCTTGCATACCGTATTTTACAAATAACAGATAGAAATACTTTCTTTGTAGCACTATTTCTTATAGTAGAGCGCGGGAAATTAACGTCTGTAAGCAGAAGTGACGTCATGGTGTTTTGCGTTACGCACAATAACAAAGTTCCACTTTAGTTTTATTGTTTGTAGCGTAACATTATGTTCTTACGATAAATTTACATATTTTGAATCGAGAAATATACTATAAGGAACGGAGAGAAACTATCAAGGTACCTGCTTTTTCGTGTTTTACATAAACAATATATTTTCAGTGCATGAACCACTAGTTGTCATTAACAGCACGAGAGTCATCTGGCATGAGAGGTGCCAGATGGGTTTTGCCGACATGAGTAAAATCACCGGAAACGCCAGTCCGGTGTGCAAGAAATAGAGAATAATAGGTTAGTGCCGTAGATGAGAAAGTTTATCTGGCGAGGTGGAGGAGGTTATCGGGTGAGCCGAAGGCGAACCTGATAACGTCCGGAGCCGAGCCAGATAAACTTTCTCCATCTTAGGCACTTACCTATTATTCTATTTATCTTGTCATTACTACATTTTCCGATATTTGGCAATTTATTTTACAAAAATAAGTGTGCGACAACCGCTTTAATGACGTCATATTCGTAATGACGTCACTTATATAATGACGTGATTACCGGCAAAATCGCAGTAACTTCTTCGTTTTTGAATAAAAACTCATAATTTGACCACTCATTTTCTTAGTTCGGACATTTCCAACACAATGATGATGGTTTCGTTGCAAAATTTCTTATGACAACAATATCAACCATAGCTCACATGATCAACTGACCGTATATCACTGGTCACATGATCAACTGACGGTATATCAAGAAAGATATACGGCACCCTGATATCGGGTCGAAAATACTGCAAGTGACAGGATAAATGCTTCTCTGCGTTACGCAAAGTAATTCAATGGTATTGTTGACGTATAATATGTGTCTGTGTGTACATGGGTGATATTATTATGTAAATAAACTACAAACCAAAATGCACTTAGACACAGCTTTATTTGTATTAATAATTTCAACAAATTAATGTATTTTCTGATCATAATTGTAAGCAGTAAGCAGTACTAAAACATCACCTCAATGTTTTAAAATAATGGGTTTTGGGTGATGATTGTTTCAAAATGAGTTAAGATAAGATCCGGGTATTGCTTAAGATCAAACAAAAACAGTGTAAAAACTTAGGGCGATATTTTCCTAAGGTCAGTTTTATCATATTTACCCACTTTTTTTATTTACACTTTAAAGTATTTTTTGTAATGAAATATGAGGTCAATCATCTAAAGTACATAAAAGTGATAAACTGTTTTTCTCTTCACGCTTGCCTGCACATACACTAACAATAACTAAAAGAAATCTGATTAATATGTGGTTAATATGTCATTCTTGTTTCATTCTTGTATACACTTACATTTTGATTATCAATTAAGATTAATAGATTAAATAAATGTAGCTTAATATAATGATCGAGCGGTTCCCACTCAAATGCTAGGATTGGTCATTTCAAAATACCGGTCAGGCTTTGATCTAACTCACCGTCATTTATGTAAGCATTTTGCAACGTGAACATCTTTGAAATCCTAGTTAATGTCATTACTATTTAGCCACAACTGTATCAATATTGAGCGAAAGGGTATGTCTAATAAATTTCAAAAATAATCTGTGAACTAATTACATCTGTGTTATTGAATTCGACAGATGATTGCAATTTATTTCGAAATGCTTAATTATAGTGTTATGAAACGAAGCACAGTAATTACGGTTGACAAAAAAAATAATTAAATGAAAGCAGTGCATTTATTCAAGATCGTAATAAGATAGAACAGATTTTGTGCAGATTTAGCTATATCCAGGTAGCCTTTAGATGATACAGTTCAATAATTTTGTTTAAAGCAGCATATTGACATGTGCTGATATGAATGTGCTGATATCTCTCCCTCATCTTTCCACTTTTGATGAAGACGAGCGTATTCCTATTCAAAAAAAAAATAATACATTCGAAAATTTACATGTATGCGGCGCACTAAAATGTAGAAAGTAATCATTTATTAGATTTTAGCCACTTATTCATTACTATTGTATACATTTGGTATGATTAAATTGTACAGTATACAGCACAGAAACGTTGAAATAAAATGTTAAACACAATGTCAAATGGAAGCAATTCGGCAAAATTTTAAAAGAGGTCTTTTCATACATCGGCATATTCTGTCAACATTTGTGTATCATTTTGTTTATTTCTTAAACCATCTTCTCGTTGGTGGGACCCAACGTCTCACGGGCGGGACTCTCACAGGTGGGACTCTCACGGGTGGGACCCAACGTCTTACGGGTGGGACTCTCACGGGTGGGACCCAGCGTCTCACTGGTGGAACAGGTGGGATCCTTATTCCAAATATTTTCTTGTCATGCTTGTTGTTGTTGTTAACTTCTTCACTGTAACAGACAAAAACAATTTAAAAATTGCCATATGTATACTTTTTGGCGAAAATTGTCCGTCCGGTAATCTCATTCAAGGTTTATGAAATAAATCAGACCTGGAATTCACATGATAATAAAATAGTGCGGAGTCTCCCTAACTCGTGTGACAACCTAATGAAACAGGCTTTAATGCAAGCTTATAGCTTGCTCTTCCTTCTATTACATTAATATGTTTGTATGTAAGAAATATTGTTTCAACCAACCAAATGAAACTTGTTTGTCAATAAAGACGCTTTTTTGCTCTTTTACTTAATAAGCATTTATGCGTTGTTTATTTTTTTATTTTTGCTCAGTAGAGCATCAAATTCTAATCACAGGCACGATGCACTAGTATATTTTCTCTGTAATGATTCCTAAATAAAGTGATATGTCTTAGACGTGGATAACATGGTCTTTTATCGTCAAATTGTCTTACTGCCAAACAAAGAGTGTAACAACAAGTTACACTGACATTAACAAAAATGTTGACTTTGCTAAATAAACTAAAAAATAGATCTTACTTTTTGCTCTCCTGGTTTCGAGCAGCCAACGCCATCCTCTGTGGAAACAAACAATCATTAGATATTAAAAGAATGTTTGATTTTACACAAAAGGATATAATAGTGTGTTCGCTTAGAGCCAAATTTTGGGTCTGTGCGATCGGAAAAAAGATTAGTGGCGGCATATACCAATCTGTTTCATGATGTCTGAAGTTCATTTTAAGCCATGTCGCCAGTCTTAATAATGCGACTAGACGAAGTTATGACGTCATCAAAATGGCGGTCATATGTTAAAATTATATCTATCATCTTCATATTCAAATGACTGATCGGAGTTGTTTGTTTTTGATGCTAAAAGTGAGTTTTTTAGTTTAATCGTACATATACATAATAATCTCGCATTGTATTATTTTGAATAAAAGCAACGTCATTTATTCAATATATAAGGTATACTATTCAATATATAAAGTATATTATGTCCAGATTTTATATCTGAAAATATGAACAAAGTATACTGAATATTATATATGTAACAGTTAGAGAAACATGATTGTAAGTATGAACGGAAGTGTGTAAGGTTTGAATACTAAATACTAATAAATGTGTAAGTAAACACGGTATGAATATGTAACGCCACCAAAAATCTGGAAGTTTGTTTGGAACAAATGGTTTTTAAAAATAGATTAACGCCCCTTGTACTAACTAAACGTTATCTTGATCCTTTGAAAGAAAAAGCCTGTTTTTAGCCCCTTCAGAATCAGACAGCTAATAATAATATACAGCAACCGTTCCCTAATTCAAATAAACATTGTGAATGGTCGCCATACGTTCTTTGCCGTTAACAAATGTGATTTCAAGGAAGACATTTGTAATAGTAAGAATTCTGACATAGAATTGTTATGTAAATTCTCCAGAAATGTTATAAATTATTGTTTGCAGGTCCTTGACCATGTTGACATTTGATAAAATTATTCTAGAACTTTCAAGGGTTAAATCAGAATGCCAGGCACACAGACTGAGCTAAAATGGCCGACATATTCTAAAATGACGGTCTCAGCGGAAAATATGGACTAATGAACGTTTACTGTCCAAAGACTCCATTTATGTTCAATAAAGTTTTGAGATCCTATGGAAACTATTATCCTAACTTTTGAAAGGCTTCTATCAAAATAAACGAAACATAAGAAGAAGGGTTGGGGTTTGTTTACATGAATGTCAATCATTACATTTAATTAAGCGCGGATGTTTAAAACCATTGCGCAGTTCAACGCGATATGAATGTTGGGCCAGGAAATTGGTACAGAATAATGTTCATGTGTATCAGAGAATGATTATATTTGTTCAATTACAGGCTATATAAATATCAAAACTGACATGTAATTTTACTTCAAGGTAGTTTAAAGCACATATAAAGGCTACAACACCATTGGGATATGATGTTATTCGTATATTTTAATGGTATAGCATATACGAAAAACAGATATTCAACAATTGAGATAAAGTGGGTGGGGTAAGATATATTTTGACTATTTCACATCATTTGATTGATTATATACTTTAAATTTGTTATTACGTTGACAAGAAATATTCAAGGATGGAAAATCAAAGACAATTATATGAACTTTTGCTGTGACATGCCATTTTGTGACCCTCAGACTCTGTCTAACAGATTGGTATATGTCGCCATTAATCTTTTTATTTTCCGATCGCACGGGATTCCCGTTCTATATACACTATAATTTAAAGGACAACTATATTTCAAAAGAAATGCTACATTTCATGAAGAAACTTTTCATGCATTGCTAACATGGTATGTAGGCTCTGAAATGGTTTGTAGCGAACTACTACTGAATTTATAACTGCCCTGGTAAACAGATCTTGAAGATATTGATAAGAAAATAAGTAGAAATGACAGAATATTTAAGGAAAAAGTGATATTGTCGATTCTGCAAGGTGGAGACAATAATATTCATTATTATTACCGTATTTTCCACTAAGACGAACTTTAAAGTATCATGCCAACATATTTACGTCATATTTATTCAAATTAAAAATGGACGCACTTTTTGTAGTTATTCTTTATCATTTAGTTAGGACAAAATGATTCAGTGAGTGCATCATTACAATATACTGAAGACCTTTCCAAAGCGAAAACCACGCTGCAAATATTTGATTGTGATTTAGCCGAGATTAAGCTTTTTTTTTTTATGTTTTTCTTATGTCTAAAATCTCAACATTTTTAGCCTTTTAATGCATTCTATCAAACATAGACTCTAGTTACTTTTTCATGAATTTTGAAAAGTACGATATTCGAATTTAATTTGGGGCGAATTTTTTAAATATAAAATGAAACTTTTTTTCCCTTCAATAAATGACACTTTGATGGCATATGATCTACACATTCTTTCAATACTGAGTCCACATCACTACAGGAAGAAATTCATCTATGAAAAATAATATATTTGTATCAGACATAAAGAAGGATTTCAATACCTAAAATTGCAAATGTCACATTTAATAAAAATATATTTCAATTCTTATTTCCCCGAAAGTGGGCATATTAATTATTCCGTCCGTGTGTTTGTGTGTGTGTCAGTGAGCGTACGTGTAAATTCTTGTGCGGGCTGTAACTCTGCCATCCATCAAGGGATTTTAAAATAACTTGGCATAAATGTTCAACATAATGAGACGACATGTCATGCGGAAGAACAGAGCCCTAGCTTTAAGGTCAATGTCACAGATATCAAAAGTTAACAGGGTCTGTTTCGTGTCCGGTCAATAACTCTGCCATCCATAAAGCGATTACAATAACTTGGTATAAATGTCAACAATAATAAGACGATGTGTCATGTGCAAGACCCGGACCCCTAGCTCTAAGGTCAAGGTCACACTTATAAGTCAAATTTTAACAGGGACGTTTTCGTGTCCGGTTCATAACTCTGCCATTCATTATGGGCTTTCGAAATTACATGGCATTAATTTTCCCAATAATGAGACAACGTGTCATGCGCAAGATCCAAAGTCTGCCATCGATGAAGGAATTTTAAAATTACTTGCCATAAATGTTCCCCATAATTAGATGACGTGTTATATTGGAAAGGTATGTTGCGCTTATGGCCCGGGTCTCTCAGGTGAAGGTCAAGGTCACAAAATGATTTATAGCTAAACTATTCTGGCATATTTTGCGCAGGCAGCTGTAGAATTCGTAGGCAAGCTTCGGGGGCAATTGTCACTAATAGTGACAACTCTTGTTTCAACATTATTACAAATTTTATGCAAGAAAGGTTACCTTGGAAAGTGGTCCACCATCCATGCAGCCTTCCATACAACTGGTCATGTCAGTTTCTCCATCACAATATTCTTCACAACACTGTGTAGCACATTCATCATCGAGAAAACATTCCATTGAGTCACAGTCGTCGCCAGTTTGTCTTTTGTTCTGGTTTTATCACACAAAAAGCACGGAATAGAATAAAGACACCGAATAGATATAAAACACACAATCGAAAAAGACTTGTGTATAAAAAGACACCTCTTGTGATTTGACATTCTCTCGATAATACTTTTGCAAGATCATTCAACGTTTCCTTTCCTTATTTAGATTACTCACTGTATTTTTTTGTGGACCAGACAAAGATAAATTGGGACATTTTTTTCCTGATATATACATATTCATGATTAAACGCTACGCATTTTATCATTATGCGAGGTGAAAGCATTTGAACGTACTTATCATTTAGGAAAACAGGCCAGTTAAACGAATTTCATATTTTGTCCTACTTTCACATTTCATGCGAAATAAAAGCAAAAAAAGATAGGTAATCAAAAACAATAGATTCAAACAAACTTTCTACTTTTTTCATCCAATTTCAAACCTTTGACAAAAATTCGAGAAAACAGTTACCGGAAATAAGATTTAACAAGAAATTGATATATTTTATATTCATAACGAAAACGGGTGACTGCCACATTTTAAACAAAGTCATTATGAGCCTTTAAAGAAAGTGAAAACACACCCTATGCTGTATGAACTACTATCCGACAAAGTGAATTGATACAAATTTAAAATTATAACGAAAACTTACCTGGTTTATGGCATCTTCAAGTCCTTGAAGCAGCCGCTTCTCTTCTTCATCAAGCTCATCTGCTTGCTCGTCTGCTTGCACTGCAATCAACGAAAAATGATCATTCATAACCTGACACTAACAAGTAAATGAACAACCACGTTGAGTATTTTAATACTAGAAGATCTCGTTTAACTCATTTTTCGGGAACTGGTCTCACTGCGGTCCATAGAAAGGAATATTCATCATGAAAAAGTAATATTCTTGTAAACATATGAATACTTAAAAACTTAACAGTAAATTCAGAACATCAAAACAAGATTTTGATATTTTTAATCAAAGTTAAATCGGCTGTTAGTTAAACAGTCGATTAAAATTTTAAAATTTGGCCAGATTGAAAACAACTTTTGATTCATGAGTTTTTTGTCAGACATCTTTGACCCGTTCTAAAAAGTTTAGAAGTGTGAAGAAGTGTTATTTGAGACATTTAAATCAAGCAACCAGCCTTTATTTTCTACTACATGTATAATATACTGACAAAAGTTTCAGAATTATTTGAGGATGTATCTGCAATACCTGTAATATTTCAATTAACTTGTATTTCTACTGAAAATTAAATTTAATATGATAAAAACAAATGTCGTTTTAAGGAGAAACGATTAATTACATTCACTGCACGATTTGAAAATGTTTACACTATTTCACTACAAAGAGATTAGACAGTTTGCATCACTCTTACAGACAACAGTCATTTTGTTAAGACTTGGCGCTTTCTCATATTGCGGAAGTTTAGGATTCGTTTGTGAATTTGTACATAAAAATTATCGAAAAACCATTGCAAAAGTTATCAAATCTACATGTACATATATATGATGATATCTTCAAAGCTATGGAGAAACAATGCCTTGGGTAATTATTTCTGAAATAAATTTAAATGCATTATATTAACTAAGCTATAAAAAGAGATGCAGTATACAGTTTTAATAATAATGTAATAAAATGGATTTACCGTTCAGACTCCATTTTGCTACCGCAATAGCAACAAAACAAACAAGCAACCACTTTAACATCATTGATCCCTGTCAGACTTATCCGAAACTGATTGATCAGCTATGACTGTTTGTGCTTTTATAAGTGTTCTCTACCCATAACCATACGTCATTTAGTGGAAAAAAATGGGCTGTAAATTTTCTTCGCGCTTATTGGTGTCGCATCATCATTTTTCCCCGTTGGCGCTCTGATTTTCAATTAGATATCCTTAATTGATGTGTGGTAAATATCAAATCATCATGTATTGACTTTTTGTTTGATATTTCTACCGAACTTAACTATCTACACACGCTTTTGAGTAATAAACAAAGAAGTATACGATGCTGAGATATTATGTTGTGTTTGATAAAGGTATTCCATTTTTATTTCTCAGTGCAGGGCTTACATGCTGTACCACTATATGAGTATTTGGAAAAATTTTGAATTGTTGGTGACGGGATACGAGGTTTAAACATAGGCAAGCAAATCTCTATCGGGTGAGACGCCATGTGTCTCGTAAACCAACCATAAATCTGCAAAGTAAACAATTTTCATTTAGAGTTTATATATTACAACAGCTGGTTCTCATCTTGCCTACGTATTTGCTGTCGGCTGCTCACCCAGAAAGCAGGGTTAAAAACGCCTATATTGGTTCCAAAAGCTTCGTTCTTTTTGTTGCTGTTGAATTTAGTCGTAATACCAACCGATCGAGACGGACCGGTATAAACGCAAAAACAGTCTTTACATTATATATGACTGTGATTATGACAGGAACACGGACACGGTCACATACCCTAGTGAAGCTACAACTTACTTTTATTTCGATTAACCCTTGAAACAGACTACTAGCATAACAACATTGCGCCATTTTATAATGTGCTGTTTATCGAATAAATCTATTGAATGCCTTTTCTTTTGTTAAAAGTCAATTTACAATGCATTACCGGAAATTTGTGGAAAAGTCAATTCACAATTTGCATTCATGGAAACATGCAGAAAAGTTGCTTCACAATGAATTACTGGAAATTTCATCAAACTTGGTATGCAACGTTCTTGTAATGTTCTCTATCAATTATGTTCAAACGGTTTCGTTTGACCCCTTTTAGCTACAGTGGTCCGTTAAAAGGAGCCAAGTTGCCCATTTGAATAAACTTGAGAGAAGACCTTACATTGTTGAGCTCAAGCGGACCATAAAAGGGTTCAAGTGGAACTAAATCTGTCACTTAAGATGAATGGAAAGTAAACCGTTATGATCAAGTCCTTGACTTCCAATTGCGACCCATATCCTGCGATGTGCACTCTACACTCTCATGAAATAAATGACTTGTACTAGTTTAAATAAAAATCTTTCAGGCAGTGTAGACACGAATGACGGACGGAAGAATAAGCTTGACTCCAACACAGCTCTCATATACTTTGCATCTATGCTGCAGACCAAGTTTGGTGTAGTTTTGGCGAGTGGTTTCAGATGAAAAGAGGTTTTAAGATCGGACGACGGGCGTCCGACCATCAAAAAAGGTCAACGACTTAAATGGTTTCCGAGCAATGACCGGAGAATGATTTGGCCGATGGCCATCAAATGCCTTTGTTTTACCTACATTAAGATTCTATAATTTTCTTTTGTTAAAAGGTGGCCTTCTATGTTACTGTGGAGGGTCTGTAGATTTTTATGTCAATCTAGGTTAAAAATAAATGGAAAATTAAACAAAGTCATATGGTTTTTAGTAACCCTTCATGGAAAATATGTGCCAGTATGATAGATATGGGGTTGAGACTAACGCTTCGCCCCCCGCCTCCTCCTTCTATGCAACAAGAACATTGACATACCATAAACTTTAATAAAAGCAGTAATTCTTGGACAAGGGTGGGGGCGAGCAGTTTAGAAATACGCCTTTTCATTTACTTTGTTAATTTTTTAATTTCTCCAAAAATAGTAGCGATAGGACACTGAGAATACTTTCATTTGAACACTTACTTAAGTTCAAAAACATTCCAGAAGAGCTAGGCATTTTACCAAATATTGTTTATGGCAAATTAGAATTGGCGGCTATTTAAAAATGGTGTCTTTGAATATACGTAAAACAACAGTCTACATATTCCTAATTCCTTCCGTGCTTCAAACCATCGGCCATCCTTTTAAAATATACATGCATTTCTTGTTTATTAGTGTTATGACTCAATCCGACTACGCCAGGGATGTGGCTGCCAATGTTCGTACGGTCATATTGCTTTCTTATTTCACACAAACATTTAAATCTTCCGGCGTCATAGTCAGTACTTTAATGCATTTCAATGACAGGAAACCATATGCAGCTAAATATTGTCATTAGCAGTTAAATATATGTTGAGATCAAATTATATATATGAATACAAGAAAACGGAAGTGACGATACGTCTGTGACGTGCGTTTTGGCACAACGTCCCATGTCTGTAATAGTAGGTGGAGCACTATTCTTTGGTGTTAACGCCATAGGTTCAGTACGTCCTTAGTTTGTTTTTCCGTAAGTTCTCAATGATTTTTCGGTACAGGTCCGTGCCGTGCAGCTTTCCCAGTCCCATCACTGCAAAATCGTCCTTATTGTGGCCGTTAGTGTTGAAATGGACGGCCACTTGATCGCCATATTTCGTTCTAATCCTGGATAGGTTCAATAATTGTCTCCGGTTTCCCCTACATATACGTACGTCTGGCAACGTTTGCAGTACACCACGGACACCACGTTTGAACTCGTTGCACACGTTATATGTTGTTCCGTTGGTGTCCATGAATGAATCGGCTTTCATGATGTATGGGCATACCGCACACCGTTTTGCCCCACACGGGCCCCATAAATTATTTTCCTTAAAAAACTGTCTATTATGGTTCTTGTGTATAAGTATGTCTTGCAGATTGCAGTCCCTCTTAAAGGCTATCACTGGTGCATCTGAAAATACTTGTTTCATCCTATCAGAGGTGTGGAGCATGGGTAAATGTTTCCATAAAATCCGACCTATATCTGGTAGTGCTCAGTAAAATATCAGCACAATCGGAACCCACTTGTTCACTTTGTTTGCTTTATTGTAGAGCAGCAAGTCTTCACGTTCTATCACGTCTACCTTTCTTAGTTCAGTTTCCACAAATTGTTCATTATATCCTCTGCTTTGCAACTGTGTTTTGATTTCGGCTCTGTGTAGTTTATATTTTGATTCATCACAGCAAATTCTTTTCACGCGGATACCGAGGTCATACCGGATAGCTTTCTTAGTTGTTTCTGATGGAGGTACAAGTGTTTGTCACTTTCTTTAGTGTGTAAGTCTGTCTTTATTGAGTTTCTGTGAATGGATGTCGTGACGTCAAGGAACTCTAATTTCTCTGCAGAGCAGCGGAGTGTTATTTGAATCCTCGGATGAATTTGGTTCCCAAGCTCATGTAATTCCTTTAATGTGTCGATACCATGCGTCCACAGACACCAGACGTCATCAACAAACCGGAAATACTCCAATGGTTTTTTGTCCGATCTTTGCATTAACTCTGATTTCATGCACCAAGGTACGTCGATGCATAATTCATTCCCAGATGCGAGCCAATCACCGTCCCTTCTGTTTGTACATAATGTTTGCCAGCAAAGGAGAATGTATTGTTCTCCAACACGGTATCCTTCATTCTTACAATGACTGTTATTGGAATGTCGGGGTGTATTCTTCCGTCTAGGGCTTTTATAGCTGCACCACGAGCCTCCTGACGCGGTATACTCGGATAAATGGCCTTTACATCAAAGCAAAAAAGTAGCGTTCCTTCCGGAAGTGGTTGTTTAATATTTCAGACTTTGTTTAAAAAATCTCTGGTGTATTTTATATATGACGGAAGTGATGTCACATGGCTGCGGAGTTTTTCCTCTACTATTTTCGCCATTTTTTCAGTTGGATGACCCCTTTCATTCACAATAGTCCTCAACGGCAGCCCAGTTTTGTGTAGTTTGGGATTTCCTTGAAGTCTACCGAAAGTGGCATTGGATGACGTATAATATACCCTTTCAAGTCCTTTGTAATTGTTCCTTTTTTGCACATCTCATCTGCGATTTTTTCACCTTATTATTTATTGTAATGGTCTTGTCTTCTCTTACTTCAACATGAGTTTTATTATCTGTCAATTCTCCTCGGAACTTATTCACGTATTCTTCAGTGTCCATAACAATCACCCCAGAGCCCTTGTCCGCAGGCCGAATAACGATTGTGTCATCATTTAGCAGTTCCTTCATTGTCGACTCTTTATCGTGTGTAAGATTTGTCTTGAAACGTCTTTTTAAGCCGGAAATGATATCATCTTTTACACTCTTTATGTAAGCATCAAACCTGCTGCTGGAGTCCAAGACGACTCTTCCTTTACTTTTATAGTCAGTCTGAATTTCCTCTTCATCTTCTGTTAAGAAATACTCTCGTAATCTCATGCGGCGCTCCCAGGCTTTCAAATCAGCAATACGTTTGCCCTTGCCGATATTTCTTCTTGTTGGCACATATTTCAATCCTTTAGACAGAAGAGAAATTTGAGAGCTGCTGAGCGGTTTGGATGAGATGTTGGTAACTACTTCCGGTAGGTCAATGTGAGTTTGTCCTGTCACCTGTGTGTTGATGCCAGTGTGTCCCAGAGCGAATGCTGCAGTAGTTGTATCATTTCCGGTTTTCCCCCAAGTTTCTATAATTCATCCATTCTCGGAAATTTCTTTTGCTCCCTGATCATGTGCGTCCGGTCTTTTGCACATGTACACTATGCTAAAGTGTTTATTTTCTAGTTGCAGACATAGATAACTTTTTTCTAAATTAAGTCCCTGGTCAAACGGAAATTTCAGCCATTCTAATTTTGAGTCATTGCACTTCTTCACGTAGATATCAACATTGTAATAGTTGGCGGCTGCAATGATATCCGCTTCCGTCGCCCAAGTACACGATTTTCCATGCATAAGAGCCATGTTGTCAATATGAGTTTCAAAATCACCATCTATCATCTCTGTTAAGTAGCCTTTATTTTCTCCCATGTGGTTTACTACATTTGCTCTGACATTTTTATGGCTGGACGGATCTTTCAAACGTTCCATAGCAACGCACCGGAAAAAGCAATTACCATCTCTCTCCACATTGACAATAATTCCATCTTGATTTTTCAAACCATTGTCTTTAAGTGATATTAGCTTTTTCTTTTTTACCCTTAGAAGTTTTATTTTCAGCTGTAAACATTGAGTGTCTAATTCTTGAATTCTTTTGCGAATTGCATGCGTATTTGTACTTGGATTCGGTAACTTTTTCATGAATATTTTTCTCTAGCAGGATACAGACAGATTATGTAGGTGGTGGTAGTAGGAAGATTTTCTTTATTTTCAATATATCTTTAATCGTTTAAATTTTATTGGCAAACATAGGAAAAACAAGTGCATATTTTCCGAAATTTAAGACATAAAATGGGTGAAATTTGAAAAGTTCAATTAGTTATTAGTTCAATTTTGACTATTACAAATTCTTATTATAACCCTTGGAGCTTTCAGAACGATATATAATTTTAGCGGTATGGGCTTCTACGGAGAAACCAAGAAAACGTCTTGTTACGAAATAGGTGAATCAAAAGATACCTTTTTCTTTTTGTATTGTACACTATTTTCAGATTGTTTACTTATCTAAAAGGTATTAACATTTGCATTCACTATATGTTTTGTATAAAAAGAAAAACAGAACAGCATTTATTATCTTATAAACGTCAATGGTACAATAATGTCAAAGATGACTTTCCCCATGAGCGCGATCTGACGTCATTTACAAAATGCATGAACAAATCTTCTCCTTCATCTAATTTGCTTATTTTGATTCAGTTACGAAGTAGATATTATGTATTACATAGAATAATTTCAAGAGTGAATTATTCAGCGCTACACAAAATCGATTTGTGGGGTCCGAAATAACCCTCTCTTATAAATTGTATTACTTTAATTCTAATTTGCCTTGGATAACATGATTCAACATTTTGGTCCCTACAGAAGGTTGACATGAACATGTATGCATTTTTGAAACCACATTAGAATGTACACTTGACAAGGCATCTAACGCAACACTTTTTAACCAATATTTTAAGAGTTACGCAAGGCTCATTGCTGAAATGAATATAGACAATATCATGTATATTGTGAGTATCATACAGTATTTCAAATAATATACGATAAATTTTAACTCATTTTACTATCGTTAAGTCAGAAAAATCAAATTAACATATTGAATCATTCAACTCATTCTAGCACAGACCATTAAACTCATCCTAGCACATAACATTCAACTCATCCTAGCACAGAACATTCAACTCATCCTAGCACATAACATTCAATTCATCCTAGCACAGAACATTCAACTCATCCTAGCACATAACATTCAACTCATCCTAGCACAGAACATTCAACTCATCCTAGCACAGAACATTCAACTCATCCTAGCAAATAACAAAACATTAAACTTACGATAATATAACTATATACGTTAAACTAGACTGTTTAAGCAAATTTTAAAAACAGTGATTTTTCTAAAACTTTGTGTCTTGTCCATACAGGTTCGCTGATATACAATCCCGTCGCGCATATTCTTCCTTATGAGACTGTAATTGAATACAGGATTTTGTATTCATTAGTGAATTACAGACTTTATTTCAGGCAGAAAATTCTTCGGTATTTGATAAAACAAAATAAATTCTATGTATGATTCGTGATAAACGGGTCAAGAAATAGGGCATCTAATAATTTACTATGATAACAAGCTGCAATAGTTCTTATTAAGGGACATAAGATCTTGTAATGTACTTATTATTCACTGCTGTATAAATACTTTCTATATTTTTACTGAAATGAAACATATTTCATTATTTTACTGGTTTTCGGGAACTATTTTAGTATCTTTCTCGTGGGTTGAAAAATATATAACCCGTGAAATATTTCCTTTTTAAACTATTTGAAAAAAAAAACAATAAGGAAACCAAATAAAAAAACAAAACCTTGACTATACTCTATCTCTTCAAAGAAGATTGCCAAAGCAATTTTACTTGTGCCCAGTGCAAATCAAGGACAAAAAAAAGCCTTTATTTTCTATTTTCAGGGCTCCTTATGGCATACACATTAAATAAATACGACCGCTTTAAAAATGGTAACTAATAAGTTAACATGAAGAAATGCAGAAATATTAATGCTAATAATGCTTATAAAATATATGTACCTAAGGGTCTTTTACGCTGGTTGAGAGTTGAATACTCGATATCAAATTATGTTTGAATATCCAGCCAGCTCTGCGTTGGGTATTTGTATTATACTGCCTTGAAAATTGGTATTGGGAGTTTAATATTTAATATCCAACCGAGTTCGATTACCCAGCCAACTTTGAGTTGGGTATTCACATAATGTGTAGGAGAAACCACGTCATGAAAAATAATGCACAGGACCTAAATGGTGAATATAAAGCAAGTTCTGAGTTGAGTATTAACAACAAATGAATACAATGAATTCCTAGCCTAGTGCGAATAACCGGCAAGCTGTGAGCTGGATGTTTAAATTATTTTAATGAATTATTGCCGTGAATACTCAGCTCTGAACTGGTTGTGTATGTACCTTTGACATATTTCATATTTGATTTCCAACGAAAAACTGGCTGGCTGTAAATTCATGTGAATACACGTCTCAGAGCTGTCTGTATATTCGCCGTTGGCATGATATTCTTCTTAAATAATTTGTAGTACCATCTCAGAGTTGGCTGGTGATTCAAACCCGGCTGGGCATTTCTTTCATTTATGGATCGTGGACAGCTAACTCAGAGCTGATTGTGTAATCATCTCTGGCAGGATATTCAAATTCAATGTATCGATTTCCTAACTCAGAGCTAGCTGTGGATTCGAATATGACTGTGCATTCAATTTATATATGTACCGTGATTACCCAGCTGAGAGCTTACAGGTATCCACTTCTGGCAGGATGCTTGCCTTCCGTTATTTGAATTATTTGAATTCCCAACTCAGAACTGGCAGGGTATTCACGCTCAGCTGTGAATTCATTTTATTTATATACCGTGAAACTCAACTAAGAGCAGGCTGTGTATTCATCTCTGGCAGGATATTCGCCTTCAATATTGTGAATCCCCAACTCAGAGCTGGTTGGAGATTCGAACCCGAATGACAATTCATTATTTTTTTTTGTGAATACCTAACTCAGAGCTTATATATTCACATCTGACTCGATATGCAGCTAAAAAGATTTGAATTCCCTCAGACCTTGCTGGGTATTCGAGCATTGATTGTTAAGTACATGCAAATATTAATAATGACATTTCAATTACGTTTATTCCTTTGTAATTGTTTTTTGTTTCAATACCCATACCAATAATTTTCGGATCCGCTGACATGCTTGTGTGAACACTGCGTTACACCTTGGCCAAACAACAATCCCATTGATGCGTAAAAAATCTTAATTATTTCTCCCATGGTATTCAGTACGTTTAAAAATGTTTAGTAAAGATTGTCATACATAAATTGCCCGCTGTTAGCAATAAACTAATTGTTTTGTTTTTCTTTAATAGCTGTAGACAGCAATCAGTGTGTTCGTGGTTGGTATGCTTCATCAAGCGTTCATAATGAGTATGTTGATCCTATCTTTCTCCAAACAGGATACAATTTCCATTTTATTTGGTAAGTTTCAGTGGTTTTGGCATTGTGATGATATACGAATTTTCAGTGCAGGTCAACCGCAACTAATGCCTCACGTTCGTATCTAAAAGTAAAGATTTTTCATTTATATATTCAAAAGGCCGTGCAATATATACACTTATAACAAAGGAAGTTTCGTTATTAGAAAATAAACGTTTTGTTTTTATATGCACTGGTCCTCGAAAGATGGTTTGGTACCTTTTCGAAAAAAAGGCATAGAATCTATCTATTAGTTTGCCTTCGTGGGAGGGAAATAAAGCCATTACGTATAAGTAAATATATCGAAGAGCGGTGCCTTTAAGTGATAACGGCCCTGGAAGCGAGGACTTAAGCCCATGCATTTACCTGCTAACGCCCTCGTAGTTTCATTCCTGCGCATCTGAACTTTGAACCGTGATAAATTAGCAACAAACTACTCGAAGACCTCTGAAGTATCTGGTGTTTTGTGTCTAAGCAACGTCATGACGTCATTTCTGTTTAGGGACGTTAATTTTACGCATTAACGTCATGGCCATTACCAATAATGGCCCAGGTGCAAGTTATGATAATGTGATAATGCATAAAGCAATACGATAAAAGGAGCATTTTTAGCACAATATTGTTACTATTTACTTACTACTTACTCATGTAATAAACTAGTGTAATAAAGCTTTGACGTCGTCGTCCTTGTTCGAATTAACTTGGACCATAACAGGTAATTATTATATACCTTAATATCAATATTAACAAAAACATTAAAACGGCCATTACGACCGCCATTGGCGAATCCATAATGGCGCAGTCTGCCTCACGCACGATAATCATTATGGCACCGGGTAACCGGAACGTCAGCACGTTCTGACATTGGCGTCATGAAGCAACGGCATTATGGAGGACGAAAGGGTGCTGAATCATTTTAGATCGATTGTCAAATAATGATGGCATTGTTGGTGAAAAAAAAATCATAAAATTGCTGCTTATTAATTTGTGGAAAATATGTAAAATGAAAACACCAAGATAAATATGAAGCGAATGTATATAGTAAAAAGGTCAATAAACGGCTGATGTGTGCCTTCTAGCCATAATAGCACACCTAGTATTATAGTGGCCCTCATTTTAAGAAGGCACAACCAGGACGTAAATTAACCTCTTAATAAAGAACAAATGTTTCAGCAGGAAAAGTTTATATGTGATAAAAAGAATATCACTGTTGTGTCTTTCCGCACCGAGTTGATTAATCTCGTTGAATAAAATTTGTATTATAAAATTCTGGGCAGACCCTCCCATTTTATTTTATTTAACTCGTTTTATAAATTCACATGAAAAGAGGCCCCCGTAATATCCTCCATAAATTTTCAGATTAATACACGAACTGAAAAAATATTAATCAAACAAACAAAACATAATTTGAATTGAAGGCAACATTCACTTAATTTCCGATGATGAACTACGATTTATTCGGACAATTAACACATTTTTCTATAGACCACCCATACTCAATCTATATTTTCTGTTATCTTCAGTGCATCTATTTCTTTCTTTACGTTATCTATCTACTGTTTTAAAACATTTTTCATGTGTAATTTACTTTCAGATGTATGGCTCACTGGCTATTATCTATGTAACAACAAATTGTCCCCAGCTTCTCATTTAAAATATTTTTTTCTACCGTTTTGGATCGTTGAGGTACTAAAACGCATTTGTTGACAAGAACACGGTACAGCCAGTAATTGATCAAATATGTTTTTATAGTATAAAACGTGTAATCGGAAGGCTTTTTTTTTTTCGTTTCTGAAATGTTTTATGTCGTTTTAAGTTAAATGCTGTATAAGTGCACCCTTGTACTGTACTAGAATGACTTCAATGCGTGAACCAGAGCAATTTTGTTACAAGGACATGTTCAGACAACTCCAGACCACTTGCAAATTGACCTGGTAAGTTAACGGCACTTCACGTGTAGACATAAAATACAAACATTTTTAAATCGGTCAAAACTGTCCAAATTTCCTTGACGTGTTTCTTTAGTATGAACTTACTATCTAGAAGAACCGGTGAAATATAACTTACATCAAATTGTTTTTATTTGCCCTTCTAACAGAGAGCTTTTATCAAATTTCCTCAAAGATTTTACCCGTTTTGATAGGCTTTCAATGATTATGATATTATATTTACAAACTAAATACTTCTCTGCGTCATTCTATAGTATTGATATATATATTGTGTCTATCTGTACATGGATGATACGTAAATAAACTACAGACCAAAATGCACTAAGACGCCATTTTATTTTGTATTAGTAGTTTCAACAAATCAATGTACATTCTGATCATATGTGTAAGCATCACTTAAGTATCGCCTCATTGTTTTATAATAATGGGGACTCATTGTTTCAAAATGAGTCAAGATACGATCAGAAGGCTCTTAACTGGGTATGACTAAAATCAAACAAATACCATATAAAATCTTGAGGGGATATTTTCCTAAAAACAGTTTTATCATATTTACTCACTTTTCACATTTACTACATTTTAAAGTAATATTTGTAATAAAATATAAAGTCAATCATCTCTGAAGTACTATTTAAAATACATAAAAGTGATAAAGTGTTTTTCTCTTCGCGCTTATCTGCACATATACTAACAAAAACTAAATACTCTGATTAATAATGTGGTTAATATGTCATTCTTGTTTCATTCTAGTATACGCTTACATTTCGATTATTAATTCAAACTAATAATACAACTTATAATGATAACACGATTCCCGCACAAATTCTAGGATTCGTCATTTCATTATAGAGATTTTCAGCTTACTAGTACTTCGACGCGTACTGCGGATTACTATAGGGACTTTCTCAAACTGTATATGAGGAAGCTATGCATAACTAAAAGTGGCATATTTAGCATCCGGTTCTTATGCCGTAAAACTGTTTCCATTTAAAACATCTAAGAAAAGACAGTTAAAAGATCTATTAATATCCGTTTTATTGTATATGAATTACCGACATCGTGGGCGCATTTCTTTTTAAATTTACGACCATTCTTTTTAAAGATATTTCTTGTTCATTATAGTATTGTGTACTTTTGATATGATTAATGTGTTACGAAAATTGTACCTCTTTTAGATAATAAACAATGCCAGTTTAAATGATATATTTATATGGTTGTATGGTGTCTATGTAACCTGTCTGGTAATTTAAACCACTCCAATTTATTTCTAGAGGACATAGATACAGTGGCTGCTCCTGTAATAAAAAAGTATCTGTGCTAGTGCTCCTCTTTAAGGTTACACCCAGCATAGAACTTGTAAATTTCATTTTCAGATAACACAGGCATTCTCGAGTCAAATGATTCTGGCCAAACCGTCGTTGTTTTCTGTATTTCTAATTTTCTTTAACTTTATGAGATAAGGATCTATTGAAGCAGGGGGCATCCGTGGTCGAATGTCTTCGAACCAATTGTCCCTCACTACTGTGAGTCCGAAACCTTGCTTCTTTCACGTGAGGAAGCCACCCAGTCGTTGGTTCTATCAAGGAGCCAGAGAAATACTCGGATGAGCATGTGAACCTGGGTGTTTCCCCGCCCATGGAAAGCTGAAGGGAGGCCATATGACCTATAATTGCGTCGGTATGACGTTAAACCCAGCGAAAACAAAACAAAAATTGTTAAATGACACTTTCAGAAATAACCAACATATTGTACAGGATAAAAATGTTGTTTAATCGTTGAATGACCAATAGCCCGTAGGTTAGAAATCCATACCAATATTATGAACTTCTTTGATGCATCTATGCATATTTTGGTACAATAATTATGGGTAGGCACACATACGTTTTAAAAGTAATCAGTTGGAAACATTAAGCAAGTCTCATCTAAGCACGCCACATGCAAGCACACCTTATACAAATACTGTAAACCTACTTCGAGTTAAAAAAAACAACATTTCAATGTCTAAGCTAAAGTACATAGATTAACTTTTATTACATCGTCTCAGATCTCATTACTTTTAAGTACACACCGACTGTTCCCATGGACTAAATCAAAATTGTAACTTATTTCCTTGCTTTTAGCTAGCTGTTTTATATATTTTGTTTTATTGATGTCGACAGCAATAATTGTGTTCGTGGCAGGTACTTATGGTACAGAAAGCTAAATATAGAGTGTTTTTCTGATCATATCTGCGTCCTAACCGGATACAATTTTTCACTTATATTTGGTTCACTTGTTTAGATGTTTGATGATTCATACCCAACTGTAAGTGTAGTTTAACAACACCTCCAGCAGCTCCTATAATACCTGACATAGGTCATAAATAATAATAATAATAATGATGATGATGATGATGATGATGATAATAATGATAATAATGATAATAATAACAATAGTATTTTCGTTTAAAGAGCGTAGCACATTAAGACATATACAAACAATTATATACATTTTATTTCAAACGTGGCTTCTGAAATTAAAAAAAAAGAAAAAAAGAAAAACAACATGCATGTACCATAAAAGAACCAGACCAGAAAGAAATGCCATTGCACTTGTTATACCCTACCCGTAGTTATGGTGTGATAATACGCATATGGGTAGGGTATAACATATAAAATAACATTTTCTTTCTCGTCTGCCGCCAAAGGGACATATCCGTATAAACATATAGACTGCGTCTCTAAACTTTTACGTTTGTAAAACTCAAAAAGTACTTCTTTAGGGTGTACACTTCAAACGATTAGTCAGAAAAAGTACATAAGGAATCTCAATTTAAGCTAGATGTGTGCCTGTATATGGAAATGAACGATAAAATAGAAGAATATTATTTTCTCAATTACTCTTTTCTTTTAAGGTGAACATCAAGGACATTCCTCTACGGGTTAATATGCTCGTACTTGAGATATGTTATACATACTAGGGGAATTCTTAAGTGGATTGCATTACAAATGTACATGGATTTTCACAGAATGTGAATATTTTTGGTTGTCATGCTTCTTTAAAAAATACATCTGAATATTGTTGCAATACTATATTTCAGAAGATGATAGATGAAATGCTTTACAAATTGTCAATTGTAATGTTTTTGTGCATAGTCTGTATCTTATTTGGTATATGTAATTGACGTACATTGATTAATCGTAAAAAAACTAAATAAATGGCTCACTGGCTCTTCATTTGTCTAACTAAAACCGCTGATAAAACAAATTGCTCCTGGTATTTCTTTCAATTTATTTTCCATTGCTTTGGCTTTGATCTTTATTTTTTGTTATCACTGTAAAAGCATATACACGTGTGTTTTAATTGCCGTATTTCTATCATATAACAGCCGTTTACACATTTTTGTGGTACATTATCTGCACATAGATAACACGCAAATTAAATACAGAGCTAACTAAACATCCAATATCTTGTATTGGTAATGTATTTATTAATATATAAATTGGTGCACACGTTATTTAATGCTGTCATAGACACAGTCTTACATGTAAAAAGTAAAGGTAAAGTGGCTGTTTATTATAGTGTCTCAACACTACATAAAGGGACAGCGAGGCTTGACTCATAAGACACCGACATACATTGAACAATGTTACTTCCAAATTCCTATTTTTAATGCTGGGCACCAGGCAGGTAGGCAATTAGGAATCATTATTTAACTAGCTGGCGGCTCACCAACGAGTCTCTTTTTAGCACCTTCGACCTCCCGATTGCGGGACAGATAAATCCATTAGGCCACCGCCACAGCTCGATGTTTGTATTTGTAGTACGTATACCTGAGGGGTTGATTGTTTTAAGAGATACAAAGTCATAGTGAAGGCGTTGATGTGTATATTATGGCTAAATTAATTTAACATCCTGTATTTTCACCAAACGGTATAATTTTTCTTTATGCGTCTTACCAAATGAACCCTATTTTACATTGGATACACCTCTAAAGTAGCATTAGTACCAATGTGTCTAGATATCATGTATATTATACAACAAACTGTGTCAGAGACCATTCCTGAGTTAAGACAATTAGAATTGCTGTATCTTCACGCCAGTTTTATACTTTTGTAACAAACACTTTGTTATCAAGGATGACATGTTTTCCTCGTTATAGACCCAATTAAAAGCGTCGTAAATCGAATCCTGATCTGATGCTTGATGACTTCTTTTGTTCGCAAATTCATAATATTTACGTTTTCATTTAGGGTAAAAAGAGCACGAATGTATCAGCTTAGAGAATATAATCTTAACGTGTAAAGAACCTATTTCGGCAGCATTTCCTACGTTCATTCATAAAGGATCCGCTCTTCACTATTGTCTACACTCCTACATTTTCAACGATGTAATGGTTTTAAAAGTTGCCTTTTATTTTAGAGTTGTTCTATTATCACCTGGAAACCGCTATCTGATAGTAATTGAGAAAAATGTTCGTACTTTATTGATTGTCCATTTGTCATTTGCCGATGACTTATTATTTGGTAAACAAAATAGCACTCCTTAGGCTAAGGTCTTAGGGCTTATTTTCAGAATATAGAAAATTGCTGGCTGTTCTAAAAATAAAGAAATATAATGGAACTTGATGTCGGCCTGAAGTTGCTTTAAATATTTCTGTCTGTTCATTTTTACAACTCCCTCGTTTTACACGACCCAAAAGCAGACGTACCTTAATTATATTTTGAAACATCTTTAACACGTAAATTGTTTTGTTATGATTCTCAACATTCTTGCATTGTTCTCAGTTGTTCCACAGCTCTCTCTCAACAACTTACACGAAATTTCTACCATATCACTCTCTTTACTATTGAACAAAGAAGACATAATGAAAAAATAAAATAAAAATAGGCTTGTTTATTTTTGAATATACATGATTGTATAAATGTAAAACTACATACTGATTTTTTTCAAGATTGACGGATGTACTCAGGCGTTTGAAACAGTAACTTAATCGCTTGCCATTAGCTTAATAATTGTTTATGTATATTTGCATTAATGTCACCTCATGGTTGGAATGCATGAGTATTATCACGGTGAGGATGCGTACACCGGATATTGCCATTTAGTGATAAGGTATTTTCCGAAAACGTGTTTAATTTTTGTCAACAAGGTAAATAAAACCCCGATTTACGATTGTAATATACTACTGTAGAAGAAATAAAAACATTACTTATAATAACCAGATACTGTGTATATGCTCTCACAAGCGTAGAATGAGTAATTCTTAAGTAGAAACGCTAAAATTTGTGATAAAATGACAAGTTTATCATTTGATAAATGCATGCCGTGAACACATTTGGCCCGATACGATCACCTATTTGCATTGTGGGAAAAATCTGAAGAGTACGATTTATTAAGTTACATACGAAGAAAAATGTGCAAAATTTCAGCTTTGTAAATGTTCAAATAACGGAGAAATCGGTGATAGATGAGGGATGATGGTGTACTCTTTATTGAGTTTTTAAAGTAATATTTGTACTCTGTATTGCAGTTTCGTGTACGGAGTATCGGTATTGAAAATCGTGCATATTTTCAACATTGATAATCATTAAATAGACAAGGCAGGTAATAGCGTTGGCCCAAATGATGGAATGTGTTTTTCTGTTTGAAGATGACATAATATTTCACAGCGAAAATAACAAGCACCAGTTTGAACACTGAAATTGCAACTTACAATTACAGCGGCACGCCAATAGTCACTCCGAGAAACTGTCTAAAGACTAGCCATTGCCGAGTACAGGCCCAGGCACAAGTACACCCGTGAAATTTTATAATAATGTAACATAATATTATGATATGATGAAGATAAGTGTGGAAAAGGTTTCCCCGTATAAGAACAGCAAGAATCAGCTCACCACTTGCTTCATATGAAACAAAATAGGTGTCATATGCACTGAGCAATTTGTCTGAAAAGTAGGAGGAAACAGTGCAATGTGTTATTCTTGAATTATATTTTTGCACACTTCATTTACAAGATATATGCCATTTCTATGTAAACAATTTTTTATTACTTTTATGTGATCAACTTCCCTGTTGCTCAAAGTAGTATATTTCTTGTCAAGGTCAACTTTGAACAATAACAAACAATCAAGAACTGACTTGAAGATCATTCTGAATATTTGCACGTATTCTTACTGTTGAATGTAAAATGTTTATGATCTTTGTTATTTTATGAATTTCTGTTTACGTTTCAAGTTTGTTTAATAAATATTTCAATGAACATGACTATTTTTAGCAAAATAAATCTGTCACAACAGAACCTATTTCAGTATCAATGCCAGGTCTTTTTATGCTGGAGTAATGTATTCTCATCACATTTATGCAGTAACTAGCTGCTTCTTTTAATATCAATAAGTATTCGTTGTCTGGCTTTTCTCTTTCCTCTTAATTTAGAGTCAGAAATGTGGTCTCTGTTATGCAAGCGGTTGTATGATTGTAAAATCCTCGGAATCGGAATAGTTTTAAGCCTGTTCTTCAAAACAACTTGCAGTCTCCACTATACCTCTTATTAACCAAGAAGTCGATGGAAAACGTCTTGCGACGTCAAGAAATACAACAATCTATTTCATTTAAAAGAAAGTTTCCTTGGCAAACAAACTGAGTAACCTTTACCCTGCTAAATTTGTTTTAGATGAACTGTTCTATCATTTAGTTCGAGTAGTACCATTTTTTATTTGAAGGGGTGTTCACTGAAAATTTACTGACTGAACAGCAAACAGTGCAGACCATGATCGGCCGGCATGGATGTGCAGGCTGATCTTGATCTGCACAGCCGCAAAGGCGGAATCACTTGCCACCAGCAGGCTAAAGGTTAAAGGCCATGTATTCATCCATCTATTTTGTCACATTCTTTCAAAGACTGTATAACAATGTATATTCTCCTAAAACCTCGTCTGTCCATGGGATTGCACTCTGTGTATTATTGAAGGTTCCATGTACATCGCCGTGCGGGTGTCTCTAAATCATATTTTGGTACTGGTAGCATGTGTTATTGTTGAGTTCTGCAAGAAAGCATGATAGGTAGCTTGCATTTCTACTGCCGTTGGTGAACAGGCTTCTCACAATTTGCCCAAATTAAATTTGTCTTTTAAAGGGTTTCTTTCTGTTAGAAATTTGTCCCTTTTTAAGCAGATTCCTTTTTGAAACATGTATTTAGATATTTTCTGAATCAACAGTAATTTTCCGCTTTTTTCTCCGCATATTTCTGGTGTTATCTTGTAATTTACTTCTATTGCGGTTTTGGTCATTAGCGTACTATATTATTCATGTCGTTTGGGTGGTGTTCAACAAAATGACATACAATGGCCTCAGCTATAAACACACATAAACAAGTTGAATCTGCAACGAAACAACATCACGATGTAGTATTTATCAGTAGGGCCGAGCTTTCTGCAAGATACCGAGATTAAAACTTTAGTTACACACCAATGCCAAATTTAAAAACAAAATGATACCTTTAACTGTTTTTGAGATAATTCCTGAAATTTCAACTTAAACAATGCTCAACATCACATAGCGTAAGAATAGAATTTACATTTACAATTGATACGCATAACAAAACTTATTTCCCACTGTTGCACTATTATGACTGTGAATTATGATTAAGAGCTTATTACAAAACTTACAAGAGTAAATGTTACAAATATCAATGTTAAACATCACGTATCTTCAGAGCTAAAGAAATTACTGTTTTGTACTTTGAAAAGGAAATGATAATGTACATTTTGCAAGATTTATTCTGTAAAACTCAGCGATAATGTCAACAGTACACAGTAAAGTAAAATGTGATAAAGGTCAATACACAGTACATATATTTGCAATACACAGTATACCAATGACGCTCATTTATGACCAATTTCTCCGTTATTTGAATATTTACAAAGTTGAAATTTTGCACATGTTTTCTTTGTATGTAACTAATTAAATCGTACGATTCAGAATTTTTATCACAGAACAATAAGTGAAGATATCGTGAGAAATGTTTCCCCGGCCTGCATTTATCAAATGATGAAGTTGCCATTTTATTTTACGCTTGTGAGAGCATATACACAGAAGCTGGTTTCTATAAATAAAATCCCTCTTTTCTATAGTAGCAAAATTGAGTAGTAGATTAGATTTTTATTTTCCTTGTTGACAGAAGTCAATCACTTTTTCGGAAAATACCATATCACAAAATGGCAATATCCGGTGTACGCATCCTCACCGTGGTAATTGATCGTATCGTTGTCTGACTAATTTCAAATTCATATTAGGATGTGGTAGAAACAATAAGTTATATTTAAAAGCACGTGATTTGTACTTTTTTGTACATGCAAAAATGTATATTTCATATATAACTTGATTGTTATCAGGCTTTTAGCGAAAATATCAAAACGAAAGTAATTGTGAGAATAAGATCAATAAAAGATATATAGTTTACCCCGGAGGGTGGGGGTACCTTTGATAATAGGATCTTATCAAAATATGATATTTTGACATTTTTATTATATAAACTACACTAGAGTTAAGTTTATTTGATACTCTTTCCTCTTACCTGACACAGAATGAGAATGAGTGGGTGTATTGTTAGAAAGAAGGTTGTGTATAGAAAATAGGGGTACCACATTTTTAGCTGTATACCAAATTAAATTTCAATGCTTGAAATAATTACGTCAACTACAAAGTTGACACAAGAAATGTACAGTCTAACTATATATTCGTTCAACAACACTTGAAATCTATAGACCCCAATATAGGAATGTTAGTTTATTTGCTTTAAAAGTTGCATTTGGATTGCCTGAACGTTTGGGCTTTGAATCACATTAATTTTAATCATAGGGCACGGGGAATTATGAGTAAACAATATTTTGTTTAGTTATTATGAAGTTATCCTTCCTTCCTTGCAATAATACTATTTTATAACACACAATCATGTGAACATAAGAAGTGTTAAAATCAGATGAAAGACGGTCGTCGTAAGTAAAGAGAACAGTCTTCAGCTTAGTTCAGTTTTCAAGCCGCTATGCCCTGAAAAAGATGTCATAAAAATTCAATGTTTGTATTTCTTTCTTCAGTATTTCACAATAGAACCCTTAGTCTTTGTCATCTTAAATAGGTGGTCAATATCAACAGAAAGAAAGGTAAAGTGTTTAGTAAACGGAATGCGTATATAGGTCATCAGTTTGTAGTTCGCCATAGCAAGAAACGATTCAACATTTCAATAAAAGAGCGAAAAATAATGTTTCTAAATTTATCGGAATAATCATAACTGTCTGCTTACAGCTTGATCTCACTACAGACCATTTCGAAATACAGTGACGTTGGGAAAAATCAAGTAGTGAAAAAACAATGAGTTTATATTTATTAATCTGTTAATTAAATACATTGAAATACATAACTTAATACTTATATGTAAGCATCGTGTCACAAAAATATGGCAACATTATCAGCTACAATTAGTAATATTATAGAAGTCCTCTACAGCTCAGCGGTTGGTCCGCTGGCTTCATCTGCGAAGGGTCGCGTGATGAAACACATCGGAGAGGGTAGACATGTTGTGGGGGAACACTCATGTTAAGATACTTAGTTTTGCAGATGTGATTTAATCGAATTCCCATGTAGTGTGCTTCTTACACTGTACGTTAAAGAACTGAAAAGAACTGAGAAAACAAGAAATTGGTGCATTTTCTGCATCGTGTACTATCCTTTAAAACATTGAATAACTAACAAACACCTGGAGGAATAGCACTTTTTAAAAGCTACTGACGGCTTTAAATACGCTTCGGTACAAAAATGTCACAGATAAACAAGAAATATCTTTAAAAATGAAGGTCGGCACAGTGTAGTTAAAAATAAAGTATGTATAAATTTGGTAAGCGTTGACCCTTAAAATGAAATGACTATGACGGTCTGAACTTATGAAAGAGATCCATAAAAGAATGAAAAAAGTTATGTCAAAAATTTGAAAATATGGCAATAATGTGAAATGCCTACACATCAGTCTGAATGACTTGTGATTAGGAGTAATGTGTGGGAGTTTCAGATGTATCAATCAAGAAATGAATAACTTATAAGCAAGATTAAACTTTGTGTTAGACAGAGCATAACAATATGGCCCTGATCATTTTATCCCAGGGGCATGAAGAACTTTTAAAAGAAAATACTTTCTGACAATCGTGGCAATCGAACAACTCAACTGAATGAAACGATTTCAAGACAAGTGTCAAAACTCCGTGATTTCATGTATAATTTTATCATTGCTCATATGACTAACACAGCCTCAATACTATCCTTCTTTTAAAGATCTATCTATCCATAGTGCAGATTCGGCGAAAACGGCATTCTATTCGTAATGCAAGAAAGCCATGGTCACGTGACTGAAACAGCTGATGTAGACAAAACCATTTTATTCCGCAAATATATATTCTTTCGTTTTGGTAATATCTTTCAGATCTACTCCAAGAATGCTGTTTTTGGAATTAAAATCATCCGAAGTAGTTCCTTTCCAGACATGAACACCAAAGGAGAAAATAATCTTGAATTGGAACTGCTGTTTATTAAACTAAAGAGAGAGGTTGTCACCAGAAAACCCTTTCTACTGCCGTCTATTTAGCAAGACCTTCGCAAATATACCTATGATATTTGATTTTTTTCAACTTTGTCACATGACGATGGTCACTGTGAGTCTTCAAAGCGAGCTTAAAACTGCTGCGGCTATAAACGCCAAAGAGCAAATGCTAATCTATGCTTTGAGTCTTTGTTTTCATTTACGTTACAAAACTGGAATTTCAGTGTATCACGTACAAAACTAACATACAGCAAAATATACCTGTAATATTTAAAATAAAGAAAAACTCAAAGCAAAATTGCCATCATTATTAAAGAAAAGGCGTTCGTGTGAGCAAGAACAGCAGACGATCTTAACAAATTAACGTTGTAAACTTATTTCTGCTATCAAAACTATGTTGCTTTCGTTTTTTGTTTAAAAAGCAACATGTGGATTCTTTATGTGCCTGGTTAAGTCGTTTAACGCCCAGACCAGCCTCGCTTTGACAAGCAGTGTTTTGATTTTAAGATCATTTCGGATACAGTCATACAAGTGTTCCGATGCCTCCATCCGCATTATAACCAATAACGCTATCTCTTCACCTGTAAGCTTCTCCAGTCCTTGCCTAAATATTTAAATTAAAAAAGAAATAATTCAGTTTATGTGTACGATTTCTACAGGTAAACCACTAAAATATTATTTTTGCTATTATCTGTAAAAGACAAATTTCCGTCTGTAAATTTTCATTATCCTAAATTTTAGTTTTTTTCTATTTTCCTACCACATAAGACAGTACAAACTGATTTGATTTACAACTTCGACTTCAAGACTGACAGCAGCTTTGACAATTCTAGAATTTTGTTTATCTTTAAGGGAAATTCTTCTGAAATGAATTACCATCAGAATTATTCTTGTAAAACAGACAATGTCATACTCTTAAAAATATCATAAACCACAGATCAGCTTAGTTCCTACCTAATATTTAAATTATTAAATGCGTGGCCAATGCTTTACACAGCTCTAATACATATTTTACACACCACATGAACAATCTTATAAATTAAACCTACGTCCAGACGGTATACCTTTTTTAAGGTAGTAAATGTACAACCGCTCTTTTCTAAAGAACTCATTATGTAAGTCCAGAAATAATCATGGATGGCATTTTGTCAAAAATATTGAACGCTCGTCTGGATACCTTCTCAAGTCATTGCGTGTCAGCCATTCAAGAACATCATCTCTGCTCCATTGTCTTATTTGTTCCACAGAAGATATAACATCGGTCTGTTCTTTGTTTGCTACAACATGAGGTGCCGAATCTACTTCGTCAACTGGTTTTGAAGTAACTGGTTGATCAACCTGTCAATTTGATGTACATTTACTATTTATCATAAACCACATTAGTGTATATGTCTTATTACAAGACATTAGTGTATATGTCTTATTACAAGAGACCGGCCCGCTTAGCTCAGTAGGTAGAGCGTCGGTCTACGGATCGCGGGGTCGTGAGTTCGATCCTCGGGCGGGGCGTATGTTCTCCGTGACTATTTGATAAACGACATTGTGTCTGAAATCATTAGTCCTCCACCTCTGATTCATGTGGGGAAGTTGGCAGTTACTTGCGGAGAACAGGTTTGTACTGGTACAGAATCCGGAACACTGGTTAGGTTAACTGCCCGCCGTTACATGACTGAAATACTGTTGAAAAACGGCGTTAATCCCAAACAAACTTATTACAAGAGCTACCGGAACGCCCGTCTGTCGAAGTAGGTGTTATTATAAGTGTCTTGATCTGCAATGTAGCATTTGGCGCGAGTTTGAGTGTGATCCGGCCTAGAAAAAGCCACCTTTATTATACCTCTATTTTGGGTAGTGTTATATAAGCCAAAATTTACTAGTCTCTATAAGTTTAGACAAAAATAATCTCGATTATCAACAAAGTGAACTATTTGACGTATAGAGACGCCATCAATACATCAGTTTAACGTCAAAGTTGACGTCATGTCTAAAGCGAATATCCCACATTTAAATTTTTGGTCATATCCATTGGAAGTTTCGTATTCCGTTTGCCTATACTAGCTGATTTTAGGCAGAAAATGCATATGTTTATAACAGAAGTCAGTATGCATTATTATTTATTAGAATCATAGTTTTATAGAATTATGTATAGAATGCATTTATAATCAGCTCGAGATATTTGTATTACTGTATGTAGTAAGAGTTCAACTTATAAAGTGTAAATCATGACCTCGTTGTCAGTAAATTTTGCTGTAAAGGTGGGCGATTTGCATCTTGTTCAACTAATGGACCCTATGAAAAATGTAGGTCGTACCTGTAAAGTAGATGCTCAAAATGTCAGTAGCAGAAAACAAATGTAACATGCATTACATGAAACCTTTATAACGCCAATTAAATTTGTTTACTATAAATACTCAAACGGGAAGACATACATTAAAATGTTATTTTAATAAAAAGTTGTACAGCCGGATACTTACCTTTGGTAAAATAGGTACCATAGCCTGAGGTTTATTTTCTCCGTCCTGTTTGGATATTCTTGATATTTCTTTGAAAAGGATTTTCAATCTTTCTTCAAACACATATTTCTTAGTAAATTCTATGTAGAGCTTGGACCCCAACATCAATCCTAGCCAACCGTCAGGCTTATAATTGAGCTCCATCTTCAAGGGAACAATTGGCTTCTTTCGTTCATGGGCATATTCCGCTTCTGTAAAATATATGACAGTTGTTGCGTTTATTGCTTAAAAGACATATATACACCCAATTCAGTTGTAAACCAACTAATTATAAATGCTTTTGTCATGATACTAATGAATATTCTGATTGAAATTTGGGGTAAATATCGTCCACGACTTTTGATTTCTTGCACGACAATGAATACTTGTTAAGTATTTTTATATAATTTTAAGAGATCGATGTCACTGGATTTTTTATACTATTAGATAACTTCAGTTTCATATTTATTTTACATTGACGGTAAATAAATTCATAATACTTTAATTATTTATGGTGACGAACATCTATATCAATGACGGCCTCGAAACTGTATTATTTACGGTTGAAAAATGTGACCGAGCATTACCAAAATCACCCGTTCTGAACTAGCCCAGTACAGTCTTTTATTTTCTAATGCCGTTTAATTTCCACGGCTCTGCCATATATGATTAAGACAAATGACCACTTAATTCACTTTAAACAATTTAAACTAATTATGTAATACAGTTTCCGATGCATATGGGTTTTCAAAGAAGTTTTGTACTTGATCGTCGATTTGTCGTATATGCCCGAGACCGACATAGTTTTGATCTATTACTGTTCTATTATGAACGACGCGTGCTATTGACATTATATTAGTTTAATTTCCAAGTTTCAGTGGCATAACAGGATTCAGTAAACGCGGATGATTGATGACTTTAATCGCCAGCTTCTTTACAAAGCATTTAAAAACACAATTTAATAAGACAGATGAACACGGTGGCACAGATGTTATATGTATGTTTTGTACCATTACGTGCGCAGGTAATAGTTATTACGGCACAGAGGTTACATAAATAGGGAAACGTAAAATGTCAATTTCAATTGATAGGCCCTAATAAGACAGAGCAACAAGAGAAACACCCTTAAGGGCCCGACGAAACAGGCCAGAAGACAGATATCAAAACAGTTCAGTCCTGGTAGGATTTAAAAACTGCTTGTCATAGAGTCCTCCCCCTCTTCCGTCAGACACAATCAAAGAGGGAAGCGTAGTGTCCAACTGTAAACGGGTTGAACACTAAACATGCGGTGTGTCTCAAAAACAGTTGGGTCGTAACCTCTTTTAATAAAACTTTTTTATAATTTTACCAAATACAGTTAGAAAATTACCATGACCCAAATTCTTACGAAGTTTGTAATCTACATCCCCATAAAAATCGGGTTTTGAAATACCTTCTCGCAGAAGGTTCTTTATTTAAAACCAAATCGGAATTACGATCATAGTAAAATTTAGCAAAATATCTACGCAGTTTGTAATAACGGTAGCCTTGGTGAAGAAGTTTATTTGTAATATATTGATTACGGTCACTGAAATCCTCAACATGACAACACGCTCTGGCAAACCGAATTAATTAAGAAATATAAACCCCATAAGATGTAGCCTGAGTTACATCCCCATCCAAATGGGGGAAATTTACAATACTTAAATTAAAATCATCCCTCTTGACATAAACTTTGGTATGTATAATATTGCCATAGTTAGACAGATGTAAATTTAAAAATAAAGCATCAGTATCCGAATTGTTAGTTTTATTTAACTGGAACTCCCGGGGATAAATAGTATCCACCAACTGACCAAAAGACGGATTATCCATGCTACGAATATCATCCAGATAGCGAGATGTATTATAAAATGCAGTTATAATGTCTGCCTGCGTATCTGGAGAAAGGCTCAAGATAAAGTCTCTTTCATAACAATATGAAAACAAACGTGCGACAAGGGGTGTACAATTTGTTCCCATGGGAATACCAAATGCTTGTATGAAAACTGAATACCCAAACCTGACCTGAATGTTGTTCAATAAAAAGGAAAGGGCTTCACAAACTTCGTCACAGGTCCACATAGTATAATTTTTTCATCTAATCTCAATCTCTTTGCGGAAGACAGAGCAACAAGGGAAACACCTTGAAGGAAGCGATGAAACAGACCAGAAGACAGATATCAAAATAGCTAAGTCCCGGACTACTTATAGAGTCATCTGCCTGTTCTGTCAAACACAGTCAAAGAGTAAAGCGTAGCTTCCAACTGTAAAAAGGTTGAAAACTAAACATGTGATGTGTCTCAAAACAGGCACTTCAATTTTGTTCTGCAGCATTTTCTTTCGTTTCCAATCAGTATGTCAACAGGTTAAAAAAGGCATACATAATTAAGAAAGGAAGTAATGTGAATATTAATTCCCCATTAATTTACAGAGGTCTAAATATTGTATTGTCATATCTATGGTTGGCAAGCCGTTAAGCTGGCTTTGTTTAACAAAAGTTTATTTAATCAATTGCTCCTGCACTTTTTCCTCAAGAAAATGTTATTAGAAGAAGGCCTTGTTCAAGACTCATTCAAGCGTAATTTAAATACTCAAGTTCATCCTGACTAAGCAATGTTTAAAGAGATTGGATTAAATGTAACCAAAACGTCACATCATAATAGATTACGTATCAAATTGTTACGAATGTGAAAAATATCAGATTTTGTAATCAAATTGCATGTATTTATTCATAGTTCAACTGATATCTTCCTAAGCACGAAATATTTTCAATTCATATAATATTTTAGACTAGAATAGTTACTGTTAGAATGAAAGTGTTCTTAAAAGTATTGTGAGTGAGCATATATGGAAAAATGGGAAGAGGTGGTGTGTAGAATTCTCAATATTCCATACAAGAAAATTTATTGATTTCCAAATTTAGATGTACCCATATTGCACCAGCTAGATCAGTTAAATTTGGCAACAACAATGCTTGTTTGTGTAATGCTGCAGACAGTTTATTATCTTACTATTAACTTTAAAGTACATTCAAATTCATGCTGGCCTAAATTTTCCATTTTCTCAGTTTATGACTGTCATATTTTATTTGTAGCAAACTTCATGTGTTAGCTTTTAGAAAAGCTGTACTGTTACATGTTAAGAGTGTTCTATGTTAGGTGATGATGTGTAAACGAAAAGAAAAAAACAACATAACATCTCAAATTTAATCTCCGCATTCATGTTTTCTTTTAGTGTAATAGGTAGTCATTGCACCAAGAACTTTTACCCTTTCACTTGTGATTTAATAATACACTGTTTTTGAATAATTGATACTATGTCTAAAATGATTGGCTTCAGCTTCTGTTTGAAACAAGATACCGTATTTTAAGGGAATAACCACATTTAACTATTTAAGAAACGGATGTATAAGGAAAGAATTTTTACCTAAATTTGCATTTTCATGAACGAAAAATCAATACTTAGCCAAAAACGTCGTATAAACATTATAACATACAAACCTTTACCATTTAGAAATATAAATGTGTGTATCTTAGTAGGAACATGCTAACTGGGGCTAGAACGAATATATAACTGTAAACGAATTGAAATATGGCAGCCATTTTGAAATCCAACATGGCTGCACCCATGTTTACATGAATGACCGAAAAATAATACCAATAGAATTCTTTCATATAAACATAACTTTTCAAAATGTAGGAAAAAATCCATCGGATCACAATTCGCCACATACTAAATCATTTCCAACCTGACCTAAAAAATATTAAGGCGATATGATAAATCGTGGCGTAACGTTATTTGTCCGGATAGACTGCAGCCTGGATCCGGTAAACGGCCTTTGTTGTCAATATCTCAAAAATAAGCAGACCGATTTACACATTTTATTTGACAACTTAGTGTAAAGTATCATTCAATAGAGAAAAGTGGAAACTTCACAGGTCGCTTAACACGACAAAAACGAAAATGTTGCAGGCTCGGTTTGATTGAGCCTGTTCATGGACGGTAGTGGAAATGCATGCTACCGTTCACGCTCTCTAGCCCCGAGTTGAGCAGGACTCAACATTTACACATGCTTAAAGTACAAAAAACAATTTAGAGACATTCGCAGATGTATTCAAACGGCGGTGAACATGGAACCTCCAATAATACACGTGTTGAGGCGTGTAATTCCATGAAGAGCGGCGTTTGGTCCCCAGATAAAGTAAAGGGTTTGCCCCAAACGAGAGAGAAAACAATGGGCAGAACTAAACAAACTGGAATTTAGGAAGGGGATCTGAGGTTATGGAGCCTGCGTATCACAGGAACTGTCAAAAGACAAAATTAAAATGCAGGCACCATATCCAAGGGGTGATTAAACAATACCCAAGGCTATGAAAGCGGGAGTATTGGAACCACCCAGGCCGAAATGGTCATGTTGAGAAACTAAACAGTACAAATAACACGACATAAAAGTCGCGCTGAACGATCTGAGAAGATCGAAATATAACAGCCCTGATCAAGTCTACATTTATAAAATATTCTATTCGCGAAAAGGGTTTTCTTAAAAATCTATGAATGTCCAAAATTACAAACCAGTCTTAATAAAACTTTTCATTTACTGAATTTTCTAAGGTTTGAACATGTCAGGGTTTAATCAAATTCTGCATTGTAGACCAAAAAACAAACTACTTAAAGATACTCTCAAGTTATAATGGAGTGTGAAAATACATGCAAAAAGAAATTATACCTAATCTGCAGTTGTCACTTTCTTTATATCTCCTTGAATAGCAAAGTAAAACAACAGTTGCATTCTCCACAGCATCGGCCATTGCTTGAAGAGTAGATCCACACATTTCATCAACATCCATCCATACCTGTTTTATAAGAATACTGCAGTATTTTGATAGCATGAAGGGTTGATCCAAACATTTCTTTATCATCCATTCTAATATGTTTTTCTCTGTTAAAACACTCTTACTCTAGAATGACGTCACGTTAACGTGCGGTGACGTCAATGTTTTTGTTGCGACCAAAAAAGAGCGCTACTATATTTTATCTACAGTTTTAGATTAAGGGCATATTAGAATCGAAATAATTTATACCGAAACCGTGTTTTAACACTATTTATACACTCGGGCGGTAATAAGCCGAACAAATTATTTCATTCGGGCCGCGCCCTCGTGAAATTATTACACCCGACGTATAACCGCCCATCGTGCATAAATAGTGTTAAAACACTCTTTTGCTATAAATTATTTCTTAATTCATACCTGTGCTTTAATCAGTATAAAAGAGGCCCTGTCTACATACTACGAGAAACACAGTTATGTTCCATTCCGCATTTTCCGCGAAAAGGTCTCTTTCCATTGTTTTCAAAATGATGATGAGAGAAAGTGGATAAACGGTAGTATATAATATATTTATATTGATAACGCATGTATTTCATGTTAAAACATCGGCAGAATTTCACAGGAGTGGTTTATACTAAGTGTTGTATTCTGCAGATGTTATAAGAGGAAACTAACATGCGCTAACGCTGTTTTGGCACTGAAGATGTAAGAAAATGAATTAGATGTATAGTAGACGCAACTTGACCGCGATGGTTGACCTTAGGCTGATTATTCATATCGGTTATTTCATTATAGAAATCAAGGGTGCTTAGGGGAGCCGTGTATATTTATATGGAATTAGTTTGTATACAGTGCAGTATCAAAGTATATATACTTACATTTGATCAATTAAAACTTTCCAATACACTAATTTATATTTACACAAAATTATATTTCCTTTTTCTCGTGCAGCTCGTGTTTTACGTACACTCCTTTTCAATAATAGGTTGTGCCTCATTATGTATTATAATGCAAAGGTCAACCATCGGGGTCAAGTTGCGTCCACTATATGTAAATTGTATATCGGTAAGCGTTCATTTCCTTTTTTCTTATGTCAACACATGATCTCCTGCTTAACAGTCATTTATCCTCCTGTTAAAACTTAAAAATTACTGGGGAAGAGGACGTTGTTTTTTTGCGCATGCTCACTGTCAACACATGAAGGCCTGGCATAGGGTCACTTTTCATTACTTGATCCGGAATGACTGTTGCAGCATTTTTTGGCAAGTTTCAATATAATACTATGGAGAAAATTTTGTAAATGACAAAGTGGTCGAATTTATCATCAGTCAACGTTTGTACAGTCCCCATTTTACATACCCCTTTCAGGGCCTCACTCCGTGTGAGTTTGCTTACTAAATATAAATTTGAATTATGTCAATTTTTCAGCAAATGTTAAGCTTTATTTTGATACCAACCATTAATAACAATTTGCAGAAATAAAACAGTTTAAGGTAAAAAGCCTCATTTTCTGTCCGGGTTTATCATCATTACCAGTACAGCACAATGATCGGACATGGAACTGAACGGTGATCATTATGCAACGTACAATTGCAGTCCTCGGCCCTATCCAATGTGTGTGTTGGTGGGGGGAGGGGTGCAAGCGTCCAAAAGAGATAATTATTGGGAATGGGCGGGGGGTGCATACGTGTGCAATATATCAGTACTGAACATTCTATTCTATCTATTCTATTCTACCCTACCCTACGCTACCCTACGCTACTCTACTCTTCTGTTTTGTTAGACTCTTCCACGCGTTTATACTACATATTATTGCTAGACAGATCAGTGTAACAGACTATTGTTTTGTTCTTTTCTGTTCTGTTCTGTTCTGTTATCTTCTCTGTGTCTTTCTGTTTTGTCCTGTGGTGTTGTGTTGTTTGTAATGCTCTGCATGTACGTGTGGCGTTTATGTCTAAACAATTGTTTAATGCAACTTTCGTTCTGTTTTGGCAGGTGGAATATAAGTTTTTGATTTTATAGGGGTACAGATGCGAAACGTAAATTTTGCAAATTTGTGACATATTCGTACGTTGTTGTTTTTTTTTTGCGAAATATTCGCACGATTTCTTCACAAATATGTGGAATCCCATGTGTGAAGAATTAGTTTCTGTGAAATTTATGCATACATTAACCACGTACTAGGTAACACCAGGTCTCGGTTGTGTAGTTTTCGTAACGGTTGTGACGGCTGAAGATGAGTTTATGGGTTCTGCACTGTAAATTGTTTAGAAGGAAAAAAACGATGATCATCAAACTGACCTAAACCTCACAAGTATTTTTGCTATAGCCGTCGTTGGAAAAAAATCCGAAATCAATTTTACTATATCGCGTTTATACAGATACGTACATTCGTAAATAATTCAAAATAACTTTCTGTTTTTAAATATTCTCGAAAACATATGCGAAGGTTATGTTACCTTATTACATATCCCAAACACTGAATCAGAGCATAAGAACGAAAAGTATTGTTTCTTTAAGAAATTTATATTCGTCTAGAAATGCTTTTTGTAATATTGTCTCCTTTGAGTAGACGATTCAATTTTTCATGTCTCGGATAAAGGTGGACATTACATCAGTTTCGGATTGAGAACTTTGAAGTTTTCGATGCAGCATTTATGGACGAGTATGTAGGCAACGAACCAATATTACATTCGATGGCTCATACAATGATAATATGGATTTAAAACAGGAACAGCAATGAGAAAACGCTGGTGAAAGAGAAACAACATAAAGACTGTTGAGGCGCTCAATAAACAATTATTTTTATGAATTTGATAAGCATAAACTTTATGTGTCTGAAATGTATGAAACTGGATCCCCAGAGCAGAGAGAGAAATTTTATATCCGGCTGTCTTAGCCATGCTCGCTTTGAAAAGACAGCCTGGCTCTTTAACGTGCCTAGTGTATAGCCCCAAAACAAAGCAAAACTCACATAGTTCACCTCTTAGTTTGGAAGGAGGCACTCAAAATCATCTCAGAAATATTCAGTACCTGGACAGGGATTAGAACCCCGGACCTCTAGATTGACTGCCAAGCGTGTTACCGCTAGACCACCATACCTCTTGATTTGATATTACAGGAATACTGTTAGGCTATATCGTAGTTACTTGCAAATTTGTAAGAATAGAAATAACATATTGACAACACTTAAAAACTGTTGTAATTAATAACGGAATGTTTTATATGATAATTTATTGATAGTTATTAGGTGATTTGAAATATACACTTAGATACTTTGAATTATACCTGTGCCAAATGATTAAATGTTTATTACCTTAAATTTGTGTTCCTTCAATATTGCTTTTATTTTGCAAAGCATCTCTCTATCTGCGCTTTGATACGATATCATGATATGACCTTCTTGATTGTCAGATATTGGCATTGAAGGAATTTTGTCAACTGAAAATAAAATCAGTATGAATCTTATCAAGTAATTTTTATTGTGGTGAATGGACTTGTTTCGTCCAGCGTTAAATCATTTATTACTGCTACAAAAAATAAGAGGGCCAGATGTAGAATTCTTCGATGTTAACAGGCTATCTGGTTGCCATATGGACGGCTAATGATGATGTTAAGTTTCCCGCTCTTGTGTGAAATTATGTCTGGAGTTACTTTAGTCTGCTGTCATTGTTAAGGTAACCCAATACGTAGATATTTGAGATCTATATTACCTGCTTTTTTGTATGCATCTATTGGTGAGGTCTTTAGCTCTTCCCGTAACGTCCATAACGTCTTTGTACATGCATTTTTGATGCCAGAATTTTCTGTTTCCTTTTGCAAATCTAACAATAACTCTACCACTCCAGTCCCTTGGTGAGAAGTTATATTTTTGCGTATTTCTTCGTCAAACGCAAGAGCCCAAATAGCATGAACGCTTTCTGAAATAATTTACTAGTTATTTAAAATAGTTTATCTGAAAGTTGAATGCAGTTAATTTATCTGAAAGTTAACTAAGAGATATATTTTGTTGACATGTAAATGATATATTATATGGCTTTAAAATATACCTAAATTTTACAAACCTCTCTTAGCTTATAATTATTTCCATCAATAGTTCTTTTGCAAAGCCTCTCCTCTTCTAAAGAGGTTGTATATGTGTAATCTTGTTATTACGATATGCGCCATATCTCTGACCTGGGCTATTTGTTAATTAAATGCAACCTTCTCATGTATCTATTCATCATTCACAGTTTGAATTTCCTCAAGTATTGATTTATAATCATATATTCACTAAATATTCCCTGGTCTCGTATATGGCCATTTCAACGACTATGTGAAGGTATTTCAAATAAAATACGTACCATATATTTCCTCATCATTCCCAGTTCTCGCCATTTTAACAAGTATTTGGAGTGCATTGAGATTCCACAGAAGTTTCTTGTTGGCATCATTTCTTGCAAGGTTCCTCACGGCTGAAATAAACATCCCCATTTCAAAAGCTATTGACATCACTTTCGACATTTCTTTAGTGAGATCAGTATTTTGTTTATTTTCAAATTGATTTAAATATCATATTTAAGCCCTATAACGTTTGATTTAATTTGAGCCGCACCATGAGAAAACCAACATAATGCGTTTGCGACCAGCATGGATCCAGACCAGCTTGCGCATCCACGCAGTCTGGTCAGGATACATGCTGTTCGCTAACGGTTTCTCTAATTTCAATAGGCTTTGAAAGCGAACAGCATGGATCCTGACCAGACTGCGCGGATGTCCCTTCATGAATCGAGTCTGCTATTATTTTGCTTCGTTGTGTTCTATGCTTATGAAGGATCTCTTACAGATTTTATTATATAAACAGTTACCTTAAATTAGGAAAATCGGCAGCTTTATATCATGCTACCTATCACACATGAACGAGAAATAAATGTTTTATATGCTCGGTGCTTTTGTACAATTGTTTTAATTGATTGCACTGATTGTATTTGCAAAATATACATGCTAGCTTATTAAATTTTGACATATTTGAATCACTCGAATAAGCAATTTATAAAGTCCCTAATATTATCTATTAATTCACTAAGTAATATTTCCCGCATTACTGTGCTACATGTAATTGCCAAATAAAATCCGTAAAGAGAATGCACAGAATGCAACCAAAAATGAATAATAGTAGACTCGGTTTGATTGAGTCTATTCATGAGACGTGATAAAATGTGCAACACCTCTCACACCGAAGTCATAAGAGGATAAATGGTTCATCTCGTCCAATACAAAATTTACTGGGAAAATATCAGATTCATTTAATTAGTTAAACAAAACTCTACCCTAAGTGATACAACTGTGACTCTTTAAGCAAACTCTACCAACACCAGGATCCGTTTTAGACAGGAAAATAGACGTAATCTTAATTTTTTAAAAGTTTCATCTACACCTTCTTAAATATACTGATATTATTCATGAACGAATACAGATTATGAATAATTCAGTGCACTTTACCCTAAAGTAACTTGTTGTGATCGGTACAATATCTTAAAATTAACGGAAGACAGAAGTGTACAATGACGTCGGTACTAATTGGATTTCTTGAAGAATTGTCGATGCAATCACTCTGCCCTGGACGTAGATCCAGAAAAAGTGTGTTCATTTCTGAATCAAGTGGCGCTCTGTCCTGTTCAATTTATACAGGCATTTTGTGTCTGCTTGGTTGAGGACCAGAGCAGGCATTGCAACTTGACCCTGGTTGAGTTGGCAACGATGTTTTCATTATATAGAGGACATTTAATATGAATGTTAACTGAATAGAAAATAATCATGACCATACAATTTGTCGAAGTTTTCAAATTGAATAATGAATCATAAATACTGCTCTCGTGTGTGAATCTCTTTGATCACAATTTAATAATGAAACACTGTATTGTTGGTAGATATTCTGTTAAAAGCTACCATTACAGTTTTATGATTGTTTATTTTTGTTTCAAAACCACGGATAACGGACACATTTGTGATACATTTATCAGCTAACCTAACTCTCCCTGTAAAAGAGGTCTAATTATTTCAAATGATCTCATGTACACTTTGGACACACTTAAAAGTTAAATGGTTGGTAGATATTCGTTAAGTTATAGTAAACACAGAATGTAGACTTTCGCATTGTGTTATTACTGTCTCAATTATATTTGAGTAATTCAGTCTGATGGTATTCCAAACAAACTATGTGAAATACCTAAAATTTGAAGGTCTCATATTTTGGAAAGAAATGCTTTTATTATACTACAACCTACAGTAAATGAAAGGGCAAGAAGGAAATAAAATCTTTAAACAGCTACTATTTAAAAAAGGTATTTGTAATTGTGCTTTGCAGGACAGTAAATTTTAAAATTGTCCTTATATAGTAAATGATGATTCACCATATCCTAATTCCTTGCAGGACCATCCAGAACATCTACGGTCATTTTCTTCTAAACCCCTCTCCAGAACTATCAGCAAACGTGCCACGAGAAGAACGTGCGCTCCTATGATATAACACTCTTCTTCACTAACAATGTTTGCTAGTATGGTAAGTGCAGTCATACTTATATCCTCATTTGGAGACTTTAGATATGGCTGTAACACTTTTGTAAAGTCGAGACTTCTAAGGCGTTCTACGTTACAATTTCTGACAGAAACGTTCTGTATTACACCTGTGCAACAGTCTATGATTTCGTTTGTGAAATCCTACACAAATGTTGAAAAATATTTTTCACATATTATTAATAAGAATCATAGTGGTATAAAAAATATTCATGAATTGGTATCATGTTTTAATAGAAAGTATATAATCATGTACATTTTTTGAAAATAATGTCTTTCCAATCGCTCTATAGATGAAAAGCTGACAACAAAGCTTATTACTACAATGAAATATATGTCACTAAACGCAATAAAATGTCTTACTTGTCTCAATTTTTGAATACGATAAGCCCCTTGACCCTTATGTGTTTCATTTTATACAGTAATCACTACTCGAGGGAACCTAGTCACAGATTTGTCTTTTTCTTTTCCATTTTATTACATTGGTGTGTGATAAAGGGGTATAACCCTCTGTCACTGCACACGGTAAGGGCACAGAATTGATCTAGAGAAATATAAAACATAAATGTAGTATTGTACCATTAAGACAGGAATAGTGTATAAAATCCAGGAAAACGTTTTAGTATAGGAAGCTATCCCTAGCTATAAGGTGTGGTGGGTATTTTATTCCCTTTAGTGACATACATCTTCTTGTAGTCATAAGGACTAGTCAGTTTGTTTTGTTTTTAACTGTTTAGAGATTTAAAGCACCTGTTTTTTTTCTAACGTCACACTAACACATTTTTAGATCAAATAGGGACTTTCTAGCTTTTGATGATAATGGAAGATCCCGTGTGCTCCTTCGTGAAGTGCATAATTTCATCACGGGCGAGCACCTGGGTACAACTACCAATCTTCCATTAGCCAGCTAGATGGTTTCCTTGCAAAAATCTACGGACCAGACGAGGCTCGAACCCATATCAATGAGGGGCAGAGATTCCGAGTCAGCGATCTTAACCACTCGGCCACGAAGGTCTTCGTAAAGCACTTTTCCAAATACTTTAGATAGGTTTTTATACTTTCTTTAAATGATAAAATAATAACAAAGCTTTGAAGAATTTAGCGATTTTTATAAATGTAGTGATAAATTAACAAATGTCATGAAGTACAAATGCTGTTCTAAAATAACGCGGACTTTTGCAGTCAAAACCTGCTTTTTGTGTATACATTGTGAGATATGTGGTTGTAATTCTAAGTCTGTGTAATTCGGTCATACAATTTTTATAACATTTTTGTTGACATGTGAAGCGCGTAGAACATTTTAATTACCGCAGCTACGCATGACCCGCGCAGTCGCATTTTTCATCTGGCATTATTTGAATTTGGCCGCTATTGTTCGCACTGATAATCAAATTGTTCACCAGTGCAGCATTACGTCAAGGCGACATACACAGAAAGTATGGCGTCATTCAGACGTGGAGGCGGAAAGAAACAACATTTTAACCAAGTGAGTTTTGCTATTAAAATCAGATATTTGCTTTGTTATGTAGAGATTTAGGCAAACACCAACTGAAATTTATAACCTATTGAAGCAGACGCTTTAACAATGTTCGGCTATTTGTGTCTTGATCTTCAAGTGGTACAAACGATTCGCAAATGGCTCAGAATTGCTAAAAGACAGCGAAGGTAGAGGGAGAAAACAGAGGAAAACGTGATTTGACGTTAACGTCAAGCTAAAGATCAGCTTCTCATGGTGCGCATCCAGTCAAATATATTTGGCATAAGTGTTCATACTGTTATCATCACTCGAACCAGACAATTTCTTATGACTTGGGTATTGTTTATTGAAATTAATAAAAGAATTATGCAAATATAGATTAATGCAAACTTAATGCATCTCGATGAAATTACGATGGCGTTAACGTCGTTGAAATATGATCACAGTGCGCCGCAATAGGGTAGGTGATGGTTTTCCAGGAGACGTAACTCCTAAATGTATGATCATAATCACGTCAAATTTGCAGTAAAGTAAGTAGAAAGGTTGCAAATCATGATGACATATTTCTTGTTTTGCTTCATTGTAGTATGTAAATGCTAGAGACAAAGTCAACGTTATTTTTGAACAGCCATCGTAATTACAAAACTACAGACCTTGACGAAGAGTAAACGTTAAAGACCAATTAATATGAAATTAGTTCAGTGTGCAGCACCGATGTTTATAATCTAAATATGAATATTGTTCAGAAGGTGCTAAGTATACAGAATAGTTTCAGTCTTACCGTTACGTCGTCGTTAACATGCCGTTTGCAATGAGCCTCTAGAATTGTTTTGCAGGTGTCTATTACTCCAGTTTTAGCCACTTCATTTGCTAAAACATCGGATTCATCCGTAAAATTAAACAGCAAATCGAATGCCAATTTTAACATTCTCTTTTCTGTGACTCCAGTTTTGCAATAATCCACATCAATTGGGCAGTCAATGACTATTTTCGAAATGATGTTTAGTAAATTTGATTCAATAAAGAACTCGGCAATCTCTTTGCGAAATTTTACACTTTCGTCGATATGAGTTTTATCCTCGAGGATACTATGAAGGGACAAAATGTATTCCATCTCTTCTACTATCTCCTTCCGTTTCGGGGCAACCTTTTCGGAATAAACATCTAACCCGCTGAACTTCTCAGAAATTGTTTTCAGATGTTCAAAACTTTCTTCTTTGAACTTGCGAAGTTCACTTAGATCCATTTCAATACTTTCTGCTTCTTCTTCTGTTTCTTCTGCTCCGTCTTCTTGTTCACCCTCACTTAGATCCATTTCAATACTTTCTGCTTCTTCTTCTGTTTCTTTTGCTCCGTCTTCTTGTCCACCCGGCCCTTTTCCTTTTACTTTCTCCGTCAGCGGTATGTTTGCTTTTTCCTTCGAAAATATGTTACCTTCCTCTTCGTTACTTCGTTTAGCGATTACGTCTTGAGAAACTGTGACTTCAGAAATACTATTTGATATGGGTTTGATATCTAAACTCGCTTTGGATTTAGTTGATATTACCGTAGATACATCCTCATCAAGCTGATTACAATTGTCCTCATTATTGGCGCTTATCTTTGTAGCTGATATTTCTCTATCTAAACTAGAGATGCTTTTATTTGCAGCAGTATTCAAACCATTGGATGTCGCTGTTTGTAAAGAAACTTGTGCATCATCATGTTTAATAACAGAAGTTTGTTTATTCCTGAACGCTGAGGAAGATGAACCCATTTCTATTGTCTAATTCATACTTTTTCTAGAAAGTAGTTCCTGGAATAAACAAGAAAAGAAGTGGCTATTAAGTGTTAAATCTTCAAAATTGTAATTTAATAAATCTCAAATTTTCAAATGAAGTAATAACAATGTTTCTTTTGATTTTGAAATAAATTGAATCATTTAAGTTTAGATTGTGCATCTGTAAATAGCATGGTTTATCTTATGATGCCTTTTGTGTATCAAAAATGCATTGTGGGACAACGTAGTAAAATATTCGTTGTGCTAAGTGTTGTTACCGACACATGCCTTTGCAAATATTCAGTACTCTAAGGGACGAGCCATACGGATATTTTCAATCAACAAAACATTAAAAAGACATTCTAGTTGGTCGCAAGATATTTAAGATGTTATTTCCAATGTTGAGATCATGCGGTTGCTTGAAAAAACAACACCATTGTTTCTACGACCAAGGAAGAATTGCATTTATCTTGCTTATTAATACATTGATTGGTCGAGTTCTTAAAATAAGTATATCCTGTCTTATTACATTCAAATATTTATCATGCAACTACTCTACCATTTATGTGTCGGTATTGTAAACAAATATAAAGGTAAGATCACTGTCACATGTATGACATTTTTCTTTATCATAATATTGGCAGATTATAATAAAATTAAAGTATGTTTTCATTATTACGTTTATAGAATGGTGTAATGTCTACACAAAATATGGCACAATGATGAGATATACATGTATTATGTTGTGAAACATAGTATGTTTCAAGAGATCTTTTTATCATTTCATTTGTTGTCTTATATAAAATTGTAAAACGAAAATAAGATCATATAGAGATATTACATGTACCTAGTGTTTTCAAAAAATAGGTAGGTAGTTAAAATCTTTGAAATGGATGCGTATGTCCATATGTTTTTCACAATGAATTATATTCGTAATATTTTAACCAAAATTAAATAGTTATGAGCATTTGCTATTTTCATATAAAGAAAATTTTGTGATCAAAGAAATGTAACTCTGCTTGGACATGTAGAGCAGAAACATCAAAGGGACATAATATATTGGATATTTCTTTTTTTTTTTTTTTTTTTTTGGTGTATTTCATTTTACATTCAACAGTGACCTGGATTGCTCCCTTATACTGTTCGCTAAAATATAGGACATCTGGAACTGTCCGATAATCATCAAATATATACTGTAACAGAATGCAAATATTTAAGCTCTGGTCAGTACTCGAACCCAGGACCTCTCATACTTAAGGCAGTGTAAAGGTAAAGGTAAAGGTCTTGTTTATTATAGTGTCACCCCTATTGAAAGGGCCAGCCAATTTGACTTATGAGACACCTTTTATTGTGCGTACCAATTACCTCCCAACTTCTACCACTATGCCAGGCGCCAGGCGGATAGAAATCGGTAACCATTCATTTAACTAGCTCGCGGCTCACGAACCGGCCATTTCGGAATGAGTCCCATGACAAACATCCCCCGGACGAACGCTCCCCATGGGGCTCGAACCTTCGACCTCCCGATCCCGAGGCGGACGCCTTAACCACTGGGCCACGGTGACCGGTTACCAGTGTAAGTGCACTCTTATTCTCTTTCCGACTATATAATGTGAACCGGAACAATTTTGAGATAATGCCATGTTCGGAGTACTCTTACTTATCGGTGTACTGACTTAGTAAGCGAACGGCTATTTTCATGTCAAGAAAAAATATATAATTTAATTTATCCAAAGTATTTAATCGGCCAAAACTGCCTAAATTTCTCTGGTGGGTTTTTGGGGTATAAACTTAATAACTGGCAGTACCAGTGAAATATAACTTACACCGAATCTTTAAAATTTGCCCTTTTACCAGCAGGCGAACTGTGAAGACAGATATTTTTGTCCCAATTCCAGCAATTACTTTACAATATTCGAGAGGATTTCAATAGATAGGAAATTTCAGTTACAAACAAGGACCTTTCTGCATCACACAAAGCCATAAGCATTCACTGTTAATCAGTATTATGACTAAGGTCGACTGTCATTCATTCATTCCTATGATTCCTAGCTTTATATTTTACTCGTTACCGGTGCACGTATAAAATTACAAAAATCGAGGTCTCTACATTATATACAAAATACGCAAAACTGTCAAATAAAAACGATTGATCAATCTTACAATCCACAGTAGGTGAGCAATTCTATTGTACGACAAATGATTATCTATGAATCGAAACTTGGTAACTATGTATGCGCATGCGCGCGAATGGCGGACTTTTTTTAAATGCAAAAGAAAAATATTTGAAAATTTGGTTTAATGGTGATAAAAAACTTATGTGAATTGGATTATTTGTGTCAGAAAGTGTATTATGGATATATGCAGTGATTAGTACTAAATATCCCACCAGAAAATCGACGTTTATGGGAAAACGCAAGAAGAGTAATAGTTAGCCTGTGAACAAAGAGCAGGGCCAAACAAAGAGACACAATATGGCGCAAAATCAAAACTCTCCTGGAAACTCTGTTGGATTTTCAAATGGTCAGTATCAAAATCAGAACTTTATACCCCCTGGAACTTTTACATATAGTAATATCGGGAATATGAACACCATGGGGCAGTGCTCATCTGTGATGGGACAAAATACGGGTCAACCACCCAATACACCAATGTCACCACAAAGCCAGGTGAACATAGATCAGTTTGCACTAATTCTTCAACGTCTTGATCGGGTTGACAATAGACTTGGGCAATTAGACGCAATACAGTCGTCCGTTAATACCGTAATTGGGCGGTTGAATGACATAGACCAAAAAATGATTGCATTTGAACAACGCCTCACTGATCTGGAAAATAGTCGACAGTTCGATTCAAATAATATTGATGAAATAAATAGAAAACAAAGTGATGTAAACCTTCTTACGCAACGTTTGAAAAAACTTGAGTCCGAAAAATCCTCATGTGATGAACTGATGATGAAACTCAAATGTGACGAATTAAAAAACAATCTCATGTTCTTCAAAGTACCAGACACTAAAGAGGAAACACCAGAGGTCTGTAAAACGACAATTTTAGACATTATAGAAACCAAAATGAGAGTTGAAAATGCCAGAGATAGGATACAAGTTAACAGCGCAGAACGTTTGGGTCGTTTTAAGGAAGGCATTACGAGACCAGTCCTGGTTAAATTTCAACGGTTTGAAGATCGTGAGTTGGTTCGTAAAGCGTGTCCGAACCTCAGAGAGACTAGCATAGGTGTTAGCCCACACTATCCCAGGGACATAGCTGATAAGCGCAAAACGTTGAGCGGCGAGTTCAGACAGGCGAAAAGGGACAAGAAAAATGTATACTTCCGGTATGATAAACTGTACATTGATGGCGAAGAATTTGTACCTCCGACCCGGGACTAGGATCCGCCTGAGGGTAGTGTAAATATTCTCTCGTGGAACGTTGAAAGGCTCACACGCGCGAAAAGGTCTTCAAATGATTTTACATCGTTTCTCACCCAGTACCAAATAATATGTCTCTACGAAACCTGGACAAATAAACATACAAATATTGACCTAAATGGATTTAGTAACCCTATACATTCGTTCAGAAAATTCCAAAATCGTCGTGCGAAACGTTCTAGTGGTGGGGTCATTATTTATATAAAAGATACTATACGTAAAGGCGTCAAACTTGTTAAAAACGATTGCGATTGTATTGTATGGTTAAAGCTTTCGAAAGATTTTTTTCAAACTGACAAAGACTGGTACATTGCTGCAACATATATTCCGCCTGAAGGTTCTCCTGTGCACGATATGTATAACGTTGATATTTTTAGTAAAATGGAAGACGAAATAGGACAGTTTTCACAACAGGGACGAATATTGTGGATTGGTGACCTAAATAGCAGAGTAGGTCAAAAGTCAGACTATATTGAGAATGAACGTATAACGGGATTAGACTTTAATGACTTCTTAAACGACTTACCGTCTAGCCCTACGTCAATTGATCACTCGAGTAACAGATTCGGAGATTATTTATCGGATATATGCAAATCTACAAATATTTGTATTATGAATGGTCGTTCGGGTTGTAATGGGGATAACGGTAATTTCACCTGTTTCACACACAATGGAGAGAGTTTAATAGACTACGTACTTACATCCTACGGCAATTTCAAGCTAATACGTAATTTTAACGTCCACAACTATACAGAATATTCCAATCATTCACCTATATCATTTGAAATTATTACCGGCACGTGCAAATGTAACAATAACTCACAGAAGAGAGAGTTTTATAAATGGAACGAAAATGATAAATTGGCTTTTTTAAACGATTTATCATTAAATATAGACGGTATTACAGAAAGCCTACAAAATAATTATGACGTTGAGGATGCAGTTTCATGTTTCTCTGAGTATATCGCTTTAACAGCAGAAAAATACTTTAAAAAGACCATTAAAAATGTACGTCCCACATTTGTTGTTAATGAAATTTCGGACCGTAAACAGTGGTTTAATCTTGAATGTGAAAATAAACGCCTCGCATACATTCAGGCTCTAGAACAATATACGTGTGATCGTAGTGCTGGGAGATTTGATTTGATGAAACGATGCAAAAAAGACTATAAATACTGTGTTCGGAAAACAAGAAAACAATTCAATATAAATAAAGGAAAAGAAATGCACGAGCTAAGGCGAAAAAATCCCAGGGATTTCTGGAAAAAATTTAAACGAACCCGACAAGCAACTGATGAAAGCATTTCTCTAGATGACTTTTTGTCTCACTTTAAGTCGCTTGCTCAGACCCAGGATAATGAATTTAATGACGACGTTGATAGTTTTTAGATAATTTTGACACTGAAACCGACCGAGAACCCATGTACGAAGAGTTAGATGTTCCAATAACGGAAACGGAAATTAGAAAGGCTGTAAAAAACTTAAATAGAAACAAAGCCACAGGCATCGATAACCTATTAAATGAGTATTTTATAGAAGGTGTTGATGTGCTCATTAAACCACCAATCGTACTTTTTAACAGGATACTAAACACTGGAAAATTTCCACGTCAGTGGCCGAAGGGAGTAATAGTTCCGGTTCTTAAAAAGCAACCATCGAGTGACGTAAATAATTATCGTGGAATTACTTTGATTATTGTTTGGGGAAGTTATTTACAATGTATGAATGAAAGGTTTAAAGTCATGGACAACGAAAATACGAAAAATTTCTGATGCCCAGTTTGGCTTCAAAGCTGGCCACAGCACAACGGACGCTATATTTATATTGCTATAATTTATAAAAACATATCTAGATCAACGTAAAAGAGTTTACGCAGCATTTGTCGATTACCGAAAGTGTTTTGACCTAATATACAGAAATGGCCTCTGGTATAAGCTAATACGGGAAGGAATCGACGGAAAGGTGTTGAAATTATTAAGATCCATGTATAACGAGGTAAAATCATGCGTGAAACACAATACATTATCAGAGTTTTTCAACTGCGACGTCGGATTATTTCAGGGGGAGATAACCTCACCGATTTTGTTTTGTCACTTTATAAATGACATAGAAAGTTGCTTACAGCAAAACATATTCTCGGGATTAACTTTAGACCAGTTGTCAATATACCTTATTATGTTTGCCGATGACTGTGTACTGCTAAGCAAAACAGCTGAGGGGTTACAAATGCACTTAAATCAATTAGAAACATATTGCAAAAAGTGGAGTTTAAGTGTCAGCATAGATAAAACGAAAATAATGGTGTTCCGTAAAGGCGGTCGTTTAGCCAGAAATGAGGAATGGACATATAACGGTCAGAAAATAGATATAGTAGATAGTTTTAATTACCTAGGATTTGTACTCAGCACAGGTGGTTCTTTTCGCAAGGGACTAGAGACTTTAGCTGCTAGATCACTTAAAGCAATGTTTTCTCTAAGAAATCTGACTAAAGATATGGCTTTGCCACTGAAAATTACATTTGATCTATTGACACATATGTCGCAATCCATACTCGTTACTGTTCGTTGCTAGGGGATTTTTACAAGCAGAAAATATGAAAGGGTCCACAGAAAATTCTAAAACGAACTCTTATGTTAAAATGTCTACGAATTGCCTAGCATTATACGGAGGGCTGGAAGTATCCGCTCATTATTAATAGGAAAGTCCATATTGTGAAATATTGGTTTAAAACTTACGATAGCTTTAACACCAATTGTATTTATATGCTGTATATAATAATATGCTTATAGGTGTGAAAACAATAAAACTTCCTGGTTAACAAACGTTAAATTGCTACTACAAGAGACTGGTTTTAATGACATTGGATATATCATGATTCTGTCATAAATGTTAAAATGTTTTTTATCAGTATTTAAGGTACGTCTAAAGGACATTATATTTCACAATGGAGAGAAAGTGTTCGAGTTCTAGCTCGCTATCGTTTGTTTCATGAGATCCAACCAAACTTTGAATTATCGACTACTTAAGTGTTTTAGACAATAGTAAACATAGATAACGCCTTATCAAAACTACGTTTGTCGTCGCATAGACTAATATTGAACTTGGGAAGCACCGAAACAACCACGTGAACAACGGAAATGTGAACTTTGTCAAAGAACGACATAGAAGACGAATTCCACTTTGTTCTTATATGTGAATCTTATAAAGACGTGAGAAAAACAATATATACCTACATATTAATACACGAAGACCTAGTATGATTAAATTTATAGAACTATTAAGCAGCAAAAATAAAAAGTTATTGAACCGTTTAGCAAATTACACCATCAAGGCATTACAATTTCGGAACAGTATGATCAATGCTATATCGTGATAAGACTTCTTGGTATTGACGTGAGCTATTGACGTTTCTTTGTATATATATATATATATATATATATATATATATATAAAAGAAAAACATCCAATGGGTTTCCTCTATCTGTATTTCTGTACAGATAGAGGAAACCCATTGGATGTTTTTCTTTTTTATTTATACTTGTCCAGGAGTAACTTTTAATATTTTCTATATATTAGGGTATAAAGACTACCCTCTCAGATATCACCTTTTATTAATATGCAATTCCTGCCATTTGCATGCTTGTGTAATATTGTAATATGTATGTATTATTGATGATAAGCTGTACATGCTTAAATCAAAATAAACCTATGTTCTGTTCTGTTCTGTTCTGTATTTTGATATATGTCTATTGGAAATTTAAATTGTCAACTAAGATTTATGCGTGTGATTGTAAGTAATACGACCATTCATTGTATTTGTCTGTTTGAATGTAAAATGCGTCTTTAAAAGATTGGTGTGAAGTGAGCAGTTAGCAGTTGCAGCAGTTCAGCAGTTAACTGCTAGAACTGCTAGCAGTTACAGCAGTTAACTGCTAGAACTGCTGGCAGCTACAGCAGTTAACTGCTACAATTGCTGGCAGTTGCAGCAGTTTACACATACTTGTATTATAGTCCATCAAAGGGAAATTAATCAGAAAGAATTCCTCGGAATTGCCTTCCCTTATAATTGTAACCGTTCCATCTGCTCAGACTTAAAATAGTGCCAACTTAAGCTGATCTTGTAGGATGCACTTAACTAGCAACCCTCAAGTTCACTCAAGTTTCACTAAGCATGCAACTTTCCAGCCATGCTATAGCTCCAAAGAGCAGATATTTCAGCGGGATGGTTACTACCCTAGGTTCGTACACTGGGTATATCTAGTTTAATCTAAAGTTAGACCAAGTAAAAACCAAGCTGAATAGCAGTTTTCAAATATATCTACAAAACCCTTAACAATAGCGAACAGCTAAGTTAATACATCATAAAATAAAATGTGACAAGTAAAATCATGAATACTAGGTACAGTTCATAGATGAGGCTTTGCTAAGAACTTGCGGGTTGTGACGGAAGAGGGCCGTCCGTAACCTATAATGTACCATATACTATATAAGGGTTATGACAGAATTGGGCTGCCTGTACCCTTTTAGCCTTTAGCCTGCTGCAGGCTAGTGATTCTGCCTTTGCGACCATGCAGACCAAGATCATGGTTTGCACTGTTTGCTATTCAGTCATAAATTTTCATTAACGCCCCTTCAAATAGTAAGTGGTATTGCCCAAACTGAATGATGGAACAGTCCTTTTAGAAATTCAGCAGGTAAAGGTTAGATGTAGAAATTTATGTGATCAACTGGGTTATGACAGAAAATGACTGCCCGTTAACCCCTACGGATTTGTGACAAACAAATATGCTAAACGTAGGTCAAAGTTGCTGACCTGTCGATTTGATTTCATTAGTATTTATGTAAACTTTCAGTAACAGTTAAACTGGTATGAAATTAGCATATTAACATATTCATAAGTAATAAATATTTTACTCATATCATAATCAGAATTCTTTTACATTTTAAAGAGAAATAAAATTGCTCTTAGAATAATTATTAATATGTAATTCTAACAACTGTATATATGCTATGAAACAATATGTAATTAAATTTCGTAATAAAAGGGAATTAATTCATGTGATATTACAGAATTAAGTAAGATTTACTAAACTTTCGTATTAGCATAAAGAAAAGTGAAAACCATTATATAATAATTATATTTTATTATTATCTTTCACTGAATCGAAAGTAGGGAATTCCAAATTTCAAAGTGGAAACTGAAAAGATTTTGATAGTTTCGCATGTGTCCCGGGCACTAAATTTAAATATAACACGTATATGCATTTTACATGCATTAATATTCAAGTAGTTATTTATCATTAAAATTGAACAAAGGAGAGGTAAAAAGAATAAACATAATGTATGACAAGAAACGAAATGAGTGGGGTGCGTCAAAGTCTGGGCAGAACGTAAATGGCGAGTTTCGGTGTCGGGTCCAGTCCCGCAACAGTAGAAGAAACTGGGGTGCCACCGGGTGGTCGTTGTAGAGAGGGTGACGCCCGACACGCCCGGTGGTGGCCATCCTGGTTTAAGGTCTGGTTTCCGAGCAAGGGTGGACTTTGGGTGTTTTGGCCGGGAACGCTCGAAAACGCCATTTCGCCTCCAGCAGTTTGATTGCCTGGCCGTAACCGTAGAAGAAACTGGGGTGCCACCAGGTGGCGTTGTAGAGGGGTCCGTGCATGCGGACCCGGCATAGGGGGCCACCCCGGGTTTAAAGGTTCTGGTTTTTTTCGTGAGCGTGCGTCAAGTCCGGGCAGAACGAAAAAATGGCGAGTTTCGGTGTCGGGGTCCATCCCGCAACAGTAGAAGAAACTGGATGCCCCCGGGGTGGTCGTTGTAGAGAGGGTGGACGCCCGACACCCCGGGTGGTGGCCATCCTGTTAAGGTCGGGTTTCCGAAAAGGGGTGGACTTTGGTGTTTGGCCGGGAACGCTCGAAAACGCCATTTCGCCTCCACATTGATTGCCTGGCCGTAACCGTAGAAAAAACTTGGGGTGCCACCGGGTGGGCGTTGTAGGGGGGGTCCGTGCATGCGGCCCCGGCATAGCGGCCATCCCGGTTAAGGTCTGGTTTTTTCGTGAGCGTGCGTCAAAGTCTGGGCAGAACTAAAATGGCGAGTTTCGGGTGTCGGGGTCCAGTCCCGAAACAGTAGAAGAAACTGGGTGCCAACCGGGGGGGTCGTTGTAGAGAGGGTGGACGCCCGACACCCCGGTGGTGGGCCATCCTGGTTAAGGTCTGGTTTCCGAGCAAGGGTGGACTTTGGTGTTTGGCCGAGAACGCTCCGAAAACGCCATTTCGCCTCAGCAGTTGATTGCCTGGCCGAACCCGTAGAAGAAACTGGGGTGCCACCGGCTGGGCTTTTGTAGAGGGGGTCCGTGCATGCGGACCGGCATAGCGGCCACCCCGGGTTAAGGTCTGGTTTTTTCGTGAGCGTGCGTCAAAGCCCTGGGCAGAACGTAAATGGCGAGTTTCGGTGTCGGGGTCCACCCCCGCAACCGTAGAAGAAACTGGGGTGCCACCGGTGGTCTTTTATAGAGGGGGTTGGACGCCCGACACGCCGGTGGTGGCCATCCTGGTTTAAAGGTTCTGGTTTCCGAGCAAGGGTGGACTTTGGTGTTTGGCCGGGAACGCTTCTCCCCTTTTTTGACTTGCTTATTTGCTTATTTCTAATGTTTCTCCCATTGGGATAATCATCGTTTAGTTTTGACTGAAACACCATTTTCACTTCCAAGGACAGGTTTCAGTATAGAAAGCTATACCGGTATCTCGTTGCGAAATGTCTCTCTAAATAGCATTCACTAGTAGGTTTATATATAAACCCCCCCCCCCCCCCCCCCCACCCCCAACACACACACAAAAAATAATATATAAAATAAAATGAGTCTGGGTAAATAAATGTAGAATGAGGGACAATGCGCTATAGTATAATTTACGTTAGATTTTTGTAGTAATGATTTCCTACTGCGTTTCACAAGGTCTCCCGTTTTTATCTATTCCTTTCACCCTAATTGTGAAAAGATTCACACTTATTCTGCCCACTTCCTTGAAAAAAAGTAAGATTAAGGTGTTGTCGCGACCCTATAAAGCTTGAACCTACAACCCCAGGATCGAAAGGCAAACACCTTTACACTGACCCCGTTTAAAGATTTTTTAATCAATCACTAGCCAAAATTAACTCCATGTGATCTCCAGCGGGACTAAACTTTTAATGCCGGGCAAAAGACAAACCACATTTGGGAAATGCAACCATGAAATTGGAACCTTGAAAACATTAGTTCCGCGCACAAAGATACTAGGGGAAAAGACAACATTGTTCCGACAAATATTATACGTACTATAACAATGTAATATCAAACAGTTACATTAAGTAACTACAATTTAAACATACGAGGTCTTTTTTTCTTATAAAGGTATTAGACACAATAATTCTATTAATTCAGTACCAAAGACATGATGTTGGCGGGTTTTATGCTGAATTGACAGAAATGGTTGATGTCGCAACAATTTAAAACTGTAACATTTTTTTTCAAAATGAACCAACATGTTTCGGAAAAAAAAAATGCTTTTTAATGCTGTATAATGACAAGCCCCTAGATATATGCACATTTTGTAATTAGGTATTTTTCATACTGACAAACCGTTGCTGAAGCAATACATGATAGTTTTGATTCTAAATGAACATTACATTTAACAGGTACGAATAAAGAGTGCTGCTAATATACATTTAAACTTCTATTTCAAAATGAAAGGGTTGTTACACTTAAAAGCTATTTACACCAGTGTATGGATTTCTAGGTACGCAGGATAGAACTCACTCTACGCACTCCTAACTTTTTTTCAGCGTTGTTAGCACAAATACACGTTGCACGGGGACGTGTCCACCTACAAAATTGGGTGCCTTAAATGAGACGTGAAATAGTGTTTCCCCATTCTTTCCATCTACGTTTTTACATAAAAAAACATATTACAACATCGAAAAAATAATCAGCGGAACCATGTTTTAATTATCTAAACTATACTATCAGTTACAAGCTGCGTGGATAATCCACTCGGGCAAGACCGTGGAATCTTTCGCAGGTGTAGGCCCTTTTATCTGTGTATTGTTTATATGAATTTTATGTTAAAATATGTTTATGCTAGATATTATTTCAGAAATAAACGTAGCTACATATGGTTCGCCCTCAAAATTGGGAATACAGTAGTAACATGGATTCTGTTAATTTAATGTTTGTTGTTACAAAAAATAGAAAAGACGTTGTTACCGTAAATGCATTAAAACCTAAAAGCAGCAACACTGCAAGTACTACTCCAGTGGGAAACTTCCGGTGATCCGTAGGTTTATGCTACTTCAAACTGTATACATTGTATAGATGTTACATTCTTACTAAAACTTTTTTATTTTTCAGCTTTGTAATTATTGACATTCATACATTCGCAATGTTTAACTGCTGTAACTGCTGGCAGTTGTAGCAGCTAACTGCTGTAACTGCTGGCAGTTGTAGCAGTTAACTGCTGTAACTGCCAGCAGTTGTAGCAGTTAACTGCTGCAACTGCTGCAACTGCTAACTGCCAACTTCCTGCTGGTCTTTAAAAGTTGGTGTATACAAACAAATATTCGCTTTATAGCAGTCTTTTTCCTTTATCTAACCCTTTACATTACATGTTGATTTAAATCTAAATTGAAAGAAGAATCATTAAAATCTTTCTAAAATTAATAATAGCATAAAGTAATCAAGTTTAAGATACGCCAGTTATAATAATAAGGTTTCTACATGTTATCTATCTAATAACTTGCTGGCTAAATAATTTTTATTTTTAGTTAAGCAGTCAATACATAAAGCATATAATATCAATGGGACATGCCGATTGTGCATATTGCAACTTCCAATACAACTACTTTTTAAAGTAGATGGTCAGTGTAATTTGATGAACCTTTTTGTACCTATTGTTTTCGTACAGGGTTTTCTCTCGCTTGTACTACAAATACCAAACTAATCCTGTGATATTATACATCATTCTGAAGAACCCCGAAGGTGGTAATAGCAATTTGTTAAATCAATTGTGATTTTTTGCCGAAAGAATTAATATAGATCATTTAAGAATTCAAAGCGATCCTATTTCTACCATTTTGAACCTTCATAATAAAGTATAATTTATGTATTAGTGGTGTCTAGCCGGTGGTCTAGTGGTAACACGCTTGGCTGTCAATCCAGAGGTCCGGTGTTCGAATCCCGGTCCAGGCACTGGAAATTTCTGAGTTGCTCTTGAGTGTCTCCCACCTCTTATTCGTAAACACTGTAATAGTTTTTTTCCAATATTTTTAAGATATTTCGTTACTAAATAGCTATGTTTATGTTCAGAATCAGACTGTCTGAATTTCAAGGGTAAAAAAGAAATACATATCCACGTATCAGAGCTGTATATGTGCCGTACTGTTCAGTAATATAAAACACTCTAAAAAACTTATAAAATAATGTATTATTATGAAGGCCGCTATCAAAACTTTTGCCGATGAAAAAAAAGTATGATAGGTGTTCTAAACATTATTGTACTAGCCTTATAACTTTGAAATAACTGATCGAAAAAATGTGTAAGATACATCAACAGAAATACCTTTTATACTTTACAAGTATATTTTCTATGCTGTATAATAAGAGGTACTCGAATACAATGCTAATCAATTATCTTCCACTTACAAGGCCTTCAAAGTGTAATAGAATACATAGCTTGTAAAAAAATGAATATTTACGTTCGCTCTGTTCTTTTCCATTGAAAATTACGACGTTAATTCAGTATTAACATCAGATTAACGTGTCATATCAGTACATCTCTGCCAAACTCTGCCGTATTTTGTGTTTTAACGCACAACGTGTTTCACTTGAAATTTTAAACTCTTAAGTTGTGGATCACTTCATCTTTAAAGGTGGATAATCAGATTTTGGCTAAGTAACGGATTTGTTTTAAACTTTAACATCTGATCATTTACACTCATTTATGTTCAGGTAGCGCTTAATACAAGTTTTCACTGGAGATATTCTTAATAATTGGTTTTCCTATTGCAGTTGCCCAACCAAGATCGAGTTATTTTATCATAAGTATAAATGTGATAAATATACTTTACCTAAGAAAATGTATAACTAACCGATATATTGTATTATATTCGTAAAATAATTGCATTAACAATTACATATATAAATTGAATTCATTAGAAATGCAAGTTTGAAAAATTATTATTACCTCCCTTTGCCTATCTTGGTTGCGCAACCAAGATAGAATGGGAAAAAATGAAATTCAGAAGCTACATGCATTTTAAAACCCACCTTTTGATTCAGATTGTTAAATATTTGGTATATCTATACGAATGTAAAACTCGGAATTATATGGAAATAAAAAGAAATACCAAGCTTTTCATATTAAAGGGGAGTAATTACAAACTTTTATGAAAATCAATGAAGTATACATTTCTAACAGGGATCTAACTCTAAGTAATGGGTATTTTTGTTTTTTTTTAAATAAATCTCTAACAGAATATACAAAAAGTAAAAAATGTCACTAAATTTTGCTTAAATGTGATTGACCACCTTTAATTTAAAACTACAAGTTTATAGGTCTAAATTATCATAATTTTAAAATAACTACTGTTGTAAGTTATTGACTAATTAAGTTAGTATTGATCACATGGAACAGTTTTAAAGGAACAGTTTTAAATTGATGTCACATCAATTTAATGTTTTAAGATGACGTCATAAAATTTAACACAAGAAAGTTAGTATTTACATATTCTGAGTAGCATACTGTATTGTGTAGTCCATGAAAATTTTCAAAAGAAATTATTAAAACATGAAACTACGTGATTTTCACTGTTGCACAATGGCGAAAAAGCCACTGCCCAGTGCATTCGACTGCACCAGATGCACCTCTATAAATTTGTACAACGTAAGGATACAAACCTGTATTGGATGCTATTTTAAAGACTGAAAACAGGCATTTCATTTGATTATCTTGCACATGCTTTCAATAAGTTACGACAAAGTTCTGAAGCTAAGACAGCCTTCGTATCACGATAAACTGTTGGTGATAAAAAGATGTCATGCAAAAGGGAAGACATATTTTATTTTCTTTTTCATCTTTGCGCTCTTTAAATTCAGCTTCTTAATCCTTTATGCGAATAAGACATTTGTCAATAACTGTCTTATATTTCTTTTCTTTTTTCAAATTTACGAATCTATCATTTGTATCCCTTCTGTCTCACATTTAATAACTTTCTCCTTTACCAGTAGTAAACATCCAAAAGACGGCGTATCAAATATAGGTCCCGATTATGACTTTCAATCAAGACGTTAATCGTTTAATCATAAAGTATATAACTTTCTAGTCCCTTCTGTTGAATCCATAAACAAAAAGTCCTTCATTAGATGATTAATATATTGTTGTACTCTGGTAGACTGACTCTTTTCGACCAAAAGGGTGCCTTTTGAACCGGGTTTCAGACTTCTACTTTGAGACTTAGTCAATTTCACTCTATTTTGCGTTTAAACACCCAGCCTATATCGTGCTGGGCACAATTGATTCTTGCCTTTGCGACCAGTGTAAGACTAGCAAGTTTAGGCAGGGTAAGAGTTAAAACAACCGATCAGATGCATCTTAATAACGTTAATAATCTTATCTTATGAGCTGCTCACTTACTTTCTAGTTTGCAATGCCACCTGCTAAACTTATACTCCCGTTTTAAAAGCATGACTTATGTTATTATCACGTTCTATAAATCTTAATTCATCATAGTAAGAAAGGTATATATCAGGCACATTCACCTTATTACACAGTTATAATAAATCAATAAAATTAGGAATGTCAAAGACATTTATCTTGGACTTTGACCTGTTCTTAAAAAAAGATTCAAAGTAAGGTCAAGTACGATGAGAATACAAGTACTCGTATGAGAATACAAGTGGAAAATTTAATGAAATCGTGTCACTAAATCCTGGGTATTAAAAGGATTGAATTAAACCAAGTCATTATTGCAGAATTTGTACGAGAGGATGATAAAGGAGATAACTAATACTGGGTTTATTGCATGCCTTTGTTGGCTTTTTTTCCTAACATAGTGTACGACTTCAAGTCATAATGACTTTGGTCAAATAAGGAAACGTATGATTATAATTCGAATGCATCTGTAGCAGAATTAACCATTCTCTTTTCAAGTGACATGAGATTTGCGTACATATAAGTGATTTTACTTGTACCCCTTTTTTCATGTGAGTGACGTATAAGCAGTTGCCATTCCATTCTCTGAATGTGGTACTTTTCCAAGGTGACTTTTGCTCCCCTTGTGTGTATAACATGAGTTTCGTGAATTTAATTCACAATAAGCATGACCTTACTAGAAGGACACTAAATGAATACGCGTATTGCTGTATTAGATACAAGTACTTTCTATTTTGTGATTTTATTTTGTTGAGGCCCAATTTCAAATGTGCTCCGTTACTGTACCAACTATAGTTATGTCCTTCGAATCAGAACAATTTAATTCAGTGTACAGAACTCGTCGGAAATTAGCTGAATTCCTCGGCCATAAGTTGTGAGCCATGGCGATAATGAAAACAGATATCAGCGAAGTTTTTCGAACATGTTATTAAACGACTTGGGTTTTAATGGGTCACATTAAGTCAAGACGCGTTTCTCTGTAAACTTGAATTTCAGTGTGACTTTCTCTATAGTACGGGATTGAAATCGATTCCACATAACATAAAATACGTCTGTGTCTGTAAGCAACAAGGTCATCTGACCTCACCAAAGTGTTTTTTCAGTTTGTTGTAATAGAAGTCATACATGGCGGCCCATTTTACTCCAAGTCTACAACATAAAATGATAAACACATAGATTGCTCTGCACTTTTTTTTTTCTCAAAAATGATACCATTTTTAAATGAGAAATATAAACGTTCATTAATACGAGGGAGAGTTTAACTTAATCTGGTGTAGATTATGAAATTTAAAGAAGAAAAAAATCAATACAACTATTTACCTAATATACACGAAGCAACTGTAGATGGTTATTTCATTAACACCCTCACTCTATAAAGTTCAACGCTGTAAAGGCCTTCGTTGAATATTTTGTAGTTTTATAGTGATTTTGAACTCAGTTTCAAAAGACGTCTTTCATTATGCCACGAGCTCAATGTTTTTAATGTTTTCCTGACAATTCCATCGTCCTGATAAAATAGTGGGGAGAAAAAGATAAATAAAGAAGCTCGATAGTTATGTATTAAGTGTGATAAAAAAAAAATTATTAATAATATTCATTAGCGAAAGAGTCTGTTATATATCTATACCCCTCTTGACTATCTAAATAAAACACAAGTTACATGTTGCCTACAAAACTTTAAATTACTGAGGTAGATCATTGCACTAATCCCTTCATTGTGTTAATCATTCAGTTAAACACGTAAATTATTTTTTTTTTCGAAGAAATTAAAAGACGAATAAATATCAAACCTTCCAAAATCAGCTGTATTCATGAGCTTGTAGAAGTTCTTGGCAAAGGCAGACATAGCTTTCTTTCTTTGTGCATGGTGAAGTCATGTATGGTCTCATCCAAGCAATTGCGTAAATTCAAGTACTCTATGAATTTCCATTATCTCCAACCCCAGCTCTAGGTAAAGCGAAGATTTCTGTAGTGTACCACGTACTTCCTTATCTTCTAACGATGTACAATGCAGTTTTTTCAACTTAAACTCCTCGGTGGTAATGCTTCATATTTCTGTCTTGTTTATGTAGTTTTTTCCTAAGTATTGTGCATAGGGGAAAGCATATCATCGAGATAGCATTTTCTTTTCCGGTTGCTAGTGGATAGTCTGTTGTGGTTTGTCATAGTTTCAGGGATACCTCCAAATTGACTTCAAATATGTAACCTTTCTCCCCATCGCGCTGGAATATTCCTATGTCTAATATAGCTTTATTTTCTCGTTTCTTTTAAAAATTGAAATCTGATGTTGGAAGTGGTAGTTGCATGGCGAATCCCCATACGAACCCATTGCACAGACTAAATATAGAAATGTGACAATTTCTTTTCACTATCATAATCTGAGAGAAATGGATTATTTGCTTGTTTATATCTATTGAAATTTGTGATATTCCACTCGGATGCCTTTTTCAATGAATACACTTGATCTATGTCCTCATCAGCTCTAGTTGCAACACGCCGTCATCTTTCAAACAACTAGCCCATCTTTAAGCCGGGACTGGAATAAAAATGGCATGGATCCAAACCATATTGCTCCTTACACATACTTTCAAACGTATCAAATACGCAACACCAGAAGTATTACACACATTTCAAGTAAAGGTCGTGATAAGACCCCATGCTTGTCTTTTTAAAATAGGGCAAACCACAATCACAGGCGTGCTTGTAATCCTGCTCAGATATATGTTGTTTTGGTTACAGCGTTATAAAATGCTTTCCTGCTGGTGGTAAACAATGTTCCATCAAATTTACTTTGCACGATCCATATATTCATACGGATAACACCCCCTTTTCGTAATAGCCAACTTGACATCATCAGAAATTTGGGAAATTCCTCAATAAGGTGTTCAAAGGCAATCCTGTCCATCACACTTTAAATTTTCCACCAAACTTTGCAATGAGGAGGGTAGAAACTGTAAGATGTCAATGAAATCTCAAGTTACCTAGGGAAAAACCACATAGTTTTTTCTGTACTTTGAGTCAATACATTTAAGATTTTCCCCCCCCTTAAACTCACCAAATACTTTGGACAATGATGTTGCGCATCAAACTTCTTCAAGTTGTGAAAAATGACGCACGTAAAAGTTTCGCCTGCTTGCATTTCAAATTGCATTGGTTGTGAGCCATTCCAATAAAGTCTCCCGTTAAAGTGATTATGATGTCTTACTATAGTGTATGCACTTTTTCAATGAGTGAAGTCCTTTTTGACATAACAACACTGCGAAGCGCGACTTAAATTTCCTCAAAATCGCACTCGTAATGATTCAATGGTTCTATAATAGAGAGAATATTTTCAATTTCTTTTTGCTCTCTGCAGCAAGCATGTAATAATTTTTGTGATGCATCACTACTCCCCTATACACCACCGTTGTTTCGTATATCTATTGTCCGCACAAACTACCTTGATACGCGAAACCGCAAACTCAAGTTTTTTGGTAGACGTGGGTGCCGAGTGTGTAGGTTCTGGAAGACATTTGAAACCCGTTTATTTAAAGTTTCATAATCTGCATAAATCTGAAATGAAACTTTAAGTTCTTTTTAAAGTCCTTAAATTCCGTATAGCACGCACCGATGCAGGTAGTTCCACCTTTGAGCTTCATTTGTACACAGTATGTGAATGATTTTTGCAGAGACTCATTACGTAACACAACCATGCACACAGTATGACAGAAAAACATTTCTTTGGTTATGTGACTTGCTCTAAAAAGAAAAGTATTCAAGTCTCTTATGAGAACGTAAGAGAGACTTTGACCATATTTTGAGCCATAGCAAATCCACATGATGTAATCTACTGGATTTGATGTGATTTTCAATGGACCAATTTCATTTTCTTGAAAGGGAATACGTTATTGAAATATTTTCGTTTTTGTATTTTTCCTAAATCTATCTATTTGTGCTAAAGATACAGGATATTGTATACCACTCATAGTTCAGTTCATTTGTAAAGGACAATAAGTTTTCAACTTTTAACAGCATACCTTTCTGAGGGATGTAAAGAAGCAAAATGCACCACAGGAAACACTCTCATCCTCATTTCAATTTAAGCAAACTTGAGTGTAAAGCAACGTCCTAGGTAAAGGTGATAACTTGAGCCTGATAACGGTTGATACTTGATGGTGTAAATCCAAGTTTTTAGCACTTTTCTGAGAAACCAGCCAGAAGCCACTCGCCCATATATTTCTCCAAGCTGGCATGCATTTTCTGTAACGCTTCATTTAAATCATGGTTCCGTTTAAACATCCTAAGTCAGTGACGTATAAGTTCTACTTCTGAAAAAGAGCGTCTCGATCACTGCTTCTCCCCCATTATCCAGTTCGTTCCATTTCCACCTGAACGCACAAGTTCCATTTAATACCTCCACACATCGATGCTAGACTGAAGGTATGAGAATTCATGGCCCTCAAACATTATGCAAAAAATGTTAACAAATCATATCTTCAACACAACCCCGCTCCTTGAAGGATAATTCTATTTTGCACTGAATTTTGTAAAGCACTCTCATCTCGCTCATTGTCCAGTATTTAATGAGTCTTGATTATCTTTGTTTTCATTAGACAATTCTATTTTTTCATCATTTTCAGACTGATTTGTATTTTTGAGTCTCCAGCAGTTGATTTGCTTTCAGACTGAGGATGAAGCATTTTCAGACTGCAGTTTATTTTGATTCCTCAGCAGGCTGATTTGCTTTCAGACGGGGGAGAAGCAGTATCTATTAAAGATCTTTCTATTCCCCTATCTCTCCCTCCCACTTTGATTAGTGGATGATTTTCCATGACATGAGCAAACAATGGCAGAATACTCCCCAAATTCACTCTCACAGTATCAACAAAGTAACAATTGTTTTTGACTTTTATTTGAAACTTGTTTAGGCACAGTGCGCATATGTCGTTTTAAATTATAAAATTTGTTAAACAACTTGATCACAAATAAATGTTACATATTCACGTCTCTTCCCTTAATATTATCTCGTCGTTCTCATTACACCATTGTGCTCTTGTGACGTTGTCAGACTATCTTGTCTTGAAAATGAGCCACCACATTGCGCACCACTTCACCACAGATCGGTGTTGAAATTTCATGTCTGCATAAATTTTTGAGTAATGTGAAACGTATTTATATACAAACTTTACACAGTGAAACAGTTTTTGTTTTTCACATTTTTATTACACTGTACAATCCTCATTGAGACAGTATAGCTGGAGCGTTATTTTCCTTTCTTTTTTGTCTTTTCTGGCTTTCAAAATCATCCTCACTATCATCATCGCCTGACCTGTTTTGTCTTTTCATTGCCTTCCCCCTTGTTTAACTAGGAAATGGAATGAGAAACATAAATGTGCATTATATGCAATTTTATTGATATTAATAAAAGCATTAAAGTGTTATGTATAACACTCATACAGCTCACTCATACACCACACTTTACTTGGACCCCAGCTACAGTAATTTTAAAAACCAGTTTTACTTCTTACGAAAAAAAATGCATCAAAACTGTGCTTAACATTTCTTTTTTAAAATCGAATAATTTACCACTTCAGCTTTCTAAGATCTTAGATTTTGTAATGATTTATTTTTTCCTTTTAATTTCGCCGTTGAAAGCATTTTTGAAAGCGGTGTCTCCACGAATAATCTTGTTTCTACTGTTTTTACATCCTCCTTATTTTATCCCCTTTTCCTTTTCAGATAGGACAATCTTCTTCCATTTGGGGAGCATTTTCCCTTGATTGTTTCTGGACTTTTTGATCTGATATACTATCCACCTGTCCGTTCAATACCACCTGTTTGTCATCCTGTGTTTTCTCTTTTATTGCTTGAGTAGTGACTCATACTCGCTTTAGGTATAAGCAAAAATTCTTTGGCCATGACTTTAATACACCTTATTTATAATATCGTTTTGATAACTTCAATGAAACGAATGATCTTATCCAAAGTGTTTTTTCAATAACGCTTTCTTTGCTCGAGTGTTACTCCCTTTTCATACAAATCGACGAATGATCGCTTATGCTTCTCCACCAGCTTTTTTATACTACAGGTGATAAATAGGTCTATTACCCACTCACATTATATCACAATTTTGAACAATTGCTTTAATCTGAGAGGTGCCTCTATCGTCAATTAATTACACCATGCGCTGCTTATTGCGTTTGGATGATAGTAGAAATTATCAAGAAATCCCGTGCTTTTCTTATCACATCATGTCTGCCTCTCCGGAATGATAATTAAGCATTATACGATGGGGAAAGATGTGTGTACGCAGTTTAATATTCCACTCAGAATGTGGACTGATATCAATGACAAGATTATCCATATTTTTTTAGAGCATGCTTTTCTAAGGCACACATTATTACTGGGCCTGTCCAAGCTGACGAGCCTAAAAATGGGTTTGTATTTGTAATTCATCCCTTTGGTTTTTAAACAGAATGAAATAGTGTGTGTTTAAGCTTATGGTAACGAAATTCTTTGTAACATTATATAGGTTTTTTGACACAAAAACCACAGGTAACCTAGATGGTGACATCTTGACAATATAAGTCAACAACATCCACAACTTTTAACTCCTTTTCTTAGAGATCATCTTTAGTAAAAGAATTTTTTGTTTTGACCTGGGTGTACATCTGACCAGGTTATGAAGCATTTCAATTGTGCAATTCCTTCCTACAAATTCTATATTTGAAATAGCTTCTTTCGATTTGATCATACATAGGCTGGAAAAACGCCATAGTCAGTAATAAATCACCACTGGTGGTTCTTTAAAAAACACCATAGCATTTTTAAAAATTTCAACATCGAAGGAAGTTTTTGCCAATACCCGAGGGCCCCACACAAGACACGTTGAAGGGGTTTTCCAAATTGTATTACGCTTTCCATACCTCATTCATTAGTCCAACTACTCCAGTTAGCAAATGACGACCTGGGTTATATACTGTTAAGTTATAAATAGAAAAGTAATGGATGCAAAACAACAAATAAAATACCTTATAATGATTACTATTCCACTAGATACAAAAGATCCACACAATTAGCACATTCCTTTTTTTTCCCCACATACACTGTTGTAATGATACATATGATATATAAGGATATAATATATGGTGGTGAAACAGTCTTATTATTAGATAGAAAAGATCGTAAAAATAGTACAATACAGGACCATATGAATAACATATATATAAATAATGTAGGTCCTATAAACGAATCTAATAAATAATAAAACAAATTGAACACAATTTTTGGTAGTATCCATCACTTTAAATTTATGGTTCTAAAATTTGGGTAATATCACTTGCAGGCGCCTCATTTTACGTCTAAAAGAAGGAGTCCTTAAGTTCAACTGCGCGCCATTCTTTACATTTAATCTTCAATTATACTTCGCTATGAGCTCAGGTGAAATTCCAAACATATCACATTCTGATACACAACGATAAATATGAGGTCCCTCCTCTGCAATTTAAGTTTAGTATTTCATCGAAATATAAGTCCAACAACTCTGTTTTCGTTCTTGATAGAAGAGTGATTTCCCTTTGCGATAATAGTCCTTCTTGACATCCAACACATTTACTTTTTATGACGATGTGCGATTTTTTTATATTTCCTGCGCATAATGTCCGTTAAAATAAGAGTCCAGTAAACTCACTCCATTGCTCTCCATGATTTTAACTTCTAGTTTTTTTATTAAAAAATTCCCAACTAATCTAGTTTACGTTGAATTTCGCGTTGGTTAAAAACTAAAGCCTTGAGATACTGTTTACACCCAATAGTATTTGAAAAAGATGTTTCATCAAACAGGGCCCTTAGTTGATGAAGATTGTCCAAATCATTTTAAGTAACCACAGTCACGTGACCATATTCTATCTCTTTTTAAAACGCTGTAAATCAGTACAGTTCCACTGGCATCATTCAAGAAGTCCACACATAAAAACATTCACCATTGTCACATTGTCCTGCCGTGTAAAATAATCCCAGCGATATGCTAACTCTTCTCTAGACGGTGATATCTTTTAGGCAGGTTAAAAAGGAAGACAAGCCTATCGTCAAAATATATGTAATTTCTTACAACAACACGTGTAAGAGCGATGACTATCTGAAACATTCATTGCTTTCTGATGAAAGTTTCACATTGAAATAAGAATAATGAAGTCCATGCATCCATATTTAAGGAGCTGTTTAAAAACTCGAATTAAAAAGTTTTTTTAGGCCTACTCAAACGTTTGCCTCGCTTTTTGCTTTCACTCACACAACGCTGGTTTCCCATTACATCTCGCAAGACGTAAAAATGGTACCTTTTCAGCTAAAATGTTTGATAAAGGCAAAAACCCAAATTTTTTTCATACTATTTCGGTCTTCTTTAATTATCCTCCTCCTAAACCTCCTCCTCCTCCTCCTCCTCCTCCTCCCTTTTTTGTTCTTCCATTTTTCGTTTTTTAACTGTTTGGGAAGTAACAGAACCGTCTCCTCATCATGTTCATAAATATTCTCCATGTTTGATACTCTTTCCGCATTACAAATTTGACCCATTAACATTCCCCCCATTGTGATTTAAAGGTCTACCTCACATATTCACTGTCCGATACTCCACTTAAAACGTCATTGGAAAGCATTCATTTAAAACGTCCGTGATCCCCCTTCTTGTCTGCGCGGGGTGGGGTATCTAAATCGAGTATGTAACTCATACCACATCCAATGATTGTGGCACATCCATTTCAATTAGTTTTTGTTCTGTTCATATTCTACTGTCCTTTTCAAAAATTTCTTGCCTTTGTTTTACAACATGTCAAATATATCACCCTTAATAGAACCATGGTTGAACAACATGAGCCGGAGGCAAAAACTACAGTCTCTTCTTTCATTAAAACTGATATGTGTGAAGGGACAATTCCTGAATGTATTTTCATCACAAGTAAATGTTCCTCACTTTCCTGTAACCCGTTTACCATCACAAGTTAATATTTTTTATACACGTATTATCCTTCGTGGTTGATGTGTTTATGCAGCGGGGTCAAATTGTATACTATACTGTTGTAGTATTTTTGTAAGTTTTTTGCGATGTGCTTGACTATTTATATGTCTTTCAAAATAGAAAAATGTCAGCCATTTTTCACAAACAATGCAAAATGTGTTTTTTTTAACATTTTGATCTTTTTCATTATGTTCTAAAAAAGATAACAATTATGAAAAATGCTAAATTTTGAATCGCATATGAAATGAACAGTTCTATTGTAAAACAACGCTTTTGGTACCCTTTTCATAATGACAACCAACTCTGTCCTCCCACGTTTTAAATATTAATGAACCTTTTGTTTTAAAGCAAAGTAATGTTCTTCATACTACTATCAAAATCTATGTTCACAAAATCATCATTTACTAGCTAGATTCGTTTTATCTCGTCAAGTTGCGCTTGTGTCATGTTTTCAAAAAAAAATGTTATTCCCAGTTGTGTTTTTTTTTTTTCTTTTTTTTCCAATCAATATGTAATTTGTCTACTATTATTTTTGTTTGCTTTTCTAAGTCAAATGTCGTAGTTCATCACAGAAGGTATTTTCACAATAAACAGTACAACTCCTTAATAGAACCTCACAACAGTCACATTTCAAATGAAAGTCCCTTCTGATTAATTTTAAAACTGTTTGTTGATTTTTCAATAATGGTTTTATAAACTGGAATATGTTTGGTTGTATACCAGTTTTTCCCCTTCTTTGAAAGCAGCACTGGTGTTGATTGTATGAATAAGCAACAGTAGAGTTGGTTATGTAGCAGTTTTCGTTGACTTCAACGTCTTTCTTCAATGTTGCTCCCTTTTAAATAATTGCTCAAATTATTCACTGCCACATGTTGTTAGATAATCAAGATTACAATGGATAAAAAAATATACTATAAGTAAAACAAAACTTTTATTAAGCATAAAAAGTTGTTTTTAACTGATTAAGCTTGTAAAAAGAAAAGAAATGTATTGAGAAAAAAAAAAAAACACTTACCTCTTCAGTATCACAATTTGTCGTTCCAGCGTGTCAATTGCTCCCCTAATGTTTAAGTAGTTTCACTCCACTTTAAGCCATAAAGATTTAGATTTTTCTTTGTAATAAGTTCCTGTTCTTGCTTCTCTCCGTTTTCAAAAACGGTTGTCGTTTATGTATATATTTAAATATTGTCCTTTTTTTTTTCGCGTGCTATACTTTAAGTGTTCCAAAATTAACTCTTTAAAGTTGGTCCATAATTTAAGAAGTTGCTTTTGTTAAAAAAATATAGATATTCTAACCTGCATTAACAAGTTCCCCTTAAAAAAGTGTTTTGGGGGGGGGGGGGGGGGGGGGGGGGGGACCGGCTCAGTTATTTTCCTTACTCTTTATTACCTTTTATCACATACCTATGTATTGGCTTAAAGCCAAGTGATTCTAGTTCAGCAAGATGAAGGCAGTTAAAACTGGTTAAATCCAGTTTTAATTTTACCTAGTCAGGCAATTTTAACCTAGAACAGGTTATTATTAGAACAACCATAAATTAAAAAAAGAGAGAAAATTTGACACATTTAACCATCCTCATGTGAGCAATCTAGAACCACATTTAACTTTTGTCCATCATTATTATATTCGCCATTTTCAGATTTATACATTTTATTAACAAATTTTTAACCACAGGCTTTTACTTAAAGAATGCATATGTTTGAAGAACTTGGGCAGAAAATGCAAATGTTTGTTAGGAAGAACAAGAAATATACTTTATAAATAAAGGTAGTTTAGAGGACAAGTATTGTAAAACATGTTTTGAACGCATAGATAATGCCCATTTGTAGAAAAATAGCATTCGCATCTTCTTCCACATCTTTCTAATAGCCAAATGGATATGAATCAGATTTGACACAACTTTACCATATGGAGCTCAATTACATGGTGTTCAATCAAAGGTTAAGTGGGTGAACGCTAAAAGGGGGCTAAAAAAGCACTGGAACTCTGGTTCCACTACTACAATGGACTTGACATAATGCGCCCCATGTTCTTTTTTTTTGGAAAACCATGATACCATTCATATTGAGCTAAGGAACGGTTAGATTTGATGATCCTATTTCTGGAGGAAGTGCCGAGTTAAACCTCATCTCTTCAGACGAACTGATAACCTATTTTCCTTCTATACTCTATGTTAATTGAATGCAATCGGGTTTAGGAGGGAATTATCAGAATCGTTCTTGGAGGAACGTTATCGTGGTAGAGAATATATTAGGTACACCGAATTTAACATTTTTTAACTGTTTATATTTAAACCTTTATGAGACACATACTAAATAACAGGCATGTCACTAGGTAGCATAGTAGCCAAGCTATGGCAACTGAAATTTTGAAAATCAGAGCCAGGAACGTAGTCACCGTTCCAAGTGTTACCCATCGATAGTATACAACTCATGTACAAGATCCATCAATTTGTTCAATTTAACACTTTACATGTAACTACAAACTAGTTTATTTATTATATTTATGTTTATGTTTTATTTAGTTCTATAGGAACTGTTAAGTATTGTTTGAATATGACCCTCCCTCCCTCCCAATAAAATATCAATCATTTTTTGAATTCCATTTTAAACTATTTAAATGCTCTGGTATAAACAGTTGCAACCCTGTCAATATCAAAACAAGTATAAACATGTTTAGGAAAGTATCCACCTTCGAATATAGTACTTTATATTTTGTTAACAGCTTATCACGATGCAACATCATACTATACATTAGCAGTCCGACACACTTTTTTCTTCCCCCGGGTCGAATAAGCCATTAAGGTGAAGCTTCTTCCTCTCTCTCTATATATATATATATTGTAACTTCCAAGTGTGCAAATATAGAAATCGTGTCAAGTTTTACTAATAGTATCAAATATTGGATCTTTTCCTATTTAGATATATAACAATCCACGTTCATAACTCCTCATATCCGGTAAAACAAGCACGGGTACTAAGACATGTGCATTTTTAACGCAATGCCAATTTGAGTTATACAATAACTCTTAATAAAGAGTAAATAAAGATCATTCACAAGTTAAACTTTCTTTAATAATGACCTATGAGATACCATCTTAAACAAAATATATAACTGAAATTTGCATCTACATATTTTGTGTATTTATCAGTTTATTTATATGACATAGTGCCAAATTAATTCAGTATTTGCTGCATGCGAAAAGCAGTTTACGTAAATAACCAATTAAGAAATGTTTTGATTAGACGTATTATAATATTTTATGTATAAATAGAGACGTTAACAAAAACATTATTGGAACAAAGTCGATTATGTCCCCCCCCCCCCCCTTTATTTGCAATTCAGATTTTTTCTATATCAATACGATTCAGAAATAGTAAACAACTATTTTGGCCATACGGATAATAGTTTTCACTACACCACGATTCCCTTAAACGGTTGTCATTATTCAAACAGACGTAGCATGAATACAGATAATTTTAACAGATAATCTTTTATTTTTCACCACTTAAATAAAGGTTTTAATTTTTGCTACGGGTAATTGACCATATACACTCGAACAATGCATTAACTAAATAGGCCGGTTAGGTATTTTGTAGGATATTTTGTAAACGGGGTAAAGATTTCAAAGTGGTTTTTCATCTTTCATATTTGACAGGGAGGTGGCACGCGCCAGTATCCTTTTAGTTTTAAACATTCAAAATAACAGACTGATATAGTTCATGTCAATAATTTACAGATATTTACAAGAAAAACAATACAATACCAAGCTATACAAAAGAGCTTCTGTTTAGTAATCAAAATCTGTATATAACAATATGTATGTAAAAATCACTGCAGGTCATACTTTCACCAGCTGTGGAACTTTTTAAGATAATATCTCCATTTTACAAAGTATTGTTTTATACTGTCCTTGCCTCTAGTTTTGAGAAGTTGTTCTATTTTAAAATTCCTGGTCTGGATCAATAGTCCACTTTCTGTAAATTTCACTCTGATACAATGTTCCCTTCATTTTATACTGGGTATGGCCGTAGTAGAAATGTTCTGCTTAGTTTGAAGAACCTTCCGCAGTATAACTGTTCTTGATTAGCCCTGCGAAATGGATGCGTAGCAAAAGATATACACGCACTAGATCACCTGTTTTAAATAGGTATACTGGCTTCGGCCTTTTTATGAACACCAGATGTTTTCAAGTACATTAAGCCCACACAGCAGCTTCCATTTTCACTTTATTGACTTGATTGGCGTTAAATTGTTTAAGCATCCTATGAGGCGTGTCATTATAGCTGGCTATTTAATTTATTTCAGAATCACTTATATAGTATAGGAACGTCCTTTGTCTCATCATTCTGTACGAGCCGGGTTTTTATGCTTCTCTGACTGCGTTCAAAACGAAGTTAGCTTTTGGTGAATTTTGCGTAGTAAAAAAAATAGATACATCCTTCTCTTTCATGAGCTTTTTAAAACCATTGATTAACAAATTCAGACCCTTTGTCTGAAACGAATTTTTAATGGTTTCACATCCTTAAGAATGCTTCATCGCTTTTGTCACTCGACTTCGCAGTTTTATCTTTTAAAGGTTAAAACGTAGCTTTCTGGAACACGCAGCTTCAATACAGAATTATAAGAAAGCGCACGCCATCATTTTCTTTAGACAAATTCGCCATGCTAAGCAGATCTATATCCCACTTTTCATTTCTATGACTCACACGAACTTGAAGCCACTCTTGATTTGATGAGGAACTTGTTTCTGAAGGTGTAAGGGAGTCCTGCTATCTAACCAGTCTTCTAATACACTCCAAACTGAAGACTGAATTCGCCAGGATAATCATTCTTTCAGTGCATAAAACAATTTAGCTACAAACCACTGTAAGATGCTGGATTTTGCGTTGTAATAGTATTTCTTCAATAGCACCTCTTTTTTCAGATAACGTATGCCTGACTGATGTCAATGAATGAATGTAAGACACACCACACTGGTCCTATTTAAGGACTTACCTCCATAAGATAAGTATGACTCCATAGCTTTTGCTGGTCAAGGTAAATCCCAGAGCAAAAGTGCCCGCTCAAGACATCAATTCAGTGCTTCATATATCACCGCATTCGAGTCCCATCAAAGTGGCAAATTCTACATATAAAACCCTCCACCCCCAGGTTAATAGATCTATAAGCAAAGGGAAACAACCCCTTGCTCATAGTACGGGTGGGGTCGAAAATATCCTATATTGTAGTCCCTCCATTATAATAGTCTGCTAACGTCTACATTTTAAACTTCAATGGTAGGGTGCTCTTGTGGATCTGGCCCCTAAAATTGTGGATCCGCCCAAAATTGTGGATCGGCTCCCACCACATTTAACTACCTTCCACTCAAGCTCTACAATCCACCCAGCAAATCATGCAAGAGGCGAATGCGTTTATCTTTTAAGCATGATAGGATTCTACGAATTCAAAGAAAGTTTTATTTAACTTCCTTTTACAAATATTGATAGGGTTGTTTGCATGTCAGACTGCATGTTGTGACAGGCAGTATCAATATATTGAACCGGACTCAATAAACAGTTTTAACCTCCGCGTAAATTCAATTTATTCACAATCGTTATCATATATGTTTTTGTTCTAGGATAGTTCTGCACGTTCGGATCAAACTTTTTTCTACAATGTAGAATTTCACGAAATTCTGATTTTTCAAATGTCCAGACTACACTGCGAAAATTGGGCAAATAAAAAAGATCGTGTACTTGATTTTTTCTTAGACTTATTTGAAAATATTTGACCTCAATGGGAGTATATTGTAAATTCCCACTTTGATAACATTTTGGCGAATAGAAATTTTTCTACAATGTAAATTTTTGCAAAACGTCTAAAAGTCGTAAATAAGCATATTGTAAAATGTATTGGTCCGTGTGCTTGATTTTGAGATTGTTGCCTTGGATTAAAGAGATCCGCACATAACAGTTGATTTTAAGAAATTATTTAGAGGGTGTCAAATGTTTAAATATCATATTTTAACTTTAGAAAGATAGTAACATTGTCGTTTTGATAAATTTTCTCACGGATTGCCATTTACTGGTAAGATTGTTTTCATTTCCGTACGCCGAGTCAAATCTTTAGTTTACGTGGCGTTATGCCAATACTTTCGGTTTATCAAATGTGCTGTACTACTTTAACTAGTTGAAATAAATCTCTGCACATAGCTATTTAATTACGAAATTCCGTTAGGGCCATAGCCTTTGAATCTGTTGATCTGAAACGCGATACTCGATAGAACGATGATGAAAACGCGAAATCATGAAATTACGATAACGAAAACGCGATACTACGTAGATAATAACGCGATACTACGATAACGAAAACGCCATAATACGAACGTACGATGATGATATATGCGATATATTTTCGTATTTTCACCATCGTACTGTCGCCTTTACACCATCGTAATATCGTGATATCGCGTTTTTGTTATCGTAGTATCGTGATTTTGCAATTTCATTATCGTACTATTGCGTTATCACCATCGTACGATGCTGATAACGCGACAGTACAATGATGATAACGCGACCGTACATGATGATAACGCGACAAACTCCAACGCAGTGATCTCCCTTACCGCTTCGCTCATTGATCACTGCCGTCACAACATTCACGTGACCATGGTTCATCACGTAATGTCAGATCGTTTAAAAAATTAACTTATATATTATTATGTCATTATGATAATACCAAACTTTTGACAATAACATATCTTGGCCAGCAGGAAAATATTCAAAAGCCTCCATCTGTTTCGGCTTGGGTCAAATGACAGCCTTATAATAGTGAACGGAGTCAAAGATTAACGTCGACATACTCGTTTGTTTACTTTCCTTTCAGTTTCGTTTCAGGATACTTACCGGTCGTGTAAATAAATACCTATTTCATCCAGAATCTTTTTTTTTTCATTATGGAACATTCGCCAGTGTAAACTTCGAAATCATTGGGGAAAACATAACTAAATAATCATATAACTAAAAGATGTCCACTAAGCTGAATTTTAGCTAAAAACATTGTGTTGGCAGTGATCAATGAGCGAAGCGGCAAGTGAGATCACTACGTTGGAGTTTGATAACGCGACAGTATGATGGTGATAACGCGACAGTACGATGGTGATAACGCGAAAGTACGATGGGGATAACGCGATAGTACGATAATGAAATTGCGAAATCACGATACTACGATAACGAAAACGTGATAGTACGATGGTGAAAACAGTATAGTATATCGCATTTTCATCATCGTACTATCGTAGTATCGTGTTATCATCATCGTATTATCGCGTTTTTGTTACCGTAGTGATTTCACGTTCTCATCATCGTACTATCGAGTACTATCGAGTATCGCGTTTCAGATCAACACATTTAAAGGCGTTGGTCCTAATGGAATTCCGTATTTAATATCTTTGAATATCTGAGTAAAATTTTATACTGCTGTGTACAATGTCATTAGTGCAAAGCTGTAGTTTAATACCCTAGCGTGTTTATACATGATGAAGATTTACCTAGAAGTACTGACTCAATACTGACAAAATTAAGGTTATTCTCCACAGGGGCTAATAGCTTAAATTATATTCTGTTAGTAAGCAACGAAAACAAATCTTTGAATACTCCTGTTTCCCATTCCGTGTGGACGTTTATAAACCTTATATTTAATTAATATGGATATGTAAAGGTCGTATTTAATGCGTTTTGTGCAGAAGTCAAATTACACCAGTCTCAACTCAAAAACTAATTAATCAAACATCATGTCTAAAACTATGAACTAAAACAATAATAGTAAACCATGCTGAACTGCAAGAGCCTGTATACGCAGGAGCTGTACTAAGTAATACGAGGTAAGGCTGGAGGAAGAATAATGTATCAAATTGATGTCGATAAAATCTAATGTCACGTCTTTTTAGATTTTCTAATTCCTAATGTCATGGCTTTCCCAAACAGCGAATATCTGTATATCTGAACATACTATAGTTAAATTTAAGCAGGTTTTATTTTTTCAAAATACAACTGTTCCAAACATATTGGTAAGGGTTAGATCTAACGATTGTCTACACAAAATATATTCAAACTGCCGAAGTAAATGACTCATCTTCAGACGTCACAGCCGTTATAAAAACTACAAAAGCAAGACATTAATCGTCATCAAACCGATATTTTACTCGTCTTCCAACCATTTCTCGTGTTACCATGTTCTGCCACTTATGTAGATATTTATATTTTATCACATACAGTTGGTTTTATTTGTATTAGTTTTAGCAAATGATTGTGCAATGTAAAAACTCACTGAAAAATATTTATTATACTAGTCAAATTTATATAAAATTAGTCTGAAGAAACATAGCTGTTTCCATCATCTAATCTTTATCAAAACACCTACAAATTATTTTAGAATGGATGAATGCATTGTTGACATTTAATATGAATATAACAGAATAATATAAAATTTTGTATTTACATATTTCCTTTTTTCAATTCATCGCCTATGACGCATGCGCTATTTATTTCTACGAAAGTACATTAGGTTAAACTTGCTTTATTTGATTATACGCGTATAAAGTGCATTAAGTTTAGATTTTTTGTCTGTATTCGCTGATCGACATCGATATTATAAACTAAATCCGTTTCAAATATATCTCCAACCTATTCAGATTGTTCTCCCACAATTTATAAATGCTTTTGTCATCGCTGATTTACATGGGGTAAATGTGATGCAAAATATTAGGGCCCTGCATGTCAGTTTTCACATTTAGGGCATACTTCTATACCTGATTAAATTTTACATGTACAACGAATGTACGTTTCTTATTAGAGTTTATTGACCTACTGTACATATAAGTCTCATCTTCAGTCACAATCACACCCTCTCAGTGGGACGAGTACTAGTTTTTCCTTGAAGTGAACTTGAGAGTGATAGAAATAAGCTTGAAGTTGTCATAATCATCGAGCTAAGATGAAGTCGAAACAAAACTAACTAAAATGGTCGCAAAATTTCTGAAGTAAGAATCTCCATTTATGGGAAATAAACTAGAAAAAGAATAACTAACTATATTTGACCCAGAGTATAAATGTGTGTATGTAATGTGATCTCCAGAATTCTTACGCCTAGGCGTGTATTGATAATACTTGTCAGAAACTTCAAAGTGCTGTTTTTTTCTTCCGATTAGGACGTAGGGTAAATTAACTTTGCATGTGTAGCAAATTGCATGTACAGAAGTGGTAATCCACTAGACCGCCCGTTTCTTGTTGTTACCTTTTCTTTCTTTATTTATTTCTGTTGCATGTATTAACAAAACGCGATAACTGTGGCCTTTATTTACTAAAACCGGATTAACCCATAACAATGAAATCGGGAATCAGGTAGACATATTATATGACAAATATCTTATATCGCAAAACCAATGTAAGAAGCGGCGTGGTCTAGTGGTTAACACGTATGATTTGTAAGCTTACGGTGCTGGTTCGAATACATGACGAGGTACATTTTTTACCTATTATGTTTCTACCTGAAGAAGGAATACAGGTAACATATACTGAGTACTTATTGACATTTTGCAGAGGATATCAATCTGACTAAAGTACTTGATCTTCTAAACGAAGATCTGAGAACGACCCATTCACATTCGTCTTCTGTATATTTTGGATTTCCAGTATTGCTATTTTTATTTTATCCAATCAGACGACATGTTCGAATGTCAAAGAGTAAGAAAAATGTGCAGTTATTCCAGGGCTCGAACCCAGGACCCCTCGCTTACAAAGCAAGTGGCCTACCGACTGAGCTAACCGGCTATGTGATACATTATGACATAAAAATTGTAAATATCAAAAGTCAAGGCTACAGGTAGATTTGCAAGATGTTGTAAGTTAGGCTCTGATTGGCTAGCGAAAGGGTCGTCAGAACGAGGCAATGAATAGGTCGTTCTCAGATCCTATGCGTAGCGTAATAGGATATGTACTTTAGTCAGATTGCAGAGGATATCATATTAGAATAGACATTGAATCTATTAACATTGCAAAATAAATAATAAAAAAAACCTCTTGCAGGGAAAATAAAACCAAAGTTGCGATCGTTAAAGACACTATGAAGGTTAATAAAATGTTATGTTTAAGACATATCAGTAACATATTTATAACGACTCGTGTGAGCATTTCATTATTGAGGTCAGTGGCTACAGACAGTGCTAGCGAGCAGGATGACTACTCAGATACCGACAGTGCTTTTTAATGAACTTCTGTATACATATTTGTCATGACATGAAAAATAAACTTAAACAAATAAATAAAAAATGAAAGAAAAATAGATACAAAAGACGATATAAAAAAATACCTGCAAAAAAAAAAAAAGAATAAGTAAAAATCACAAAGAAGGGCTCGAACATACACCATACAAACATAAAAAGAATAGAAGACCGACACACTATCCACTTGACTACAAATCTATTATGATATTATGATAATTACTTGACGATCAGCTGAACCCTTAATCTTTCTTACTTTTGCTAGTTAAGAATGTCCCGTTGCTATTTATTTTGAGCAGAACGTTGTGTTTATACATGCACTTTTTAAAGCTGGTTTATATCAACACAATTTTTGTCACGTGACTTGCTATTGTTATTTAATTGTAATTCATGTATATGTTCACATGGGCCTATGGCCTATTGAATCTGAAATAAAACCTTCTTCTATGTTGCATCGTATTTAGAGTTAAGAATACTACATTATACAAATTAACACCACTTATCGGATAATAAACCTGCATTACCTGTTTTTGGATTTTACCAAGTACGTTAAAATAAAATTATCGCGATCTATTAATATATATTTTGTTTCTTGTTTTGTCTGTGCTTCATGTTGACAGTTATATTGTCACGTGATCTGATTTGTAAAGATGAACTTGTTCTGTATACTCATGTACCTATGTTTATGTATGGTGTGAGTTTAATGAAGTGCTTGTTCTGTACAAACAGTTAAGCGAAATGCCATTACTATAGATATGCTTGAAAACGATGCTTTTGCAAATTGATTATTTAAAGGTCTTTTTGTAAGGCCTAGTTCCAAAATTTAATGCTAACGAATTTGACTCTATCTGTGCAACTTACTTAATTTATTTTGTTGGGTATAACGTCGCACCGACACAGTCATAGGTCATATGGCGACTTTCAAGCTTTGATGGTGGAGGAGGTTCACAGGTCTACGTCCATTCTTTCATCACAAGCGGGCACAAGGGTAGAACCACCGACCTTCTGTAAGCCAGATGAGTGGCTAACATGAAGAATTCAACACACCGAGTGAACGTAGCGATAAGATACCTTGTTATTTGGTATGTATGCTGACATTCAAAAAGAATGTGCAAACTACTGGTACGTAGTACATTAACTGTAATGTGTAATAAAATCTGTAAGAAGAGCCTTTGGAAGCACAGAACGCAACCAAGGATAATAATAGCAGACCGAGTCTTTTTATGACATGAAATGAAATGTGCAACACCCTCACACCCTAGCGCCAGCTGAAGCAGAACTCTATTATAGTACCTAAATGTATTCCATGACATTCAACAGCCAAATATTCATGCAAGTATATTGATTCATTCATAGCTACTTTGGCAAAATGGGTCGTCATTTAAGAGACAAAATGACATTTATATTTTTTTTATTTTTTCTATTTACACTGTCTGCTCAATGATCGTCACTTTATAATAAAACAACACTATATTATCAAGTTATCAAAAATAAATTAAATATTGAACAGAAATATCAATATCTTCTTTTGTTTTCGATAAATAACACAGAAACCGTACTGAAATCCTTGACGATTTGCTCAGATCTCCATCCGAAACTGTTACTTTCCAAATTGTCACACAAACAATCAGGAAATATTGTTAGTTTTTAATGATCGTATTCCGTAAGACCTTTTGCAATCTTATTCCAAACAATCTTTGAACTAGACTAGACTCATTTCTACTGAAAATATCCTGTTAAAATGTTGTCAAACTCAAAATTGTCTTCTAATGAAACTTTACCAATAAGAAAATATAGTGTATATACTCTGTAAGCATTATTATATACGGTTATATTAAGATACTATAAAAATGTCACATTTACATATTTCTTTCATTCATCAAATTGATTTCCTCCGGCTCAACGCTACAACTCCAACAGCGATCTTGCAAGAAGTGCATGCATTAATTGCTTTTTAAAAAATATCTTTTAAGCATGATAGAATTCTACGAACCCAAACTAGGTTAAACTTCCTTTACAAGTATTGATTTGGTAGATTTTGTATCGTGAATACACTGTCAGAAGGCAGTATCAATATATTTATCGGGACTCATTAAGCAGTTTTACAATAATATTCCAGATTTATATTATACCAAATTTATATAGCACCCTTTTCATAATAAACACGTTCAAAGGCGCTTTACGTAGCGCAAAGGCAGCCATTTAGGGTGCCAAATTCATCCTCTAGTACAGACACAGTGCGATCGGACCAGAGAGAGAGTGAGACAAAGCCTCCAAAACAGAGAGAGAGAGAGAGAGTGAGAGAGAGAGAGGGTGGGGGAGGAGAAATCTTTAGATACAGGCCTGTCCGGCTATCTTAGCCTATCTCTTTGCGAAAAGACGTTTGGATTTTTAACGTACCTGGTATATAGCACCGATACACGCGAAACCGTCTTTCCTGGGAAGAACCAATACAAGCCTCTTAGTTAGGTGGGGACACTAAAGAGCATCTCTGAAATTTCCAGTCCCTGGACCGAAATTCGAAATGACCTCTGGATTGACAGTCAAGCATGCTACCACTAGACCACCACGCCACCTTAGTTTTGAGGCCTGCTCGTTATTTCAATTTATGCACAACTGACTTTATACATTCGCCAAGGTTCTTTTTTGTTTTAAGATAGTTCTGCACGTTCGGATAATTTTTTCCACAATGTATTTTTTCCACATTTAAATACTGATTTTTTCAAAAATTCCTACTACATCTAGAGAATTCGGCAAATAGAAAAGATAGGGTCGTGTGCTTGATGTTTTGCTAGACTGATTTGAAAACAAACTTAGGACCTCACACAAGTTTTCAAAATTTGAGTATCGGGTAACTGTTTTGCGGTAACTCGACAGAGCCTCGTTACTGCCTACACAGTTACCTCGAGCCAGATGTTTCCATCCGCACCTTCAACCAGTGAAATATTCCTATAATCTGAACATATTATTGTTAAATTAAACCTGTATTGTCAGTTTAAAATACAGCTGTATCAAAAATATTGATGGGGTTTCGATCTAACGATTTTCTTGCATACTAGACTGGGATTTCCATGATTTCATCGGTGCTGAAAAACTCCACCTTACACCTCGGGGTGAAAGATGACTCTCTTGCTTTAAATGACGTATAAAGAACTACATCTATGTATAAGATTTATGCAGTAATTTATAGTTTATCACATAAAACAAGATAAAAATCAAATACCTTGATAGTTTATCTTTGTTTCTTATAGTATATTTCTCGATTGAAAAAAAAAACAAAAAAAAACAACAAAAACGTTATTATATGGAAACAATTATAAATGCAAATACTAAACAAAACCGGAATTAAACATCGTTATTTGTGAATGAAACGTCATGACGTCTTTCCTGTATACGGACGTTGATTTCCCGAGCTTTATCTAAATAACTGTAATGTGAGAAAAAAGTGCTATAAAGAAAGTCATGTTTGATGTTATTGTTACAATTGTTTGTTGAATATGGCATGCAAGAAAAAGATTCTATCACTGGCTGTAGGTGCGGATGGGAGTATCCAGCTCTCGGGTAACTGTGTACACGGTAACTCGGCAGAGCCTCAGTACAGCCTAAACAGTACCCTCGGGCCAAATATTCCCATCTGCACCTGCAGTCAGTGAAAGAATCTTATAGTATTTTTATTTCTTGTACACAAAAACATATACAAAACGTCCGAAGTGATTGACGTCACAGCCGTTACAAAAAGTACAAAAGCAAGATATTACCGACATTTTATATTTTACTCGTCATCCAACCATTTCTTGTGTTACCGCGTACAGCAACTGTATTTCCATCTTATATATATATATATATTAGGTGTGGGAACTGGAGGTCACGAAACTACTATACCTAATCTAATTTCCATGAACAATGAATTTACGTATCGTATTAGAGGTCGTTGGCTTGCCATACATGTAAGACTCTCAACCCCGAGGTCGTGGGTTCGAGCCCATCTTGAGTCACGAGCACACCTTTTCACACCTTTTTCCATGGTACTAGTTTTGCCATGAAGCGAACTCAAGAGTGATACAAAGATGCTTGAAATTTTCATAATCATCGAGCTGAGATGAAGTATAAAGAAAACTAACTAAATAGTCGCCAAAATTCTTGAGTAAGGATCTCCATTTATGGGACATTAACTAAAAAAAACGAATTATCCAACCCTGAGTATAAATATGTATATGTAATGTGATCTCCGAAATTAATAAGCCAATGCGTCTTTTCATAAAATTTGACTAGGACTTCAATGTGCTATTTTTTGCCGCTGTGTCATTGTTAAATTACCACATACTGTAAATGAACGTGTGTAGCAAATTGCATGTACAGAAGTAGTAATCCACCGGACCGGGTTTAACGTTGCACCGACACAGTTATAGGCCATATGGTGACTTTCAAGCTTTTATGGCGGAAGAAGACCCCAGGTCTACGTGCATTATTTCATCACAAGCGGGTAACTAGGTAGAACCTCCGACCTTCCGTAAGCCAGCTGAGTGGCTTCCTAACATGAAGAATTCAACGCCCCGAGTGAGGCTCGAACCAACATCAATGAGGGGCATGGGATTTCAAGTCAGCGACCTTAACCATACGGGCATTGAGGCCCCTGATAAAATCAAATCTTTTTTTATGTACAATGTTTGTTTCCTGGCTTGCTGCACCTAAAATATTACCAGTTATTATTAATTATTATCAGACAGAAAAAAAAACACAACTAGTTTAAACCGACATACTAACCAGGTATAACGGTCAGTTTTATCCTAAGTCAGTTTTTTCAACAGGGTAAAAACAAAACCGCTAATTTCATCCTCGGCGGAAAAGTAAAAAAAGCAACCGGTTGATTCGTTCCCTGGGGAAAAGTCAACCAGTTGGTTTCTCTCCCCGCAGTCAGCTTTTTTCCCTCCTGGTCTCTATGCACAAAGGGATAAAAACTGACCATTTTTTTACCCTAGTTAGTTCCCCCCTCGCCCGACCCCCACCCCCCCCCCCCCCCCCCCCACCGCACACACACACCCCGCCATGGTTTGTTTTTTCAAAAAAGGAGAAAAAAACGAACCAGTTGTTTTCCCTAGTACATGTGTATCTACATACCTAAATAATAGACGGTGAAGGGGAGTTGATTATTTACATGTGTGTGTGCGTGCGTGCGTGTATGCGTGTGTGTGTGTTCAGGTTTAACGTCTTTTTCAACAATTTTTCAGTCATATAAACGACGGTGTCTACTTGTAGCAGTGAGCACAATGCCCTACTTTATAGTGCTGCCTCCCGTAGACACGTGACATGATATCCCACCCAGTCACATTATACTGACACCGGGCTGACCAGTCCTAGCACTATCCTCTTAATGCTGAGCGTCAAGCGAGGAAGCTACTAGTACAATTGTTTACGTCTTTGGTATGACGCGGCCAGGGATCGAACCCACGAACTCCTGCACTCGAAGCGGGCGCTCTACCACTATGAAAATACAATGTAAAAATGAGTACGACAATATGTATACACACAGTTTTCATTTTCTGATAGTCTTATATCATTAAACGTTTTCTCTCCAGAAAATATTCTGGACCGTTTAAGAAAAAGGAACAGTATATGTGATTCCGCAAAATAATACGTTCAAAATCGCTTGATACAATTTGTATGTCACAAAGGGAATGTGTTTTATGTATCTTCGGTTTCTCATGTAACATATATTTAGCAACGCAAATAATGGTACATAACTGATTCTTTCGATTATAGAAAAAGACATCTTGTAGCATTGAACATATTTTCTGATACTTAAATAAAATCTTGAAATCTTGATATTTTCTCTTTGATTTTACACAACAAGAAGTTAGATTGGAATATCCAACAAAAATAATCGTCGTCTATGAAGCAGATGATATCGTATAACAATTACAAGTAAACGTGATTATTTAACAGCGGGGTGCTAATAATTCAATTACTCATCGTAAACAATACTCTAATTACCACTGTAAGATCAGATAAGGCACTTGACACATAAGGTATTTTCGTTGGATAACTAGATGTGGCTAGGTTCTAATTTGAATTATAATAAATCGCAAGTCTCGTATTTTGTAACTTCCATAGAATTGTTTTCTTGCTGTTTGTTACTGGTGTCGTTTACATGTCATATAAAACCATTTATCTCATTGTGTAAGATTACAGTTACAATAAGCTTGTCTTTGATTTAAGAAACGTATACTGAAACTTATATAACATATCCATCTAAAACATAAATCAGTTTTATTTTAGTATGCTATAAAGGACAGCCAAATTGCATCCTATTGTACTATATTTCTTTCTCGTGACTAACGCTCAAGAGAACTATTTTACATATTTTGCACACCACAAGAGTGTTTTTCTAAATAAATACTGCATTTCATTTACCAAACCACATTTTACCTTTACTAAATAAAAGAAATGAAAGCACTTACAAAATATAAAACATTATCAAGAGAAAATATCATAGTATAAGATTCCACACTTAACTTATAGTTTAAAACCTCAAAAGCATCGGATATGTTATTACAAATCTTTTCAAAACAAAATGTGTTAATTCGCGAAATATGCTAGGCCTACATATTAGCTGGGCAGATTAAGTCAATTATTCGGGAAAACACTGCATTTGGTGATGCAAGCATGAAATTTCGCATGTGTACTCGTCTGAGCTTCCTTCTTTCGAAAAACCCGTTAGCCACTTGAAACTCCAATATGGCGGGCATTTTTCAAGATGGCCACCACAGGAAGTTGATTTTTGACTTGAACAGACCTAAACCGAGTTCTTTTTTTTGTCAATTTTGAGGAAAAGGTATCTTTTAAGATGTTTTGAGTGTGCAAAATCTATTTTTGAGACACAGTAAGACTGGTTTCAAAATCCAATATGGCGTTTTTTCAAGATGGCCACCGTTTTATGTGAAGAACTAATTTGTCATTAATACTGACGTTCCTAAATGAACCAATTTTAATGTTATAGTCGAATAACATATTTAGAGTGTTGAAGGACAGTTTTTGTCTCGCCTGTGACTTTAGGAACTGACGGCAAACACTAAGGCGTAGCTTTTCTAGCGGAATGGTAGTGGCGTCAACGTTTAGTTTGTATGTCAAGTCCTTATCTCAGAAACTATTCTGTTTATTGGGTTGAAACTTCACACATGCCAATGTGGTCATTAGGTTCTGTACCAGGTCAAGTTCCATAACTCTGACATAGATTTTAACAGAATTATCTCCCTTTTCCACTTACAATTTTCAACATTAGGTTTTCGTATTAAGTATGTTTCTCAGAAACTGTTAGGTTTATAGAGTTTAAACTTCACACATGCCTTCATGGTCATTAGGCACTGTACAAAGTCAAGTTTCATAACTCATGACATGAATGTTAACAAAATTTTCCCCCTTTCAATATTAGAAATTGTAACGTTAAGTTTTTATGTCTCTACATTGAATGTTATTCAATCACAATGTATGTCCCTTTATGGCCGTCACTGCTGATTAGAACATGTGGTCCAGCTTTATATAACACAGACATTTTTTTAAAATTAAAGTGGATATAGCATTCCACGTAGACACAACAATTTTGATAAACAAAAGACCTGCTTTGTGTCATAGGTGAAACAATGCAGATCTACTGTACTTGTTTCCGCTGGAAGGCATGTCTCAAAACTTTATATTTTTGCCAAATAGTTGTCACATTTGCAGCTGTATAAATCCATAAACGATTGCATTCACACCTAGAACAACATTGTTTTACATGCACATTTGGTCAGTTCTTTACAGCTATTTGCAACTGGTGGGATGTTGTCCAGTGCATCTGCCAAAGGTCACATTGTTTCTCCCATGCCCATTCAGCAGGATTTTCGACTTCCATTTGGCAAACAATGCCTGTCCCCATTTGCAACCAGCTTGGTATGCAGCACGCTTTGTGTGTTTGGCAAGGGCTGCTTGTGTTGGGCCAAGAGCATCATATGACATCTGTTTTCGGGCAAACATGTCCAGTCTGACGCCATAAATATCTGCTATAGAACTTGACCTGTCTTACATAAAGACGACAAGCTTTTCATGAATCCCCTTGTCCTCATTAGATATCACTGGCTGATATACACCTAAAATCTTAAAGACATCTGTCACTTCCGAACAAACATTCCAAGTTTGTCGAACAGTCTTTTTATCTTTTCCCCGGAAACCTGACACTACATCAAAACCTGTCAACGCATGAAAAAAACCAATACCTTTTGCTTTCTCATGGCCAATTTACTGAATGACATCATTCATCGGAATCCATCTCAAATTTGTTCCCTGTCCGAAGGCTACCCACAGTTGTTCAAGGCCACGATCTTTCAGTTCAGAAAATACATGAATAGCGGTGGCAACTAAATCTGTGTCTGTACCTTTACTGGCAAGCTGTTTATGACCCTCCACAAAAGCATGCATGCATAACCAACCGTATATCGAATTTCTCATGACTGCATGACGTCAGACCTTCAAGACTTATTCTCCTGATTGCATACAGTCTTTTCCTCTCTGGTCAAAATTACAGTTATTTGTGTGTGCATTTCAACATGCCTGTCGGCCGAAATCATTTCCCCCCAAGAAACTACACCAATTGGGTGGGATTTTCCTGTTGCTAGTAACCCTTCGTCTGGCGCCATGACCTCATTTCGTTTTTGTTGTCATCGCATTTCATGTATTTTCTGAGCTGGAAGGGCTTGGCCTTGTACAGCTTTGGGTAGCTTTCAAACAGGGAACAAATTTGAATTGGATTCCCATACATGATGTCATTGCCGGCGGGGGGATAGAAAATGCCGGCTGTATCTCCATGCAGAGGGGTACGACTCCCCCGAAAATGGAGCCACCTGTTTGCCGTGGGTGGCGGCCCGTAAGCCGGAGAAGAGGGTCCTGGATGTTGAGGTGCCCCATGGCATCCCGGGGAGATGATGTGTACTTGTTTACATGTATACATTCTCTTTGCGGGCTGTGGATGCCAATACACATCTTTGGCCTCTGATTCGGTGTAGACGTTTTTGGCGGTCGTATTGGCCCGATACGATCAATCGGCTAGTCATGCCAAGCCCTAGGAAATCTCTTTAATTACGTTTGCATCTTCTTGTTCTTCACTTTGAATTACATCTATGTGTTTTCATTTCTAGATTGTACAACTTTCTGAACTTTTGCAAATTTATGTTATACAAAATCTAATGTCTCTCTCTATTGTCATATCTTACTGCGCTCAGCAAATTTCATTGTACGTTCACACAGTTATAGAACACTTCACTGTAATATGTATTTCCATCTTATTTCCTAGAAGGCGGTGGCTTAGGGTCAATTGGTTGGGTAGAGTAGCAATCCCTTCAATCCCCTTATTGTTTTCTGCAATACAGCTGGTGATATAAAAAGATTGCAAAATATCTGGCCGAGTATATCACTACAGTATCCCTAACATGTATAAGCTGGATATCCGCTTTGTTTACATGTTCCCTTGTTGGACTCCGCGGCGGGTGGGGGCTGCAAGTGATGAATCTGAAACATTTAAGCATGGAAAATACAAATAAAAATAAACGACCGCATTCGGAAAGAGACTCTGACGACAAGGAAGGTGAGAATTCTTCTCACCGACCATTTGACTCAAACACTATTTACCCTAGATTTCTTCTGATTCATTCCCACCGACGAAACATTTAAATGTCAAGTATCTCTCCATTTGTGATTGAAAAAAACACTCGAGAGTGTCGCTGGTGTTCCAAAATCAGTTAAGAAACTGCGTACAGGGGACCTGCTCGTGGAGGTTGACAAAGCAGCGCATGCACATAATTTACTTGGCATGACGTCATTTTTTTAACCACACATGCAAGTGTATCCCACACCGTTCTCTGAACTCCTCAAGGGGGATCATTCGTTGTCCTGATCTTGCAGGAGTATCGGAGACGGAAATTGTGCGAGAACTTGCTGCGCAACAGTCACTGCTGCTAGACGCATCAAAATAAAGAAACAGGCAAAGACATCCAAACGAACACTATCATCCTAACATTTGGCCTTCCATTTCTTCCTTCTGTTATCAACATTGGCTATCTTCGTACAAAAGTTTCAACTTACATTCCAAATCCTCTTCAATGTTATAATTGTTTCAAGTTTGGCCACAATGAAAAGAACTGTAAAGCTGATCACATTTGCCCAAATGCTGCCAAGATGGCTATTCTCATGAACATGACACCTGCAGATATCCATTGCGTTGTGTGAATTGCGGCGAGCCCCATTCAGCCAAGTCTCGAGACTGCAAGACATATGGAGACGAAAAGGAAGTTCTCCATGTCAAATTCACACAGGGCATTGGATTTCCTGAAGCTAGACAAATTGCCAATGCTAAATTCGTATCTCCATCACTGACAGCAACATATTCGTCCATAACAAAATCTAACTCAAACAAATCTACTCAATGTATTGATGCGTCTACGCAAACTGATTCCGTGCCTATTCCAAATGCTCAAAACGAAAAGCCAAAACTACCAGCAAAACCTGTTCAGACACCAGTAGTTCAAAATGCAGCTGCTAAACCAAGGCTGCCACCAGCTGTACAAAATGTTCCCAATTACACAAATTCGCTGTCGTCAAAGCAAAATTCTAATCAACGTGGGGTGAGTCAAACACCCAAACAAAAAATTGACTTGAAAACTGATGGGTTTGGAAAGGGATCAAACGATCCCATTCAAACTCATAACCGGTTCCCTCTTGATATGAACCGGTTGACGGGGGAGGATGAGGACGATCCGCCATTATCTGCTCCGTCCAGTGTAATTAGCACAAAAGAGGGGAAGATCAAAAGGTTCCCACCTCCTGAATCAATGCAACACTAATACTTTAAATTTCCAGTCGTTTAATTTTTGTTTGCCAGTGTAAATGGAAAGTAAAATTATCCAGTGAAATTGCCGTGGACTTAAAGCAAATTATAATGAAATTCTCCTTCTCTTATCAAAATATAATCCTTCACTTATGTGCCTTAGTGAAACATTTCTAAAGGAAACGGACAAAATAGCTTTCAAAAATTATTCAGTGTATAACTTCATAAATACTAACACTGATAGAGCTTCTGGTGGTACATCTAATTATTATTAATAATGCATGTCCGCACAGACAAATTGTTCTAAATACAAGTATTCAATCAGTTGCAATAAACGTAACATTACATCGACCAATTACTATCTGTTCGATTTACATACCTCCCAAATTAAACTAAATCTGAAGATCTTGATGATCTTATAAAACAGTTACCACAACCATTTTGCTTATGGGAGATTTTAATGGTCATCATGAATTTTGGGGCTGTTCTGACAGCAACACTAGAGGTCAAAATATTGAAACTTTTATTGAAAGAAATGCCCTCTGTTTATTAAATGATAAATCCAAAACTTACCTTCATCCTGCAACAGGTAACTTTTCTTCGCTTGATTTGACAATTTGTCAACCGAACATCTTTCTGGATTTTGAATGGAAAGTACTGGATGACTTGCTGTAGTGACCATTTTCCAATTATTATTTCAAATACTTCTAATCTGCCATCAGACCACCCTCATATTTCAATTTAATAAGCTGACTGGAAGCAATTTGAAACACTATGTAAAAATGATTTGACTTTGGGGAATTTTACTAATTCTTATGATCCTATTGATCGGTTTTCAGTTCTTCTGTCCGATATTGCTGACAAGTCCATTCCTAAAACTTCAAGAAATGGTAAACATAAAAATAAGCCTTGGTACAATGATGATTGTAAGACTGCTGTTCGAAAACGTAGAGCGGCCATTAAAAAGTTCAATATACGGCCGACAAAAGAAAACCTACAATCAGTTAAGATTCTGAGAGCAAAAGCTCGCAGAACTATAAAACAAGCAAAGAAAAAATCATGGCATTCATACGTTTCAAAACTTAATTCTAGGTCATCGGTTAAAAAAATATGGGAAATGATTCGCAAAATAAGTGGAAAAGGAACATCTTCAAATGTTTCCCATCTTACAAAGTCAGACCAGTCTATTGCATCTACCAAGGAGGACATTGCCAATACACTTGGTAAAACTTTTTCAAAAAACTCTTCATCAAACAATTATGATAAAAGGTTTCAAAACATGAAAAGGACTAAAGAAAGTAAACCATTAAATTTTGATTCAAGTAATGATGAAGATTATAATAAACCTTTTTCACTCACAGAATTGCTTGACGCTTTAGATAAATGTCACGATACCGCAGCTGGTCCGGACCAAATTCATTATCAACTTTTAAAACATTTACCACAAGAATCATTAGACCTCCTACTTGAAATTTATAATATTACATGGAAAACTGGCATTTTTCCAGATTCCTGGAGAGAAGCTATAGTTATTCCAATACCAAAACCCGGGAAAGATAGCACTAACCCCAGTAATTATAGACCGATTGCACTTACCAGTTGTTTATGTAAAACGCTAGAACGTATGATCAATTCTAGACTAGTTTGGTATCTTGAATCTCAAGGCCTAATTGCAAACTTTCAAAGCGGTTTTCGCAAGCAGCGCAGCACAACTGATCATCTTGTTCGACTGGAAAATTTTATTCGTGATGCATCTGTTAAAAAAGAGCATTTAGTGTCTGTCTTTTTCGATTTAGAAAAAGCCTATGACACTACATGGAAATATGGTATTATGAATGATCTTAACGACTTAGGTTTAAAAGGTCGTCTTCCAACATTTATATCGCAATTTTTATCAGATCGCAATTTTAAAGTACGTGTTGGTTCTACCCTTTCTGACTCTTTTGAGCAAGAACAGAGAGTTCCACAAGGTTCTATTTTATCTGTCACACTTTTTAGCATCAAAAATAATAATATTGTGAATGTTGTCACCAGGATAGATTGTTCATTATATGTTGATGACTTTCTAATATGTTATCGTTCAAAAAATATGCGTACGATTGAACGCCAATTACAGCAGTGTTTTGAACAAAGTTCAAACTTGGGCCATGGAAAATGGTTTATAATTTTCCCAATCAAAAACTCAGTGTGTCCACTTTTGTCATTACGGAAACAACATTGTGACCCTGAGCTTTTTCTAAATGGTACAAAAATACCCGTTGTTGACGAAGCAAAATTTCTTGGTGTTATTTTTGATAAAAAGCTTTCTTTTATACCACACATAAAATACCTGAAAGCCAAATGTTTGAAATCGTTGAATCTTTTAAAGGTAATTTCAAATACTGATTGGGGAGCAGATCGCAAGGTTTTGTTAAGACTTTATAGAGCTTTGATTAGGTCCAAGCTAGATTACGGTTGTGTTGTATATGGTTCGGCCAGAAAATCGTATTTACAAATGTTGGATACTATCCATAATCAAGGTCTTCGTATTGCTCTTGGCGCATTTAGAACATCGCCTGTTGAAAGCTTGTATGCTGAAGCAAACGAACCCTCCCTTTACACGAGACGTGAAAAACTGTCATTGCAATATGCTCTGAGGGTAGCTGCCAACAAATCCAACCCTGCTCATAAAATCATATTTAAACCCAAATACCACGATTCGTATGACAGAAAACCAAAACAAATTAAACCTTTTGGATTTCGCATTGATAATTCTATGAAGGAAACAGATTTTGAATTTGATGATGTAAAAGATAATTTAGTTCTGAATACACCACCATGGATTCTTAATTCTCCAACAGTTCTTTTTGATATGAAAACCGCATTGAAAAAGGCTGAAACAAACCCTGAAATATTCAAGTCCAAATATAACGAAATCAAGTCGGCTTACAAAGATCATTTTCCTATTTATACAGATGGTTCAAAAGATGATTCAAAGGTTGGATGTGCCGCCGTTAGCCATCTGCATCAATCAAAATTACGTTTACCAAATAACGCTACAATTTTTTCAGCCGAGGCAAAAGCTATTGATTTGGCCCTGAATTTTATTTCAGAATATTATGAAGAAAAGTTTATCATCTTTCCGACTCACTTCCTGTATTACAATCAATACACAACCATAATACAGAAAATCCTCTCATTCAAAACATTCTTCTCAGGGTTCATGAACTATCTTTTAAAAAGTCCATCATATTCTGTAGGATTCCTAGTCATGTTGGTATTTATGGAAATGAAGATGCTGATACTGCGGCGGGGAAATCACTTTCATTAAATCAATCTAAATTGAAATTACCATATACTGATTTTAGGTCAAATATCAACAAATACATTTTAACTAAATGGCAGTCCTCATGGAACAATGCTTCGTTCAATAAACTTCGTGAAATTAAACCTACTTTAGGTGAATGGCACCAAGGAAATAGATCTGTTCGCAGGGAGGAAGTTGTTCTTTCTCGTTGTCGAATAGGTCATACTCGGTTGACTCATTCGTATTTGCGTATATATTTAAGGTACTTTGAGGGGGAAAAATGTGAATATGCACATTTTAAAAATTGTGTTGAGGAAGACGTAATCACATGAAAGAAAACAAATTAACGAACTGTAAATTTATGCAAACATTTTGAGAATAAATATAGGCAAATAAGTATAGATATACAAAACCTAGCTTAACCGTGCTCATCACTCATATTCAGAAACTCCTGTTAGTATATTTAAATTACTGAACTTTGTCTTTGTTTAAAGAAAAGAAACGCATATTTAAATACTATCTTTCTATGATATTATGTCATGGTTTTCCTGTCATATTTTAAAGAATAAGAGATAAGTTTTATACATTTTACGACAGTCTTATACATGTACTTTACTTTGCCCTGTCGTAATTTCAGTACTAATTATTTCACAGATATATCCAATTTTACACGAAAATAAATTTGAAATCAAAGAAAACCCAAATTTACATAAAACAAGTAACGCAAAAATATAAAAAAAATATTTTCAAGGGATGCAAGAATCGAACCGTCGGAAAGATCACTACAAAATGATCTCATTTCTTTCCACTAATCCCCTGTGCCAACATGCCGTATATTATTTAAAGTATTAAATATATCTTTTGTCGTAAACTAGAACGCTACTGATCATTTATTTACACACTCTTAATTAATAATAAAAGCACCATAATAATGTGCGGTACTTATACTTGAATTGTTCTTCCTATAGTTCAAAAATGACATCCGAACTTCACTCACACTCTTGCAAGGTCCACTCGAGGCCCACTTATATGATACATACTCAATTTTGGGTTTGAGTAATTGCTATGAATATAGCCCTATGCCTTTAAAAGTATTTACTACTGATGTAAATGGTAATCATTCTCGCACGCCGTGATTCGCTGGCGACCTTGTCAAAGCTCAAGTGGTTTACTATTTATTGTTTTCGTAACCTTAGACTTGAAAAAAGACATCTTCAATGTTTTTGTTATTTGTTGTTTATAAGGAAAATATTGACTTTAACATGTGTGTCATATTTTTTCTTGTTTGTGATTTTGTTTTAAAAAATAAGATACAGTCTCTACCCTTTTGTTATATAAATACCGTGCATAGTATATTTATATTTTGGCTTTATGTTGAAGTACAGATACAACCAGATAAAACGGAAAGATGTCAGGCCAATCATTAGTCACGAAATAACGAGATGGAGGAAGAAGGACAAAAATGACTACACTGAGCAAAAAAAGTTGATTTCAAAAGCTTATGCTGGAGAATACAGTCTTTTTATATTGCTGATTGTTCTGTTCTCTGTTATTGTATGTCTCACAATGAATTTATCTTCTCTCTATGTGTAACGTTCTCGTGCAACACATATTGCGCGTGTCAGTACTGCATGCGCAATTTATTAAATTTAAATAAATAGTTAGAAATTTAGAACGTGTGTTCACACGTTTTAATTGAAATAAAAAGTACACTTCAGTAAACTCTAGGCAGTACTCATATATTAAAAAAGTAAAGCTTGTTTGATTTTACAGTATTGAAAACCTCCCAAAGTGTAAGTCACGCCTTATAAAACTGATGTAATATAGTAGAAATCTAGTTGTACTCATAAGGTATAATTAAAATAATATCAATAAAATCGAGTTATGGTTTTATATACTGCTAAACAATAACATCATGGCATTATTATAGCAGTCAGACCTTATAAACGTTTTTTTCGCTGAGTATACTAGAACATTTCTTTTCATCTTAAAAAAATATCATTAAAGGCACTTGTAGCTCTACACGATTTACACAATTATGCACAATAATGCAGTAATAATCACCGTTTAAAATCATCTTTCTTATATACCATTTAAAGTGGAATATCTAGGCAAAATGATTTGTATTTACAAATGTTACCAATGTACTTTAAACTTCACAGCAAATTTCATCTGAAGTCAATAGCAAAAGTCTTAATAAAACAATTAAAATTGTCAACGCATTCTGAAACAGAAGGAATAAGGAGTAAACATGTAATGTTATCATTAGAAAAAAACAAAGACAAATATCAAACAGGGAATACCACGTACCAAAAACGCAGCCTCACCAAAACGAAACCCACAGCACGCAGACGTGCACACCACAAACACACACACACACCACAAACACACACACACACACACACACACACGCGCGCGCGCGCGCACATACAAAGCCAACACATGAGGACAAAACGAACAAACAAAGGAACACAGTGGGGCACCGCTTTGGAACGGTCAGTGGCAAAAACACCACTGGGGAGCTTAAACCGGTTTATTGTGCGCACCCAAACTCACTCTTACCTCCACCATGTTCCAAAGACACGGGGCAGTGTAAATAAAAATAATCCCCTCCTGGTGAATCTCTAACACACGTAATGGAAACAAAAAGGCATGGCATATAAAACACAAAAATGCTCGTGTATAAATATATAAAAAGCAAACCTTAAGAACCAAAAACGTATGTACTCAATGCTTTTTCAGAAGACAGAGCAACAAGGGCCCGACGAAGGGCCCGACGAAGTCGAGAGTATCATAAGAAAACAAGGATAAATATCCAACAGACAATGCCACGTGGCAAAACCGCAGCATCCCGAAATCGCAACTCCAAGCACGCGGACGTGCACAAGACCAACATACACACCACACGCACGCGCGCACATACAACGCAAACACAAGGACAAAATGAAAAAATAAAGGAATACAGTGGGGCATCGCCTTGGAGAAAACAACACTAGGTAATTTAAACCGGTTTTTGGTGCGCACCTAACCTCACTCTCAATTTTTGGAAAATGTTCTCAATTATTGGACAGATGTATTCCATATTCACCGAAGAATAATTGAAATATCTGAAATAGCATAATGAGGATTTAAACAAATTTGACTCCATAACCTAAATATAGTGGTCACCTGTCTATGGTTGTCACTTTCAGTCAGTCCTTTCTGTTACCGCTATAAACATGTTAGACTGTTCTTCAAATATGTTTTCTTGCACGACAGCGGTAATTCATAAAAGCAGCCAAAACACAATAAAAACTGATAAAGGTAGCACATACTTCGAAGGCATACTATGGAAATTACACGGCTTCTTGAAAATAATTCGTGCACCCTGTTGACTGGACTTCTGCTAACTTTCTTCCACCTGAATGGACTTCGGTTTACATACTTTTCTCTGACTGGACTTCGGTTTACTTTCTTCTCTCTGACTGGGCTTTGATTTACTTGCTTCTCCCTGACCTGACTTCGGATTTCTTGCTTCTCCCTGACTTGGCTTTAATGTACTTGCTTCTGCTCGACTGGATATTGGTCTACTCGCTTCTGTACCTTGGTTTAATTTCTACTCTAGAACTGGGTTTTAAATTACTTGCTTCTTCTTGACCTGACCTCGTTTTACTTGCTTCTTCCTGACTGGGCTTCAGTTTACTTGCTTCTGTCTGACTGATCTTCGTTTTATTTTATTCTCCCTAATTGTGCTTCAATTAATTTACTTCTCGCTGAGTGGACTTCGATCTGCTTGGACTTTGGTTTACTTACTTCTCTTTGAATGGGCTTTGATTTATTTTTTTCCTCTGAAAATACTATTATGCATAATTTCTGAATAGCGAAATGTATTCCAACAATCATTTGATTTGCGGTATTAGTTCTAATTGTAAAATATCATGAACCGTGCATTATATCTATGCACCATTTAAAAACATATTATCATTCACCCGATAAAGTACTTTGTTATCAGTATATAGAACCATGTTATAGGACCTTTAGGTTTCGTTTTAAATGAGGTATCTAACACAACATTTATAGTTGCTAACTTAACATTCAAAGCAGAGCCAGGAAAACGTTGTTTTTTTAAATATGATTTTCATCAGCGCGCTGATCTTCTGTGGATTTCTGTCTTGTACCATCGCAAAGGACTCATGTTACAACAAGACGGATTATGAGTTCTACATTGTGCAAAATCTCGTAGATGATGTTCAGAAAAGAATAAAATCTCTGAAAGAAAATCTAAACGGTTTGTCACTTTTACTATTTTTAAATGAATGTGAAAGGAATTAATCAAGTTTTAAATATGTTTTATATTCAGTATTGAAAAATTAGGAATAAATAGTTTTTGTCTCCTAAATAGATTTTCAGATGTATAACATGTACTCTTGTAAAACACTTAAGATATTATACATCATAATACATTTTTATTTCAGTGTAAGATCGAAAATATCTCCCACGGAGTAAACACTAGATGTAATATTTTTCACAAGTGGCAAACTTGACCTCCTACATGTAACACAAACATACTTTCTGTCAGTTTCATGGTTTTAATAAGTTTAACCAAATTTTGTGTATTTGATATTTTTCACTCGATAGGATTTTACTTAAGTCATCAAATATATTTCATCTCACTATTTCAGTTATACTAAAAAATATGTAACACGGCTTGTATTATATTTCACAATATCATAAATATAGTTATGACAGTAACGTAATACGGTTGGTATAATATATTACAATCTCATAAATATAGTTATGTCACTGTAATCTCTTGTACTCTATTTAGCGGCAGTTAATGCACAATGTCCAAATACGACTTGCCCAAACACAACTTGTCCGGACGGATGGGTGTCCTATAAAGGGTCATGCTATTTGTTCGAGAATGGCCAATCTCGCACCTTTCAAGAAGCAAGGGTACGCACTTATTGTATAGTAAACAATTTTGTAAAAGCTCAAGCAACTCAGAACTTTCAGTGAAAATGCGAGATTATTATTCATTAGATTTTTTTCTGTCTTTTTTGTCGATCCGGTGATACACCAGCCATATAAGTTTAATACCGATAGTATACCGTCTGGGGCAGTGAGTGTAGTAACAAAGTTTCGCTTTAGCCATTTCTATGGTTTTTAACCTCTTATGAACATATACTGCTATTTATATTTTGCTTGTACGCATTCTATATTTCTGAAGGATCGTCTTATAGCTTTTATAAATAGAACTGTTTTGTCTTACTTCGGGTTAACGATTTTTTTCCTATTCGAATGTTGTCCAATTATCCAGATAAATGGCACACAATGCAATAAAGATATAATATCAGCAATTATCGTTTGTTTAAAATTACTTTGCTTACAATAAGAAGTAATATTTAGCTTTATGCACTTTCCCGCAGATCTTTTGTCTGAATTTTGGCGCTGTCTTGGCGTATGTGACCGATGAAACGGAAAACAATTTTATCCGCGGAATGCTTGAACGCTTGAAGCGTAAGTACTGAAATGCTTGTAATATTATTGCAGTATACTATCAGTTTAGTCATTTCTGACCTTTTTCCTCCGACATTATCATTATTATTATTTACTGAAATTGCATTGATATTTCTAATTCGCTGGCATCATGGATTACATTCAATATAATTTTGAAACAAAGACTCGCTTTCGATCTATAAAGGTGCAGTGCAAACTGGCATCAATCCAGGAAAAGTATGCAATTATACACGTTAAACTCTACCCCTATGTATACTATGATAAACATTGTCATGAATAGGAAAAATATCAACACATGTAATCAAATCCAAAATTTAAAAGACAGATGCATGGCGTAATATCTTAAGCAAAATTATATCCTGCTTGGTAAAACTCTTAAATCACATCATTTCTTATTTCATTTAACAGCAAGCGCTTGGTTTATAAGCTTGACAGATCAGGGCACTGAAGGTGTCTGGAAATGGGTTGACACAAACACCATCGAAGGATATACTGCGTGGTCTTCAGGTAAGTGGTTTGTTTGTTTGTTTTGTTTTTTTTTTCGCAGGGGGAGCGGGGAGATGTGTGTGTGTGGGGGGGGGGGGGGGGGGTCTCGTTTAAATTTGTTCCATTTAATATTTAATGGAACGTCTCTTCACGTATGACAATACTAGTGTGATGTCAAAAAGGCTAATTTTACTTCGAGCATTATTACATTGTTATCCTTTCCGCAGCCTTAACGTACTAAAACGTATTAGCGTCTGATGGCCCTTTCACGCTTCCGTAGAAACAACATTTATTACACGAAACTTATTTTGAAAATATTTCTGAAATGCCTAGGTCTGCAGCTCTCAAATACGGTTATATATTACATCTGAGGCATATACTGACACTCTCAGACAACATCAAAAATGACATTTTGAGCGATTTGACGAAGTTCCAAGATTATCAATGTACCCTTGGTCCGTTACGGACCCCTGTGGGATTTCTGTTTATCCAGAGCTCAAATATTTTTTCATAGATTAAAAGCTGACATGCTGTACTAAAGCCCAGGTAATTTCAATTCGTAATAAAGTGCTGAAAATTGGCTCCCCAATAGCAAAAAAAAAAAAAAAAGTCCACGCGCATACATTTAGACGGGGTGACCCCTGCGCATGACCCCTGACTATCTACGAATCAAATTTCGGCTTTCGTTTTCAAGTTTAGCATTTCTACTTTCATTTTATTTACTTCCGGAAATAGCTGAAGGTCGAGTGACGTCATTTTGTGTGTTGTCAAAAACATACATATGCCTGGCGAGATTGCATAAATATGTGCTGGCCGTCCTAAGGATATGCGAGTTTTCTTACATTACGTTCTGCATGACAATCGCAATAGAGAACTTTTCCACATGTTTTCAAACACTGCCTTGGATATTTTTACCTTTTATTTATAACATCTTGCACATATTTAATAAACAGCAAAAATTTCATGTTCATTGATTCTTTTATTTCAAGTGTTGTGTCATGTTGCATGTAAGTTATGTTTGTATAATCATAATTTATTATTCACGTCATTATATCTATGTCCGAGGCCGTATAGAACTGACATAAATGTTATTAGTAATATAAATGGCGACATGTTAATTATATGCTTTTGAATGCAAAGTATTTTTTATGTTACAATTCCTAGAGTGTTTCGCCTCAAGATTTCATGTTGCTTTAGGTCAGCCCCAGGGTGCTAGACGAGAAAACTGTGCTGCTTATGTGGATTCAGATTCTTTCCGCTGGCACGACGCTCCTTGTTCTGCAAAATATCCTTCAATTTGCAAAAAAAAAGTAAGTCATTTTCTGACAGAAAGTAGAAATACAATCATTTTTGTTTATGTCTTTTTGTCTTCAAAACATGACAGAACGATTTTGGGGATCTCGATTCCCATAAGCTCTAATTAATTATCTAAGTATAACGCAACACTAGCTATTGTCATAAACTTAATGACTCATAAAACATAAAAAACTTTAATTAAGAAATAGTAAATTCCCAAGCGTGGTTTATCGTAGAATAACCCGTGTTTTGAATTACACTTGGGAACATGTTATTTCAATTTTAACACGACATATTAGTATCAACTGTGTAAGAAAAAATGGTAACAGTTTTTTCCGACATGAACTACACTTCGTGCTACGCAATTGGATCTTTCTATACATAGAGGATGAGTCACTATTTTACACGCGCATGGGTTATCGCAAAAGAACCGTTGATTGATTTTCTCCTATGTGTATAGGTTATGTGCTGGTCGTGTTAGAATAGAAAATACAAACGGTAAACAAATACATAAATACTGTAATAGACATATATACAATTTATAAAATTTGTTTCACTTTAATTTGTTACTTTGTCCATTAAACAGACTACGCATTTTAGTTTTCTTTCTCCATGCATACAATCACAAATACTAGCTATATTAGTGTTTTTATCACCGAATACGCGAGGATCGATAGACTGTTGTTCCAGGGTACAAGCCAGCGCATAGTACTCGAACTGGATATTGTACTGATGAGCTATATCAAAAGAAATAAAAATCAAAACTTTTATTTGTTATTGCTTTGCGAAATGTCACATTTCTGTATTGAGATCTAGCATGTATAGTTAAACATGTAGTGTTTGTGCAGAAATTAGAGTAAAATTAAAATTGAAATTAAAAACTAGAACAGAGTTCTGTAAAGCGGGACAATATACGTCCGAAGTTTAAGATCAGAGGAAGAGGCAGTAAAACTTGAAAAAAACTTTGCAAATCGCCTCATCTTCACTCACATATATTTCAAGTATACGGTCAGTAGCTTGAATAGTTATTATGTTATGCACCGAACACGAAAAAATGACAAACAAATTTGACAGTTATGCTCCATTGTGACTTTGGCCTTTGACCGACAGACCCAGGTAATGTGCTCGGCGCATCGTCTCATTGTCACCATGGCAAGTTTAAATACAATACTTTAAATGGTTATAAAGTAATGCTCCGGACACAATATTTGACAGGCGGACGGACAGACAAGTGAGCCGTCATATAATATGTCCAATTTTCCAAACGAACATATCTACTTTGAAAAAGCTAGTCATAAAAATTCCAAGCTGTTTTGGTGATTTTCTTACGAATCCTCACATTAAATTGTTTTAGAATAGACTATAAGGCTTTTATTATCTGCGAAATATGTTGAATAAATTTTAGAGTATACATGATTTTAATAAATTGTATGGTTGAATCCACACTATGTTTTTCTCTCCTTCCAGGAACTTCTGAAGGTTCACAAACGTAACTGAATGTATGTATGTTTGCATAAAATAGTGTGGTTTACAGAGATCTTGAATAAGTGGCGGATGTGCAATTGTTTCTGTATGCCTGTGTGTAGGCTTGTTTTGTCCCGAAATGTTGTAGTTATTGTATTGAAAACATGAGTTAAACAACAGTGTGCATAGTTAACTGGAATAAGACAATGCAATAACGTATTTTTCTCAAACTGAATATAAAAATAATATCTTATAAATGATTAACCTATATAATGCTTTTCTGTCTGTTTATTCAATACTCTTCAAATATTCCCAATCGCTATATCATTTTGAGAATAATGTTTTCCCGTACAAGCTCTTTTGAATGTAACAAGTCGAGAAAAACCTGGATTCCCTGTAAAAGCCCTTTTGAATATAACACGTCAAGAAGAACCGGGATTCCCTGTACAAGCCCTTTTGAATATAACACGTCAAGAAGAACCGGGATTCCCTGTACAAGCTCTATTGGATGTAACAAATCAAGAAGAACCTGGTTTCCCTGTACAAGCTTTATTGAATGTAATACGTTGTGGAAAACCTGATTTCCCTTGTCAAACGCTATCGAATGTAAATCGTGGTGAAGAACCTTGTTACGTTACACAACCCTAGTGAATTTAACATGAGAAGACGATCCGGTTACTCTGTGCAAGCTCTAGTGAATGAAATAGGTCATTGACATGAAGATCCTGGAAACTCTGTACAAGCTCTTTTCCATTTAATACATTGTATGTCGATTGAGCCTGGTTTTTATGTACAAGCAAGCTCTATTTAATATAATATGATGAGAAGATATGGTAACTCTGTACAACCACTATTCAATGTAATATGACGAGAAGAGACTGGTTACTCTGTACAAGCACTATTCAGTTTAATATGTCGAGAAGAGCCTGATAATCCTTTACAGGCTCTATTCAATGTAATATGTTAAGAAGGGTCTGGTTGCTATGTACAGGCTCTATTCAGTGTAGCATGTTGGGAAGAAACTTGTTACTCTGAAAAGCTCTTTTAAAAGGAGCCTATGAAGAAAAACGTGGTTTACCTGAACAAGCTGTTTGTAATGTAATATGTTGAGAAGAACAAGGTTACCTTGCAGAAGCACTGTTCAATGTAATGTCTCGAGAAGAACCAGGTTACCCTGCACACAATCTATTCATTGTAACATGTCGAATGGTTTCTGGTAACCCTACAAAAGCTGTATTCAAGGTCTTTCAATGTAATATGTCGAGAGGAAATTGGTATTTTGTACAAACTGTATTAAATGTAACATTTTGAGAAGAACCTGGTTACCCTGCACAAGTGCTATTGAATTTTGAAAAAAAAAATCTTATTTTATCTAGATATAATGGTAATGTGTTACAAAAAAGGTCCTCCATTAAGACAACCATCATAATGTTGCCGATTTCCTAATGCGTTACCTTGAGAGAATCAAAGTAGTAATAGCAGTAAACAGTAGAAGACGAGCACAGGTGCCAAATCTGAACATTTACTTACTAACAGAAACACCTTCGCAAAAAGATTCTAATATGATAAAATTCAATTCTACATCCCAAGTGAGGAGAGGATTCTAAACTATGAAGGATAAGGGCCACGTAATCAACCATTTTATTTTGAATAAAATGATTGTCAGTGAACTGTGTTATGTCTTGTTGTTAACAGTACACGTATTGTGATCTATTATGAACTGCTATTAGAAGGACCATAAAGAAATAAAGCTATTCGTATTTGCAATGTTTCATTCTTGTTAATAATTAACTACTTGTTCTATTACAAGTTCCTATGAATACGTCATCCCTCACAGCTTGATTAACTTGATACCTTTATCCGTACATGCCAAATCCGTAGCTTAATAGCATTGTTAATTTATTGACACATATGACCTCATTTATTATCCCCCGCAAAAGGTGGAGGGATATACCTGACTCCATGAAAGGCAATTCTTCAAGCCGCTCCGCATACCTCAACTGCAACATATTGTTTTGTTATGGTGACTGTTTGAATTCATGTATCAATTTATGCTTAGCAAATTTATTGAACTGATCAAAAATTGTTTATATGTGATCTTGACCTTTAACGAACGAAACACTTTATTATGGGAAACACTAAGCATTATCGAAATCCCTCCATAACTTACAGAGTTATGGACCAGGCAAAATATTGGTCCTGTTAACAACTTTGAATTCCAAGTAAACATTTGCCTTGGAGCTAGGGGTTTAGGCTTTGTGCTCGACTTTTCTTTTAATTATGGGGAAAAATATAATATCAAGTTACCTTAATGGATGACTGAACACGAAGTATGACGATTAAAGGGTAGGATAGACGCAGTCTGTGTATATGAAACTATTTCTTCTTTACAAAATGCAGGCGATAATATACATTGATATTTAGTTTTTCCATAGACCAGGTAGTATGCAAATTTTTTAAAGGTTTAATAATGTTAGTTGGATTAACAACAATTTGATAAAAGACAAAAATAACAACAATAAACTGTTATTTGAGAATATTGTCTATGAACGTTTTTATCATCACTACAATAATTGTTAAAATGCACGTAAATGTGAACATCCGGCTGACTAATAAAATTGTATTGTATTGTATTGTATTGAATTGTATTGTATTGTATTGTATTGCATTGCATTGCATTGCATGTATTGTATTGTATTGTATTGTATTGTATTGTACATGCATCTTAGGTCACATGTAAGTAGCCTGCAGTCCTATGTACAAGACACCACTGAATATTTGAGAAACATAGATGACTCTCAGCAGATCCCTAGTGACACTTTACTAGTCTCAATGAATGTCACGTCCTTGTAGACCAACATACCACATGAGGTAGGTATTGATGCATGCAAAGAAGTATGGGACATCAGAAGTGTTAAGAATCCCCCTACATAAATGCTATTGGAATTGCTCACACTGGTTCACAAATGCAATAATTTTGTGTTCATTGACAAGCATTACCTTTATGTTCAAGGTACAGCGATGGAAATAAATATGGCACAATCATACACCAACATATTCATGGGCGTCTGGAAAGGCAATTACTTTCGGCGGTCACATCAAAACCACATCTATGGTTGCGTTTTATAGACGATGTAAATAAGCATCATGGTCAGAAAGCTCTCCAAACATTCCTAGACCATGCAAACAACTTTCATCCTTCTATAAGTTTCACCAGCGAGGTTTCAAATGAAAAGCCCGGGTCTCTAGAGACAGTATCAAAATTTAAGATTACAAGATTGTATTTTGTTAACCTACCGACACAGACCATTATCTTCTCACCGCAAGTTGTCATCCAAACAAAACACTGTTGCAAAAACATTCCCTACAGTCAGGTACTGCGCATACGTCGAATTTGGTCAGACATAGAGACGAATCAGAAAAGAACAGAGAATCAGAACACTTTCAAAACAGAGGCTATTCTTCAGATTCCATTCTCGCTGCTTTCGAAAAAGTACATGCATTTACAATGGAAGAACAGCTACAATGCAAACATAAAATCACTGATTCAAATACCTTTTGTGGTGAAATACCATTCAAATTCTGCCAATGTGAAATATCCGCGCAACTGTAGACAGAAACTGGCCTACAATTGAGTCATCACAAAGACTCTGTACATTGTTCCCAGAGAAACACCTCATTGCATTGCATTTTCCATTACTGCTCATGAACAGACTCAATCAAACCGAGTCTGCAATTTTCACTGTTTGCCTACTTCTCGGTGCTTCCGAGGGATCTACTTTCCAGATTTTATTTACTTCACAACAGTTAAGTGCTGCGTTGCGGCCGTAAAAAGTCGCCCAGACTTCATCTCAGTGTTGTTATATTTTCTGGTCCTTCGGGATCATTGATTTCAACTCATTTAGATTTGAAGATTGGATACTGCTTAAGCCGGTGCTAGGGGGCGTGGGCAGTGTTGCATTTTCCTTTACTGCTCATGAACAGACACAATCAAACCGAGTCTGCAATTTTCACTGTTTGTCTTGTTCTCGGTGCTTCTGAGGGATCTACTTTCCAGATTTTATATAGAAGGCCTAAAAGTATGCGGGACATTCTTGTTCGGGCCAAAATCAAGTCAGCTGCAAACATAGTCAGTACAGGACAGTCATGTCCTTGCGGTGCACACAAATGCCAAAGATGCACTACCACACTAGCACATTCTTATCCGCCAATGGAAGTAAATCTGCAGCAAAGAGAGTGGCAAATTGCAAAACAGCAAATGCCATATACCTTATGACATGCAAGAAGTGAAACAAAAGTTATCTTGGGGAAACCAAACAGATCCTGGCAAAGCGTATGAATCTTCACATGTCTGACTGGAATCATGCGAGTTCAAACGGTCGCCTGTAAAGATTTCAACATGGAGGGTCACACCTTTGCGGATAACACAAACTCGTGAAACAGCTAATTCTATCTAAATTATCAATTCAGATTTACCGTTTATAACTTTATAATCAAAATATCACTAAAAATAACAATTCCATTCCCGTCCCTTTATACAACTTACTTTGAACACTATTAAATATGCAGGAAATGTCACACATCTGCCCCATTTTTAGCTCACCTGTCACGTAGTGACAAGGTGAGCTTTTGTGATCGCCCTTCGTCCGTCGTCCGTCGACAATTTCTTGTGAACACGATAGAGACCACAGTTTGCAATCAATCTTAATCAAACTTGCACACAACTTGTATTGGCATAATATCTCGGTTCCTTTCGAAAACTAGTTAGATCCCATCATGGGTTGTAGAGTTATGGCCCCTTAAAGGGCCAAAATTTACTATTTTTGGCTTGTGAACACCATAGAGACCCCATTTTGCAATCAACTTTAATAAAACTTGGACACAAGTTGCATTGGCCTAATATCTCGGTTCCTTTCGACAACTGGCCAGATCCCATCATGAGTTCCAGAGTTATGGCCCCTTAAAGGTCCAAAATTTGCTATTTTTAGCTTGTGAACACAATAGTGACCACATTTTACAATCAGCTTTAATTAAACTTGCACACAACTTGTATTGGAATAATATCTCGGTTCCTTCGAAAACTGGCCGGATCCCATCATGGGTTCCAGAGTCATGGCCCCTTAAAGGGCCAGAAGTTGCAGTTTTCTGCTTGTGAACAAGATAGAGACAACATTTTGTAATCAACTTTAATCAGACTTGCACACAACTTGTATAGGCATAATGTCCCGGTTCCTTTCGAAAACTAGGACTGGGGCGATTACTCGGTTAATCGGATCCGATTCGATTACTAGGTGAAACCGATTTCAATTTTGCAAAACCGGTAATCGCTTTCGCATCATGAGTCGTACTTTTTACATTTCTTTGACCAGCACATAGATCCACAGTTTATTTCCGCTAAAACACGTCAACTGAACATAATATATAGTCTCGGATTTACATGTCATGTTACATTTAAAATAAATTACACCAAAATTTGACTTATTAATTGTTACACTGCTTGCAAACGATAAAGTCGGTAAATTTCTTATGAAGTCAGCTGCTGGAAGTACGTTGATACGTTCGTCAGGAAAGAAAACAGCATTTTTAATATGGCGGAAAATTAACCGGTTGGATTCGATTTCAAACAAAAAATTAACCGGTTTCAAAATTTTGAAATCGTCCCAGCCCTATCGAAAACTGGCCAGATCCCATTATGGGTTCCAGAGTTATGGCCCCTTAAAGGTCCAAAATTTGCTATTTTGGCTTTTGCAGCCATATAGAGACTTCATTTATGGTTTGATTTGACACAAACTTGCATAATATCTTCAACAACAATAAATCTCGGATTCCATGGCGAATATGTCAGATCCAATCATAGGTTCCTGAGTTATTTTATATCTAATTACCTCCCCTGATTGTAATCAAAATGGATTTATATCAGTAAGTACTTATAGGACTCATTTGAAATGCCATTATTGTCATTAGTTGGACTGAGACAATCAGGGTAGATAACTATGGACTGATTTTATGTCAAATTACCTCCCTTTATTTCAAATTAAAATGCGTATATCTCCGTAACTAATGAAGATACTAATCTGAAATTTCATTTATGTCAACAGATGGACTTGGACAATCAGTGAAGATACATATTGACAGAATTTATGACAAATTACCTCCCTTTAATTTTTATCTAAATGAATACACCTTAGCAGCTTCTAATGAGATTGGTTTGAAACGTTATTTACGTCTTTCGTGGTAAGAAATAGTCATGTTAGATAACTCTTGATTGTTGAATTCTTCATGTGAGGAAGCCATCCAGCTGGCTTACGGAAGGTCGGTGGTTCTACCCAGGTGCCCGCTCGTGATGAAATAATGCACGGAGGGGCACCTGGAGTTTCCTCCACCATCAAAGCTGGAAAGTCGCCATATGACCTATCATTGTGTCGGTGCGACGTTAAACCCAACAAAAAATAAAACAAAAAAAACTCCTGCTTGAACATTTATCAATATGAATACTTTTCTAATATATTGTTGTATAGGCTCGTACCCTGTATCTTCTACATGCGTATATCAATGCATGATTACCTCCCCTGATTTTAATAAAAATGGATTTATCTCGGTAAATATTTATAGAACTCATTTTGAAATTTCATTGATCGCGGCCGATGAGGCCGCGATCATATTGAATAGGTAAAGTATATGCGCGCTGGGGAAAATATTTCATGATGGACCTGTGAATTCTTTACTTATGGGTGAAACAGGTCTCATAAGCGTAAATACGACTAGCTTCTACTGATTATAAAACATACCGTACGATTTGTTGTGAATTAACTGTTGTTGTACTTTTAGTAGTTCAACCGCCACCCTTGTTTAAGAGCAACATTTAAAAAACACGTTTTTTTCATCCTCAAGTAATAAGTAAGTAGACTCGCCCAGTTTAATCAATCTAGACGCATAGTCTAACTCTATACATAGAGCGCCTACTTCACCCGATTTACATTCGGATTCGGGCTTTATCGTATGTTTTACATGGGATTTCTGAACCGTTCAAGGATGTTGGAATTGTTTGTCTCATTGTTTATTTTTTTTTTAATAAAAATGTTACTGCTTTCATTGTCTACCACTTTTTTCCACCCTTACCTGAAAAAACAGTAATGAGTTTGTACACTGTTCAGACAATTGTGCTGTGTTGAAATTTAACCAAACACAAGTTTACCTGCATAAACAGAAAGCATGATATGTCACCATGCGCGGATCCAGAGGGGTGTGTGGGGGGGGGGGACCAGGGGTCCGGACCCCCTCTCGAAAATCTTTAAAAAAAGGAAAGAAGACAAGAAGGAAAGAAAATGTTTTTCGAAAAAGGCAACATTAGGACTGCATGTAAAGTATATGCGGCTGCTGCTATATACGACCCCGACATAATTCATATTATTTATCTAAAAGAAACTAAGAATTTTACCTTCAAGAAAGCTTGATTTTATCATTTTCCCAAATTTAACAGGTTAGTCCATAAAACTGTCCCAGAATGCAAAAAATGAAGTGCTAAATTTCAAAATTTCCAGGGTGTGGGGGGGGGGTAGGGGCAGGGGATCGGACCCCCTCTGAGAAAATTGGCTGTGTCCGCGCATGGTCACTATACCTGTCCAGTACTGGACATTATGGTAAACGCTTCTTTCCTGCACAAATGACAATTTCCCAACTTCTGTACGGTTTGTACAAATTTCTGGCCGCGATAAACCATTTGACTTGTATAAATCTTAATTTTGAAAAGTAGGAAGAATGAGTTTAACGCAATGAAATGCACAACCCGAGCCTAGAGGGCGCGGACGGTACCTTGCACATGAACGGGCTCAATCAAACTGAGCATGCAACATTTAAAATTTATGTCGTGTTTTGCGACCTGAGGTTTTCCACTTACTGGACAAGATACATGTAATTAAGTTTCGGGATATTCAGAGAGAGCGGATATGTAAATCATAAGTATTGGTACGGGAACAGAACCCACTATTATCATTATGTACATCATCACTCTGTCAATAGCTTTGCTCACGTCTCGCCACGTCACCACTTCATCTCCATTTACCTCAGTTTCCTTCACCTTTATCGGCTTTGTTTTAATAACCTCATTACTCTGGGAAGGTCTGAATTCTTCGCTCTGTTCCATTCGTATGGTGTATATGTCTCTATTCTTCCTTTTACATTGTGAGATCGATGTATGCCACTTCATCTTTGGAACCGATTCGTCTCTGTGGAAGATGGCCAGATTCAAAACAACGAACACGCACCCTGCACAATTAGTCAAGATTCCTATTAGAACAAAGGTGCACATTAACGACACTGGTTCTGAAGATTTCGGCAGATGATCTTCAACCACTGTAAGAAAGACCGCCAGAGCCACTAGGATGGTGAAAGTAAAACTGACTCGTTCGCCGGATTCACTCGGCAGTAGGAACACAATACCTGCTAGACTCCCTATGCCGACAACTGGCAGAATCACTGTAAGGATATAGAACAGAGACTGGCGTTTAAGCTTCAGTCGGAAATGTGCTGTTGAAAGAGTATATGAATTACTTGTGTAGTATGATGTTCAATCAAGTGTCCATTCTGGATTTGGTACAAAGAAGGCCCTGTTGATTGCCGGCATAGTGATATATGAAGTTGTACCTCGTCTGTCATTTAGTCTATCGGAGCGAAAGCTATGTCACACATTTGTTTATCAAATGGCCAGTACCTCGTGTTTAATCTGCAAAAAACTGCGTATCACCCCAGCTGGTAAAAATACAGCCAGTCCGCTGTAAAAATATATGACGTACGAATTTGGATTACCCATTGTTGTAAATTCTACAGGGTTTAACAATGTAATTGGAGGAGTCCAAACTTCCTTCATTGAAATTCGAATCTTTGTTATTCCACCAAATTCAGCGGGCTTCCACACCATGCGTTGATCAAACCACGACACAAATGTGGATATGGAAACTGTCAAAACTCCTTTAACTATATCAACCTCTTGTATATTGTACAAACCTATGGAAATGTTTATGTCCATCACTTCTGAATGATTATTTACTGGTCGCACATCCATATGATATCCATCTAGTAAAGTATAACGCAATTTTGTTATGTTTTCATAGCTTTGTCCGTCAACAAAAACAATGAAAAAGGTAATCCACAAAGTCAATAAAATCTTCATAAATGTTCCTTGTAATTGTTTCATTTGCTTCATCGAATGGTAACACAGCGATAATATATTCCTGTATATTTTAGCGTTGTTCTCGAAGATGATTACACTCGTAAAATTTCATTTATTTTAATATAATTATGTGTGTTTATTATCACTTGTTCAGTACCCTTACAAATGGCGTCGTTCACTGCTGTTCCCGTTATTAATGCGTTATAATGCTGTCCTTTTTATTTGACAATGATCATACGCCAATGGTCCTGAAACTATACAGTCGTAGTTAAGTCTGTTGTTTGCATCATGGCAATCCTAAGTTATTGTCTTTAATTGGACGGAGGCAATCATGGTAAATAGCTATGGACTGATTTATGTCAAATTACCTCCCTTTGTTTCAAATTAAAATTGGTGTATCTCAGTAACCAATGAAGATACTGTTTAGGGTAAGGAATAGTCATGTTAGTACAAAAATGCAGCATTTGAGCCTTGGACCCTCAAACTTGATATGGAAATTGGCCCTGACTAGGTCAAAAGGGACTGTTACAAGAAAATATCCTGATGATATTTAATGTGTATGTCTATCTGCTCTATGTCAAAACTTGATCATATCATTTTGAGCAATGGTACTCAGGTGAGCGGTATAGGGCCATCATGGCCCTCTTGTTCAACTTAACACTGTAGTATCGAAGATTATTTCCCTTTTACATATTAGAACATGAATATATCGCTTATACTTAAAAAAAACCCATACATTTGGTTTTACTTTTTTGCATTTTGTTCGAGTCACCTATTTGAGATAATACATACAAAAAAGCATTGATGTAAAATGCATATTTTAAAACACGCTGAAATGTTACGCAATGCGTTTTATGATCGTCACCTATGCTCAATACATATTAAAATGCTAAAATATATTCGCTAAACTTAGGCAGGGGCGGAGGAGAGTGGGGTGGGTGGGGTTGTTCTGACCCCAAGAGTCTGTGCTTTAAATCTGAGTGCTGATGTAGTCGCATAAAACCTGGATAAGCATAATTCCCACAAGCATGCACATGCATTTATTCAAACTGCATACAAAGCACCTTAAGGGATAGTGCAGTGTCAATGAACCATAAGTCCGCCAGTCTTCGTTTTAGAATTATGTCCCTTTGTTATATGGTACAACGCTTCTCTGAAACTTTAGAAACTCGAAAACTAATGAAGGGATTAAGTTGATATTTCATACAATGATAGAAGACATTAAGAGGAAGTGCACTGACCAAGAATTATAACTCTGTCAAACCACATTTTTTAATTATCTCCCTTTATTTTATTTTATTATGCTTGTCCAGAGCAATACAAACTATCCAAGGGATTTTGTTGAAACTTTAACCAAAGTAAACACAATAAAAGGGAACATTATTGTAAATTAAACTGTCCAAAAACCATTACGCCGTCCTGTTTACTTTTCAAAATAGCTCTCATTATAATTTGTATAAAAGTTCATAACTTGTCTGAATTATAACACAAAAAGTTTGCAAGGGAATTTATTAAAACTACATACAAAGATATAGGGCCTTAACAGACACCGCAGTGTTAAGGAACCGTAACTCCACCTTCATTTTAGAATTATCACTCTTGGTTATATGTTGTGCTTCTCTGGAACTAGAAAACTAATCCAGGGATTCAGTTGGTAATTTATGCGACAATAGAGGACCTCTCAACTACTGCAGTTTTAAATTGCTTGCAGTGAAATATAGAATAATCAACATGATATGCATGAAGTTGTTTGCTTCTTCCCCCATCCACTCTGCTGTCCGCCAACATTGTGTATACTATCATGTTTGTTCCACTCCAATATTATTCATTATACTGACTAAACAAGGTGCTGTCCAACTGACATCAATGATCTGCAATGAGCCCCTTGCTTTTAGCTCTTTCATTGCTTTGATTGTTGTATGTGGTTTAAACTCCCAATCCATATTTTGTAAATGTCTTTGTTTATTATTGTTTATAAAAATATCATGCTTTGGCCGGAAATTAGACTACATGTACTGAGAAATCTGTATGTAAAAACAATAGTTAAGTAAAGCTTAGTAAAATCATACTGTATGAAATAATAAATGATAAAAATGAAAAGAGTGGAAATACAAGTTGTGGAATACATAAAAGTTTAGAGTTTCTTTTATGTGTTGTAGAAACAATGTGAAATTAAAAGGTTGTAAAAGTACTCTACAACAGCTGTTGTATCGTCTGGTGAACAGGCCGGGAATCTGATTTTAATGTTAATATGAGAAATGAATTAATTCTTTCATGCAAAATGAACGACAAAATAGTATCGGCAAATTAAACATGGATTTGCCAATCCTATTCTATGAACTCCGAAAAGAAATTTCATTTCTTAAATAACCACCATTTTCTACGTTCAAAACATATTTCATGTTGCTCTTCTGGTAGAATAGGCGACAGCATATCAGAAGCTTGCTTTTAGACAACTACTACCAATGACGGAAGCAGATGCCTGGCATCTGTTATCAATTTACCAGATGTTATAGAATTTTATTGATCGATATGACTGTTCAGTTAGCATATATATCGAATATAGGCGGAAAATACGGTATTATGCCAGATGTCATGCATGTCTTGTAATAATTTCAAAACAGTAATGATGCATTTATTGTGTAGCAAACTAAAAATTTAATAAACTTACAGTATCATTTAAGATGTCCAAAAACTGATAAAATGCCATTCGTGTCTAATCCTGTCTAATCCGGACAAATTAATATCATGAAAGGATGTGTTTTAATAATTTAGTACAAATACATTTCTGACCTCAGAAAGAGACTATTACCCTCTCAATGTTTTGCAAATTGTACGAGTTTTTCATGCAATACAAATGTTTTGTCCTAATTATTGGAAAACGTATTTAAAACTGCCTTAAAATTGGGCACGTTGTTATATCAAAAGTACTCAACAACCTTTTCTGCATATGGTGTTGTTTCTTCTTTTATCTATAAATTTTAAAATTATACATAAATTCAACGCACGTTTTGCAAACGCAAAATCAACCTAAACCGTATAAAACAAAGGAGGATGTAGATAAGTGAGTTATCATTTTTGGATAGGTCGGCATGGTGCTTTTAGAACTTTGAGGAGATTTGAGAACTACGCCCGCTCGGTTCACAAATCCCTCAAAAGGCCTATTCTACTAATAATAGCTTAGTTCATAGTTTATAAAGGCATCTTCATGATCCTGCATATGCATAAAGTAAGCTATTTAACTCAGTGTCAGATGTATTTAACGAAGATATTTTACTTTTCTCTCTATGATTACATAAAATCATTCTTTTAATGTTATGGATATGTACGACTATTTCAAATTATCAAAGAAAATAACACGATTTTATGAAAGTAAAACTTAATGAACATTTACAGCAAAGGATTGTCTAGTACCTGACAAAGGTATACATGCCTAGTACCTGACAAAGGTATATCTGCCTATTACCTGACAAAGGTACCCCTGCTAGTACCTGACAAATGTACTAGTATACCTGCCTAGTACGTGACAAAGGTATATCTGCCTAGTACCTGACAAAGGTATACCTGCCTAGTACCTGACCTAGGTATACCTGCCTTGAACCATTATTTTGCATGTTCCGTCTTCTCGTCACAGAATCAGATAGGGAGTTATGTTTTGGTTTGGACAAGCTGCCATGCATTTTCGTTTTTCTTATATTCCAATATTGCAGCTTTGCATTAGGTCAGAGAACACAAATTATACAAATACTGACAAATCGTTCTAACTCAAAACGTCCAGGGAACAGAACTGCTTACTAATGATTCCATTCTAACTAGTCGGTTGGCTAAGAATTACAACATAATTATCCGAAATAATTCTAAGTCATATGGAATAGTACCTATTCTTTTACAAATTCACTTGTCATTTGTCCGAAAATTACAAAGCTGTTACAACGAAATATGGTTATGGACCACTAAGACCTTATGTGAAAGGTGGGAGAAAATGTACCGGTAAAGTTATACTTGAAGAACACAAGATATATCTTTGAGTGGAAATGTCTGGAAGGATAATGTAGACCTCATCAATTCTAGTAGGCATATGTAATGCTTTCATTTTAAATTGTAAATCAGAACGTTTTCGTACAATTAAAAGGTATCTTATTAACTGGCATTTGAAGTACGTATATTATCACCCCTTAAAAGAAGAGGGGTATATTGTTTGCGCATTATCTGTCTATTATACAAAAATGTATTGGTAATAATCTACTTTTAGTTATTACGAGTTCTACCTTTAGATTCTAGCATCTGGTCTAGGGACGTTCTTATTGCTTTCATTAACTATCAAAACGGGGATTTCTAAGTACCGTATTGAAGGAGTACTTGGATTAATTGCTGTTGTATGATCTGGTCCTTTTGCATGTTCGCGTATATTCAATTTTCGTATAGATCTAATAGAATTCCGAGATGTTAGAGATGTTGCACATTTCATTATCTCTCACGAACAGACACGAACTGCTTTTCTTTCGCTTGGCTGCGATTAATGCTTCCAAGTATTTCTTATGGGTATTCTACCTTTTTGTAGAGTAGTATGCCCTTTCAGTATTACCAATCTCAAAATAGGTATGTATCATACTTTGACCAGTATTTGTCAGTTGTCCGCTGACCGACGCAGTTCGACACAAATGACAAAACGAATTATTGAACACAGGCTTAAATGTCAGAGGTAAAGCTGCTTCTTCAAATGTTTCAGCAGGGACAATGTCCATTTCAGCTGGTGTGGTGGATTTGTTCTGAAAGCTTTAAACGTCAAAGCTTTTTAATCGAGTATGTTCAGTTGCTGACGTTTGTCTAAGTGCAGGGTTTAACCCAGTGTCTATACAGCCCTCTGGGTTTTTTTTTTATTTCATACTCCAAGCTGCTGCAATAACGACACATATATGTAAACAGCTACACATATTTTGATTCCTAATGTAAAAGCCGAATTCCCTTCGGTTTTAACAGGCTTTTAAAGAACGTACTGATGCTTAGAGTAAAACGTGCAAACAGATTAGAAGAAGAAATCATATTTAGTTTCTTTATGGGTTTTCCCTCATTTTGATATAATTATAATGGCCGGAAAACTGTCGCCTGTTTTGTTCCTTTTCAATGTAATATATATAATTAAAATTTCTACAAAACTAATACATTTTAACGAAGAAACTTTATGTATAGCATGATACTACATCATTGGCAAAACCTACGTACTACGACATGCAACTGTCATTCAGTTCAACGCTAGTCGCCCATAACTGATAACAAAGCACGTACACAGAGAAAATGTGAAAATGTGTGTCGTTAGTATGTCTTTGGTACGGACACTCCTCATCGCTTAACTGTTATTGATTCATTGGTGTGTGACATTAAATGCTACCAGTCCTGTGAAATGTATTTTTAATGCTACCGTGTATCTCTTTGTTTTCGGTTACTTTTGAAGGCATGCATTACTCATGACTCATAAACATTGTCAAAAATATATTCGTCCGAATTCATGAGTTCACAAAAGTATTTCACTACAGTTTCCCTAACACTTACCATGCTAAATTTCTATAATGAACATGTCCATCTTCCAATTTGGACAGATATTTCTAAATATGTATAAACTTGCAGGAATCTTACTGAAGCAATTAAAACGATATTGGCAAAAAACTAAAGGTTGTGAACGGTTAGAGTATATTTGAAGTGCATACTAGAGACCGAAGCGCCATTATAAATGAAAAAGCGTGGCGTGTAAAAACTTTCAAATATCCTAATTTTAAAATTACATTGGATCTGAATTCAGGAATATCAAACTGAAATCAATTATCTGTATATAAAATCTAGTCTCATCACTAACTGTTCATAACTGAAAAAAAAACCTCTTTGTCTCTCGTGTGAGGAACGACTGTCTTTTGTACATCTCTGAGATACTTTGAAGAAGCATACAGGGTTGTGTCAAACGACACATTTACTAAAGTTAAGTTTTAACATTTTTTCACAGGACTTTGGTCCTTCGGGATCATTGATTTCAACTCATTTAGATTTGAAGATTGAATACTGCTTAAGCCGGTGCTAGGGGGCGTGGGCAGTGTTGCATTTTCCATTACTGCTCATGAACAGACTCAATCAAACCGAGACTGCAATTTTCACTGTTTGCATTGTTTTCGGTGCTTCCGAGGGATCTACTTTCCAGATTTTATTAGATACCACCCCAAAAAGTCGCCTTTGAGAAAATATGAAATAATACTCCTTTTTTTAATTGAACACAACGCCTCTTTTAACTAGCCGCTAGTTGAAAGTATATATAAAAGTAACGTAACAAAAGTAGTGTTTCCATTCTGGCTCCATTTCGCAACCGCAATGGCGAAGAAACAAACAATAAACGACTTCAACATTGTTATTCCTTGCAAACCTACTCACAATATGAGAAGTCACACATAAATAACTCATTTTTATATTCTCGGTCCAGCCTACGTCGATGTTATCTTTACAGATAGTAAAATATTTTTGGACATACTCACGTAGTTTTCATTTATTACGAAAATTAATGGTTTGGAAATGTTTTTTATCGCTTTTAAAGAACACTTTATTTTAATCTTTAGTTTACCTAAGTGGTTTTAAATTGCTCAAAGGCAAAATGTCTCTTCAATATAATATAACTATTCTGTTAAAAAATACAACTTATTTTAATGGTTAAATGTGGTATATTAAGAGTTTTGCCGAAGCTTTAATAAAATAAAATTGATCTTTGAAGCCCACAAACTCCTATTATCAAAACTAAAAGAAGAAAACATGGACAATTCCATTACCAAGAGAGGCCATCATGGCCCTATGGTGCTCATACAGAAAGTACGCAGATATAAGTCATGTATGTGTATGCAAAAACAGGAAAATTAAAGGAAGGTATTTGAAGCATGGTGCATAATCGGTAGCACCTAGTGTCATGGTGCAGGCATGAGCACCCATGGGTCCACGAATGGTAAATATTAAATAACATTGTACATATTGAATAGTCCTACTTTAAAAGGAATAGAAAATTGTGTTTTATGTTTACCATGCATTCTATTAGGTTGGAGTATATTTACAGAATATCAACGACTATAAATCTTGCGTTTTCAAGGGCAATAACTCTTCATTAAGAGCTCTAATCTTATCCTTTATACATTGCTCTTTTCTGTGGTCTTCATTCATAAGAATAAAAAAGCGGTACACAAGCTTTGACTAATTTAAGCGTAGCAACCCTGGTATTGTTTGAGCACATTGTCGATGATATTACATGGCAGTGATATATTACAATGCTGTATAATTCAATGGCCATGAACAGAATAATATGTTAACAAGCTGAAGTATGGTAATTCTGAATATTATTTTTTTATCTTTTGGTTAGCATTGTAATTTAGAAAGTTATTTTTTTTTCATGATCTTGTAACCTTAAATACTAATGAAGATATCATTATTGTTTCTCAGAAGATGCGGCCAAAAATTGGTATACAATAAAAAAATACCTGCTTTGGGGTAACATAATTATGCTTTTTCGTTTTTAGGGGCTGTATGACACACGTTATCGGAGTTGACTGATACGCTTATAGTAACAGGACCTTGTTCAGAAATGTTGTATTTGATTCAAGTGGATTTTTCAAAGCATGGACTCAAGGAAGCTCTTGTACCCAGTGTGATCCGGACTGGTAAAATGCCCCGAGAGCCGAATACATCACCACATGTCAAAATACAGCTTTAATGACCATTTTTATACATACACCTTTTTTAGCCTGAACACCGTTTGAAACAATAAACCTTTTGGAGCATGGAACGTCGAAATTCAAACAAGTTATCCAACCATAAAATGTTTTTGTTTTTGTTTCAGTATCCATACCAGTATTTTTTAGGTCCGCTTAGGCTTTCTTAACCACGCTTGCTTAAACATTACTTTACATCTTGGCCGAACAGTCATTCAATTGATGTTTGAAAATTATCTTAAATATTTCTCCCATGGTATTCAGTAAGTTTTTAAATGTTTAGTCTTGTCATACATAAATTGCCCGCTGTTAGCAATAAACTAATTGTTTTGTTTTTATTTAATAGCTGTAGACAGTAATCAGTGAGTTCGTGGTGGGTATTGGTGGTAAAGAAAGCTTTATCAAGCGATCATAATGGGTACGTTGATCCTATCTTTTTTCCTTACAGGATACAATTTCCACTTATATTCGGTAAGCTTCGGTAGTTCTGGTATTGTGATGATACACGAATTTTCAGTGCAGGTCAACCGCAAATAATGCCTCACATTCGCGTCTAAAAAGAGTGAAGATTTTTTTCATTTATATATTCAAAAGGCCGTACAATATATACGCTAATAACACAGGAAGTTACGTTATCAGAAAATAAACGTTTTGTTTTTATATACACTGGTCCTCGAAAGCTGGTTTGGTAGCATGCATTTCCACTACCGTCCATGAACAGGCTCAATCAAACCGAGCCTACAACATTTACGTTTTTGTCGTGTTGAGCGATCTTTGGAGTTTCCACGTTTTCTATTTTGGTACCTTTTCGAAAAAAGACATATCTATTATTGTTACTTAATATCAAGTTTGGCTTCGAGGAAGTGAAATAAAGCCATAATACATGGGAGAGCGGTGCCTTTGAGTGATAATGGCCCTGGAAGGTGATAATAGAGCGAGAGCTTTAGCCCATGCAAATTTCTGCGCATCTGAATTCTGAGCCGTGATAAATTAGACAAGAAACCACTTGAAGACATTGATTATTTGCTAACTGAACCTTTTGCTGTTTTGCCTCTAGGCAACATCATGACGTCATTTCTGTTACGTACGTAAAAGTCCCGCACTAACGTCAGGGCCATTAGTTTATACATTCATTTTAGGTCAGTTGTGAAGCAAGTTCTACAACTTATTCATTATGTTAATCACACGACCCCTCATTCCTGAAGGAAACCATCGCCACGAGGGAATGAGAAAGAGAATCAAGTTTCCTTTAAATGCAGAATCGTCAAGTAACGGAGCTACTGTTACCCTTTTACACGTATTTTGGTATGACGCGGCCCCGTGCCAATAAGATAATGTGATAATGTATGAACAATACGATCTAACAGGGAGGATTATCATTACAACATTTCGGAATATTTTAAATGCATTCGTGAAATAACCACGAGTAATAAAGATTTGGTTAAACATGCGTATAAAGGTCATCAGTTTTGTAGTTCGCCATAGCAAAAACGAATCAACATTTTCAAAAAAATAGCGAAAAATAATGTCGTGAAATAATCATATCTGTCTGCATACACTTGATCTCACCACAACCATTTCGCAAAACATTGACGTTGGGAAAAAACACAAGTAGTGAAAAAACAATGGAGTTAATATTTATAAAGACTGTTTTTAATTAAATACATTGAAATACATAACTTAATACTTATATGTAATGCATCGTGTCACCAAATATGGCAACATAATCAGCTACCATTAGTAATAATTAAAGAATCCTTCTACAGCACAGCGTATGGTCCCGCTGGCTTCAACTGCGAAGTGTTCTTATGAAACACATCGGAGAGGGTAGATTTGGGGAACAAATCAAGTTAAAATACTTAGATTTGCAGATGTGTAATTTAATCGAATTCCATGTAGTGAGCGCTTCATACACTGAACGTTTAAAGAATGAAAAGAACTGAGAAAACAAGAAATTGGTGAATTTTCTGCATCGTGTACTATCCTTTAAAACATTTAATAACTAACAAACACCTGGAGGAATAGCACTTTTTAAAAGCTACTGACTGGGCTTTAAAAACGCATCGGTACAAATATTCACATGATAAACAAGAAATAACTTTAAAATGAAGGTCGGCACAGTGTATTTAAAACTAAAGTATGTATACATTTGTAAGCTTTGACCCATAAAGAATGAAATGACTATGACGGATCCTGAGACTTATGAAAGAGAACCATAAAAATTAAAAAAGATATGACAAAAATTTTGAAAATAAGGCAATAAAGTGAAATGCCCAACACATCAGTCTGAAAGACTTGTTATTAGAGTAAAGTGTGTGAGTTTCAGATGTTATCAATCAAGAATTGAATAACTTATAAGCAAGATTAAACTTTGTGTAACAGAGCTAACAATATGGCCCCTGATCATTTTATATCCCGGGGCATGAAGAACTTTAAAAGAAAATACTTTCTGACAAACGTGGCAATCGAACATCTCAACTGAATGAAACGATTTCAAGATAAAGTGTCAAAACTCCGTGATTTCATGTATAATTTTAATCATTGCTCATTGACCAACACAGCCTGCATTACAATCTCTTCTTTTAAAGATCTTTCTATCCATAGTGCAGATACGGCGAAACACGGCATTCTATTCTAATGCAAGAATGCATGGACACGTGACTGAAACATCTGAGTATGACAAAACATTTTATTCGAAATATATATTCTTCTCGTTTTGTGTAATATCTTCAGATCTACTCCAAGAATGCTTTTTTGAATTAAAATCACCGAAGTATTCCATTCCAGACATGAACCCCAAAGGAGAAAAAAATCTTGAATAGAACTGCTGTTTATTAAAACTAAAGAGAGAGGGTATTATCACCAAAAACCCTGATCAACTGCCGTCCCAATTTAGCAAGACCTTCACAAATATACCATAAATTAACTGTTTCACATGACGGGGCGGGAGGGTCACTGTGAGTCTTCAAAGCAAGCTTAAAACTGCTGCGGCTATAAACGCCTAAGAGGCAAATGCTAATCTATGCTTTTGGTCTTTGTTTTCATTTTAGCGTTACAAAACTGAATTTCAGTGTATCACGGTCAAAACTAACATACCGCAAAAATACTGAAATATTAAAAAAATAAAGAAAAACTCAAAGCAAAATTGCCATCATTATTAAAGAAAAGGCGTTCGTGTGAGCAAGAACAGCAGACGATCTTAACAAATTAACGTAGTAAACTTATTATCTGCAATAAAAAACTATGTTGCTAATCTAGATTTTGTAAAAAGTCCAACATGTGGATTCATTTATGTTCCAGGTTAAGACGTTTAACGCCTCAGACCAGCCTCCGCTTTGACAAAGCAGTGTTTTGATTTTAAGATCATTTCGGATACAGTCCATACAGTGTTCCGATGCCACCACCGCAAAAAAGAACCATAACGCTATCTCTTCACCTGAAAGCTTCTCCAGTCCTTGCCTAAAAAATTAATTTAAAAAGAAATAATCAGTTTATGTTTACATTTCACAGGTAAACCACTAAAATATTATTTTTGCTATTACCTGTAAAAGACAAATTGCCTCCTGAAAATTTTTCAATTATCCTAAATTTTAGTTTTTTTTCTATTTTCCTACCACATAAGACAGTACAAACTGATTTGATTTACAACTTCGACTTCAAGACTGACAGCAGCTTTGACAATTCTAGAATTTTGTTTATCTTTAAGGGAAATTTCTTCTGAAATGAATTACCATCAAATATTCTTGTAAAACAGATAAAACAATGGTCATACTCTAAAAATAACATAAACCTCAGATCAGCATATTCCCTACCTAATATTAAAATTAAATGCGCGGCCAATGCTTTACACACTCTAATACATATTTTATACACACCACATGAACAATCTTCTAAATAAAACCCATAGTCCAGACGTATACATTTTAAGGTAGTATAAATTAATTGTACTACCGCGAGTAATACTACCGCTGTAGATTACTACCGCTCTTACGAAAAAAAAACCTCATTTGAAAGTCCATAAATAATCATCGATGCATTTTGTCCAAATAATTTGAACGCTCCGTCTGGATACCTTCTCAGTCATTGCGTGTCAGCCATTTCCAAGAACATCATCTTCTGCTCCGAATGGTCTTATATGTCCACAGTACTATAACATCGAAGTCTGTCTTTGTTTCTACAACATGAGGTGCCGAATCTACTCGTCAAACTGGTTTTGAAGTAACTGGTTGATCAACCTTTCAATTTGATGTACATTTACTATTTATCATAAACCACATTAGAGTATAAGTACTTAATACAATACATTAGTGTAATAGTCAAATTACAAGAGACCGGCCCGCTTAGCTCAGTAGGGTAAGCGTCGGTCTACGGATCGCGGGGTCTTGAGTTCGAACCCCGGTCGTGGCTATGTTCTACTGTGACTAATTGATAAATGACATTGTGTCAGAAATCATAGTCCCCCAACCTCTGATTCATATGTGGGATGTTGGCAGTTACTTGCGGAGAACAGGTTTGTACTGGGTAAAAAGGGGGGGGAGGGGGAAAGTGAAGATTTAATGAATAAAGGAACAAGGGTAGGTTTAACTGCCATAGTTACATGACTGAAAATAAGGTTGAAAAAAGGAGTTAATAAATAAAAGTGTTTACTAAGCTACCAGAACGCCCGTCTGTCGAAGTAGGTGTTATTATAAGTGTCTTGATCTGCAATGTAGCATTTGGCGCGAGTTTGAGTGTGGATTCCGACCTAGAAAAAGCCACCTTTATTATACCTCTATTTTGGGTAGTGTTGATATAAGCAAAAATTTACTATCCTCCTATAAGTTTAGACAAAAAAAATCTCGATATCAACAAAGTGAACTATTTGACGTAAAGAACGCCATCAAATACATCAGTTTAACGTCAAAGTTGACGTCCATGTCTAAAGCGAATAACCCAAAATTTAAATTTTTTGGGGGTCATATCATTGGAAGTTTCGTATTCGTTTGCCTATAACTAGCTGATTTTAGGCAGAAAAATGCATAAAGTTTATAACCGAAGTCAGTATGCAATATTATTTATTAGAAATCATAGTTTTATAAATTATGTATAGAATGCATTTAAAATCAGCTCGAGATATTGTATTACTGTATGTAAGTAATAAGTTCAACTTATAAAGAGTAAATCATGACCCTACGTTGTCAGTAAATTTTGCTGTAAAGGTGGCGATTTGCATCTTATTCACAAATGGACCCTATGAAAATTGTAAGGTCTACTATCTGTACAGTAGATGCCCCAAAATGTCAGTAGCAGAAAACAAATGTAACATGCATTACATGAAACCTTTATAACGCCAATTAAATTTGTTTACTATAAATACTCAACGGGAAGACAAACAATAAAAATGAATAATTTAATAAAAAAGTTTGTACAGCGGATACTTACCTTGTAAAATAGGTACCATAGCCGGAGGTTTCTTTTCTCCGTCCTTTAAGATAAACTTGATAATTCTTTGAAAAGGATTTTTCAATCTTCATCAAGTATATATTTCTTAGTAAAATTCTATGTTAGAGCTTGGACCCAACATCAATCCTAGCCAACCGTCCAGCTTATAATTGATCTCCATCTTCAAGGGAACAATTTGGCTTCTTTCGTTCATGGGCATATCCGCTTCTGTAAAATAAAATTACAGTTGTTGCGTTTTATTCTTAAAGACATATATAACCCAATTCAGTTGTAAACCGACTAATTATAAATGCTTTTGTCAAGAAACTAATGAATAATTCCTGAATGAAATATTTGGGGTAAATATCGTCCACGACATTTGATTTCTTGCTCACGACAAGAATAACTTGTTAATGGATTTTTATATAAATTTAAGAGATCGATGTTCACTGATTTATTATACTATGTAGATAACTTCAGTTTCCATATATATTTACATTGACGGTAAAATAAATTCATAATACTTGTAATGATTGTAGGGGGACGAACATCTCATATCAATGACGCCCTTCGAAACTGTATTATATACGGTTTGAAAAATGTGACCTGAGCATTCCCAAAATCAACCGATCTGAACTAGCCCAGTACAGTCCTTTATTTTCAAATGGCCGAATAATTCCGACAGCTCTGCCATATAAGAATTAAGACAACTACCACTTAATTCACTTCCACATTTTAAACTAATATGTAATACAGTTTCCGATGCATATGGGTTTTCAAAGAGTTTTGTACTTGATCGTCGATTTGTCGTATATGCCCGAGATGACATAGTTTGATCTATACTGTTCTATTTGTGAACGACGCGAGCTAATAGAACATTATATTAGTTTAATTCATTTTCAGTGTCATAACAGGAATTCCATAAACGCGGAAAGATTGAAGACTTTAATCGCCAGCTTTCTTTACAAAGTTATTAAAAACACAATTTAATAAGACAGATGAACACGTGGCACAGATGTTATATGTATGTTTTGTACCATTAAGTGCGCAGTAATAGTATTACGGCAAAGAGGTTTACATAAATAGGGAACGTAAAATGTCCAATTTCAATTGATAGGCCCTTATAAGACAAGAGAGCAACAAGAAAACACCTAAAGGGCCCACGAAACAGGCCAGAAGACAGATATCAAACAGTATCAGTCCTGTAGGATTTAAAAAACAGCTTGTCCATAAGAGTCCACCCCCTCTTCCGTCAAGACACAATCAAAAGAGGGAAGCGTATGTCCCAACTGTAAACGGGTTGAACACTAACATCGGTGTTGTCTCAAAACAGTGGGTCTTAACCTCATATAATAAAAACTTTTTTATAATTTTTACCAAATACAGTTAAAAATTTACCATGACCAAAATTCTACCGAAGTTTGGTAATTCTACATCCCCATAATGAATGGGTTTTGAAATACCTTCTCGCAGAAGGTTTCTTTATTACAAACCAATTCGAATTACATCATAGTAAAATTTAGCAAAATATCAACGCATTTTAAGTAATAAACGATAGCCTGGGAAGAAGTTTATTTGTAAAGAATGATTACGGTCACTGGAAATCCTCAAACATGACAACACGCTCTGCAAACCGAATAATAAGAAATATAAACCCAAATATGTAGCCAGAGATACATCATCCCAATGGGGAGAATTTAACAATACTTAAAATAAAATCATCCCTCTTGACATAAACTTTTGGTATGTTTAAATATTGCCATAGTTAGACAGATTACGTTTAAAGATACGCTCATTACCCTAATTGTTAGTTTTATTAACTGGAACTCCCGGGGATAAATAGTAATCCACACCTGACAAAAGACGGATTATCCATTGCCTAAGAATAACATCCAGATAGCGAGATGTGTTATAAAAAGCAGTTAAAATGTCTGCCCTTCGTAATCTGGTGAAAGGTCACAAGATAAAGTCTCCTTCATAACAATAGGAAAACAACTTGCGACAAGGGTGTACAATTTGTTCCAAGGGAATACCAAATGCCTTTATGAAAACTGAATACCCAAACCTGACCTGATGGTTGTTCAAAAAAAAAGGAAAGGGGCTTCACAAACTTCATCACAGGTCCACATAGTATAATTTATTCATCTAATCTCCATCCTTTGCGAAGACATAGCAACAAGGAAAACACCTTGAAGGAAGCGAGAAACAGACCAGAAGACCGATATCAAAATAGCTAGGTCCCGGACTACTTATAGATTCATCTGCCTGTTCTGTCAAACACAGTCTCAAAGAGTATAGCGTAGCTTCAACTGTAAAAAGGTTTGAAACAAACATTCGTGATGTGTCACAAAACAGGCACTTCAATTGTTCGTCAGCAATGTCTTTCGTTTCCAATCAGTATGTCAACAGGTTACAAAAGGCATACATAATTAAGAAAGGAATTAATGTGAATTATTAATTTCCATTAATTTACAGAGTACTAAATATTGTATTGCATATCTATGGTTGTCAAGCCGTTAAGCTGGCTTTTTGTATAACACAATTAGTTAATCAATTGCTCCGCACTTTTTCCTCAAGAAAATGGATAATAGAAGAAGGCCTTGTTCAAGACTCCATTCAAGCGTAATATTACATACTCAAGTTCATCCTGACTAAGCAAAGTTAAAAGGAGTGGATTAATGGTAACTAACCAAAACGCACATCATAATAGAATACAAAAAAAAATAATATTTATATGTAATCAGAGAGCATGTATTTATTCATAGATCCAACTGATATCTTCCTAAGCACGAAATATTTTCATCATTTCATATTATAGACTAGAATAGTTACTGTTAGAATGAAAGTGTATCTAAAAAGTCTTGTGAGTTACATATATGGTAAAAAAGGGAAGAGGTGGTGTGTAGAATTCACAATATACCCATACAAGAAAAATTATGATTTCCAAATATTAGATGTACCCATATTGCACCAGCCAGATCAGATAAATGCAACAACAATGCTCGTTTTTGTGTAATGCTGCAGACAGCTTAATAACTTCTAATAACTTTAAAGTACATTCAAATTCATGCTGGCATAGATTTTCCATTTTCCTTCAGTTAATTACTGTCATATTTTTTGTACAAACTCATGTGTTAGCTTTTAAAAAGCTATTACGGTTACATGATTTTAAGAGTGTTTCTGTGTTAGGTGATGCTGTGTAAACGAAAAGAAAAAAACAACAATAACATCTCAAATTAATCTCCGATTCATGTTTTTCTTTAGAGTAATAGGCATTCATTGCACCAAGAACTTTTACCCTTTCATACTTGTGATTTAATAATACACTGTTTTTGAATAAATGATACGAAGACTAAAAATTATTGGCATCAGCTTCTGTTTTGAAAACAAGATACCGAATTTTAAGAGAAAAACCACATTTACCTATTTAAGAAACTGGAATGTATAAGTAAGAATATTTGGACCTAAATTTGCATTTTCAGACAAAAATCAATAAACTAAGACAAAAAAGTCGTATAAACATTATAATATACAAACCTTTACCATTTATAAATATAAATGTGTGTATCTTAGTAGGGAACATGTAACTGAGGCTAGGAACGAATATATAACTGTAAACGAATTGAAATATGGCAGCCATTTTGAAATCCAACATGGCTGCACCCATGTTTACATGAAAATAAGCAGACCGATTTACACATTTTATTTGACTACTTTGTAATTTAAAACATGTTAATTTTTTAAGTGTAAAGAGTCATTCAAGTCTAGCATTTAATAAAATATTCTAATTACTGATTTTCTAAGGATTGACCATGTCAGAGTTTAATCAATTCTGCAATGTATGACCAAAAAACAAACTACTTAAGATACTCACAAGTTATAATGGAGTGTTGAAAATCATGGCAAAAAGAAATTATACCTAATCTGCATTGTCACTTTCTTAAATCCTCCTTGAATAGAAAGTAAAACAACATTTGCATTCTCCACAGCATCGCCATTGCTTGAAGAGTAGAGCCACACTTTCATCACATCCATCCATACCTGTTTTATAAGAAATACTTGCAGTATTTTGATAGCATGAAGGGTTGATCCAAACATTTCTTTATCTCCATTCTAATATGTTTTTTCTCTGTTTTAAAACACACTTACTCTAGAATGACTCACGTTAACGTGGCGGTGACGTCCAATGTTTTTGTTGCGACCAAATAAGATCGCTACTATATTTATTACTGTTTATAAGGATAAGGGCATATTTAATCGAAATAATCCTACACCGAAACCGTGTTTTAAACACTATCTATACACTCTGGCGGTAAATACGCCGCACAATAATTTCATTCGGCCGCTCCCATCGTGAAATTATTACACCCGACGTAAATAACACCCATCGTGCATAAAAGTGTTAAAACACTCTTTTGCTATAAATTATTTCTTAAATTCAACCTTGCTTAAAACATAATAAAAGAGGCCTCTGTCACATACTACGAGAAACACAGTTTATGTTCGCATTCCGCATTTTTCCGCGAAAATGTCTCTTTCCATTGTTTTTCAAAATGATGATTAGAGAAAGTGGGATAAACGTAGTAAATAAAATAATTATATATTGATAACGCATGTATTACATGTTAAAACATCGGCAGAATTTCACAGGAGTGGTTTATACTAAGTGTTGTATTCTGCAGATGTTATAAGAGGAAACTAACATGCGCTAACGCTGTTTTGGTACTAAAGATGTAAGAAAATGAATTAGATGTATGTAAATTGTATATCGGTAAGCGTTCATTTCCTTTTTTCTTATGTCAACACATGATCTCCTGATTAACAGTCATTTATCCTCCTGTTAAAACTTAAAAATTACTGGGGAAGAGGACGTTGTTTTTTTTTTTTGCGCATGCTCACTGTCAACACATGAAGGCCTGGCATAGGGTCATTTTTCATTACTTGATCCGGAATGACTGTTGCATCATTGTTTGGCAAGTTTCAATATAATACAATGGAGAAAATTTTGTAAATGACAAAGTGGTCGAATTTATCATCAGTCAACGTTTGTACAGTCCCCATTTTACAAACCCCTTTCAGGGCCTCACTCCGTGTGAGTTTGCTTACTAAATATAAATTTGAATTATGTCAATTTTTCAGCAAATGTTAAGCTTTATTTTGATACCAACCAATTGCAGAAATAAAACAGTTTAAGGTAAAAAGCCTCATTTTCTGTCCGGGTTTATCATCATTACCAGTACAGCACAATGATCGGTCATGGAACTGAACCGGGTGATCATTATGCAACGTACAATTGCAGTCCTCGACCCTACCCAATTTGATTATAAAAGGTTACATTTTACAGGAAATGACGTTTAACAAGTATAGTGTTTACGCACGTGCGCATGTGTGTGTGTGTTGGTGTGTGTTGGTGTGTGTGTGTTGGGGGAGGGGGGTGCAAGCGTCCAAAAGAGATAATTATTGGGAATGGGCGCGGGTGGGGGCTGTGGTGGCGGGTGTTGCTACGTGCCGCCATATATCATTATAGACACATACTAAATCTATTATTCTAATCTACCCTACCCTACCCAACCCTACCTACTCTAACTCTTCTGTTTTGTTAGACTCTCCGACGCGTTTATACTACATATTATTGCTAGACAGATCAGTATAACAGACTATTGTTTTGTTCTTTTCTGTTCTGTTCTGTTCTGTTATCTTCCCTGTGTCTTTCTGTTTTGTCCTGTAGTGTTGTGTTGTTTGTAACGCTCTGCATGTACGTGCGGCGTTTATGTCTAAACAATTGATTAATGCATCTTTCGTTCTGTTTTGGCAGGTGAAATAAATGTTTTTTGATTTTATAGGGTACAGATTCGAAAACGTACATTTTGCAAATTTGTGACATATCGTACGTTTGTTTTTTTTTTTGCGAAATATTCGCACGATTTCTTCAAAATGTGTGGAATCCATGTGTGAAGAATATTACTGTGAAATTTATGCATACATTAACCAGTACTAGGTACACCAGGTCACGGATGTGTAGTTTTTTCGAAAGGGGTGGGGGGGGGGGGGGGGGGGGGGGGGGGGGGGGGGGGGGGGGGGGGGGGGGGGGGGGGGGGGGGGGGGGGGGGGGGGGGGGGGGGGGGGGGGCGGTTTGTGACGGCTGAAGATGAGTTTATGGGTTCTGCAATGTATACTGTTTAGAAGGAATAAAACGATGATCATCAAATTGATCTAAACCTCACAAATATTTTACAATTTTATTATATCGCGTTTATACAGATACGTACATTCGTAAATAATTCAAAATAACTTTCTGTTTTTAAATCTTCTCGAAAAACATATGCGCAGGTTAGTTTACCTTATAACATAACCCAACACTGAATCAGCGCATAAGAATGGAAACGAAAAGTATTGTTTCTTTAAGAAATTTATATCTTCTAGAAATGCTTTTTGTAATATTGTCCTCCTTTGAGTAACGATTCAATTTTTCATGTCACTGATAAAGGTGGACATTACATCATATTCCGGATTGAAGAACTTTGAAGTTTTCGATCAGCATTTATGGACGAGTATGTAAGGCAACGAACCAATAAACATTCGATGGCTCATACACTGATAATAGGATTTAAAAACAGGAAACAGCTGAGAAAACGCTGTGAAAGAGAAACAACATAAAGACTGTGGGCGCTCAATAACCAATTAATTTTCTGATATGATAACATAAACTTTATGTGTCTGAAATGTATGAAACTGGATCCCAAGCAGAGAGAGAAATTTTATAATCCGGCTGTCATAGCCATGCTCGCTTTGAAAGACAGCCTGGCTCTTTAACGTTCCTAGTGTATAGCCCCAAAATCAAGCAAAACTCACATAGTTCACCTCTAGTTTGGAAGGAGGCACTCAAAAATCATCTCAGAAATATTCAGTACCAGACAGGATTAGAACCCCGGTAAGAGGAGATTGACTGACAAGCGTGTACCGGGGGGAGTGTCCACCAACCTCTTGAGTTAATATTACAGGAATACTGTAAGGCTATATTTGTAGTTACTTGCAAATTTGTAAGAAAAGAAATACAATATTGAAAACACTTAAAAACTGTTGTAATTAATGACGGAATGTTTTATATGATAGTTTATTGATAGTTATTAGGTGGTTTGAAATATACACATAGATATTTTGAATTATACATGTAGATACTACATTGTGCCAAATGATTAAATGTTTATTACCTTAAATTTGTGTTCCTTCAATATTGCTTTCTATTGCAAAGCAACTCTCTATCTGCGCTTGAATACGATATCATGATAGACCTTCCTTGATTGTCAGATATTGGCATTGAAAGGAATTTTGTCAACTGAAAATAAAGTCAGTATGAAATCTTATCAAGTAATTTTTATTGTGTGAATGGACTTGTTTCTACCAGCGTTAAAATCATTTATTACTGCTACAAAAAATAAGTGGGCCAGATGTAGAAATCTACGATGTTAAAGGCCTATCTGGTTTGCCATATGGACGGCTAAGATGATGTTCAAAGTTTCCCGCTCTTGTGTGAAATTATGTCTTAGTTACTTTAAGTCCTGAGCTGTCATTGTTAAGGTAACCCAATACGTAGATATTTTGAGAATCTATATACCTGCTTTTTTGTATGCATCCTATTGGTGAGGTCGTTATCTCTTCCCGTACGATTCCATAACGTCTTTGTACATGCATATTTGATGCCAAGAATTTTCTGTTTCCTTTTTCAAATCTAACAATAACCTACCACTCCAGTTCCCTTGGGTAAGAAGTTATATTTTAGCGTATTTCTTCGTCAAACACAAGAGCCCAAATAGCAAGAACGCTTTCTAAAATAATTTAAATTAGTTAAAATAGTTTATCTAAAAATTGACGCAGTTAATTTATCTTAAATAACTAAGAGATATATTTTGTTGAATTGTATATGATATATTATATGGCTTTAAAACATATACCTGTTGACACAAAAAAACTTTCGTATATTTTACCAAACCTCTCTTAGCATTATAATAAATTTCCATCAATAAGTTTTCTTTTGCACAGCCTATCCTCTTCTAAAGAGGGTTGAATATGGGTAATCTTGTATACGACTGGGGGCGACCATAGCGCTGACAGGGAGGGGGGGGAATTAACTGCAACCCTCTCCTGTATCTAATTCATCCTCACAGTTTGAATTTCCTCTCAATATTGTTTATAATCATATATTCACTAATATTCCCTGGTCTCGTATAAGGCCTTTTCAACGACTATGTGAAGGTTATTAACAATTAAAAATACGATTCCAATTTTTCCTCTCCTACCCAGTTCTCGCCAATTAACAAGTAATTGGAGTGCATTCGAGATTCCTACAGAAGTTTATTGTTGGCATCATTTCTTGCAGGTTCCTCACGGCTAAATAAACATCCCCATATACAAAAGCTATTGACATCACTTCGAAATTCTTTAGTGAGATCAGTATTTTGATTAATTACAAATTTGATTGAAATATCCATCATTAAGCCCTATAATACGTTTGATTAATTTAGAGCGCACCATGAAAAACCAACATAATGCGTTTGCGACCAGCAATGGATCCACACCAGCTTGCGCATTCCCACGCTTTCTGGCAGGAATACATGCTGTTCGCTAACGGTTTCTCTAATTTTCAATAGGCTTATTGAAAGCGAACAGCATGTAACCTGACGCAGACTGCGCGGGATGTCCCTTCCATTAATCGAGTCTGCTATTATAATGCTTCCGTTGTGTTTCTATGCTTATGAAGCTCTTACAGATTATTTATAATATCAAACAGTTACCTTAAATTTAGAAAATCGGCATCTTTAAATCAGCTACCTATCACACATGAACGAAAATAAATGTTTTATATGTCCGCTGCTTTTGTACAATTGTTTCATTGTATTGCACTGATTGCCGTTTGCAAAATAAACATCTTAGCTCATTTGACATATTTGAATCACTCGAATCACTCGAATAAGCAATATATAAATTCCGTAATATTATCTATTAATTCACTAAGTAATATCTTCCGCATTACTGTGCTATATGTAATTGCCAAATAAAATCCGTAAAAAGATCACTTGAAAGCAAAGAATGCAACCAAAAACCTCGGAGTCTATTCATGAGACGTGATAAAATGTGCAACACCTCTCCACACCGAAGGTCATAAGAGGATAAATGGTTCCATCTCGACCCAATACAAAAATTAACTGGGAAAATATCATATCATTTAATTAGTTAAACCAAAACTCTACTAAGTGATACAACTGTGACTCTTTAATCAACTCTACCAACACCAGGATCCGTTTTAGACAGGAAAATAGACTTAATCTTAATTTTTAAAGGTTTCATCTACACCTTCTTAAATATACTGATATTATACATAACGAATACAGATTATTAATAAATTCTGTGCACATTACCCAAAGTAACTTGTTGTGATCGGTACCAATATCTTAAAAATAAACGGAAGACAGAATTGTACAATGACTCGGTACTATTATCATTTCTTGAAGAAATGTCGATGCAATCACTCTGCCCCTGGACTAGATCCAGAAAAAAGTGTTTTCATTTCTGATCAATGGCCGCTCGTCCCTGTTCAATTAATACAGCATTTTGTGTCTGCTTGGTTGAGGACCAGAGCAAGGCATTGCAACTTGACCCTGGTTGAGTTGCAACGATGTTTTCATTAAATAGAGACATTTAATATGAAATGATAACTGAATAGAAAAATAATCATGACCATACAATTTGTCGAAGTTTTCAAATGAAATAATGAATCAAAAATACTGCTCTCGTGTGTGAATCCCTTTGATCGCACAATTTATAATGAAACACAGTATTGTTGGAAGATATCTGTTTAAAAGCTAACCATTACAGTTTTAAGATAGTTTATTTTGTTTCAAAACCACGATAACGGACTCCATTTGTATACAATTTATCAGCTAACCTAACTCCACCTGTAAAAGAGTTCTAATTATTTCAAATATCTCAAGACACATTGGACACACATAAAAAGTATAATGTTGGTAGGTATTCGTTCAGTTATAGTAAACACAGAATAATACTTTCGCATTGTGTTATTACTGTCTCAATTATATTTAAGTCATTCAGTCTGATGGTATTCCAAACAAACTATTAAATACCTGAAATTTGAAGGTCTCATATATGGAAAGAAATGCTTTTTATATATACTACAACCTACAGAAAATGAAAGGGCAAGAAGGAAATAAAATCTTTAACAGCTACTAGTTAAAAAAGGTATTTGTAATTGTGCCTTTGGGCAGGACAGTACATTTTCAAATGTCCTATATAGGTAAAATGATGATTCACCATATCCTAATCCTAGCATGCCATCCATTACATCTACGTCATTTCTTCTAAACCCTCTCCATAACATCAGCAAACGTGCCACGAGAGAACGGCGCTCCTAGATAATAACACACTCTTCACTAACAATGCTTGCCTAATATGGTAAGTGCAGTCATACTAATATCCTCATTTGAGACTTTAGATATGGCTGTAACACTTTTGTAAGTCGAGACTTCTAAGGCTCTACGTTACAATTACTGACAGTAAACGTTTCTGTATTACACCTGTGCAAACGATACAAAATGATTTCGTTTGTGAAATCCAAACACAAACAGTGAAAAAATTTATCACATATTATTAAAAAAATCAATTGGTATAAAAAAAATCATGAATAGGTAACATGTTTTTAATAGAAAGTATATAATCATGTACATATGTTTATTTTTTTTATTTGAAAATAAAGTCTTTTCCAGTCGCTCTATAGATGAAAGCCTGACAACAAGCATATTAACTACATTGAAATATATGTCACTAAACACATAAAAATGTCTTACTTTGTCTTCAAATTTTTGAATACGGTAAGCCCTTACCCTAAAGTGTTTTTTCATTTTATAAGTAATCAGTACTCGAGGAACCAGTCACAGAATCTTGTCCTTTTCTTTACCATTTTATTACATTGTGTGTGATAAAGGGCTATAACCCTCTGTCACCAGCACACGGTATGGCACAGAATTGATCAAGAGAAATATAAAACCAAAATGAAGTATTGTACCATTAAGACAGGAATATGTATAAAATGCAGGAAAACTTTTATGTACTATGGGAAAAAAGGTGGAAGCTATCCCTATCTATAAGGTGTTGGGTATTTTATTCCCTTAAGTGACATACATCTCTTGTAGTCATAAGGAACTACAGCCATTATGTTTTGTTTTACCAGTTTAGAGATTTAAAGCACCTGTATTTTTTTCTAACTTCCACTAACACATTTTTAGATCAAATATGACTTTCTAGTCTTTTGAAGATAAGGAAGATCCCGTTGCTCCTTCGTGAATTGCAAAATTTCATCACGGGCGAGCACCCTGGGTACAACTACCAACCTTCCATTAGCTCAGCAAGATGGTTTCTTGCAAAATCTACTGGACCAGACGAGCTCGAACCATATCAATGAGGGGGCAGAGATCCGAGTCAGCGATCTTACCACTCGCCACGAAGTGCCTTCGTAAAGCACTTTTTCCAAATACTTTAGATAGGTTTCTATACTTTCTTAACATGATAAAATAATAACAAAGCCTGAAGAATTTAGGCGATTTTTAAAAATGAAGTGATAATTAACAAATGTCATGAATACGAATGCGAAGTTCTAAAAAAACCGCGGACTTTAGCGGTCAAAACCAGCTTTTTTGTGTATACATTGTGAGATATGTGGTTGTAAATCTAAGACTGTTGTAATTCGGTCCTACAATTTTTATAACATTTTTGTGACATGTGAAGCGCGTAGACATTTTAATTACCGCAGCTAACGCATGACCCGCGAGTCGCATTTTACATCTGGCAATATTTGAATATGCCGCAATTGATCGCACTGATAATCCATTTGATTACCAGTTGCAGCATTACGTCAGGCGACATACAAAGAAAGTATGGCGTCCATTCAGACGTGGAGGCGAAAGAAACAACATTTTAACCAAGTGAGTTTTGCTATTAAAATCAGATATTTGCTTTTTTAGTGAGAATTAGGCAAACACCAACTGAAATTATAACCCTATGAATCAGACGCCTTAACAATGTTCGCATATGTGTCTTGATCTTCAAGTGTTACAAACGATTCGCAAATGGCATCAGAAATTGCATAAAAGACAGCGAAGGTAGAGGGAGAAAACAGAGGAAACCGTGATTTGACGTTAACGTCAATCTAAAGATCAGCTTCTCAAGGAGCGCATCCAGTCAAAGATATTTGGCATAATTGTTTCATACGTTTTTCAACACTCGAACCAGACAATTTCTTAATGACTTGGGTATTGTTTATTGAAATTAATAAAAGAATATGCAAAAATAGTGAAATTGCAAACTTACAAAAAGCCTCTCGATGAAAAACACGACGGTGCTTTCTAACGTCGTTGAAATATGATCACAGTGCGCCGCCATAGGGTAGGTGATGGTTTTCCAGGAGACGAAACTCCTAAAAGTATGATCATAATCAACGTCAAAAAAGCATGAAAACGAACGTGAACGTTTCAAACAAATACATATTTCTTGTATATTTGCTTACAATTTTAGAAAGTTAAAAGCTAGAGACAATTCAACGTTATTTTGTGAACCGCCATCGTAATTAACAAAACTACATACCTTGATTGAAGAGTAAACGTAAAAGACCAATTAAAATGAAATTAGTACAGTTGTTCAGCACCGATTTATTAAAAATCTAAAAATTAAATTATGTTCAGAAGTGTGCTAAGTATACAGAATAGATTTCAACCTTACCGTAACGACGTCGTTACCATGCCGTTTGCAATGAGCTCTAAAGTTGTATTGCAGGAATCTATTACTCCATTTTAGCCACTTCATTTGCTAAAACATCGGATTCATCCGTAAAATTAAACAGCAAAATCGATGCCAGTTTTAACAATCTCTTTTCTGTGACCCAGTTTTGCCATAATCTAGCATCATAGGGCAGTCAATGACTATTTTCGAAATAATGTTTTAATAAATTTGATTCAATAAAGAAAACGGCAATCTCTTTTCGAAATTATACACTTCGTCGATATGAGAATTATCCTCGAGGATACTATGAAGGGCAAAATTATTCCATCTCTTCTACTATCTCCCTTCCGTTTCGGGCAACCTGTTCGGAATAAACATCTAACCCGCTGAACTTCTCAGAAATAGTTTTCAGATGTACAAAAACAACCTTTCTTCTTTGAACATGGCGAAGTCACTAGAACCTTTCCAATACTTCTGCTTCTTTTTCTGTTTCATTCTGCTCCGTCTTCTTGTTCACACCTCACTTAGATCCCATTAACAATACTTTCCAGCTTTCTCTCTTTTCTTCTGCTCGCGTCTTCTTGTCCCCCCGGCCCTTTTTCCTTTTACTTTCTCCGTCAGCGGTTATGTTTGCTTTGGTTCCTTCGAAAATATGTTACCTTTCCTCTTCGTACTTCGTTTATCGATTACTTCTTGAGAATCTGTACTCAGAATACTAATTTGATACGGTATTGATATCTAAACTCGCTTTGTATTTAGTTGATATTACGTAGATACATCCTCATCAAGCTGATTACAATTGTCCATCATTATTTGCGCTATCTTGTAGCTTATATTTCTCTATCTAAACTAGAGATGCATTATTGCAGCAGTAATTCAAACCATGGATGTCGCTGTTTGTAAAGAAACATGTTGCATCATCAATGTTTTAATAACAGAAGTTTTGTTTACTCCTGAACGCTGTCAAAGAATGAATCCCATTTCCTGTTTGTCTAATTCCATACATTTTCAGAAAATATTCCTGAATAAAAGGAAAAGAAGTGTCTATTAAGTGTTTAATCTCAAAATTGTAAAATAATTAAAATCTCAAAATTTCAAATGAAGTAATAACAATGTTCTTTTGATATTGAAAAAAATTGAAATGATTTATGTTGATTGTGCATCTGTAAATAGCATGGTTTATCTTATGAAAAAAAGCCTTTTGGTGTATCAAAAATGCATTGTGGGACAACGTATTAAAATATTCGTTGTGCTAAGTTTGTAACCGACACATGCTTTGTAAATATTCATTAACTCTAATGATGGGGGGGGGGGGGGGGGGTTAAAAAAGGCCATACGGAATATTTTCAATAACAAAACATTAAAAAGACTTCTAGTTCATGGTCCGCAAGATATTTAAGATTTTATTTCCATTGTTAATCATGCGTTGCTTGAAAAAACAACACCCATTTGTTTCTACGAACCAAGGAAGAATGCATTTATCTTGCTTATTAATACATTGATTGTCGAGTTTATTAAATAAGTATAACCTTCTTATACATTCAAATGTAAACATGCCAACACTCTTACCATTTATTGTCGGTATTGTAAACAAATATAAAGTTAAGATCACTTTCACATGTAGACATTATTTTCTTTATCTAATATTGGCAGATTAAAATAAAATTAAAAGTAAGTTTTCATAATTACTTTTATAGAAATGGTGTAATGTCTACACAAAACATGGCACAATGAAGAATATATACGGGATGTATTATGTTGTGAAACATAGTAAGTTTCAAAGATCTTTTTATCATTTCATTTTGGTTGCCTATATATCATTTGTAAAACAAAAATAAGACATATAGAGAATTACAAGTACCTAGTGTATTCAAAAAATAGGTAGGTAGATAAATCTTTGAAATGGAGCGTATGTCCATAATGATTTTTACACAATGAATTATATCGTAATATTTAACCAAAATTAAATATTATGACATTTGCTATTTTCATATAAAGAAAATTTTGTTGAATCAAAGAAATGTAACTCTACTGGACATGGTAGAGCATAAACCAAAGGACATAAAATCTTGGATATTTCTTTTTTTTTTTTTTTTTGTTGGTGTAAATTTCATTTTACATTCAACAGAGACCTGATTGCTCCCTTAAACAGTTCTCTAAAATAAAGGACATCTGGACTGTCCGAATAATCATCAATATATACTGTACAGAATGGCAATATTTAAGCTCTGGTCATAACTCGCAACCCAGGACTCTTATACTTAAGGCAGTGTAAGTGCACTCTTAATTCTCTTTCCGACTAAATAATGTGAACCGTAACAATTTTGAGATAATGCCATGATTCGGAGTACTCTTACATATCGTTGTACTGACTTATAGCGAACGGCAAATTTCATGTCCAAGAAAAAATATAAAATATAAATTTATCCGCAAAGTAATTAATCGCCCAAACTGCTAAATTTTCTCTGTGGTTTTTGGGGTATAACACTTAATACTGGCATTACGCAGTGAAATATAACTTACACCGAAGAACGTTATAAATTTGCCTTTTACTCAGCAGTCGAACGTGAAGACAATATTTTTGTGTCCCCAATTCCAGCAATTATCTTTACATATACTATAGGGATTTCAATAGATAAGGAAATTTCAGTTACAAAACAAGGAACCTTTCTGCATCTCACAAAGCCATAACAATTCACTGTAATCAGTATTATGACTAAGTCACTGTCATCATTCATATCCCTATGATTTCCTACTTTATATGTTTACTCGTTACCGGTGCACGTATAAAATTACAAAAATCGTATTCTGCTACATTATATACAAATACGGCAAAACTGACAAATATAAACGATTTGATCAATCTTACAATTCACAGTAGTTGAGGCCATTCTATGACGACAAATGATTATCATGAAACGAAACTTGTGTACAATGTATTTTGATATATGTCTATTGGAAATTTAAATTGGTCAACTAAGATTATTCGTGTGGAATTGTTCAAAGTAAAACGACCTTCATTGTATTTGTCTGTTGAATGTAAAATGCCGTCATTAAAAGTTGGTGTAAACAAAACAAATATTCGCTTTATAGCATCTTTTTCCTTTAACTAACACTTTACATTACATGTTGATTTAAAAAAAAATTGAAAGAAGAAACATTAAAATCTTTCTAAAAATAATAATAGCATAAAGTAATCAGTTTAAGATACGCCAGTTATAATAATATGTTTACTACATGTTATCAATCTAATAACATGCTGGACTAAATAATTTTTTTAATTTTAGTTACGCAGTCAATACATACAGCATATAAATCAATGGGACTGCCGATTGTGCATATTGCAACTTCAAAACAACTACTTTTAAAGTAGATGGCACAGTGTAATTAGATGATGAAACCTTTTTGAACCTATTTTTCGTACAGGTTTTCTCTCGCTGTACTACAAATACCAAACTAATCCTGTGATAATATACATCATTCTGAAGAACCCCGACTGGTAATAGCAATTGTTAAATCAATGTGATTTTTTGCCGAAAGTAAATAATATAGAACAATTTAAGAACATATCAAAGCGATCCATTTCTACCATTCATTAACCTTCCATAATAAAGTATAATTTATGTATTAGTGGTAGTCTAGCCGGAGATGTGGTCTAGTGTAACACGCTTGCTGACCATCCAGAGGTCCGTTGTTCGAATCCCGGTCCAGGCACTGGAAATTTCCCTGAGTTGCTCTTGATTGTCTTCCACCTCTAATTCGTAAACACTGTAAAGTTTTTTCCAATATTTATAATGATATTTCCGTTACTAAATAGCTATGTTTATGTTCAGATCAGACTGTCCTGAATATCAAGGTAAAAAGAAATACATATCCACTATCAGAGCTGTAATAAGTGCCGTAACTGTTCAGTAAAAAAACACACAAAAACTTATAAATAATGTATTATATGATGGCCGCAATCAAAACTTTTGCCGATGAAAAAGAAAAGCAAGATAGGATGTTCTAAACATTATGTACTATCCATATATCTTTGAAATAACTGATCGAAAAAATGTGTAAGATCATCAACAGAAATACCTTTTATACTTTACAAGTATATTTTCTATGCTGTATAATAAGAGGTATTCGAATACAATGCTAATCAATTATCTTCCACTTACAAGGCATTCAAAGTGTAATAGAATACATAACTTGTAAAAAAATGAATATTTACGTTCGCTCTGTTCTTTTCCATTGAAAATTACGACGTTAATTTAGTTTTAACATCAGATTAACGTGTCATATCAGAAATCAAATAACTTACATCTCTGCCAAACGCTGCCGTAATTTGTGTTTTAACGCTCAACGTGTTTCACTTGAAATTTTAAACTCTTAAGTTGTGGATCACTTCATCTTTGATATAAAACTACATGTTTATAGGTCTAAATTATCATAATTTTAAAATAACTACTGTTGTAAGTTATTGACTAATTAAGTTAGTACTGATCACATGGAACAGTTTTAAAGGAACAGTTTTAAATTGATGTCACATCAATTTAATGTTTTAAGATGACGTTATAAAATTTAACACAAGAAAGTTAGTATTTACATATTCTGAGTAGCATACTGTAATTGTAGTCCATGAAAATTTTCAAAAGAAATTATTAAAACATGAAACTACAGTACCTATTTCTAAAGAGCATTCTACGTGATTTTCACTGTTGCACAATGGCGAAAAAGCCACTGCCCAGTGCATTCGACTGCACCAGATTGCACCTCTATAAATGTGTACAACGTAAGGATGCAAACCTATATTGGATGCTATTTTAAAGACTGAAAACAGGCATTTCATTTGATTATCTTGCACATGCTTTCAATAAGTTACGACAAAGTTATGAAGCTAAGACAGCCTTCGTATCACGATAAACTGTTGGTGATAAAAAGATGTCATGCAAAAGGGAAGACATATTTTATTTTCTTTTTCATCTTCTCTATCCAACCTAAGCGGACCTGAAATGTGCGCGCATCATTACACTGATGGCCTCGCAATGCGGAATTCTTAATTTGCCAGCTGAAAATTCGTCGCGTGTGATACCATCTGACAGTCAGCGAAATGATTTTCAAGCCACTAATTCCTGAGTTATATCACTCAGTCCCGGGATCGGACTCATTAACATTTTGTATATAACTGTGCTATTTAATTGGACTTACATGTTTTTAGGACTATGCATTTGAAATTTGTAGCAACCCGACACTGAGCCGGTGACACCTCAATATTAATTAGATATAATTGATTAGGGTATTATACATTTAGTATATAGTTTAGTATAAAGTTATCTATTTAAATAGATAAAGTATTTATACTTCTTAGAAATGAAATCTTTGTGTATTTTTGTGACCGTGGATGATCATGTTTGTAATGCCTTCTCAAAAACCAAAAGCATGACAAACAAGAAAGGTCTTTAAAAATGATGGTCGGCGAATTGTAATAAGGAAAGAAGTTTATGAATTTTTCATCTAACATTCATCTTCCATCTAACATTTTTCAAATTGCAAAACTAAACACCGCACTTTAACCACTTAAATGGTTCTCTTTTAATTTTTCGCAAAGGTTTCGTAGGGTTGCAATTTTGTTTCGTTTATCCCTAGACGAATAATTACAGCAGTAGTTTGATAAAGATGCATGAAGCGGTTCATGAGAAGAGGTCATTAAACGTGTTTATATTTTTAGCTAAATTGGTCCCTATCCCCATTTGTAACAAAATAGCAGGAGACCTTACGATATTGTTACACATCGAGTTTGATAAAAATCCATTACATTTTAGTGGTTAATGCGAAGAAAGGCATATCTACTTTTAGGTATAGTTGTCCCTAATAGGGCCCAAGTTCCTATATAAATAAATTTGGAAGAGGACCTTATAATGATGCTCCAGACCAAGTATGACAAAGATCCACCAAGCTGTTCATGAGACGCTGTATAAAGGCATTTCTAGTTTTAGCCCTAGCAGCCCCTAAAAGGGGTCAAATGTTCCAGCTGAACAAAGTTTGCTGCGGGCCTAACAAAGGTGCTACAAATCAAGTTTGATTAGAATACATGAGAAAAAATCAATTAAAGGATATTTTTATTTATTATTTTTATTTATTTCTAAAATAGGCCAACTGATCCCGCTTTAACAAATGCATATTCGCTATTCATGAATCTTTGGACAATGACGTTACACCTATAAAAAAAAGTGAAGGTCAAGCAAAAGATACAATTGTAATTATTTCAATATTTCTGTTGCATAAGCAAAGTTTGACCATAGTCATATCACATAGATAAACTGTATGCAGCGTACCTTCATTTCAGTGTAATGAGATTCAGTCATTATATAGCATATACATAATAAAACAGATTTCAACTGAGTTCAATATTTGCATACCATACTAAAGAAAAATATTCATATATAATAAATCAGTTAAATAATTTATAACAAATATATCAAAGCAAACAAGTACTCATTTTAATATGCAATCTGAATAAGTCACAAAAGCAAGAAACCTTTTCATATACAGACGACAACTGTAACAAGGAAAATCTTTTAAAAAGCACTTGTCTACATAAAACACTCTTATCACACTCTTATTCATGTGATACGCAGACCGTATTCAGCTCTTTCTTTAATTTGATATATGTTGGTATTTGAACAGGTTTTTATCATATTTATTAAACTTACTTATCATTTTGAGATATATCAATATTCGTGCTAAATATACTGAGCCAAAGATAGCTTTAAAACTGTGAACAAATGTCTACATTTCACTCAGCGTAGCACAATCAACAGAGTGAAAGAAATTGACACTCTCGTCCAATCAGGCAGAGTGTTGCATAAATCTTCCATTTTGATAAATTATCTATAATGCGTTATCAAGTAGTTTTTTGCAAACTGAAGTCACGTGGCATAGGTAACGAATTCGTTCTTAGACGGCGTCCGCCGAAAAGGTCATAACGCAGGTCTCAGATATGCATATCAATAAACTACGGAAAAAATATTTCACTCTTCAAGTTAATGGTTATTATTTTGTCCAATATTACTTGTCTCTGATAACACTTGATTATACGTTACTTCAACAGATATACTGATTAAACTCTGATTTCTTGTATAATTACTTACAGTTCCTTGGTGTAGTTTAAATCACAATAAATCACAAGACATTAAAACACAGAATCACGGATCTAGTCTGCTGGCATATATACTGTGTTTGTTTTATTTCCATAGAGAGAAAAAGCTAATGCACACACTACAACTCTGAAACCCAATATCTTTCAAAACGAAAATCTCGTAACTTCTCTTTCATTGAAATCTAAGTATTGACTTATTCAACATTTATGATCGATAATTATATCTTTACAATTGATAATAAAACGTTAAAATACGCCAAATATGTACAATGATGATCTTCTTTATATTGATTATTTGCATAGTTCACCATTAACGCAGTTTGTCGATAGGAGAACAAGGTTATTGTTCAAAGCGGAAATTTTGCACAAAATTGACTTGTATGTATTTGGACTGAGTGAAGGTATATGGAATCAAAAGAGTCCGCTCCAAGTCTCAGTATGAGGTATAGCATCAATGTAAGCGTAAACAACTTTTGTCATGATGAAATATAGTTATGACCACCTATGCAATGTTTGTTATGTAATATACTGTATACAGGCGGGGACCTATTTTAGTTAATGCTACCTTTCCCGTCATTTCCTGTTGTATGTGTGTTTTTCAAGAGTTGAGCATTATGAAATGAATTAAGAAGTGTTACACAACAGAACCATGTTTCAATACAGCGAAACAATACGAAGAGGTGATACGCCTGTGGTATAATACGGCTCAGTGTTTAGGTAGGTGTAACACAGTACTACATATTTGTATTTTGTATGGCTAAGTGCAGCAGTTGTTTTGAAAGATGTGTTACAAAACTGCTGACAAATAACAAATTAACGGTGATTTGACAGTAGTTATATTAAAAAAGTCATAGGCTGTTGAGTTTTCTTGCAAAGGATGGGAAATAATTTGAGTAATTGGGAATGTTACCAAAAAAATAATTTACTATGATAAGAAGACTTTTTTTCAACTTTAGTCCACACCAAATTGATTTCTTAGTCATCGGATTTTTCGAAAAAAAAATAGGAGCGAGCGGGTGAAATAAAATTTTTTTTTTTTCTTTTTTTTTTTTTTGGATTTCACCTATTTTTGGAGCGGGCGATAAGCGATTTGAAGAAAAAAATAAAAAACCTTGTCACAAGAATCAAGAAGCACTGCCAAAACATATCAAAAAGGCTTAAAAATACATAAAAGAACCAAAGATCATTGAATTTTGAAGGTTTAATGACAAACTGCCTCAAAAATACATGGCAGTCACTCAACACCTGACTCCAATATATTTTTATGTTTACCGGGACGCGCTACATTGTAATATTTACAAATAAACAACCTGAAAGGTCAGGAGGCTGATAAAAGAAAATCTGACAATTTAGCCATATTTCTGGTGTATAGAACTAATGTGTTGGCTAAGTTTGTATCCTAGGCAAACCAGTGCTCTAGCCACATAAACAAAAGGTTTCTCCTTGGATTTTATCTGACTACATCAGAATAAGAAAGCTGTTACTCTTTGACATGTAGTGTATAACAGAAATCATTATATATATGGAAAGCACTGCAATCACCTCACCAGTACATTAGGTACCCATGACCTATATATTATAGTGTCTGTCAACTTTCAATGCAATTTCGCCAGATGCCAGGAAATCCATCATCCACTGATGGCCCAGTTCACTTGTAAATTCAATGACTAATTTTTCAGTTTCTGTTGCTCTTTGTTTTAACATTTTACTTTGGCAGAAAAGGAAAGACACACCTTTGATGTTGCAAGTCATAACAATAAATGACTTAAAAATAATAAAAAAGTAAGCCTTTAATGCATGTTTTCTTGGATTGAGAGTTTGTAAGCTCTTTAGGATTTTTTGCCCTAATTAAGTTCCATGTGCGTACCCCTTCTCCGCTGGAAAATTGTGTTCATTTTACATAGCTGATAGAAGCAATATACAATTCCTTAAAATCAAATTTATGTCAACAATACGTTATTCCTTACAAGTTATGAGTGTAAACAGCAGGACAAACATAAAATATTTTATGCCTCTGGCTCTACATAACTTTTGAAATATACGGATGTCAAAAGCTTGAACCCTAAATAAACTCTAAAGAATGTATTTTACAAATGTCAGATTGTATTACACAAACACATGTATGTAGTTCCATTGCCCTTACTGTATTTGTAAAAAAAAAAACAGACTTGTTCAATTTTTATCACATGTTTTTACCCATGTTTGGTCTCAAGGTAAGGTATGCACATCATGGATTCTTCGACTGGTTAGGTAAGAGAACTTAATTTTTCCAATGTGTACAAAAAATATTAAAATTGCCGAAAGCAATATAATTTTGATGGGCAATCTGATGGACAAATCATGTGAGGATATTTTGAAACTGTATTTGATACGAGTCTTTTTTTTACGACCAAGAGATTTAGCCAAATTGGCAGTTTGTAAACAATACCTACTGCCTTTTTACTGAAGGAGAGCGGTGGTCTAGTGGATAATATGACATCAGTACTGGTTTTTCAAGGAAGCGGACTCGAGAATGGTTACAATAAGCTTGAAGCTTTCATAACAATCGAGCTAAAACAAATAAGTATAAACTAAACTAAGGGCTAACGGGATAATGTGTAATCACAACTAATTTCCAGAAACAATCACTGTTGTATCACACATACAGAATTAAATTTCCATGATGTAACACTGGATGTGTACTCCAAATTGAATTATACCACCTGTTCAGCATTTAACTGGTATCCAATTCTTGCTGATATATATATATATGTATTTTAAGGATCGCAGCAAAACTTTTGTTCTTATCACCAATGATTATTTGATGACACTATTTTAAATAATGAGATGTTGATGTTCATCTTGAGAAGAAAATGACTCGCGAAAACTCTTCTTATGACCTTTCCCAGATTTATTTACACAATCTAACTGTCATATCGGCTGTCAATTTTGCATACTGATGCAATTATTGAGACAAATACAGACAAATACAGAGGCTGAAACATGTTCTCCTGGTGTTTTAATTGACAATTATGATTAACAGTATTAAATTTTATGAATCCCTGTCGCTACACAGTGAAAAAAGGCCCCTACTCAGTGAGAAAAGCCCGCTCTGAAATTTTGAAATCAGTCTTCAAAAATTGAAGCGAGCGAGAGCTGAATTTCAAAAAAAAAAAAATAAAAAAAAATTATTATGAAAATAAAAAAAAATGAGCGGGAAATCCGTTTACCAAATAATCAATTTGGTGTGGCCTAAAGTATATGTCATCGATATATTTTTTCTTTTATATCATTTTGCCTCAGTTTGGTTTTTCAGAGTTTGTGAGTTTCCTCACAATGTTTTATGGATCTTTTTCACGTGACTTACTGCGTGAGGTACTTCCATGGCTCACTGCAATGTGTCGATTATGCGGGCAAACAAATTGAGCTTATTGTTAAATATTTCTTACATGGATAAATATTTACGTAAATAAGTTACTTGTGCTCACTGGAGTTGCGCTTTAATTTCGTATGTACAGGTCGATAGATACACTTAACTAGTCTTACATATACTAGTTTATTGTGGGAAGACGACAAAAATCCATACCTGGAATGTATGTATTTCCAGTCGAGCCCACGGCAGGAGTCATATTTACTCGTCCAGCATTCAGTATAGGCCGACACTGCTGGAACCAGTACCAGTTTTACAGGCCAGGGCTGACCGAGACCGTCAGTGAAGTAAAAATATATACATCTGTATGAAGCATATGAAATTCTCTAGCTCGGTTATTGATGTTCTCTTTCAAAGGACATGGTCCTTTTTAGCCTTGCCATTTGTCCCCCACCCAGTGCATAAATTCAATGAAAGTAGAGTACATCCACCTTTCCTTCCAAATACATCTATGTAGAGTCTTTACATAGATGAAACTATGTATTACAATGTATATGCTTTAATAAAAGTATATCAATAGATCACCAACGTCGGACTTCTGGCGGCTTCCAAAAGTTGTTCATCAACTATTTGCCTATATTCACAAAACATGATCGGAATGTTTATAGGCATAATATCTCGGCACATTTTGATAACCAGCTAGATCTGCCTAGACACTCGGAAGTTATGGCCTTTTAACTGTCATATTTGGCCAAAGTAGCACTGTACGCTCTCCAACTTGAAAATGCTGAATAAACCTTTATCTGATCTTCATCAAACTTGGTCAGCATGTGTATAGACCAAGTTCGTTAACCAACTAGAGTGCCTACGTCGATTTATAGTTATGGCCCTTTATTTTTAAGTGTTTTTCGTACCATTGATTTGAAGAGCATATTATGTGACAGTTTGTAACTCTTGTTTATAATTATAGCTCTATTACAAATTGAAGCTTTATGTATACTGAGTATACTTTTTGTAGCCAATCTAGGGATATGCACAATCCCAAGATAAATAGCAGTAGGGAAATCATTCGTTAACCAATCAGAATAATTTTAAGATAAGCCAACTGATATCGCAATTTCTTGTGAAGGTCGCGCGTGATGATGTCATGCTATAAGTACATTTCTGAGTAACATAGCCGCTGCCTTTACGTTATGCATTAACGTCCTTATATATAAAGAGTTACTATAGGAGCAACATGACGTCACTGGGTACAAAGAGCTGGGGATACTACTATCACAGACTCACTTCAGTGGCATGGTAATGATTGCAGCTGATTAGCGATTAAATGTGGAGCTATATAAACGACAGCACATGCTTTCACGATGTGGCATTCATATTTGTAAGTATTGTTATTGCCAATAAAATGTAAACTGAATTTCCAAAGAATCTTTCCTCTTGGAAAACAGGAAAAGATAATTTTAGTATTGTCCAAGAACTAAGAAACAGAAGAATATCCATCAATTGTGTAACAAGAAAATATATTCATTTTAGGGTGTCCCAAACCTATGGGAGAATACGTAATAGAAAAAGGTTACATTCTTCTTGTGTACTTCTCTAACTGTCCATGTAAACAAGCGTATTTATATAACGTTACTAATCCGAATATGAGCTTTATGGGTAGTACGCTTCGTTCAGCACAGAAAAAAATGCCACATTAATAGTCTTATCTATTCTGCGCATTTCATGAATATATGCATTACGAAAATCTTCTTGGATCAAATTTTCCAAATGCATAGATGGGGCGTTTTAAAATCTTTCAGTGTATTTCTTTTTGTTACCATAACAGAATATGGGTTCAAAATTATCAAGACTAACTATGCAAGTAATATCATGTAGGTGATAATTTGTTTCTAGATGCAGTACGTTTTTATGTGTTAACTTTCCAACAAAATGAAAGGGATTAGTAATGAGTGCTTAAATATTCCTCTATCAAGAATGCGGTAGAGAAAATTATCTAAAAGGTAATATGGTTGTTTGTAATTGTAATTTTGAACAAAACGAAAGAATATGCAAATTTTCGATATTTTCATCCATTCATTTACCTTGTTTCCAAGAAAGACTATTACACTTTAAAAGTGATCGCATATTAATTGTGACGGAACGTCTTATACACCGACGGAGGACAAAAGATATGTTCTTCAGTATTCTCCTGTAGGGAAAAATTAGAAGGCATTTGAATACAATACTCTCCTTTCTTACGAGACGCCATTTATTTTATATCTTGTTATATCAGAGAAACTGGACATTTATATACGATTTGCCTGTGAAAGTAATACGATCGTTTTAGTATCATTTCTTTTTCTATTACAGCTTATTTCAATAAAAAGTTAGATGCGTATCACAGTACTGTTCCACAGTTATACATTTAAGGTCACGAAAGTTAAGACCCTCGTGATCGATTATCTAAGATTTTCAAATTGCTATGATCGACGCTATGCGATTTCCACAATTGTCCGAAAAATGTCATGCAGCTCAATTTCTGATACTATTCACCAACTAAGCTGATATATGTGCTTTTTTTGTATTTACAAAAAAAAAGTGCTAACTTTTATTTCTTTACAAATGTTATTAATTTTAAAGGATGGGGATAAGGGGGAGCATTTTTGTTCGAGAATATTTTGAGTACGGAACAGTGCGGTAGAACATTAAATGATTTTTTGAGAATTAATCTATAGCAAAATCCTGTTTCAACACTATTTTTTTACGGTGTTCCGTTTGGACAATCGTGACTTTTTATTTAAAACTAAACCGCGATACACGATGGTACGATGACGAAAACACGATGGCGCGACGGCACGATGATGAAACAACGATGGTACGATGGTGAAAACGCGATGGCACGATGATGAAATCGCGATGGTACGATGGTGAAATGTCGATGTGATATCGCGTTTTCATCATCGTACCATCACGTTTTCACCATCGCACCATCGTGCCATCGCGTTTTCATCATCATACCATCGTGCCATCGCGTTTTCATCATCGTACCATCGCGTTTTCACCATCGTACCATCGCGTTATCACCATCGTACCATCGCGTTTTCGCCATCGTGCCATCGCATTATCACCATCGTGCCGTCGCGTTTTCAGCATCGTACCATCGCGTTATCACCATCGTACCATCGCGTTTTCACCATCGTGCCATCGCGTTATCACCATCGTGCCATCGCGTTTTCATCATCGTACCATCGCGTTTTCACCATCGTACCATCGCGTTATCACCATCGTACCATCGCGTTTTCACCATCGTGCCATCGCGTTATCACCATCGTACCATCGCGTTTTCACTATCGTGCCATCGCGTTATCACCATCGTACCATCGCGGTTTCACCATCGTACCATCGCGTTTTCACCATCGTACCATCGCCTTCCGGTTAGAAAGGCGTAGCTCCGTGCACTTGAATTTTTGTCAACAATAGATGAATGTATCTCAATGTATTTTGTGAGAAGAAATTTACCATTTAGATTCTGCTGTTTTGCAAAATGTTTTTCAAAATGTTCAGTGCTCAACTCATTAAAACTGTGTAAAATCTTCAAGGCCACTTCCTTTGTATTTTATGTATGCATGAAAGTAAATAAAAAGCTGGATGTAATAGTTATTCTTGTTAGGATGTAGGAGGTACATAGTGCAATGTAAAAATGAGAGTTATTACTGACAGATATACTGTACCACTGCGCATGACCACCGGAAGGCGATGGTACGATGGTGATAATGCGATGGTACGATGGTGATAACGCGATGGTACGATGGTGAAAACGCGATGGTACGATGGTGATAACGCGATGGTACGATGGTGATAATGAGACGGTACGATGATGAAAACGCGATGGCACGATGGTGAAAACGCGATGGTACGATGATGAAAACGCGATGGTACGTTGATGAAAATGCGATATTACATCGACATTTCACCATCGTACCATCACATCATCGCGATTTCATCATCGTGCCATCGCGTTTTCACCATCGTACCATCGTTGTTTTATCATCGTGCCATCGCACCATCGCGTTTTCGTCATCGTACCATCGTACATCGCGGTTTAGGATTCAATAAAAAGTCACGATTGTCCAAACGGAAAACCGTAATTTTTACACAATGATCGGTTATATGAAATTTCACGAGGGCGCAGCCCGATTGCAATTATTTCATACGATGCATTACAGCTGGAAGGTATAAATAGTGTTCAAACATTGCTTTAAATAATTTCGATTCTATTTTTTCTCTGTGTGTGTCTGAAATTAAGAACAAATATGATAGAACTGATTCTTGATGCCTGTGTAGCGCCAAAGGGAAGGACATCACGCCCCTTTGTTTGTACATGTCGGGACCAGAAATGGTAATTTGTCTTGCGGAATAGTTCCAATTGGGCCCAAAGATATCGAGTTGTATAATGCAAATAAATTCTAGAAAGTTTTAATAATACTGCTCTGTACAAAATATTGCATGTATTTGTATGAATTATTAGCGAAACAGTTATAAATAATCTCAAGGTATTTTCAGGAAATTCAGATGGTGACACCAATGGACACATATTATATTTATTTCAATTCCAAGAATATTATGACACTAGGCCCAATTAGACATAAAACAAGCTCAAAAATAAGTGCTTTTCTGTAAGTTGATATAATTATTTTGTCGACGGGTTAGAAAATAAGCTATTAGAGATTGAAATTCATAAATGGAAACAATCAGTAACACGTGAGGAATCAGTAAGAGGAAAAGGTAACTTATTAATATATAAAGACTAATTTTGAAACTGAATTTTATGTTTAAGAGTCACTACAATTTCACTGCCGTAGTGCTATTGCAAAATCAAGATATGGTATAGCACCGATCAGAATAGAAACAGGGAGATATGAAAATCTGACGTAAATGAACAAACTAGTTTAAATTGTTCGAACTGTATTGAAGATGCACAACATGTTTTACTAAATTGTCTATTATATTCATCTGTAAGGGAGGTTTTGTATATACCTAAATGATCTTGATAATTTATCTGATGAGGAGAAATTCTGTGTATTATTCACTGATACAAATACAGTAAAGAATACAACCAAAGCCTGTTTCAATATCTCAAAACACAGAAAGATTTCATTGTATTGTAAATAATGTTAATAATATTTTAACATTGTAGTTTAGGAAAATAGTAAGAGGGAACGTTGAATATATCTACTCTCCGGATATATATTAAATCTGATCTGATACAACTTACATATCATAAAAGATTTATTTATTTAACAATACTTTAGGCAATCATTTTCTGTTGTTTTCTTTAACTTTCTTATGGATTCAGTTTCCTCATGCTTTTTACGGACGGTATATCTTCTTATATATAAGCATTTAAGGATGTACGAGCGTTTTTTTTCAGGATATCCGCCATTTTGAAAAATGTTTCTTAGAATATTGCTTTCTAACAAAAGTTTTGCCAAAAATTAATGCTAAATAATTAAAATATGGCTAATAATGTAACATTTAACCAAATATATTATGCTTTTTGCGAAAAAAAAATTTTCACCCTTATTTTTGGCTGGCATTTGCCTAAAATTGACGCAAGATTTACAATGGGGTAGGGGTAGGTAATTTGAAATATCTATTAAAGTAGATCAGGTTTGGTTTTGATATTTTTCTGACTGATATATACGTATAATTTTAAGCTATAAATAAAATAAAAGTTTTCAAGATAGCACTTTATATTATCTAGAAAATATAAATAAAAACAAAAAGAACAAAAAATGTCAAAATTCACCACTTTTAAACAGTTTTTTCTTAATAAATCTCTCAGATGCACGGTGACCCCAACTTTTTTTCTTTCCATTTTGAAGCATTTTTGTGTGTCATTAATGCTGCAAAATATTTTGAAAATCTTAACGTCAGAATTTTTTTGTAGATCTAAATAGGTTTTTTCCATTGAAAATAAAGTGGGTGGGGTAATTATGTCAACATGTAAAAATTAAAGAGAATTGTTAGTGACATTTATGCTTATATTATACTGACATCACCATATATTCATATTAACCTGTAAGACCTGAAATCCCTATAAGATTAAGTAGGATATTATATGTTTTATAAAGTACCAACATTGTTTCAAATTTACAAAATTTCAGAGATGCGTAAACAGTGGGTGAAGAAAGTACCCTATAAAATTAAAACGAGTTCGGTGACCTATGTTTTTTCTGCTCTAGTTTGTCTTAGAAACTAATGTTCTTTAAGCCCACAGGGTATGAAAAAATTTTTAACGTTAGAAAAAATTCGCTCGTACATCCTTAAATAGCTTTTATGTCAGTGACTTAGTAATCGTAATGAATATTAGGTTTTAGAATACGTAGATGTATAAAACAAGACTCAAGTGTATAGATCAAATTGTCTCTTACATTTCTGTATAGAAAGGCATGCGTTTTTTTCAAAATATTATTTCATCAATTTTGTTTATACAAAAATAAACGCCATTTTCTTTCTGTACAAAATACATAAGGAGTAAAAATACTTGAATTTAAAAAACAAGGAAGAATATCTAACAGGGAAAGCCTCCCCAAAGCCACACACGAACAACCCCCGCACACCATACACAAAAATGAACACAAAAGGACAAAACAAACAAATACAGGAACACAGTGAGGCACCGCCTTGGAACGGTCAGTGGCAAAACCACCACTGGGGAGTTGAAACCGGTTTATGGTGCTCCTAACCTCACTCTTACCCCCACCATGTTCCAAAGTCACAAGACAGTGTAAATAAAAGTAATCCCCGCCAGGTGAAACCCTAACATACGTAAAGGCAACAGAAGGTATGTAATGTAAAACACAAAGATGCCCTTGTAGATATAATATAAAAATGCAATCCTTAAGAACCTAAAACGCATGTACTCAATGCCTTTGCAGAAGACAGAGCAACAAGGGAAACACCCTTAAGGGCCCGACGGAACAGGCCAGAAGACGGAAATCAAAATAGCTCAGTCCTGGTGGGATTTAAGAACTACTAATCATAGAGTCCTCCACATGATCCGTCAGACACAATCAAAGAGGAAACCATATTTTGAAATTATTAATGCATCAAACTTTCTAATTTAATTATTGAGATTCAATAAAAATGCAACATTATCTTGTTCAAATGTACTATTAAAACTTAAGCCCAGATGTGTAATAAAAGGTTGGTCAACACACCATGGTGTATTGTATCCAACCAGACAGCATACACTAAAATACTAAATAAATGAATTCATCACATTAGTTATCTATATTACAATTAATTTGATCAGAGGCTGTTCGTATTACAGGTAAAATTCTGAGGGCAAACTCATTTATATTATAGGTCATAAGGTGACTTTCCAGCTTTAATGGTAGAGGAAGAGCCCGGGTGCCGCTCCGTGCATTATTTCATCGCGAGCGGGCACCTGGGTAGGACCAGCGGCCTTCCATAAGCCAGCTAGATGACATCCTCACATATAGATTCAATGTCCCGAGTAAGGCTCGAGACCGCATCGACGAGGGGCAATTGATTTAAAGTCATCGGCTACGGAGGCCTCTTTTGAGGATGTTTTACAGGTAAAAGTTAACATAAAAATTATGAGCACAATCCAAACAGTACATGGACATTTTACTTATGATATCTTATTTGTTTTAAAGTCTCAACTATATAGCGAAACACATATTTTACATTTTATTATCCCCCGCCGATGAAATCGGGAGAGGGTATTGAAATGGCGTTGTCGGTGCGTGCGTACGTGCGTCCGTGCGTGCGTCCGTCCGCAGCCATTTCTCAGTAACTAGCAGGTAGAATTTCATGAAACTTGAAATAAACATGAACCAACATACTGCGATGATGCCCGTTTTCTTTTCCTTTTTTTTGATTGGTCAATCTCCCTTAGAGTTAATGCCCTTGATTTAATGAAAAATGCCCAAAAATGTCCGTCTGCAGTCATTTCTCAGTAACAAGCTTGTAGAATTTCATGAAACTTGAAATAAATATGAACAAACATAATTGGATGATGCTTGTCATTTTTTCAATTGGTCAATTTTCCTTCGAGTTATTGCCCTTTAATTGTTTAAAAATCTACAGATTTGTACATAACAAACCAACCAATTGGTAGATTATCTACAGATTTGTACATAACAAACCAACCAATTGGTAGATTTTCATTAAACTTCTTTCATTCTTTTCCATGAACATTTATTATACACATGTGCGGTTGTGTACCCACCACCTTGCCTTGGTCGCACCCCCCCCCCCCCCCCCCCCCCCCCCCCCCCCCCCCCCACCCACACACAAAAAAAAAATTGCTTTTCATTCCTTTTTATTATTTGTTTTTGAAACCTTCCATGAATATTTATCAACATGCAAAGTTGTACCGTTCCCCCACCTCACTCCTCCACCCAGTCATGCCTACCACCCCGATCATAGATCCCCCCACCCATCCATTTGTTTATTTTTAATTTTCCAATAATATTTGTAATCAACATGTGATGTTTTGTACCCTCACTCGGTCACCCCCGCTGCCCCCGCCCCCGCCCCCGCCCCCACCCCTCCCCCCACCCCCCTAAAAAAAACAACAACAAAAAATTCATTTTCTGTTAAATTGATTTTGTCTTTTTGTCGGATATAATTTTTTGCCATTCCTCACCACAAACCCTTTCGGCGGGGATACTTATTCATCGAATTTGCTTTTCTGATAAATAACAGAAGTTTCTTGACTGAGAAAAGCAGCATCAAGTGTGTCAAGAATTTTACAATGAAAAATATACAGAATGTATCATAAAACGTTGTGCAAAAACCATATAAAGACCACTGGTTTATTAAAGTATGTGAAGTTGGCGAGAAGTTCGACATTCGACATTGGACATTCGATTTCAGAACAACATTGGACATTCTAACCCACACCGACATTGGACATTGGAAACCAGAACGACATTGGACATTCGAACCCAGGACGACATTGGACATTCGAAACCAGAACGACATTGGACATTCAAACCCAGAACGACATTGGACATTCGAATCCAGAATGACATTGGACATTCGAATCCAGAACGACATTGGACATTTGTTACCAGAATGACATTGGACATTTGATTTCAGAACGACATTGGACATTCGAACCTAGAACGACATTGGACATTCGAAAACAAAAGGACATTGGACATTCGAACCCAGAACGACATTGGACATTCAAACCCAGAACGACATTGGACATTCAAACCCAGAACGACATTGGACATTCGAATCCGGAATGACATTGGACATTCGAATCCAAAACGACATTGAACATTCGATTTCAGAACGACATTGGACTTTCGAACCTAGAACGACATTGGACATTCGAAAACAAAAGGACATTGGACATTCGAACCCAGAACGACATTGGACATTCAAACCCAGAACGACATTGGACATTCGAACCCAGAACGACATTGGACATTCGAAACCAGAACGACATTGGACATTCAAACCCAGAACGACATTGGATATTCGAATCCAGAACGACATTGGACATTCCAATCGAAAAGGACATTGAACATTCGATACCAGAACGACATTGGACATTCGATTTCAGAACGACATTGGACATTCAAACCTAGAACGACATTAGACAATCGAACCCAAAACGACATTGGACATTCGATACCAGAACGACATTGGACATTCGATTTCAGAACGACATTGGACATCCGAACCCAAAACGACATTGGACATTCGGAACCAGAACGACATTGGACATGCGATTTTAGAATGACATTGGACATTCGAACCTAGAACGACATTGGACATTCGAACCCAGAACGACATTGGATAATCGATACTAGAACGACATTGGACATTCGATACCAGAACGACATTGGACATTCGATACCAGAACGACATTGGATATTCGAATCCAAAACGACATTGGACATTCGAACCCAAAACGACATTGGACATTCGAACCCAAAACGACATAGGACATTCGAAACCAGAACGACATTGCACACTTGAACCCAAAACGAAATTGGACATTCGATACCAGAACGACATTGGACATTCGATTTTAGAATGACATTCGACATTCGATACCAAAACGACATTTGACATTCGAATCCAAAATGACAATGGACATTCGATACTAGAACGACATTGGACATTCGATTTGAGAACGACATTGGACATTCAAACCTAGAACAACATTGGACATTCGAAACCGAAACGACATTGGTCATTTGAACCCAAAACGAAATTGGACATTCGATACCAGAGCGACATTGGACATTCGATTTTAGAATGACATTCGACATTCGATACCAAAACGACATTTGACATTCGAATCCAAAATGACATTGGACATTCGATACTAGAACGACATTGGACATTCGATTTGAGAACGACATTGGACATTCAAACCTAGAACAACATTGGACATTCGAAACCAGAACGACATTGGTCATTTGAACCCTAAACGAAATTGGACATTCGATACCAGAACGACATTGGACATTCGAACCCAAAACGACATTGGACGTTCGAAACCAGAACGACATTGGACATTTGAACCCAGAACGACATTGGATATTCGATACCAGAACGACATTGGACATCCGAACCTAGAACGACATTGGACATTCGATACCAGAACGACATTTGAACCCAGAACGACATTGGACATTCAAACCCAGAACGACATTGGACATTCGAATCCGGAATGACATTGGACATTCGAATCCAAAACGACATTGAACATTCGATTTCAGAACGACATTGGACTTTCGAACCTAGAACGACATTGGACATTCGAAAACAAAAGGACATTGGACATTCGAACCCAGAACGACATTGGACATTCAAACCCAGAACGACATTGGACATTCGAACCCAGAACGACATTGGACATTCGAAACCAGAACGACATTGGACATTCAAACCCAGAACGACATTGGATATTCGAATCCAGAACGACATTGGACATTCCAATCGAAAAGGACATTGAACATTCGATACCAGAACGACATTGGACATTCGATTTCAGAACGACATTGGACATTCAAACCTAGAACGACATTAGACAATCGAACCCAAAACGACATTGGACATTCGATACCAGAACGACATTGGACATTCGATTTCAGAACGACATTGGACATCCGAACCCAAAACGACATTGGACATTCGGAACCAGAACGACATTGGACATGCGATTTTAGAATGACATTGGACATTCGAATCTAGAACGACATTGGACATTCGAACCCAGAACGACATTGGATAATCGATACTAGAACGACATTGGACATTCGATACCAGAACGACATTGGACATTCGATACCAGAACGACATTGGATATTCGAATCCAAAACGACATTGGACATTCGAACCCAAAACGACATTGGACATTCGAACCCAAAACGACATAGGACATTCGAAACCAGAACGACATTGCACACTTGAATCCAAAACGAAATTGGACATTCGATACCAGAACGACATTGGACATTCGATTTTAGAATGACATTCGACATTCGATACCAAAACGACATTTGACATTCGAATCCAAAATGACAATGGACATTCGATACTAGAACGACATTGGACATTCGATTTGAGAACGACATTGGACATTCAAACCTAGAACAACATTGGACATTCGAAACCGAAACGACATTGGTCATTTGAACCCAAAACGAAATTGGACATTCGATACCAGAGCGACATTGGACATTCGATTTTAGAATGACATTCGACATTCGATACCAAAACGACATTTGACATTCGAATCCAAAATGACATTGGACATTCGATACTAGAACGACATTGGACATTCGATTTGAGAACGACATTGGACATTCAAACCTAGAACAACATTGGACATTCGAAACCAGAACGACATTGGACATTTGAACCCAAAACGAAATTGGACATTCGATACCAGAACGACATTGGACATTCGAACCCAAAACGACATTGGACATTCGAAACCAGAACGACATTGGACATTTGAACCCAGAACGACATTGGACATTCGATACCAGAACGACATTGGACATCCGAACCTAGAACGACATTGGACATTCGATACCAGAACGACATTTGAACCCAGAACGACATTGGACATTTGAACTCGGAACGACATTGGACATTCGATTTCAGAACGACATTGGACATTCGAACATAGAACGACATTGGACATTCGAACCCAAAACGACATTGGACATTCAAACCCAGAACGACATTGGACATTCGAACTGAGAACGACATTGGACTTTCGAATCCAAAACGACATTGGACATACTATTTCAGAACGACATTGGACATTCGAACTGAGAACGACATTGGACTTTCGAATCCAAAACGACATTGGACATACTATTTCAGAACGACATTGGACATTCGAACCCAGACCGACGTTGGACATTCGAATCCAAACCGACATTAGTAGTTTCCCTCGGCATCGATCCTGAAAGTCTGCGAGTCCTCCTGAAAGTGTCACAGACCGTTTAAAATGGTTTAAAAAGAAACAGGAACTACTTGGTTAGTGTTCTCTCTTCTGACACCGGTTCTTGAAAGCCTGCGATTCGTCCTGAAAGTGTCGAAGAGCATTCTAAATGGTTTGAAAGGACACATGGATTGCTGGGTCGGTGTTTTCTACCTTGGCACCGATTCCTGAAAGTCTGCGAGTCCTCCTGAAAGTGTTGAAGTCCGTTCTGAATGGTTTGAAAGGACACATGGATTACTGGGTCGGTGTTTTCTACCTTGGCACCGATTCCTGAAAGTCTGCGAGTCGTCCTGAAAGTGTCGCAGACCATTCTAAATGATTGAAAAAGAAACATGGACTATTGTGACGATGTTTTCTCCCTTGGCAACGTTTCCAGGAAGTCTGCTAAAAGTGTCATAGACCGTTTATAATGGGTTGAATTGACACAGAGGCTGCTGGGACGATGTTTTCTCCCTTGGCACCTATTCCTGAAAGTCTGCGAGTGTTCCTGAAAGTGTTGCAGACCGTTTTAATGATTAAAAAAGAAACAAGAACTACTTGGTTAGTGTTACCTCTCTTGGCACCGGTTCTTGAAAGTCTGCGAGTCCCCCTGAAACTGTCACGGGCCGTTCTTAATGGGTTGAAATGATACAGAGGCTATTGGGACGGTATTATCTCCCTTGGCACCGGTTCCTAGAGATCTGCGAGTATTCCTGAAAGTGTCGCTGACCGTTTTAAATAATTTAAAAAGAAACATGAACTACTTGGTTAATGTTATCTCTCCTGGCACTGATTCCTGAAAGTCTGCTAGTCCTCCTGAAAGTGTCGCAGACCGTTTTAAATGATTGAAAAAGAAACAAGGACTATTGGGACAATGTTTTCTCCCTTGGCACCGGTTCCTGAAAGTCTGCATTGAAAGTGTCACAGGCTGTTCTAAATGGGTTGGAATGATACAGAGGCTACTGAGACGGTGTTATCTCCCTTGGCACCGGTTCCTTGAGGTCTGCGAGTGTTTTTGAAAGTGTCGCAGACCGTTCTAAATTACTTAAAAAGAAACAGGGACTACTTCGGTGGTGTTATCTCCCTTGGTACCGGTTCTTGAAAGTCTAAGAGTCCTTCTGAACGTGTCACATCCGGTTAAAGGGGTGGATGAAACCAGACTTATGAAAGGCGGGCTTTTGCATCGTTACCACCGACTCTTTATAAGTTATGTCGTTTCAGGGAACTGATGGTTGACCTTCTGCGCCAACATGAGTACCCACTCACTCGGGCAAGAGGAGGGCGATAGTAAGATAGGAGGAGGCAGTGAGGAGGACCTCACTGAACCCCAGAAACGTATAAAACGTATATGGAGCCGGTGTAATATTCAGATTTTCCCCAGTCAGTTTTTCCCCGGGGAACGGTGCTCAGAATCAGCCACGCGTGACATTATCGATTCCGCTATACATCTTGTTGATAAAGAACGACATTGGACATTCAAACCTAGAACGACATTGGACATTCGAAACAAGAACAACATTGGACATTGGAACCCAGAAGGATATTGGAAATTCGATTTCAGAACGACATTGGTCATTCGAAACCAGAACGACATTGGACATTCGAAACCCAGAACGACATTGAACATTCTTGCATAAAAACCACTTTTTTCACTGGATCCGCCCATGTATTAACGGGAGAAAAATCGTGTGAAAACAAGGCAATTCACGTGCTGTTAATACCCGATTTTTATTTTTGAAATGCTTTGCCAGGGATATATGTATGTATTTTTACGCACACTGATATTTGGCATCTGCGTCTTGTTTCTTCCTTAACATCCTCATCTTGTAGCATTATAAATACAATGTAAGCCATAGTATGTTTAGCTGTATCTGTTTCCAACCCCAAACGTACTGCCCCCATCAATGTACGCCCTAGCTTCTCTTAGAGTTCACTCCCTTTAAAAAGCGTCTGTTCAGTTATTGTAAATAACTGTGAATAAATAAGTATCGCGTGTAACTTGTGCTATTGTTCGTTTTTAGGTATTATATTTATGATTTTGGTAAGTATCAGTCGGTATGTTTTTATCTAATTTCTCGAAGAATTTATATAAACAGCTTGGAAACTTGACACTACGTTCGTACTTATCCGTACTCCAACTGCGTGTCCGTACTCAATATAACTCGAATGCAAAGTTATTATTCTTGAAATTGTGATCGAGTCCACCAAATTGTGAAATGATATGAACAATTATTGGTAATTTTATGTTTGTAATAATGAGAGATAAAAAATCGCTTAAAAACCTTCAGGAGGTGCTTTTGATAGTGTTGTTTATTTCCGGGCCCTGGATACGGATATTTAAAACATGTTTACCGTTTCCAGGAACAACTGGAATGGTAAATAAAAAATGTACCGGAATCGTCAAGTCATCACGTATGAAAACAATACATAAATCGCCGTGAAATATATTTTTATGCAAGAATAGCGACAATACACGTTTGCTTTGTGTATTAACATCTGCAGAAGCCCTTGGGATATGTTTGTGACCTCGACCTTCGGTCTCGGTCACAAACAATCCCGCGGGCTTCTGCAGACGTTAATACACAAAAAAAACGTGTATTATCCCTACATTCGAAACCAGAACGACATTGGACATTCGAACCCAGAATGACATTGGACATTCCAAACAATAACGACATTGGACATTAAAAAACCAGAACGACATTGGACATTCGAAACCAGAACTACCTTGGATATTCAAAACCAGAACGACATTGGACATTCAATTTATTTCCATTTTAAAAGAAATGAAATGTATAAAAGGAAAAAGATCTGATAATAATGAAATATTGATATTTTGCAAATGAACCACTAGGTCATGGTGGAGGTCATAATCTATCGTAACTTTACTCTGGTACAATTTAATACTGAATATTTTACCTGATTTCAAGTTAACATGATCCAAGTCACTGTTCAGTCTCGTGGGTGTATTTAATAAGAGACGATCCAGTGACCCCACCCTCTCATTCACCTTAAAATCCGGCGAATTTAGACTTTTAATATATTGATATTTTATTCTTTTATAGAAGAAATTATCGGCAAAACTTATATTAGTGGTATTTATAATAGGTGAAGCGGAGGGACCAACCGACAGTCAAATACAAAAGCTAACTCGGTTTTCTTTTTGTTAATTACTTCTTTAAAAGATGAAGTTGTATAAAATATTCCGGCTAAACCAAACGTCAAATATTGGTCAGACTGCCCAATTAAGATATAGTTACCACACATTTTCCAAGAGCGCATGCCCGTGGATCCATATAGATCTCCAACCTCCTAAATCCTCTTTTATCGCCCCCCCCCCCCCCCCCCCGCACACACACACACACACCATTGCTCTACAATGCATAAAGCTAATTGTGGTCCATTTCTTTGTAAAAAAACAAATTTTAATGTTACGTAAAATACAGAAAAATTTTAGTCTGGATTTCGTACTAAATTAGATCAAAATTGCTGATGCGAAACAAATTAGAATTCAATTATGAACCATTGTTAAAATGTTGCGTATTAAAAAGAACTGCAATAATTACGCACATAATGACCTGAAATGATATTAACACATATTCTCCAAATGCACAAATGCAAAAGAAAACTTTTTGATGCTACTGCACAGGTATTTAACAGCTTTGAAAGAATAAAATAATAATATTTCGTCCACAGCAACAGTGGCAATTCTTTTGTACATAGCCAAGTCGGGAAATTCAACTGTGAGTCTGAACACCACTAAATCCGGCTGTTCTTTATTTCATATAAAATACACTTACTTTATAACGGTTTCGACATTTTCTAGCATATCCGATTTTCAGAGACTTATATTCCCATAAAGTACTACATCGCTACTTTAGAAAAACAAAAAGAAAAGGGGGTGTTAACTTTTATATAAGAAAATTACAGTTCGTTAATGCAACCCGCTGAATTTACTCTTTTTCGCTTCTTTCAATTTCTCTTTTCGAGACATTAAATTCTTACGCCGCCATTTTTACATAGCATGCGATAGGAACATGCCGATTTCGATAGAACGCTAAGTGATACATACTGAAACGCGGTAGAGTAAAAGAAAACACGATGCTATTGAGAATGGGCACGAGGAATGGGAGAAAGATTAGCACTATTTATATTTGGACTACTTGTGATTAGACCAGCCGAGGCTTACATTTGATTTGGTAGTGATCTGCCTATGAGAAGCTCAGACTCACACATTGTGCAAAGCAGCTGACCTCTACTTGGCTTCTTTTTTAAAGAAGCCACTTGTATTTAATGTATTTGCTTAACATTTGTATGTGCACATGCCCAACTGGAAGCTCACGTGGCAATTTACGACAACGTTTACGACAATACTGACATTGAAACGTGCAAGAAGACTCATTTTCTATGATTCTTTCCAGGTCCGGCTTCTGTTACTTTATGGTAGTAAATGACTTTATCGCTTGTCTCTCCATATACATCTGTCACATATATTGACCTTATTTACAACAATGTCTATAAAAGTGTTATCCGAGTGTTATTAGAACGGATTTATTTTCCCACATCGCATTGAATGTACACTACAAACCTAGGTTAAACCTATTCCTAACCTTATTCAGTATATTACACACTCAGTGCGGTAGTATGTTTAGGACATGCATTTATTCTTATTTAACATTAAATTATCTCGTGCACACGACATCTTATCTCTTGTGAACGACATCTTATCTCGAGCGCACGACATCTTATCTCGTGCGCAAAATATCTTGTCTCGTGCGCGCGACATCTTATCTCGTGCGCTTGACATCTTATCTCGTGCAAACGACAGCTTATCTCGAGCGTACGACATCTTATCTCGTGCGTACGACATCTTGTCTCGTGCGCACGACCTTTTAGCATTTGGAACTGGCATGGCAAACCGGTCTTCCAAGCCTAGTTGTGTATGTACTAGGAATGTTATGGTTAAATGATTTTGGCTTTTAATTTGTGGCAGCTCGTCTGACAAACTCGTAGATGATATATTTCCAGGGGCAACGATAGCCTGCTACCAACTCCCGTCCGTTGGAAAATCTCTTGATCTGCCGGCATTTATTTTAGTTTCGTGGATCATTTTCAATGTCTTTAAATTTACAAAAATCCGCGCGAGTTTTCGTCAATTCCGGTGACGACATTTTTAGAAATATTAAGTATGATACCCGGTTTTAGCAGACGACTTTTGAGATATTTACACGTGCATAATGCACTGGTTCGATGTTATTTTGGAATCATTTCAGTTGATATTATAATACAATTAAGGATGTAAACAATTAATATATTAACATACAAAACCGTTTAGATATTATTATTTTAATTTTCCGCCATACAAAAGTTCCTGATTTTTCGTACAATCTAATCCCACATAATTTTATCCACTCTCATACAAATGTCGATTCCTTGTCCAAATAAATAATTAAAACGTTCTTTGTATTTTAGCTGAATCACCGTTTGACGCCAAGTAAAAGTCGTATACGAGACACCTCCACACTTTCGTACATGTAAAATATACAAAATATTTCAGCGTTAAAGTTTATACTTGAAGTAAGGAACGTAGATATATCGCTTAAGTTTAATATATGTAAGTATGCGTATCTTTAAGGCAGGGTCCTTCAACCCCTCCGTGACAAATCATATATATATATATATGGTGCCGCTTTCTAGCCACTCGCATGTTATTCACTTTAGTGAATTAATTCTGCTTTGTACAAAATCACGGCTACTAAACGCTAGCGCCACCACCAAATTGTGGTGATAAGGAAAAGAGCTATCGACATTTCCGTGGTGCAGCTATCGCCCGTTTCTACTTGTAAACACGTGAGTAAAATTTATATTTTATCTTGTATTTTTATTGATAGAACTTTTTTCGAAAATCGGAGAATGTAGTTCCGTGAAATAGCACTTTTACTACAGGTTGGCTGTAATTTCATTAAAATAATATGCAAATTGTGGTGTCAGGAGCTTTTCTCCCGAATCTGACAGTGGCATATTTTCATATCGGCCAGTATTCGAACACCATTCCAATTAATTGACACACTGTAAGAACATACCTGTGCATGCAAATGGTGTGGTGGCGCTAGCGTTTAGTAGCCGTGAAAATAAATAGAATCATATTTCTTTCCTACAAAAGTACATGTACGTAAATACACATGTTTTCAACTAGAAAAGAAAATAACATGGTCATTATATGCCTTTTAGTCACATTAAATATATGTTGATTTCTTGTATTAACAGTATATTTATTAGGTCGTGGACAGATGCTGTTTGCTTTGTATAAATGTATTTCCATACCGGAACTTGCAATTATAGGTGCACGTATATAGACGCGTGCACGCATATATGGACGTGCACGAGTAAATTTATATACACGCGCACGTTCATATAAGCATGCACCTAAATATTTACATTTGCACATATATTTTTTATAAATGCGCTATATTTTGAAATGTGCGCGCACGCAAAGGAGATTCCGACCCAAATGGTACACCATAGTTATGTACAGGCAGTCTGTTAACCCAGGCATCCTGGGTAAAAGACGAAATATGATATATATGACCTGTATTGCCGGCTTATATACCTGTGTCATGAACTTACTTTCAATTTTCACTAGTTTATTTAATTCGTTTTATGAATACAACAAGATTTAGCTTACCAAAAGGTTCCTTCTAGCGCATATTAAATATTCTTTTTTACGTGCATTCTTATCTATTTATTATAAGAATACTTAAAATTATTTCACACAAACATTTATTTAACTTAGAATAATAAAGAAAACACCTTTAGATGAGCGATTCTACCTAAATATGATCAGCAGACAATGAATAATAAATACCATCACTGTCAAAATTTCGGGAACCAATGTCGACAGCTGTCCTAGTGGCACAGATCAGAACTTGGTCGAATGCCTGCTTACTTTTAATAGAAATACAATGGCAGATGCCGGTAAACGCATTGCATGAATGGATAGTTACAGCTCCAGAACGACTACACCAGGAGAAAAAGGGCTTTTATATAAGTTGGCACCAACAAACTAATGGGTTTGAAAAAAGTGCGTACAAAAAGTTCTCAACTTGAAAATTACAAAACAATTAATCAAAAGGCAAGAAATTACAAAGTTCGAAATATTTATAGCTCAGTAAAAGGAAGAAATGCATTATACAGGTCTTGATAAAAACAAGGGAAGTAATTGAAATGTTGCATTCCGGTGACGGTACGTATCGTGCAATAGCATTCACAGACAAGTGAAAAATCTCGAATAACTTTATTAATACAGTATGTTTTGATGGTAATACTTAAAATGTAAAAATAATAAAGTTGGTATGAAATAAATCGTAAAAAGAACCTCTGGATGCAGCAAAGAATGCAACCGAGAAGAATAATAGTAGACGATATTTTTGGACGGGAGACTAATTCTAGATGATGAATATTCATTTAGTTAATTCAGCAAATTCTCATGTGTTTCCGTAACATAAAGTGTGTCAGTAATTAAGTTTTAAAGCCTTCTTAAGAAATATAGCATTTATTTCAAGATATCTAAAAGAAAATATTTTTTTGTTGTTGTTGTTGTCGAACGATCTGGAGGCATGCCGCTTTAAGGTGACTTTAGACCACACTTTGTTTCTACAATGTAAGATAGTTATTATTCTATGTTTATAAGTATATGCTGAGAAGAGAATGACTGAATAAGTGTGCAGATAAAGTTGTAAAAACAGGGCCTAAATTGTCCACCTATCATCTTTTAGAAAAGCTGTATTATCAGGGGCGGATCCAGGAATTTGCGTTAGGGGCGCAACTAGTTGTGTCCGGGGGCATGTCCTCCGGAAAGCTTTGAAAACAATGGTGCACTCTGGGTGTTCTAAGGTATTTTATTTGGTATTGCAAAAGGACAGATTCTGTGACAAAATCATCCCAAATAACTTGCTAATTAAAGTCATGTTTAATGACTAATTAGACTTATTCTTGCGTGTAAGTATCTCAGAATGGAATTTCTTAGCCTTATTGGATTTCTGAGGATTTTTATGGGGAGGGGTTACAAAGGGCTATTAACATAGAAATGGTAAAGAATGTTATAGAAGCTAATGCAAACTTTGTTGGATATTTATTTAGCGAGCGTAGCGAGCTAGAAAAAAAATGCATATTTTATATTTTTACCAATATCAAAAGGCAGATTACCTACATTTTGTTTGCGAGCGTAGCGAGAAAGGAAAAGTTCATATTCTGTATTTTCAACCCCAAACAAAAGATAAATACTTATGCGAGCATAGCGAGCAAGAAAAAATGCATATTTTTATTTCATTTTTTTTCACCCAGAACTAAGATATAAAGCGATAAATTACGTATGCGAGCGCAGCGAGCTAAAAATAATGCGCAATTTGCACTTCTTTCATTTTCACCCAGAACTAAAACTAATTACCTATGTTCCGGCGATTTTAGTGTGTGTGTGTGTGCGTGCGGGAAGTTGGGGAGGGGGGGGGGGGGGCGCCTAGTGTGCCCACCTACCCGGATCCACCCTTGATTATACCAATATTACCAGAATTATTAACATCAAGTTCATGTGGGAGGAAAAGTAGGTCACTAGGTCGTGGTGTGTCTTTAACACTTAAAGTACTGATTTCTTGAGTACCATTGTTTAAAGACCCACCACCTACTTTTTTCACCCACAAAAACTTCATGAAAATCATTCTTAAAATACAGGTAATATGTATAGGATAGACGACGAATGCCGTTGTCTACGGGATATATACAACGAACAAAGCGAGTTGTATATATCCCGTAGACAACGGCACGAGTTGTCTATCCGACTTAGACCACGTGACATAAAAACTGCAATTAGTGAACTGTCCTATGCGTTCTATAGAAATTAGGATAAACGTGTTTTTATAAGAGTGATATTATTTTTGTACCGTTAGGCGCTTATTTGTCAGTAGGGCATGTGAAAGAATGCAGGTTACTTTGTATAAATTCAGTTTTACTCAAATACCGGATTTACTAAAATTTGACGTTCATTAACACTTTGAGTCATTTTCAATCGCAAATGCTAAACAGTTGAATATGGACACATCGATGTGGGTTCGAGCCTCACTCGGGGCGTTGAATTCTTCATGTGAGGAAGCCATCCAGCTGACTTACGGAAGGTCGATAGTTCTACCCAGGTGCCCGCTCGTGATGAAATAATGCACGGAGGGGCACCTGGGGTCTTCCTCCACCATTAAAGCTGAAAAGTTGCCATATGACCTATCATGTGTCGGTGCGACGTTAAATCATAAAAAAAGAAATATATGGATTTCTCAAAAATACTCAAAATTGAACTACTGAACAATTAGTTTTTGTGAGGATGCATGTTGGCGAAACACAATGACATATACGTTGATTCAAGAAAATAGCCCGATTCCGAAACTACAAAAAAAGGCTGACAGCAAATCGGAGGTAAACATGTTGGATAAAAAAAATACTGTTGTTTGAAGTAATCTGGTATCTTAAGTATTGACTAGTGCTTACTGGTAATATACATAATCACGTACAAATTATCAGATTCTATTAGAAATCACTTTTCAACAATCGGTATAAAGTGACAAAATAATTATGATTATTTTCATTTTTGTTCTCATAAAAACAGGAACCAGTGACGGTGTTTATTTATTTGTTTTGTTTATCAGGATATAGTTAGTTCGTAGATGCTCGTAGGACTACGAACACTTTTAACTATATCGTGCCTTTCTTGTAAGAATGATGTAGTTGTTCTACTTTCTAACAGGGCTTAGTTGTTCTAAACTTTAACGGGCTGTTAGTTTAGTTTAGTTTAGTTTATACTAATTTATTTTAGCTCGATTGTGATGAAAGCTTCAAGCTTATTGTAACCACTCTCGAGTCCGTTGCCTGGGAAAACCAGTACTGGTGCCGTATGAGAAGTCATGGTCGTGACCCCAATGATGCTCGAACCCACGACCCCTGCATTAAGCTGTTAAACTAACCGCTTGTTAAATTTCTATTCAAGATACTAGTCTTGGTGGGTGATTTGCACGTTTCTGGATATGTTTATGTTCGGTCTCGGTCACAAACAATCCCGCGGGCTTCTGCAGACGTTAATACACACACAAAAAGTGTATTATTCCTACATTAATATTTAGACGTTATCAACTGAATTTACCTCCAAGTCAATCTTATTTTTTATCCCATTGATAACTGGTGAGAATATTGCAAGGTCATTTAACTCCGGCGTTAGCCTGTATTGTTAGATGGTAAATTGACACGAAATTCACGCGTATTTTGACCAAGTTTCCCCCGATATATATACAACGCTTCTGTTGTATATGAAATATAGACGGGTACAAGTCTGCTTTGCGATTGGCTATTTACGAGTTATCGTGGTCTAAACAGCTATACTACAAGTTTTCATGTGGACAATTTAGGCCTTTCCTGAATAAAAGTGTTTTGACAACTTCATCTGCAAACTTATTCAATCGATCTCTTTTTAGCATAGTTTCAAAAATATAGATGAATAACTATCTTACACTGTAGAAACAAAATGTGATTGAAATTTAACTTAATACACTGATTTCTATACATTTTACTACAGTTATTCAATAAAATGTTTAGAAATTACACACATGGTCTTGGCCTAATATATGTCACTGTCAGTTTGTACCTAGATACTTGTTATTTCTCATTTTCTTCATGCGAAACGTGTATAATTACCATCATGGAAATACAGTTACAGTCCATAAAATAAACAAACGTGTTTGTAAACATGGACGGGTCCACGCGGAAGGGGAAGAAGCATTTTATATAAATATTTCCATAGCGAAATATTATACGTGGACGCAGCTTGACCCCGATGGTTGACCTTTGCATTATAATACACAATGAGGCACAACCTATTACTGAAAAGGAGTGTACTTAAAACACGAGCTGCACGAGAAAAAGGAAATATAAATTTGTGTAAATATAAATTAGTGTATTAGAAAGTTTTAGTTAATCAAATGTAAGTGTATATACTTTGATACTGCACTGTATACAAACTAATTCCATATAAATATACAGGGCTACCCTAAGCACCCTAAGGCCTTGATTTCTATAATGAAATAATCGATATGAATAATCAGCCCAAGGTCAACCATCGCGGTCAAGTTGCGACTACTATATAGTACATATCCGTAGCCCTGACCAACCTATAAACCGGGCCAGTCTATTTTATAAGTGCAACAACACGGTTGACCCATTGAAACGAGCTGTAGTTTGTGGTGCCTCTTTAAATATAAACACTATAGCCTATTTATCAACGGTTAATGCAAATGCGATAATGTTAGGCACTGATAGCCATACGAGAACTGTATGCAGATATAGACTTGTCATAGTACGATACTCCGGGAAATTTAAAGTGGTAGTATTGGACTGGGAATTCATGGCATGCACAGTGTCTTAAGCTTTTTTTTTTTTTTTTATTTTTTTTGATGTATCAAGTGATTAACTTTTGGTAATACTAATGGCGGTTCATTCCACAGGTTTGGACTAGTAGTACAGAAACTTCTGTCATTGAATGTTTTGCACTGTATCTTGTTTGGAACTATCAAATTCCCTCCTGTTTAAGCGCACATGTTTAGGTACACAATATAGTATAGCATTACAGTAATCCAGATGACATTGTGAAATAACTAGAGTCAAAACTAGCATTTCAGTGGATGCTTTGGTTAAATATTTTCGGATGTTCTTTATTCGTAGTTAATTCAACATGACTGTATGACATTTGCGATTAACATGATCTTTAAAGGTCAGGGTTTCAACAAGGAATGTTCCAAGATATCTAATTGTGCTTTCACGATTGATATCATCACCAGCAATGTTAATCGAATTTCTTCAATTGAGGTCTGCTACCAAACATAATAAATTTAGTTTTTGAAGTATTCATTTTCATTTTGTTTCTATTCACCCACTCGTTGACTGTAAGTTGTAAGTGCGCACCGTTCGGAGTCTCCGACCGCTTGTGATTCTACGAAAGCAGATGTGGGGCGAAAGCTTTTATTTGCTATATGGCCATCAGCAAAACGTAGACTGATATGAATTGGGAATGACATCAAAAAGAGTTTCGGTATAGGTCAGAAACAGCCACTGGCCAAGGCAACTGCCTTGGTGCACATTGCATTCAAGCGCACGGCCTGGTAAAATATCGTATATTGTTGATATTAGCCTTACAAGTATAGAGGCCTTAAGTAGGAGTCTACCCATTAAAGAACTGTTTCACAGACCATACTGTGCTTTTAGGACATCTAGCAGATTGTTGACAGTGTCGAATGCCGGACTTGCAATAAGGACCGTGACTTTCTATTTCTCCATACCACTTAGAAGATCATTAACCAAACGAAGCAGCGCAGATTCACAGGAGTAATATTTCCTTTGATTTTTGGTGTCAAAAGGTGAAATGTATTTGTATCGGATTAATGTACCAATTATATCAAAATAAAAAGTTAGTATACGCTAACGTGAGCCCGGTAATGCATGGCTGCACTTTATATATACACTTACGGCGGTACATAACTCTATACATGTACATCGTTTTAGTATAGGATAGACAACTCGTGCCGTTGTCTACGGGATATATACAACGAGCAAAGCAAAGCGAGTTGTATATATCCCGTAGACAACGGCACGAGTTGTCTATCCGACTTAGACCACGTGACATAAAAATTGCAATTATTGAAAACTCTCCCACGCGTTCTATAGAAATTAGGATTAACGTGTTTTTATAAGAGTGATATCATCTTTGTACCGTTAACGCTTATTTGTCAGTAGGGCATATGAAAGAATGCAGGATATTTGTATCAATTCAGTTTTTCTCAAATACCGTATTTACTAAGATTTAACGTTCATTAACACTTTGAGTCATTTGCAATCACAAATGCTAAACAGTTAAATATGGATTTCTCAAAAATACTCAAAATTGAACTGCATGCTGAACAATTAGTTTTTGCGAGGAGTTTGCATGTTGGCGAAACACGATGACAGATACGTTGATTCAAGAAGATAGCCAGGTTCCGAAACTACAAAAAAGGCTGACAGCAAATCGGAGGTAAACATGTTGGATAAAAAATATTGTTGTTTGAAATAATCTGGTATTTTACTATGCAATACTGCTTACTGGTGAAATACATAATCACATACAAATTATCAGATTCTATTAGAAATAACTTTTTTACAATCGGTGTAAAGTGACAAATAATTATGTTTATATTAATTTTTTTGTTTGTTCTTATTTAAACAGAAACCAGTGACGGTGTTTGTTTATTTATTTATTTATTTAGTTAGTTACATAGATAGTTATTTAGTATTTTTTATTTATTTATTTTGTTTATCAGGATATCGTTAGTGCGTAGATGCTCGTATACGTAGGACTACGAACACCTTTTAGTATATCGTGTCCTTCTTGTTCTACTTTCTAACTGGGCCAAGTTGTTCGAAACTTTAACAGGCTGTAATTTAGTTTAGTTTATACTAGTTTGTTTTAGCTCGATTGTGATGAAAGCTTGAAGCTTATTTTACCATTCTCGAGTCCGTTTCCTATGAAAAACCAGTACTGGGGTCACATGAGAAGTCATGGTCGTGACCCCAATGATGCTCGAACCCACGACCACTGCATTAAGCCGTTAAACTAACCGCCTGTTAAATTTCTATTCAAGATACTAGTCTTGGTGGGTGGGAAACACTAGTATGATGTTTTAATTTTACTGTAAAGATGATTTAGTGTTTATAATCCTTAACAAGTACATTTGATTTTCTAAACTGTCGAAATCTACTGATAATTTAAAAGTTAATCGGCCGTTAACTCAATCGCCTGATAAAGTTTCGAACAACTGGATCCAGTTGTTTGCAAATGTAAGGATCGTGCTGACATGTCTATTTTATAACAAATGAACAAAAAAAGTTACAACTGTTGGAAACGTTTCAGTGAATGTGTAAATTACGTTTTTACCCAGTTTGTTCTACACTACAAATACGTGGTTTATTGTAATTCAATTTTATTGATATCCAATAACATGGGGTCATTTTTACGATATTAATATTTAGACGTTGTCGACTGAATTAACCTCCAAGTCTGTCATATTTTTTATCTCATTGATAACTGGTGAGAATATTGCAAGGTCATTTAACTCCGGCGTTAGCTTGTATTGTTAGATGGTAAACTGACACGAAATTCACGCGTTTTTTGCCCAAGTTTACCCCGATATATATACAACGCTACTGTTGTATATGAAATATAGACGGGTACAAGTCTGCTTTGCGATTGGCTATTTACGGATTATCGTGGTCTAATTATATTTAGAAAGGATGCACTAAATATTTTAGATAAGGTCTTTTACATCACACAGCACATAAAATTAAACTGATCGTATGGCTTATGACCATAAAATCAGTTTTCTAAAGGAAATAAACTATCTTACCAACGACCAGTATTTGACCACAGCGGCACCCTTTACGCAAAGATTTCACTACGTTTTATATTTATTCCATACTAGAGGCGATCTTGTCTCATAATTTTTTTATATTTGTCTTCAAATGAATTGTATGACCATTTTTGTACGATTAAGGCAGTACTTACCAAAGTTACTGAACGTATAAGGGAATAATTTTTTTCTAAATATATGTATCTATACGAAGAATATTCAATTAATACCCGTAAATGTTCACATTTCTTCAGATATCATCAAAAATCGATGAAACTGTTATATAAACAGAGGATATTACATGAGTGTCTTTCCATGTTGAATTTATTAAACTCGTTGAATAAAATTGATAAAATGCGAGGCTATTAAACTCGTTGAATAAAATGATAAAATGCGAGGCTATGCCGAGCATTTTATCAATTTTATTCAACGAGTTTAACCCTTTCGCTGCAACACTATAATTTCAAAATTGCCAACGACGTTCACGACGTCATCTAAATAAAACCGTCACTTTTCGAACGTTGACGTTTGTAATATTAGCGCGACGTTTCGTTAATTGAGTAGTAATTGGGAGTTTGTAAATATGCAAAAGAAGGCGCGTGTTTTAGATATTATAGTTTACTGAACTTTTTATCATTTTTATAAAATACAAGTGCTTGATTCTCATTCAAAACATATGGTCAGAGTTAGTTTATACTTATTTTATTATAGCTCGATTGTGATGAAAGGTTCAAGCTTATTTGAACCACTTTTGACTCCGTACTAACCAGTACTAACGTTCCCCTTTATACAATCAGAATTAAAAATAGCCAATATAAAATTTACATTATCATTGAAACATGTGAGGTTTTACTTGATAGCAGTGATGTATATGTCGCCAGATATACAAACATACGTAACAATAAACAGAGAAGGGAATTTTTGCATTCCACATCTCGAGCAACTTTTTTTAAAAACGTTTATTTATTCATCATGTTTAGTAAACGTCTTGATTTGATAATATGAAAAACGGATGAATACGGATGAACGGAAGCCATACTCAGCATAATCAGTGATGTTTTCTTCATCGCTGTAAACATACAGTTTATGTATGTACATAGTTTTTCTGTCATGTCTTCAAATCTCATTCAATTGGTTGATACATAGTGATAAAATTCTATGCCAGAACTGCTGATACAGGAACGGACGGCAGTGTCATTGACGCAACCGCAACTTTGCCATAAAATTACGGTGTGAACTGCGAGTGAAAACGAATTCGGTGCCCTAACATATATGTAAAAACGTAAACAAATACGCTTGCAAAAGTAGTATGTTATCATGATTAGTTTTGGATTATAATGTGAAATTTAAAACATATATTTAATGGACTTTTACTAAAGTAAAATTGTGGCTTTACGTATGAAGGTTGCATACATTCATTTTATTTAAAAGTATGATTCAAATACATTCAAAAATGGAAGCAGTTTATCTATACATGTATAAAATTTGTTATGCTACAAAGCACAAAACAAAGGCAAAAGTACACAGGTTGGGCGAATAAGTTCTCATATATACATTTATTTTGGCCCTACCAAAACGAAAGATAAAATATCTATTGCAACTTTGCATATGTAGTTAACTAGGATTACCTGAAACGGGAAAGAGAAATGATAAATACCACAATGCCCTGCATTGCATACTAGTACTCTAAGCATTGTAATAAACTTCGCCTCAATTAAACTGAATTCGGTACTGTTCTGATAAAAAGACGCTAAATTTGATTTTGCAGTCGTGAAAATATGCCCGTGTTTACTGGTTCATATTAAGCTTTTATGGAAGTTGTCTCCTTAATTATTTTTTTCTGAATAAGATCGGGACTATGAAAGTGAATAGATTAATGATGTTGTTCATTCGCGTTCAAGTAAATATCCAGACGGTGACAGTGTGTTCCTGCGGTACGAAATAGTAAACCTCGACGTATCTGTGGTAGTGTACTTTTTTTCCCACAATCTGTGCACGAGAACCATGTTCAGCGTCGTCATTAGACCCTACGCCTCGGGCAAACGGTGACTCCTTCCTGTTTCCCTTCCTTTCAAGCATTTCCTCAACCTGATTCACAAATTGCTGTCTGGTTGAAAGATGTTCACAAGAAAGCGAATTGACCACTCCTTCAATGAGTTTTAATGGATGGTCGATATTATGTTTATATGAAATGTAAGCGTTAATAGTAAATCTCTGAACAAGATAAAAAAAAATAACTTTTTCCTCATTTTCGATGTTTTTTGATGATCAAAAGTAAAAGTTAATTAAAAGCTTATCTTTGACGTTCACATCACCCATGTATTTATTATATTTGGTTACGATCTTGTGTTTCTCGTCACTACTTAGACTGGCCCCCGTCCCTAGGTTTGTTCTTATTTACATATCATTTAGAAGGTAGTAACTCAAGAATGTTGTTTCTACATTGATATTTTTTATTGCCCCTGGTTCCAAACATAGGTGTATGGTTCAGCCATCAGATAAAATTGTGCTATTTTAGAGTCTTAAAATTTCTAATAAAATGTGTCCTGTATTTATTGAAAAAATAGCCATGCAGCTAGGGAGCCAGGCTAGTTATTACTGGGAAAGTATTCTACAACTTAGGCCTATAGACCGTAGCGGAGAATGCTGGATCCATCCGTAGCGGAAAATGCTGGATCTGTCCGTAGCGGAGAATGCTGGATCTATCAGTAGCGGAGAATGCTGGATCTGTCCGTAGCGGTAGCTGCTGGATCTATCCGTAGCGGAAAATGCTGGATCTATCCGTTGCGGAGAATGCTGGATCTGTCCGTAGCGGAAAATGCTGGATCTGTCCATAGCGGAGGATGCTGGATCTATCCGTAGTGGAGAATGCTGGATCTTTCCATAGCGGAGAATGTTGGATCTGTCCGTAGCGGTAGCTGCTGGATCTATCCGTAGCGGAAAATGCTGGATCTATCCGTTGCGGAGAATGCTGGATCTGTCCGTAGCGGAAAATGCTGGATCTGTCCACAGCGGAGGATGCTGGATCTATCCGTAGCGGAGAATGCTGGATCTGTCCGTAGTGGAGGATGCTGGATCTATCCGTAGTGGAGAATGCTGGATCTGCCCGTAGCGGAGGATGCTGGATCTGTCCGTAGCGGAAGATGCTGGATCTGTCCGTAGTGGAGGATCCTGGATCTGTCCGTAGCGGTAGCTGCTGGATCTGTCCTTAGCGGAGGATAGATCCATAGCTGGCAGCGTGGAAAGTACTCAACGTTTTTACTCTTTTTAAAAAAAATATATTTTCCTTGAATGTCATGCAAAGAACGGCGCCATTTCTCTCTTAAATTTTGATCCTTTATTGTAGCTGTACGCTTTTGATTGCTTTTGATTGCATTTGGCATCATGTATTTGATGTAATGCTCCGGTCAAAAATATTTTCAAAAACTAAGAGGCTAATCTATAGCGGATGTGAAAAACAAACTGTCAAAATATACATAATAAAAACTGTTAAACAATGTGTCTTGTTCAACGGGTTACAAAATGTAAATATTTCAAAATGTTTTGGATTATGGTGCGGGTAAACATATTTCTAAACCACTAAGTACTCTGTATATCTCGTTTTCGCCGGTACTGTTCATCCTGGGCTTATTGATCAGACTCATGTACGACGGAAAATAAATACTTTCGGTTCATTTATTATTAGTTTTCTCTACCAGTGAACTTTGAATAGTGCCTCGGTGCTGGAGCCTCGGTATGTGTACGAATGAACTGTGCCACATACTAGTATAGGCTGTATGCTATCACAAGCGTCCAAAAGCTTATTTTATTAGACAATAAACATTTTAAAACCGTCTGCCCTATATATGTGTCGTCTTTTTAATCATTGTGCAAACTAACAACCAATTTTATCAAAATTTGATATATATTTTGATATACAACGAGTATTTGTGTGTGTGTTGGAAATGATTTCTTATTTTTATGTGGTGTTAGAAAATTATTGAAATATTTTGTTTGCCTACATTTCAAAGTTTATTTCCCCATCATTTATACTCTAATCATGATTGAAATGTAACTTTAATGTAGTGGTCGGCGGAACTCAAACAGAAACTGTACGTAAGAACTCATTTATTATCTGCTAAAACTGCCATTCCTTATTCAACGAGTTTTTCGATGTTTCAAAGTTCGATATTTATAAGTTAAAGAAGAGTGAATTCGGGGTAGGGTGCAGGCTGAACTTTGGAAACATAAACGTGGAAGTAATGGTTCAGGTGGTACCGTATAAACATACATATTTTTTATGTCATCAACATAATATCATTTTGTTACTTGTTCGTCTTTGTCACAATTTTTATCATCATGTTAATTGTGAACATCAACGTCAAATGAACGTATGCTTGGCATAACGTTCTGGCATATGTTTTGGGCCACTCTCATCAGCAGCATTGATGTTACTATTTCGTTCCGGCGGAAAACACTTCCATCCATATGTTCATCATTTTGAAAAATGTTACGCTGATGATATTATACATGTCCAGGTGTGTAACGTCTTTCCACGTACATTTCAATTATCATAAATGTTCCTTTTTCCAAATACTGTCGTCGTATGGAACAAGCTCTGATCTGAAACAGTTCTGCCCACGCTTCAATATTTCAAGCAGGCAGTAAACCAACTTATTACATACTCGTTTCTATTCCCCGTTAAGTTACACTGGTACCGGAAACGTCAATATTGTTCCATATACTGACGCCTGAATTTCATATCGGTGCGTGACGTAATTCAGTGTGTGTTGTTGCACTATTTTTTTCTATTTAGTTCAGTATTGTCAATCCTATTCAGGCTATTGAACATATTTATGATATTTACATAATATTTATACGTGTAGATGCGTATGTAATAAAAAGGTTATTATATTTGCATCGGGAAATATGCACTCGTTCTTCAGCGGAAGAATATTGCGCTCCTAAAGTCGCGCAATATTTCCGCTGAAGAACTCGTGCATATTTCCCGATACAAAGCTAATAACCTATAAATACATGTAGTTTGTTGTAAAAAAGTGTATTATTAACCTAATTTTACTGGATGGAAAACAATATAAAATAACTAACATGCAAGTAAAATGCTTTAAGACAGCAAAAGAAACGTTCTCACATGTGTAATATAATTGTAGGGTAGAAAACATACCATAGTTATACAAACTTCACCGTCTATTTTCAATGAAGGCGCAAATCCCATTCAGAACTAAGGACAAATAAATTGTTTCGTACAATATATATCATACAAATTTCATACGTTAACCATTATGCATTTCACTCAAGACAGTATAAACAAAGGCTCAATGTGCCAAAAATTTCGTTTTCACGCAATTTTTATAGGTATACAATATCAGATAAATCTACATAGACAAGTTCAATTATCAACGTAATTGAATATTTACGGCGCGAAATTTCACGTAGTCGACGTCACAGCGGAAATGACTTCAATAAATGTGCAAAATAACAACTATTTACATTTCATCAAATCTTCTTTTTAGCAATAAAATACTGAAATAAACGTTCTACATCAATCCCAAATTGAGCGGGTTTCGGGCCACAAAAGTGGCCCTCTGGCAATTTTGGTACATTAGTCGGGCCACAAAAGTGGCCCTCTGGCAGTCTTAGGGTTAATAAATTCAACGTGGAAAGTCACAAATGTAATATTCTTTTTATCATAATTATGTCAGCTTTTCCTGTCGAAACATTAAAAATTCTACTTTCTTTTCCTATATACCAGTCAGTTTGACTAACGTCTCCTATACTATAAACGACGTCGACGTCAAAGCTTTATTACATAGAGGATATTTGTTTGTTTCAGTGAAATATCAATTTTATTTCACAAGTGAGCATCAAAAACTGATATTTTCACGAGTGGCGTAGCCACTCGTGAAAATGACCTTTTTTGGTGCTCACGAGTGAAATAAAATTGATATTTCACTGTCACAAACAAATTTTCCTTTTATTTCATGTGTAAAACTCTACTTTTGTTGCGTAATTTATAAAATGTCGAAAATCGCGGGAAAGATCAACAGAAAGCAAAACACAAATGACGTCATTTTAATGACGTCATCGTCATTATGGTCCCCGGTATTCATAACGCTCGGTATACAATTTGACTTCAGTCGCGACGGAGGACCGGAACTTGTTCGGCAAAAACAGTAAAAAATAAAAATGATAATCTACTGTTTCAAAACTGTGGATTATCACTTTTATTTCACTGAGAAAACTCTATAATTCACTGGAAAACATAAAATAAACTATTGTATTATCATTTTTATGTAATGGCTTTGCGACGTCAAACATGTGATAATATAAATATATCAAGACCTTAATATATTCTTTGGACAAATGGAAAGCAAATGCTAGTCCCCATGGCAACGTCATATGACCTCATCCGGTCCAATTTTGTCATTCTTTTTTTTTTCTTCCATCATTAAATTTTTAACAGGCATATTATGTTGGTATTTGCCTTAAAATCAGCCTTGAACGGATAAACACGATTTTTGAGTCAAAATAAAGGAAAGGGAGAGAGTTTATGGGACAATGCCTTGCAAAGTAACATTTTATCAATGGTATCTATGAGAGATTTAAAAGCGACAAGGACAGCATCGTTGACGACACTGTTCGAACGTCAGAAGTAAATGACATTCAGCCACGTTTTTAAAATTAAAGAGCTTTTTGATTTGGATCGGTGTTTTTCATCAATACCACTATGCATAGAGATGTGTAGAAATACATTTCGGGATCCTGAACTCATTATCCCAGGTTTGTTGGTCAAACTAGACCCATCGACTTTTTGCAGGGGTGAAAATATTTTTAAAAGCATATACCACAAAGACGGACTCCTTTCCTTTATTTAAATCTAATTCTAACATGACTCTGTTTGATTTCCATTTAAACAAAGAAGGAAATCAAGAACTGTATATTCCGCGATAAACAACGTTTGACGCGCGAGAGCATTATGGCGTCAATTATGACGTCAAATTGCCGCATGACGTCTGATACATTACTCCTCGCATAAATGAAGTCCAGCATAATATTTATTAAAATATATCAATGAGCATGTCAGAACGAAAATGATCTAGGTCTTCTTGTGATTTATCGTCTAATTTACCACGGTTCATCGTTCAGATGCTTCAGTATTTAGTATAAACAACAATATAGAAGGTCTTTTCACCATAGATGATATCAAACTCTACATATTGTTATTTGCAGACGATGCGGTACTCTTCGCGCATGAACCGGAAAGTCTTCAGTCAATGCTCAATGACCTGTATAATTACTGTACAACTTCGGGTTTGAAAGTAAACACCAATAAAACTAAAATAATGGTATTTGAGTTAGGTCGACATACATCACATGATTTCACTTTCAATAATATTGTATTAGAAAATGTAAAATCGTTTAAATACCTAGGGGTCAACTTGTTTAAAAATGGTCACTGGCATCGCACTCAGAAGAAACTTGCCAAACATTCACTTTTTGCTCTGCATAACTTATTTATAGTCTTTCATCAAGTAGAATTATCTGTTCAGGACAAGATTAAATTGTTTGACAGCTTAGTTGGATCTATTTTAAATTACAGTGCAGAAGTGTTCGGGTATAATGAGGGTAAAGATATAGAACTTATACATTGTAAATTTCTAAGGAAAGTTCTCTGCGTAAAAAAATCAACTAATCTTGATGGATTATACGGGGAGTTAGGACGACATCCAATGAAAATTCAACGAAAACTTATCATGATTAAATACTGGTTAAAATACTAAAAACAGACGATAACTGTCTACTTAAACAAATGTATCATTTACTAAAACGAGATGCAGATAATAATGTTACATATAACGGTAATAACTGGGCTTATCAAATAAAAACTATATTGAATGATATCGGAATGTCCAATTTGTGGTTAAACCAAGATATTTCTAACCTTAACTTCCGGTTAATCAAATTAATTTTTACATTAGATATTTACAAACAAACATGGTATTCAAATATCAATTCAAACAGGTTATCTTCATATAGTATATATAAGCATAATTTTGAGTTAGAGGAATATATGAAACATGTAAATATAAATAAATATAGGATAATTCTAACAAAATTCAGACTTTCATCGCACAATCTAGCTGTTGAAAAGGGTAGATATGAAAACATTCCCAGAGAAGATAGAAAATGTATACAGTGTAATAAGAATGTAATAGAAAATGAATTCCATTTTTTGCTTGTATGTCCAAGGTATTACAACATACGTAAACAATTCCTTAAACCCTATTTTTGAAGATGGCCAACATTAAAAAAAATGAATTATTGATGTCTTCCAAAAATCAAAGAATTTTAAATAGTGTTCTGAAATATTTATATTTTGCGTTTAAAGAGCGTCATGTTTGAATGTCGTAATACACTGAGATATGACTACAGTGGGTTACATATCATATTAATATTGTGTAATAATGTGAAATTCTCTATTGATTTTGATATACTTATATTAACATAATATACGATATACCACCTTTTACTGAGTATTCCTATTATGTTTGTTGTACATAAAGCCTCGATGACATAATAGTCTGTGTATTAATATGAATTTCTCTGTAAAACGGTTATAGAAATTGTGAAACTTGATTATGTATTTACATGTATGAATATGAATATTGTGGCTATAAATGTGCAATTGCAGTTTTATGCCAATAAAATATATGTTATGTTATGTTATTTAACCACTCGGGCTAACGCCCTCGTGGTTCAATTCCTACGCATCTGAACTCTGAACCGTGGTAAATCAGACGATAAACCACTCGAAGGCCTAGATCATTTGTTAAGTAAAAATATCATAGATATTTTAGTTTTCAAATGGTACGGTATTATTCAGTGTATTTTTTTTCTTATGAACATTGCATTTTCTTTTATCCATATCCGTAATATTAATATACAAAGTAACATGCAATTGAATTGTTGGAATTACTTACGAGGACCAGAAATAGTTTAAAAACAAAATGCTATTTTGTCCGTTTTGACAGGAATGAACCCCATTGGGACTTCTTGCAAATCCACTAGTGATTCTTTGATAATTTGCAATAATTCACAATGTGGTTTATATCCATCTAAACGCACAAAAAAGCATTCGATACTTACTTCTAAATGTTTACAGTAGCTTGATTGACTTCCTATGAAAATAAAAGTCAGGCTTTCGATTTTTCAACATATGAACGGGACAGCCTAAAAGACCAATTCACGTTAAATTGTAATTCGCCTGTAAAATAACCTTTAAGTCAGGAAATGTTATATTGTCATGACTATTACCGTTTAGCTACAATTTAACTACAATTTAGTCCAATAATTGTGTTTGTTTTTTTTCTTGTGTGTGTGTGTGCGTGTGTATGTGTGTGTGTGTTTAATCTTCAAAGATGCATTTTGTGAATGACGTCAGATCGCGCTTATAGTCTCGCGGGAAACGTCACCTTTGATATTATTGCACCATTGATGTTCATATGATAATAAACGCTTGTTTTTCTATTTCTACAAAACATGTAGTGAATATAAGCATTTACCCTTTAAGATCATTACAAATAGCTTTAAAATTTTATAGTCTATTTTTATTTAGATGTTGTTTCAAATTACCTAGTTTTCTGGCTGAAGAGGAAGATGTTGCATACTCTGAAGTATTATTTCGGCATCGACAAAACTCCAACATTCTCGTACTTTTCCGTGTATAAATACGGAATTTAAACTCCATAACGATAAAGACTGATTTCTTCTCACAATTTTGTGCGTCTAGAAATTTTGTTTACTGTCAATAACCATTTTTTAACGGCTTGAGGACTGACATTCCTATTTCCAAAATGCAGGATTTCAAGTTGGCATCTAATTTGAATGTAACTCGAAGACTGAAACTCAATTTTTCAGTCTTACATTTGAGCCAACATTGAACTTCGAGCCTGATTGAAGATTAAAATCTGAAAAGCAGCTGCTTCCGTACATTCATTAACCCGTACCCTGCTAAATTTCTACAATGGACTGGTCAATCATCCAATTTGGGCAATACCGTTTATTATTCGAAGGAGTGCTTACTGAAAATTTACTGACTGAATAGCGAACGGATGTGCAGGCTGATCTCGGTCTGCTCTGGTCGCAAAGACAGAATCACTTGCCACCAGCTTGCTAAGGGTTAAAGTTCGATTCTGTTTAAAATCGAAATGCAAAATTTCAAAGGAGCTGAATTTCGAGCTGGCATAACATTTAGGATCAGTCAGAAGATAGAAAAGAATAAATATAACTGTAAAGTATACAATGGATTACCTGTCTGACACAGGTCGTACCGGAATAGGCCGATTAAAATGTGTTTCGAGGATGCAGGTTAATATCTGGAACTTTCAACATGCAATTTATACACAAACAACTTAAACATTGACTTATAGAAGAAAAGAAATCGCCTTTCCATGAGTGTAATGTGTAATTATCCAGTTGCAACATATAATTTATATGCATGTAGTAAAAATTGTTATGTTCGTATTTTTGAACTGTTTTCAATAAATTTACACGCATGATTCTGAGTAAAGATGAATAGATTCTTGCAACCAGACGGGGATTTCCGGTATTTTTACCGGTGCTCGAAAAATCCATCTTACACCCCTTGTTGTAAGATGACTCTCGTGCTTTAAATGACGTATTACGAACTACATATATGTAGAAGATTTATGTTTAGTTATTTATATTTTATTTCGAAAAACGGAATAAAAATCCAATACCTTGACAGTTCCTCTTTGTTCCTGATAGTATATTTCTCGATTCAAAACACGTTATTTTATCAAAAATTCACAACGTTACGCAGGAACTGATAAAACAAAACCGGAACTAAACATTGTTATTTGTCTTTGAAACGTCATGACGTCTTTCCTGTTTACGGACGTTGATTTCCCGCGCTTTGTTTAAATACGCTGCTATAAGAAAAAGTTCTAAAAAGAAAGCCGTTCGACTGATTTTATTTTTATTATTATATCTTGATATCGGTATGCAAGAAAAAGATTCTGTCACTGGTAATAGGCACTCGGTAGGAACCTCGTTACCGCCTAAACAGTTATCCTCGAGGCGGTAAATTCCCATCTGCACCTATAACCAGTGAAATAATCTTATATTCTTGCATACCAGACGGAGATTTCCGGTATTTTTATCGGTGCTGGAAAAATCCATCTTACACCCCGGGGTGTAAGATGACTCTTGTGCTATAAATGACGTATTACGAACTACATATATGTAGCAATTTACATTTTAGCTCCTCTTGTTTCCTTATAGGATATATCTCGATTCAAAAAACGTTATTTTATCAAAAATTCATAACGTTACGCTGCAACTGATAAAACAAAACCGGAACTAAATAGAGGATATTACATGAGTGTCTTTCAATATTGAATTTATTAAACGAGTTGAATAAAATAATAAAATGCGAGGCTCTGCCGAGCATTTTATCAATTTTATTCAACGAGTTTAATAAATTCAATGTGGAAAGTTACAAATGTAATATTCTTTTTATCACATGTAGGTCTTTCCTGTCGAAACATAAAAATTTCTACTTTCTTTTTCTATATAAACAAGTCAATTTGACCAACGTCTCCAATACTATAAATGACGTCGACGTCAAAGCTTTATTACACTAGTGTATTATCATTTTTATTTAATGGCTTTATTACACTCCCGCGACGTCAAACATGTGATAAACATTGTTATTTGTCTTTGAGACGTCATGACGTCTTTCCTGTTTACGGACGTTGCAATTGGTTTCCCGCGCTTTGTTTAAATACGCACTAGAAGAAATAGTTCTAAAAAGAAAGCCTCGTAACCGCCTAAACAGTTACTCTCGAGGCCGGAAATTCCCATCTGCACCTACAACCGGTGAAAGAATCTTATAATTTGTAATGAACAATATGACGTATAGAATATAGTCATTTGTTCTATGACAGATAATACCGTTCATCCAGTGTAAGTTTTGTTTCTATTTTTATCTGGATTTTCATTTCTATTCAGCATTTCTTAGTGCTTCAGAATTTCTTAAGGTCTTAAGTCTACCCTTTAACTCAGGGATATCACACTTAGACCTATCAAACTCAGGGATATCACACTTAGACCTATCAAACTCTAAGATAACACATTTGCATTCAGTGCTTTTACTTTTAGACGTAACACATCATAACTTCAGAGATATTACATTGACTTCTCACACTCAAAATATAACACTTTAACCTATTGTACTCAAACATATCACAGTCAAACCTATTACACTCAAACATATTACACTTAGATCTATCATACTCGGAAATATCACACTCGAAGATACAACACACGGAGATATCACTTTCAGGCCCAAGCTAATACAGACTTAGCACACTTTGAGATATCGAAATTAGGGATATCACACAGGACCAATTACACACAGAGACATTAGTAATTGAAATCATAATTTCAATTAGTTTTTTTTGAAACATTTAAAAGTATTACAACTTAACCTCTGTTTAGAACTAGAAATAAATTAGTTGAAGTAAACGACAAATTAGCTGAAGTAAACGACAAATTAGCTGAAGTAAACGACAAACAACATAGCGAATGCGATTCTTTTTATTTCCACAGTATCAATGTACAAGGATTAGAACAGTAAGAAAGAATTGTCTATTTATTATAATATAAATTCAAAATGCACTAAGTCCAACACGGACACATGAACACTTACAAGATTTATCGTTCAAGAACAAACAACTGTAAATGGAACTTGAGGTTTCATATTACACTTTATAAAGATATATATTTATTATTGTTCCAAGATAAATAATAATTAATGAATTACTGGCAATTTCAAAACTAAATGATATATACTAAACTAAAATAAAAAAGAACAAGTGACATTTTATCATCAACTCGCATTTTCAAAACTAAATGATACACAAAACTAAAATAAACAAGAGCCATGTTAGACATGGCCAATCCCCCCGCCGGGCATATTATAACTGAAGGCTAAAGTTCCTGGCAAGTTAGTGTTTGAAAGTATTCATTTTGGGAGAAGCTTTCAAAAACCGTTTAGTTGTGGTCCACATCTGGGGTTTTAAAGATGTGGAAGAAAGAATTATTCAGTGGTGAAAATGTTACAACATAAATTATTTATAGTAACAACTAATGGAAGTTAATCTTTAAAAAAAAAAAAAAAAAAAAAAAAAAAAAAATTGTAAGTCCACATAAAAATCTTTACTAGGTAGAGATTGGTCAAAATACACCTCAAAATTGGATTTAGCATGCATGTTGTACTACCGAAAAGTGGTGCCGATTTTTCCCTACGACTAGTAATGAAAAAGTTACAATAAAAGCTATTTAAAGTAACAAGAAAGGGAAGCAATTCTAAAGAAGGGAACTGCGCATGACACTTCGTCTCATGATTGTGTATAATTGTGCCAAGTTACATCAAAATCCCTCCATGCATGAAGAAGAAATGCTTCGGACAAAGTCGTTCTTGTATCTGACCTTTGGCTTCTAAGTGTGACCTTGACCTTAGACCTAGGGACCTGGATCTTGCGCTTGACACTCCGTCTTGTGGTGGTGAACATTTGTGCCAAGTTATATCAAAATCCCTCTATGCATGAAGAAGAAGAAGTGCTCCGGACAAGGTTTTCATTCTTGTATCCTTTGACCTCTAAGTGTGACCTTGACCTTAGAACTAGGGACCTGGTTCTTGCGCATGACACTCCACCTCGTGGTGGTGAACATTTGTGCCAAAATATATCAAAATCCCTCCATGCATGAAAAAGATATGCTGCGGACAATTTTTTTAAGAAAATATAAAAGAAGGGGAATAACTCAAAAAGTAGGCAAGATAGAGTTATTGTTCATGCACACTACACTACCTCCCAATGTGTTCTATCAGTGTATGAAGTTTGAAGAAAATCCCTCCAGTACTTTTGGAGTTATGCTCCGGACAAAATTTTTAAAGAAAATATGATAAAGGGGAATAACTCAAAAAATACACAGGGTAGAGTTATTGTTCTTGCACACTGCACTTCCTCCCAATGTGTTCTATCAGTGTATGAAGTTTGAAGAAAATCCCTCCAGTACTTTTGGAGTTATGCTCCGGACAAATGTTTTAAAGAAAATATGATAAAGGGGAATAACTCAAAAAATAGGCAAGGTAGAGTTATTGTTCTTGCACACTGCACTTCCTCCTAATGTGTTCTATCAGTGTATGAAGTTTGAAGAAAATCCCTCAAGTACTTTTGGAGTTATGCTCCGGACAAAGGTTGTTGCGGACGCACGGACGGACGGACGGACGGACGGACGGAGAGCATTTCTAATATCCCCTTCGCCTTTGGCGGGGGGATAAAAAAAAAAGAACAAGTGACAATTTATTACTTACTCGCATTTTCAAAACTAAAATAAAAAAGAAAAAGTAACTTTTTTTTCATGTACTCGCATTTTCAAAACTAAATGATAAACTAAAAGATAAAAGATAAAAAAGAAAAAAAAATAGAATAGAAACATAAGGCTTTTTAGTTGTTTATTATGTTGTTTTTTATGAAACGTATTGTGTAGTGGTATTGATGAACTGCATGTTCTAAAAGGTCTATTCATTCTGGTATACCTTCCTGCTTGATTTACATGTTGTTAAAATATCTATGACTGCTTCTACCATCTTCTTATCCATCTTTTCACTGGGATTCGAGGGATCGGGATTCGAGGAATCGGGATTCGAGGGATTCTTATCGAGATCCGAGGAGTTCTTCTCCTGGACCAAAATTTCTTCTCAAGGTTGTTGTTGTTCCTCTTCACGCCTTCGCTGTAAAATAAATTTATATATTAAATATTTTCATTCAGTATGTTTATTTTAACAAGAAAAAGAACGTTCCGCTGAACAAGCTAAGTAGTCAGAGCCTAAAACGCCCAATCGAGAGATCGTAGGTTGGATTGCCTGGCCCGGCGTTTATTCGCTGTGATGACTGACTTAACGCCATTCGTTCTGAACCTCTGGTTGTTCAATTACTCGCAGAGAGTATGTTTATTCTGGTAAAAATCAAGGAAAACGGGTTAGTTTTACGTACCGCTGTATATATAAATGAACTGCCGTTAAAAATGGTGGTAATGCCAAACACAGTTTGTGGAGAGAACAAACTGTGACATGTCTATACCAAAGGTCATACAAGTCTTAAATTTATCGAGTCATAGCAGGTCTGCGCTTGACATTTTTGCAACAATTACATCATAAAATATATAGCTCTACACCAAAGAATTTTGATCAAGGATGTCATACACCATCAGTACAAATCTGGAATCACATTTCTGAACAAAGTTGTTTGGATGAAAATATTTAACTTGTAATATTTACATTCGCCCTTTTCTTTTCCATTGAAAACCATGACGTTCATTTCGTATGCACAGCAAATTTTAAACGAGTTCCCGGCCATTCTGTTCACCAGACGGAACAAATGCGTCGTCATCTAATAAGGAATGTTTTCCCTGACTATACGCGGACGTCGTCAAAACAGCGGCTCGTTATCACTAATCAGCGTTGATGTAACTTTCGCGCCTTTTCTTTTGCTGTTCACACGAAATGAACGTCACAATTTTCAATTGAAAAGAATAGGGCGAATGTAAATAATTAGTTTATTGGACTAATATCGGCTTACCGATAGTTTGTCTAATATTGTCCGTCCGGCTTATTGATATCAGTTTATGACACTGGCCCGACAATAAGTCGATTTTAGACACCAAGCTATTCGAAATTTGATATTGGTCCAACATTCAACTTTTATCAAAGGGTGACGACATGAACTTGCTGCCTATGATATGATGTATGTACGTCTAAATTTGATCAACAGTTACTTATATTTTCTTAGTTTCTGACACATATTCACATTCAAAACTTTGTAAGCATAATTTGCAGTACAAGCTTTCTTAGTACCGGTAGGTATCAAGAAGAAAGAAATGGCAATTATCCTATACATTGTGTATCAAGCGGACATAGGGTGAAATATCGAGCCGACATTGCTCCCGAAAGCAAGCAGATATTGGTTCGATATAAAAAGAATATTGGAACTATTCGATATCCTGTCGATAGCAGAAACAAATGTGATCCGATGTTAGTTTTGTATCGGCCAATATCGGCTTGATGTCAGAAAAATTATCGAACCAATATACGTCAGCTTTGTAAACCGATGTTAGTACTATTATACAATTTGATGCTTTGCAAAACAATATCGGCATTATATTGGCAAATCGACTCAGCCCCAAATGCCAGTCACCTCGCTTGTTGAAGAGTACAAGGTATCCAAGGCCAGACTTCAATTAACACTGAGAGACTCTGTGGATGAGAAGATTAGCAAAGCAGGGATATAAGTCCGAACAGGGAGGAAGTGGTCTGCAAACCAAGCAGTTGGGCAAGCAGAAGCAGTATACAGCTAAGGGACATAGTTGGCACCACTTGCAAGGGAAGAGAAGGATTTGGAACCAGGCAAAGTCTGCGCTGGGAAAGAGCTGACAACAGGGAAAGGCGTTCCATGGTACAGGATGAAATCAGAAGATCAGTGGAGCAAACAAGGTCAGCAAAGGCCGTACAAATTGGTCAACAGGGCAGATGGACAGTACGGAACTTGCCAGAACGTGTCTTAACCTGGCAGGATATATGGAGATAAAACCCACTTCGGCTCAGTTTCCTGCTTTGTTCCGTCTATGACCTATTGCCTTCACCAACAAACCTGAACTGATGGAGGCTCACAGAAGACTCTAATTGCCAGTTGCGTGGAGAGAAGGGTACCCTGCACCACATCATGTCGGCATGTCCAACAGCTCTTGCACAAGGCCGATATAGATGGCGCTACGATCAGGTGCTCAGAGAATTGGTTGATGTGGTTGAACGGGAGAGGAAGAAAAGCAGACCAAGGATAAATAAAGGGCCACTGTTCATCCCTTTTGTCAAAGGTGAGACCAAGAAACCCCAGCCTAATGAAACAATCCACCTAAATGAGTCAAACAACTCGGAGTTGCGTGTAGACCTTGGCAAAAGGCTAATTTTTCCAGATATTGTACACACAAATCTGAGACCAGACATGGTACTGTGGGCATAGTCTCATAAGCGGCTGATTATGGCGAAACTAACTGTGCCCTGGGAAGAGAGGACTGAAGAGGCACACGAGAGGAAAAGGACAAAGTACCATGACCTGGCAGAGGCATGTACTATACAGGGACGGAAAACTTGGATTTTTTCCAGTGGAGGTAGGATGTAAAGGGTTTCCTGCCCTATCATTTTCGAGGATGCTTAGAGCTTTGGGCATTAAAGGCAGAGCAAGAAAGTCAGCAGCCCAGGCTCCAGGACAGGCAGCGGAAAAGGCGTCCAGTTGGCTCTGATTATGTCAAAACGAAAAGGCACGGCAGACATCACAGGCAAGCAGTGCTTGATCACAACTGATGCCCCGCCATTCTTAGAGTGTTCCGGGACAAGGGGCGAAACGCTCAGTGAGGAATAGGGACCCGGCTGACGATGGCTTTGATAAGCAGTACGGGTACCCTACTGTATATTTCGGCTTTACATTTATCGCCATATTTTCGCAAAACAAATGAAGTTAATGAAATTTCCGGTCCCTGTAAGAAAGGCTACAGATTATTCAAGCGGAAAAACTAAGACTTTTTCAAAAAAATTTAAGACTTTAATTAAGACTTACAGGCAATCGAGTAATTTGCCTCAAAATGTCTGATAACATCATATCACGTTTCTCATATTGCAAAACATATTTTAGACTCGTACCAAAATCTACACATGTACATAAAAATCATAATTCTGAGAAATACATATTTAAATATATTTTTCTATCATAATACTAAATATCATTGAAATGTGACAGTGTTACCTCTCAGTGTCATATACTACTAATAAGATCTTAAGATCTTATTCATTCTTATTTTGCAGAATATTCAAATATTCTTTGATTGTTGATGTTTTCTTTTTCAAATTAGTGTCAAATACATGATGCTTTTCAAAAATTATGATTATGTTACGTCATGTCAAAAGTAAAAGCTGATTAATACATTTACGAGCTGAAAAAGGTATAACAGACAAAGGTCTGCTACGTAATAGTTATGGAGTCTGTCGATATTATTTTTAAAAGAAATGACGCTACACTGAAGTGATGAATAAATTTTGAAATCTACAGAAAGATTGTAAACATTATGTTTTATAAACTATATTTAAAGCATTACTTATGATCTTTAAAATGATGTTTATTCGCATTGCAAAGCAGAATTATAATATGTTTTATTACCATGTGAAACTGAATTGGTTTTCATCTATTTACGGTTATCGATCGCATATCAGAAACTTGATACAGGCCCAATGATGTTTTCATAATAATTATGGTTGTTGAAACTATACTGGACAGGAATCGATTGCCATAGGTCTTACAACATCGGACTGCAAAGTTGACGTAATATCGGTGTAATGTTCTAATATAAAGATCCGATATCAAACCGATATTTGGCTAATATAAAACAACAACAGACCGTAATCGACTTTCAGTTATCAGACCGATAAATGAAAATTAATAAACGTCTAATGTTGTTTTCATTACGAACCGAATTAGGCTTGATGCCGAAAAAAAGACCTACTGGACGGGTTGATATTGAAAACCATATTGTTTCAATGTAGGCTTGATATGTAATGCTGTCTGGGATGTAAGTTTCAGACATTTAGAACGGATCCTGGTGTCTGTTGCAGCCTTTTTGAGTGCGCTATTTACAGGATTGTGTCAGGTCATGCATGAATGAAAGTAGTCCGGCAACATACACCATAAAAAGTAGACTGATTACCGATTCTGCCTATTCGGTTTTACTCGTAAATTATAAGCCGTATTTTTGTCATCATCATCAGCAGCAGCATCCTCATCATCATAATCATTATTATCATTATTATTACAATACTCGCATATTCTTATTACAGGTTCAATAAGGGAAACATCCCTTTTGGTTTTCTGCTAACTTTTACCCGTTCGGAAAGCAAATTCAACAATATTTGACTTGCTTCCATCAATAGGCCCGGTGCGTTAAAGTATACATTGTGTTATTAAAAGAAATATCCAAAATTAAAATTAAACAATTTATCTAAATTTCTACCGTTCAGATTTTTTCTAGTGTTCCATAATTATTTTTTTTTCAACATAACACATTTCTTACTTAACTTTTCCCGAACAGGAACGTCCCAGTCGGAAACACAGATAGAATAGCAATTAGTTAGAATTATGACCCATTTTGAATTTTCCACTCAGAATGCAGGCATATTTGTCAGAAATAAGTGTTGATACATCTGGAAATAATATTTTTAAGTAATCATCAAGCAGGGCAATATTGAAAAAGAATTTTAGCATTATTTGTGTAACTCAAGTACTCTATGATAGACAAGCAATTCAGTATAAATTTATATAATGAGTTCTCGATTTGGAAGTTAAGTTTCCAATTTGGGAAATTTTGAAATTAAGAAATTTCAATGTTTTGAAATTAAGAAATTTCAATGTTAAATAAACATTTAATTAGGGTATTTAAAAATGAAAAGTAGAAATGTAGATATAATTCTCAAGTTTTCAATGTATTTCATTTCATATAACCATTCATATTCTTATGCATCGGGCCTTTTGAAAGAAACAATTCAAAAACGATGATTTTACTTCTCGAACAGAAAGCAAATAACTGTATGAGCCGTGCCATGAAAAAACCAACATAGTGGCTTTGCGACCAGCATGGATCCAGACCAGCCTGCGCATCCGCGCAGTCTGGTCAGGATCCATGCTGTTCGCTTTCAAAGACTATTGCAATAAGAGAAACTGTCAGCGAACAGCATGGATCCTGACCAGACTGCGCGGATGCGCAGGCTGGCCTGGATCCATGCTGGTCGCAAAGCCACTATGTTGGTTTTCCCATGACGTGGCTCAATTATAAACTATCATCAATAAAACTGCAAAAAGATCCTTTTGAAGCAAAGAATGCAACAAAGAAGAATAACAGATGCCTCGGTTTGACTGATCTGTACATATGAGGTAATGAAATATGCAACACCTCTCACGCCCTCTAGCGAACCTTAAGCGGAAATTTCCTAATAAGGATGTAGGGAAAAACTCAATATTTGACTTCACGAACGGGACGTTTCCCCTTCTGATGCTATAAAATACATTTGTAAAAGTACCAAGAGATTCCTTCGCCGTACTTAAACATATTATAATTTTTTTTCGAAACGAGACTCCTTTAAAAGAAGTTACTTACTATGATCTCTCCTGTTGCTCAGCCGCCTGTTCCATTCTCTGAAAAAAAAACATTTTTTGTTAGTTAAAGAAGAACAGGTTTTTGAGGATAATTTATCCGACGTCACTGACGACGTCGGATAACATCTTACAGTTGTTTACCAAGATCAAGATTAACCAAGACAACTTCACAATCACATCGCCGTTTGAGCAATAGCATTCGTCCTGTATGTAAAGTACTAAATATGTAAAAGGAGTCTCCCATGGCCAAGTGGCTAATGCTGTTGACTTCGAATCACTTGTATCATACACCAATGACTTCGAGCCATTTTCGGAGGGCTGGTGGTCCCACACAAGTACCTGCTCGTGCCATGAAATAAAACCCAGTGGGGCATCTGGGGTATTCCTCAACCATTTGCTGAATGCTCCTCATATGACCTTAAATGTGTGGGCGTGACATAAACCCAACATACTATTTAAATGTACATTTTTTATCATCAAAAATCAGCATTCCTGGTTCCGATCTCTTGTAGGTCAAGTCAGGAAAACCATGAACATTACAATCATGTATCATCAAAAATAACTCATTAAATTGAACTACGTAAATAACTGATGAAAATGACATTTCTGTTGGTTAAACGGATTTCTGATTTTTCGGAAAAGGCTGTTCAATGCTGTCGACGCATATTTACATCATCAACTACTGGATAAAAAAGTATCTATTGAACAATCCTTGTAATGGGCGCTTTGTTTTTTTTTTCCTTGAATAAAATAAAGATTTCATCATACTGAAATAACACAAAATGTCAGAAATATTTAGGCAATATAGTTATATTAAACACAGGTCATATCATACTTAATGTTGTTACATTTGTAATTAGGCTACCTACCTTCTTAACGTCTCCGCCATTCATGCATACACCCATACAGCCATCGTCGTCGTCGTCGCCGCAGTAGTATGAACAACATTGTTCCCTACATTCAGAATCAGAGTAACATTCTTCCGTATCGCAATCATCAAAATCTCTTCTGTCCTATTTAGGAAAGTAATAAAAATGAAATCTGATAAGTAGATATAAATCCAGAGTAGAAATTCTCAACACACTGTCATTTTGTAAAGATTATCTCGTACAAAACATTTCTTTTATCGATTGGGCTTTGTGATTTTGATAGCCTTATGATTGCAGAGTTAGAAATGTAGATGTGTACGAAAGACTTGATTTGTATACATCTGAAGAATGGGTCTTTACCATGCAGTTATTTTATTAGTACAAGAATATAGCGTAAATATACAGCAGTATTACCCATGACAAACTTTTAACATGAAAGAAAAACGGAGCTTTACTGTCAGGACACCCAGTTTAATCTATCTTTATTGCTTTGTTGTTGTTGTTGTTGTTTTTTTGCACACTCTTAATGCAATTCTTGTATGCACGAAAACGTAACTTCAAAGTTTTTTGTTTTATTTAGCTTGTGACTTCAATGGCTGTATAGTTTTCTTTTTGTATCAAACTGGATCCAAATGAAAAAAAAACATGAAAGTAGAGATATTCACGAAATTGCGAAAACCATAAACAAGACCAACTAAGGGCTCTTGCTAGCACGCTTTCTGAGAGTTTTATTATTTGCATTTTTGTCTTAAATTCTTGAAAATGTTGGTAGCTGTAGTTTTGTGTTATTGTACTTGAACGCTGAAGATATAAAACAACAATTACAACAGTAGGTAATTGATCTGTGATACCGTGTAATGATACGTAATTCCACGGAAATTGCCGACCACTCTATCTTAATTCATTTTGTTAATATACCCTCACCTGGTCTATAACTTCTTCAAGGGTTTGTAGTAGCCTTTTTTCTTCGTCATTCAAATCTTCCGTTGCTTGAACTGAAATGAAAATAAAACTAACTTGTATCATAGCTCGGTGTTTTTCTTAACAAATTTGGTGCAGGTAATTCGTATACACTGAGTACAGGGTGCGGTAACTAAAAGTGTGCAGGTATTAAATATCCGCACGCTAGTTACCGCACTGTTAGATAGGAAAGTATGCCAGCGTGTCTGGAACAGTAGACAACGAAGTGTATTTTATTGATTTTCTGCTATAGCATTGGTTTATTTTACCTGGGCTTTACACATTTGTAAAGCAAGGATCCTAAGTACTCACTGAACTGTTGTATATGGCAATGTGGAACGCCTACAACTACCATATATGGATGGCTATGATACAAAACAGAAAGAACATTAAAACTCTCGGGTAAACGATTTATACTCGGGGGCTACGCCCCCTCGTACAAATCGTTTACCCTCGAGTTTCAGTGCTCTTTCTGTTACAAGGAAGTAATAGACGGGCAGTGAAATAAGATTATCAGCGTACTGAGCGAAAATAAACACATGAAGTAAATGAAAAAGCTTCCACTGCCCCGGAAGAAAAATGTCATAACAGTTGTCTTAACGTTACAGCAAAACGGTTTACACGGGTTTATAACGTCTCTCGTAACAAAACCTGGCACATAAGGTTTACACAGGCGCATAACGACTGCCAGAAGAAGTTTATCTATCAAAATGGTTTTAAAAAATCCCCTAAAATGGAGGTCTGGTTTGAGCATTGTCCCTTTTCCTACTTCGTCTTTCCCTTAATGGTGGTGACTCGTTCCAAATCATCGAGTATATGCACCTACGGTTCCTTTTGTCTTTACAGGAGCATATTTGTGTTTTACAATGTGTTCCTGTAATTAAGTTTACATATGGATTAATCTGGCGCTGCGGAGATGATTTTGTTTACATTGTCATGTTATATATGAAAATAGCTGGATTTTGCGTCATTAGATGTGACGTAACGTTTTGTTCAAAATAGCCGGATTCAACTAAAAGTAATAAAAGTGTACCTGTACCTATAATTTTCACAGCAGAAATGCACGTAGAGGTATAATTTGTACATGCAAGTATACCTTTATACCTGCAAGTACATTTTCATTACATTTTTAAACTTTATACCGGCATGTATTTAACCTATTCATACAGGTATGACATTGTATCTGTAGATATAAAATATACAGTTTTGTTGCACCTCAAAATGGCCGAGTTTTTGGGAGTCGCTACCGAACTGCTTTACACTCAACGTAATTTGGTAGTTTACAAAAATGTAGTACCAAAATGCGTTGGACATGTACAACCAAAACGGTATTTATAATAATCTTATGATTTACAGAAAGAATATTTTGTGACAAATGGACAATATTATTTCAAAGAGAGCCATGATGAAACTAAGTCGCTCATCCGACCTTGACTTTTTGGCTTTGAAAATAGAACGGCCCTATTTTCAGTCAAGCAGGACCATTTGAACACACGTGAGAGAGGTCAATGCAACTCTAACTTTGACATACATCGAGAGATTTTAAAGGAACTGGGCACAACTGTTCACCACAATTTTTAATGCAAATCAACATACTGACCAAGTCTGGTGGATATTGGATAAGAACTGCCCAAGTTAAAGAGCGGACGCTGTCAATTCTTGCAATTTTGAGCAATTAAAGGGGCGTAACTCCAGAACTTCTGGGACGATCCGGTTGATTATCGAACTTGCCCGAGATGTTAACATTCTGACCAAATTTGGTGAAAATTGGATAACAATTGCTCAAGTTAGATAACTTTTGGAGCCGCCCGCCCGCCGTCCGCCCTCCGCATGTATTCACATAATACGCATAGTATACAATTGAAGAAAAAAGCCAAAATCTGCGATAAATATTTAGAGAAAGTCATTCGCATTTATATATGTATATAAAAATAAGATACATGACACTGTATACCTTATTGTGGAGGAAGCTTCATTTCTGAGTAAACTGTATATTTCTTACCCATCTAAACACACAGAACCCATATTTCTTTGCGTTTTCCGGGGAGGACCCCAATTATTCCACTCGCATATATATATCAAAATAAAAATCTAAAAATAACGACGGAGAATTTAGCTTTTGGAAAATTATTCGAGCAAGCCCACGCCCACATCTTACCATTCTTTTACGTTGTGTTTGAAACATATATGTTTACAATGCTGCAGAAAAAGTCCTTATCTTTCTGAACATCCAAATAAACAACACAGTTGTAACAATAGTGAATCCTAGAGCTATTAGTGTTAAGATACCAGTAAGCTCAGGCCATTCAGTTAGGATTGCAAGTTGGCCATCTAAAAGTGGAGTCAAAAGTGTAGAATTAGCAAAAATAGAGCCCAGTTGGGAAAGAACACTGTTTGTTATCTGGCAAGTTTCCTTGTTTTTGTGGCATGTCCCTATTGCAGGAAATTTAAGGTATTGAGGTAAGCTGATCTCATCCTTATGCAACCAATACTCTCTAGAAAGTGAGAATTTTGCTTCATGTTGGAAAGCAACACCATAATTTAGCCGTGGGAGGATGTTGGAGGAGACACACTGAGGTAAAACAACCATGAGGATCAATGCATAGAAAGTGGCACTCAACAAGGACCCATCTGAAAACATAAAAAAGGACTAATAGTGAGGAACGGGATGAGATGAGGAATCTCTAGCACTATAAAACAAGAAATAAAATTTCTTAGCCTCACTAATAGAAAAAATAATTTTGAATTTTGATGCGCAGTTCAAAAAACCTAACCGGCCAAGCTAGGAGTTTTGTTGATAGGTTACTTGAGAGCTAGTGCCAAAAGTACAACTATGCTTATTACTCCTCTGGCTTCTTATTTCTCCAATAAGTCATTTTGTGTTTCCTTTTTCGCTTGCGACCAGAATATGTGTGTTTCTCAAAATACTCTTTCATGTAACTTGGATCAATTAGACATTCCCTAATCCATTCTGAATTCCTACGACCAGCTACAAAACACCTTAACCACCTTTCACCCTTGTACCTACAAACTTCTACTATTTTATCAGGCTTTAAAAGAGGAGATTCATTTCCTGAATTTTCAACAATCTGAGGACCTATGTTAGAATCAGAGTTCACCCTTTGGTTCA